>NC_051075.1:20221214-20821214 GCF_004664715.2 Peromyscus leucopus
TTTACAAATGAGCCATCTCATCAGCCAAATTTGGAATATGAAGTGATAATAAAATCAAAATATTTTAGCTCCTGAAAAATGACAAAAATTGCAGTGACTCAGTAGCAGCATTCCTTTTATCTGGATCCACAGTTTGATGGAGCTGTGCATCCGGCAGGGAGCAGAACCTGGCCTACATTCGAGCATAGGCAATAATGATACTTACCAATGGTTCTAGCACAAACAACCTCATTCTGAACTTCGTGGTCAAATGTTAAATAACAGATCCATACACAGTTGGAGACTCGTTAGCACTCATCAGCAAGAGTGTAGCAGTGTAGATAAGATGTGTGATTCTCTAAAGTGATGCCCAACTTTGGCTGCATGCAATCTGGGGTTATAGAAATCTCAGTGATTTCAGTGCTGCCCAAAACAGTTAAACTCAGACCCCTGAGGGTTGACTCAAACACCCGTGACTTCCATTTCAAAATACTCTGATGTGCAGGCAAGCTTGAGAAGACTGGCCTGAGTTATGCAGGTCTAGCCACCCGGTCATATCAGCAGAACCAGAACTCAGTTCATTCTCACTGACCCCTTTCCTGGCAACGATTTTTTCTTTGTCCCTTGAACAACTGTAGAGCTCCATAATGATGGCAAACAGGAACACTGCACATTTAAAGAGAAGAGGACTTGAACTAGAGCGTGTGAGCCCTGCTTACTCATCTAATTAATATTTCAAAGAAAATTGATCCCAGGAAATTATACTGTACCCAAGATCTACTCAGACAAGTTCACCAAGAAAAACGCACTGCTGAGAACCTTCTAAACTTCTCAAAGGGCAAAGTGTTTCCTTTCTGAGGAGGGTTTTATGTTTTTAAGTGTTTTTGGTGTCAGCAAAATTGTGGGAAAACAACTAGTTCCCAGTAATTCTAAGTAATAAATTCTGTGTTCCCACTTCCCTTTGAAGATACCGCTGGTGGGTAATTACTGATTAGTGTACAACCAATCCTTAACTAAGGAGAGCTTTCTCAATCTGTTCCTTGGAACACTAATTTCCCAAGCATTGATAGATACAGTGTGTAATTCTGTATACTTTCTTCTGAAAGCCAAAATTACATTCATAGTTAAATGTTCTGTGAATTAAATCAATTTAATATCATTTAACCAGATGTTTCCCAAATTTAAGTGACAATGAACTCTCTCTTCTTAAACCTTACCCTGTCTCCCCTCACCTCCACATACACACAATTTTTCTGGTATATATTTTTAGTGCTTTGGAAGAGTTTATTGAAGTTATTTTCATGAGCTTACTTGTTTGCTTTTTGTAGAGTCCATGTAAACTAGTAGTGCTCTGGGGACCATAGTCTGTGGATGATGACCTTTCCCAAGAAACTCAAACCAAAGCTAAGGAAAAATGGTTCAGGCCAGTAATTGTATGCATAAAGAGACACCAGTGGTTTCGTGGCTGTTAAGAGCCTCTGAGAAAGTCACTTGTGATTATCTAACATAAAGACCCTTCTCGATCCTCCTATGTAATCACGTCGAATGATTCAGATGCCTGGTTCCCAGTTCTAGGGAGCAGCTGCCTCTGTGACTTACAGACCCAAACTATGCTGGGCTTAAGCTCAGCAGTCCCTTAGCTGTATTTGCCAGCTTCCACAGCATGCATGAAGTCTGGCTGGTGGCACTCTTTAGTTCTAACAACAGTTGATGCTTCATATGAGAAATGGGCTCCTCTATCAACAAGGACTCTCCGTAACTGAAAAACAAATCATTCTATTCTGAAATACTTTCCCAAGTAGGCCTTGGCATCTATACTTCCAAATCAATCTTTACCTTACTTGGTTTTAGAAAAAAGTTCTGCAAAGTCTGTTGAGTGAAAATCCCATATCCTTAGTGTCATGCCCCTGTCTCCTGCACCCTTTCTGGTATCTCCTCTTTAGGTAGGAATCCAACTTATGCTGCCAGCCTCATCCACTGCTGCTAAGTACTTTTGCCTGCCCACACCCCCACCTGTAGGCAGGAACCTGGACTCCTAGCACCAACTCTGTTTAGCCCACTCTACCCATCCTCACTTGACCCCCTTTATTAGGCAAAAATGTTAGACTTACACTGCCAATGCCATAGAAATAGAGAATAGAAAAAGAGAATCTGAAGAAAAGACAAAATTAAATAGGGCTTGAAATGAAATTTTCAGAAGGTCAGGGGGAAATGCAGAAGAAAGCCTCACTAATAGGCTATATCAAGTGGAAAAAAGAATATCAAGTCTTGAGAACATGATAGAAGAAATGGATCATTCAGAAAAAAAATGCCAAATCCAAAAAAGCAAGAACAAAACAGGAAACCTGGGACACCATAAAAAGACAAAACCTGTAAATAATATGCATATGAGAAAAGACCTATATCAAAGGCAGAGAAAACTATTTTTAACAAAATCAAAGAAGATAACTTCTATAACCTAATAAAAGACATGTCTATCAAAGTCCAAGAGGCATATAAAACATAAAATGAACAGGACTAGGAAAGAAACTACCCACATCAAATAATAGTCAAAACGCTAATTTACAGAAGAAAGAAGGGATATTGAAAGCTGCAAAGGAGAAAGATCAAGTTATGTACAATGCAAGCCTATAAGAATAACAACTGACTTGTCAATGAACACTATGAAACCTAGAAGGGGTGGACCAAAGTTCTACAAAATAGAAAAGACAGTAGATGCTATACCAAGAAAAATGCAGAAGAGCTCTAGGTTTGGGCCAGTATCTTCCTGACTACCTGCCATACCACAGTGCTTTCTCACACTGTAGCCAGCCTTTCCACTCAGACATATCCACCCCACACTCTCAGCTTGGAACAGGAAGCACGTCCTGTTGGTTGTAGTATTAAGGCAACTCCACGTAGTTAAAAGGGAGGTTTATTTTGTGGGGTAACTTACAAGTAAAGGGATAGGTTACAGGGTAACGGGAAAGGTGTAGCACACTCCAGCGGTGTTCTCTGGAAAACTCCGCTCAGTCTATCTCCAGCTTCCAGGATCCAGGAACCAGGAGAGATGGCACATCCAGATCTCGGGTCTTAAGGGCTCCTGTCTCAGCCCCACCTTATAGGCGTGATAGTTACCGAAGCCTGAATGGGGCTAGTACTTCCAGGTCAAAGCTGGAACAGCTACCCACTACAACATCCTGTACACCAGAACATCTGACTGCATTCCACATAAGCCACTTCCAACCTCTATACAACCCATCCCCACATCCACTCTTCTCCCCTCACCCTGTTCCATCCATAACAAACTTAAAACTAATAAAAGAAGTCCACAAGCTCAGATCTCATCACAAGAATACCAACAATATAAAAGATCAAGCCAGCATCTTCTCTCCAAAGCCTACCAATCCTGTACAAATGTTTGCTAATGAGAATTACCTATATGAACTCCAAAACATAGAAATCTTAAAAAATAATCATAAACCTCTTCAAAGAATTTAAGGAGTTTAAAGGAGACACAAAGAAACAGCTCAATAAAATCAAGGATAAAGAGCTTAAGAAGATTAAATGCCTGAGTGATGCCAAGAAAACACAAACATGAGGCTGATGGAAATGACAAGACAGTCCAAGATCTGAAAACTGAATCCAATAAAGAGATAGAAGCTTCGATGAGGACTCAAGCTGCAATGAAGACGGAATTGAAAAAACCCAATAGCCCAACTAGAAAACTAATAGAAAAGCCTTACACGTAGAGTGAATCGAGAAGACAGAAAATCAGTACTCAACAACAGAACAGAGGATGTAGATCAAATAAGGAACAAACATGAAAAGAAAATTTAAACCCAGGGAGGGAATGCACAGGAAATGTGGAAAACCTTGAAAACACTAAACCCTCAAATATAGGCATAGACAAGGGGGAAGAATCCTAAGTCAATGACATAGACCAGCTCTTCAACACAATCCTAGAAAAAAACTTCCCAAACTAAGGAAAGTTATGTCCATATAAATACAAGAAGTACACAGAACACCAAATAGAGTAGACCAGAAAAAAATGCATATCATAGTTAAAACACTTAGCAAACATAACAAAGAAAGTATGTTTAAAGCTTCAAGAGAAAAAAAAAGGTCATATATAAAGGAAAACTCATTAGAATAACACTTGGTTTCTCAATGGAAACTTTGAAAAGCCAGAAGAACCTGGAACAATGTACTCCAAGTCCTAAAAAGACCTGACCCAACCCACTATAATATATACAGCAAAACTATCTGTCATGATTAAAGGAGGAAGAAAATTTTTACACAACATAAATAACCTAAAAAAAAATATTTTCATAAACTAAACCAAAGGAAAATACATAAAGCATTATTTCAAGCTGAAGAGAGGAAGGAGCACAGTAGAGAGACTGGAAACAACTACAAACACCATAATTATTGAAACACAAGATACCACTGAGAACACAAACAACACCAAAATCAACATCACAATGACCACAGCTAACCACACATTCCAATAATAACTTTAAATACTAGTTGCCTCAAAACTCTAGTCAAAAGACACAGACTGACTGAACAGACCAAGAAACAAAACTCATCTATCTACTGCCTACAAGAAACACATCTTAGTTTAAATGATAGCACCACCCTAAAGTAAAAGGATGAATAAAATTACTCCAATCAAATGAGACCAGGAAGCAAGTAGACTTCATTATTCTATTATCTGACAAAATAGACTTCAAACTAAATCTAATTAGAAGACATAAAGAGAAACAGTTCACTCTAATCAAGATAACAATTAACCAAGAAGATATTATTACCCTAAAGCTATATGTATCAAACTCTGGGGTGTCCAATTTAAATTAAATAATAAAAAAGAAAACTACTACTGGAATTAAAGACACAGATTAACATCAATCTATTAATAGTAGATGACTTTCAATACCCCACTTTCTCCAACAGACAGGTCATCTGGACAAAAAAATAAGAAAAGAAACATCAGAATTAATTGACATTATACATCAAATGGACTAGGCAGATATTTACAGAATATTCTATCCAAACACTAAAAAAGACACATTCTACTCAGCAGGACATGACAGTTTCTCTAAAATAGATCACAGCCTGGGATACAAAATAAACCTTTACAAATTCAAAGAGATTGAAATCACTCCTTATTTCTTATTCGACCACAATGCAATAAAATTTAAAATTGAAAGGGGAAAAACTCTCATAAATATAATAACTCATGGAGATAAAATGACTCATTACTAAATGATGAGTGGGTCAAAGAAGAAATCAAGAAAGAAATAAAAAAAATCCTGGAACTAAATGAAAATGAAAGCACACCACACTAAAACCTCTGGGACATATTGAAAGCAGTTGTGTGAGGAGAAAATATAGCTCTACGTGCCTATATTAAAAACTAAGAAAGAGCATAAGTAAGTGGCTTACTGGTACAACTCAAAAAAGTTGGAAAAACAAGAAGAAAACCAAATCCAAATCCAGTCAGTGTCAAGAAATCATAAAAATCAGAGCTGAGGTGAACAAAATTAAAACAAGGGAAATGATACAAAGAATCAACAAGTCTAAGAGCTGGTTCTTTGAGAAGATAAACAGAATCGACAGACCCTTGACCCAACTTACCAAAAGAAAGAAAGGACCCAGGTTAAAAGAATCATAAATGAACAGAGAAACATCACAACAGATACCAAAGAAATTCAGAATATTATAAAGGAATATTTTAAAAACCTATATTCCATGAAGGTGGAAAATCTAAAAGAAACTGATGGTTTTCTAGATTCAGCAAAATCACAAAAATTAAACCAAGAAGTCAACAACCTAAACAGACACATTAATTGAAATAGTAATTAAAAGTCAGGAGTGGTGTCACACATCTTTAATTCCAGCACTGGGGAGGTAGAGGCAAGTGGATCTCTGTGAGTTCAAGGCCAGCCTCATCTGCAGAGTGTGTTTCAGGACAGTCAAGGCTACACAGATAAACCCTGTCTCAAAAAAACCTAAAAGCAAAACAAAAAACTTCCAGCTAAGGAAAGTCCAGCACTACATGAGTTCACAGAAGAATTCTACCAGAAATTCAAAGATCTACAGCCAGTCCTTAAACTATTGAACAGAAGGAGTACAAACTCCTACAAATCCAGTATTGTTCTAATGACCAAGCCAGATAGAGACACAATAGCAACAAAAACTACAGGCCAATCTCCCTCACAAATTATAGACTCCAATATTTGCAAACAGAATACAGAAATACATCAAAAAGATTATACATAAAGACTAAGTTGTCTTTATCCCTGAAATTCATGGATGGTTCAATATACATAATTCAATAAATATAATAATGCCACATAAATAGACTTAAAGACAAAAATTGTATGATCATCTCAAAAGACACAGAAAAGGCCTTTGACAAAATCCAGCAACCCTTCATAATAAAAGTCCTAGAGAATGCAGAGCTAGACAGAAAATACCTCAACTTAATAAAAGCTATATAAAGGAAACCCACAGGCACATCATCTAAATGGAGACAACACTAAAGCCATCCCACTAAAGTTAGGAATGAGGCAGGGATGTCCATTATCTTCGCTCCTTCTCAACTCTGTACTCAAAGTACTAGCTAGAGCAGTAAGGCAAGAGAAGCAAATTAAAGGCATACAAATAGGGAGGAAGAAGTCAAACCATCCCTGTCTGTGAATCATATGATACTATGCATCAGTGATCCCAAAATCCTACCAGAAAACTCCTATAAATGATAAACAAATTCAGTGATATGGCAGCACACAATTGTTGGCCTTAATTCTTGGACAAATGGAGTTCTATTCAGGAAGTCCTTTCCCACTTCCTGAATATCACGTAAGGTAGTACAAATGTTCTAGCAGTATTTTTTTTTTTTTTTTTGCACAATGTTTTTTTTTTTAATTGCACAATTCAATAGCTTTTTCTATACACCAACAGCAAACATACAAAGGTGATTATGGACACATTTCTATTCATAATAGCCTCAAATAAAATAAAATATCCAGAAACAAACCTCATCATGGAAGGGAATGACCTCTACAATGAAAGCTTTACACTCTGAAGAAAGAGACAGAGACACTAGAAAATGGAAAAATATCCCAAGCTCATGGATTGGTAGAATTAACATTCTAAAAATGACCAATCTACCAAAAGTTATTTACAGATTCAATGCAATTCCAAACAAACCCTTTATCTCATTCCTCACAGAAATAGAAAAAGAAAACAAAAAACTATCCTAAAACCTGTATGGAGCCACAAAAGAACCAGGACAGCTATAACAATCCTGAGCAAAAATGAAAAAATAAAAAACAATATTGGAGGAATTCTCATTTCAGATCTTAAGATACATTACAGAGCCACAGCAATAAAAGCAATATGGTATCAGCACAAAAACAGACATGTAGATCAATGGAACAAAACTGAAGACCAAAACATGAGTACACATAACTTTAGCCACTTAATATTTGACAAAGTTGCCAAAAACATACACTGGGAAAAAAATAAAGCATCTTCAACAAAGCAAATTAAAAATTAGCTAACTAAATAAATAAAGCATCTGTGAAAATTGGATGTTTACATGCAGAAAAATGAAATTAGATCCATATCCATTACCTTACACAAGAATGAACTCCAAATGGATCAAAGACCTAAATGTCAAACACTAAAACTGCTAGAAAAAAAAAACATAGGTCGTACCTTATATGATACAAGTATAAAAAAGGACTTCCTGAACAGGACTCCATTTGTCCAAGAATTAAGGCCAACAACTGACAGGTGGGACCCAAAAAAAAACTAAAAAGCTTCTGCACAGAGAAAGAAACAATCAACCAGGTGAAGAAGAAGCCCACAGAATAGGAGAGAATCTTTGTCAGCTTTGACGGGGATTTAATACCTGGAATATATAAAGAAATCAAAAACCAAGGGGGGGAAAATGACCCATTCAAAAAATGGGCCTAGAATTCATTTCCTTCGTCCTTAGGTTTACAGCTCCAGCTGTCGTCACAGTAGTCCCTCGGCTGGTGCCCCTCCCCCATGCCACCCAACTCCCCATGTCCCATCCCTCACCATGCAAAGGCTTTGTTGTCACATTGCATCTGGGTTCCTCTTGCTAACCTCAATCATTGACCTCATGTTGAATTGTTCTAGTGATTTGGTGCACCTTGATTTGGAGGGAGTAGAACAGGACCCCTCTCTGAAAAGAAGTTTGGAAAGCCTGGGAAGAAATGAGTTTAAAAGAAGTGGAATCATATTGTATGTGGCTTCCCTGATTTCTTTCTCAGCCTGTTTATCATTTGTATTTAGGAGGGCTACTGATTTTCTCTTATGTTTTTTTTTCTTTTTTTAGCTAATCTTGTATCCAGACACATCACTGAAGAATTTACCAGCTGTAGGATTTCCCTGGTAGAGTTTTCACTTAAGTGTACTATCATATCATCTGCAAATAGTGAAAGTTTGACTTCTTCCTTTCCACTTTATATCCTCTTGATCTCCTTTTGGTGTCTTATTGCTCTAGCTAGAACATCAAGTACTAACCTTGGGTCACTCTAACCAACAAGTGAAGGACCTGTATGACAAGGACTTTAAGTATTTGAAGAAAAAAATTGAAGAAGATAACAGAAAATGGAAAGGTATCCCATGTTCATGGACTGGTAAGATTGACATAATAAAAAGGGAAACTTGCAGGAAAAATGGATGGAATTAGAAAAAAAAATCATCCTGAGTGAGGTAGCCCAGACTCAGAAAGACAAATATGGTATGTACTCATTCATAAGTGATTATTACAGATTCAGTGCAATCCCCATCAAAATCCCAACACAATTCTTCACAGACCTCAAAAGAACAATACTCAACTTCAGATAAAAAACAAAAAAAAAAAAACGATAGCTAAAACAATCCTGTACAATAAAAGAACTTCTGGAGGTATCACCATCCCTGATTTCAAGCTCTACTATAGAGCTATAGTAATAAAAACAGCATGGTATTGGCATAAAAACAGACATGTGGATCAATGGAATCGAAGTGAAGACCCTGACATTAATCCACACACCTATGAACACCTGATTTTTGACGAAGAAGCCAAATTATACAATGGGGGTAGGGGAGAGCATCTTCAACAATTGGTGCTGGTATAACTGGATGTTGGCATATACAATAATGCAAATAGATCCATATCTATTGCACTGGACAAAGCTCAAGTCCAAGTAAATCAAAGACCTCACATAAATCAAGTTACACTGAACCTGATAGAAGAGGAAGTGGGAAGTAACCTTGAATACATTGGCACAAGAGACAACTTCCTGAATATAACCCCAGTAGCACAGACACTGAGGTCGACAATTAAAAAATGGGACCTTGTGAAACTGAAAAGCTTCTTAAGGCAAAGGACATCATCAATAGGACAAAACAGCAGCCTACTGAATGGGAAAAGATCTTCACCAACCCCACATCTGACAGAGGGCTGATCTCCAAAATATATAAAGAACTCAAGAAATTAGATATCAAAATACCGAAGAATCTGAAATGGCCAAAATACACTTTAAAAATTGTTCAACATCCTTAGTCATCAGGGAAAGGCAAATCAAAATGACTCTGAGCTACATCTTACACCTGCCAGAATGGCTAAGATCAAAAACACAAATGACAGCTTATATTAGAGAGAATGTGGAGTAAGGAGAACATTCCTCCACTGGTGGGGGGAGAGAAAACTTGTACAGCCGCTTTGGAAACTGATATGGCAGTTTCTCAGAAAATTGGGAATCAATCTACCTCAAGACTCAGTCATACCAATCTTGGCCATATACCCAAAGGATGCTCAATCATACCACAAGGCCACTTGCTCAACTATGTGCTGTGGGATGTTCTGTATGGCAAATGTGTTGCTCTGATTGGTTAATAAATAAAACACTGATTGGCCAGTAGCCAGGCAGGAAGTATAGGTGGGACTAACAGAGAGGAGAATTGAGGGAACAGGAAGGCAGAGGGAGAGACTGCAGCCGCCGCCAGGACAAGGAAGATGTAAGGTACCAGTAAGCCACAAGCCACGTGGCAAAGTATAGATTAATAGTAATGGGCTGAATGTAAGAGTAAGAGCTAGACAATGATAGGCCTTAGCTAATGGCCAAGCAGTTAAAATAATATAAGCCTCTGTATGTTTATTTTATAAGTGGCTAAGGGACCGCCAGGGTTGGAGTGTGTGTGGCCTTGTTGGAGGAAGTATGTCACTGTGGGGGTGGGTTTTGAGGTTTCCTATGCTTAGGACACTGCCAAGTATGTCAGTCAACTTCCTATTGGCTGCAAGATGTATGACTTCAGCTACTTTTCCAGTGCCACATCTGCCTGGATGTCACCATGCTCCCCATCACGATGATAATGGACTCTAAAATTGTAAGCAAGGCACCTCAATTAAATGTTTTCCTTATAAGAGTTGCTGTGGTCATGATGTCTCTTTACAATGATAAAAAACCCTAACTAAGACAGAAGTTTGTACCAGGGACTAGGGTATTGCTGTGATAGACCTGACCACACTTTTGTTTGAAGGACTATGGCCTTGCGACTGTGGATTAGAAAAGCAGTTGAATGCCTTAAGTGCTGCTTAATGGGCTCTCCTAATAAAAGCATGGAAGACAGTGCTCAATGTGATTTGAAACAACTGGAGGGCTTACTCAAGAAGTTTCAAAGGAGAATATTAATATGCAGCCTAGAGATCACTCTCATGATATTTTGGTGAAGAAAGTGGCTGATTTTTGCCCTTGTCCAAAGATTATGCTTGAGGCTAAAGTGAAGAGTTTTGGATTAATTTTGTTGGCAGAAGAAATCTCAAAACAGCCTAGTGTAGACTCTGTCCTGTAATTACTAGTGTTTATGCTTACAAAGATTTATAATGAAAAGGAGAAGCTGAGCAGGGTAAATTACAAAATGAAAATTTTGAGGCAAAAAAAAGAGCACCAGAAAGTGGAATGGAGCTAAATTCTGTGTTCAAGGAGATAAAGAGATTAAGAAATAGAATAAAGGGAGTGATCTCAGGGCAAGATCCCACTCAGCTAAAATTTCCAACTTGTGAAAAGGAACTAAAGAAAAGCCTAGAGCATGATGTGGTGAGGCACACCTTTAATTCCAGCACTAGGAAGGCAGAGGCTGGCAGATCTCTGGGTTTGAGAGCCAGCTTGGTCCATGGAACAAGTTCAGGACAGTCAGGCTTAGGTAGCAAAGGACAGAAAGCCTGTGAAGATGTAATTGGACAAGGGGGCCATTTTCCAGCCCCAGTAAGCAGAAGAGCTTGCAATTTTGGCCACATGGCTCTGGCTATAGAGTTAAGGATAGAAGAAACAGGTTATGGAATTTGCCTCCATGCTAAAAGAAAACCACTGGCATGTGTCAGGGGTGTACCTGAATGGAGGCCTAGAGAGGCCATTCCATGAAGCTGTGAAGTTGAAGCCTAGATTGCCCTGGAGAACCCAAGATGTTAGAGATGCCAGAGTCGTGGGATATCTGCTGAAGAGAGTTGCTTAGAGGGAGTGGAAGCCATCCAAGAGAAAGAAGTGTGCTGCAGTCAACAGAGTTAGAGATCTAAAGAGTGTTTGAACATCAGACATGGAAATGCAGAGTTTGGAGTTTGCCCAGCTGGTTTTTAGTCTTGTTTTGTCCAGTATTTCTCACTATGCTCCCTTCCTGAATTTTGGAATGGTAATGTATATCCTGTGCCATTATGTGTTGGAAGTATGTGATCTGCTTTTTTATTTTGATTTTTACAGGGGATTACAGTGAAGAGATTGCATGACTCTAAGAAGAGACTTTGACCTTTGAACTTTAAAACATTGTTGAGACTGTAATGGACTACAGGGACTTTTGAAGTTGGACTAAATGCATTTTTCATTATGATATTATTATAAACTTATGGGGGCCAGGGAGTAGAATGTGGTAGTGTAAAAGTAATTGGCCCCCGTAATCTCATAAAGAGTGGCACTATAGGGAGTATGGCTTTGTTGAAGTGGGTATGGCCTTGTTGGAGGAAGTGTGTCACTGTGGGGGAGAGCTTTAGGTTTCATGTGCTCAGGATACCACTGAGTGTGTCAGTTGACTTCCTATGCCTACAAGACGTAGGACTTCAGCTACTTTCCAGCACCACATTTGCCTGCACACCTCGGTGCTCTCCCTCGTGAAGATAATGGACTGAACCTCTTAAATTGTAAGCAAGGCCCCTCAATTAAACGTTTTCCTTATGAGTTGCCATGGTCATGGTGTCTCTTCATAGCAATAAAAACCCAAACTAGGACAGTCACCAACCACTTTCTGATTGAATTTAAGTCATACTCCATAAGATAAAACCTACACCTGGCACCATTGTTGATTTTTTAAAAAAATGACTGGACAAATCATAGGCCCAAAAAGAGAAACTACTACTATTATTATTATGCTAAATTGGCATAATATTAAACTAACTTCAAATAACTTATTGTTATACCCATAGAAATATACATCTCTAAGCCCTCATCAAAGAAGTTTCTATTTGCAGGAGATGGCGGTTAGCACAGAGACCCACAATTGGCCAAGGTGCAAAGACTAGGAGACTGCAGACTGCTCATCGCTAAATAGAACATATAACTGCAACTTTCCTCCAAAGACTCTGAGATTATTGTGTAAGAGGGGCAGGGTGAGTGTGAGAGGTAGAAGTGGTAGATAACGACAACAAAACAGTGTCTTCTGAACACAGCAGGGCAGCAGCACATATGAACTCACATTAGTTGTGACAGCATCCATAATACCTGTGTAAGGTCAAGATCAATCAAGTTCTGTCTTGGAGAGGAGAGCTGAGCACCAAATCACATCCCTAGCTAGGGATCTGTTGGCAGTTGTTAGCTGCTAAAAAAAGGGAGAGTCAGCTTTCTCTACGAGTATGGTGGTATTTTATTTGCACTGAAATGTGATTTTAATTGTATGTTAATAAATAAAGTTGCCCAGGGTCAGAGCTATTAGAGGCATAGCAAAAGCTTGGTGGTGGTGGTGCACACCTTTAATCCCAGCACTTGGTAGGCAGAGCTAGGTAGATCTCTGTGTGTTCAAGGATACAGCCAACAGACAGTGACGAGGCAGTCATGTGGTTGGTTTTACAACCAATGAGAAGGCAGAACAGAAAGTCTATATAAAGACAAACAGACAGGAAGTAGCTCTCTTTCGGAGAGGTCTCTTGGCTTAAGAGGCTAGCTTCAGCAGATGGGTAAAGCTCTTAGCTCTGATCTCTTGGCTTTCTTCTTTGCATTGGTTCTGTGTTTCTTATTTAATAAGATGGTTGGTTACATCTACATACAAGTGTAACCTTTAGGAAACAACCGTGTTCCAGTGAAGGCCACACATCTAAGAGTATTTGGATAGGACAATTTTGTCTTGCCATATTTAATTTAAAAAAATTAAAAGGACATAAAATTCCACTGGTAGGGAAGGTGGGGTGGACCTTAGAAGACTTGGAGAAAGGGTAAATATAATCAAAACATGTACCAAATTCTCAAGGAACCAATTAAAATATTTTTAAAGAAAAAGAAAATCCTCCACCCTTGATATCTCATCTCTTTGACACCTGAGAATATTACTGGTTCTTCTTCTATCATGTGACACTATTGCTGGGGAAACTTAAATAAATGTCTACTCACCATAGACAGGGAATTGACAACAAGGCAAAGAAAGGATACCACCAACTTGTTCCACTTGCAAACCAATGAATGTGTTGTTTTACTTAGAGGAATATGGTGAGGGTTACTTTAGGAGCAGAAATGACTCAAAGACAGCTGCATCACCAAAATCCCACCTAGGCATGGTGACAGCTCATGGGAGCTGGAACCCTGGGACTCTGTACAACAAGCAGACAGCTCAAAAGGTTAGAGGGTGCCTCTTGTAGGCAGTTCTGCTGGCCTCTGCTTCCTCCAGGCAGCTCAGCCTGTCTGATTGTCTCTCAGAAGTCCTTGCTGCTTATATACACTTGGAGCAGAAAGGGTCAAGTGAATCTGGTCAGTTTCAGGCACTTCCTGAAGCTCTGGAGTTGTTTACTTCCTAAAGGGCTTCCCTGCAGGATGGCATGTTTTACCTCCCTTTAGAGCATCCTGTCTGTGCCTTAGATTCCTTCCAAGACAGAATGTTTTTATCTTAGCGGAAATTGCTATGCCAAGATCCCTCCAGTCCCCAGCTAATATGAAATCACTCCCACCCTACTTCGCAAAAATCTGTCAAGTTACTCAGAATCCCCCAGCCCCAGGTGCTTCCTGCTGGTCATTTCCCTCCACAAACTACTCCTTGACTATGAGTGTCCACTTCTCTGTGCTGTGTTCAGAATGGAGCCATGCCTATTCTGAAGCGTCTCCTCATTACAACAACCCTGTGTAAAATATTGTTCTGGTTTTGTCCAGCTCTGGTTTTCTTTAATGATATGCAATTTGTGATTAATAAATGTATAGCAAAAAAAAAGTAATAAACATTTGCTTCAACCTGGGAATTTTAATTGAAAGTGCTTGCATATAGTGAAAAATCAGACTGGTGACTTGGAGCACAGAGTTCTCTGTTTATCTGTAAAATGTGTGTAGATTGCCACCAGAAAATTCTAAGCTTCCCGTAAGATGTGAACCTCTGTCTGCCCCTCTTGAAAGTGAGACGAGGGTTCAGATTCCAGGTCCATCCAATCTTGCTCTTGTGCTCAGACTGCCAATTAGAGCGTGTTGTAATCCAGACATCTGTCCACTGGACTGAGACCAGCTCTTCTCACAAAGCTGTTGTCAAATGATACTGACTTTCTGTGGCAACCTGCGTTGGATTCCAACCCATGCCCTCTGAGGTTACATGGCTTCCTCTTCTCTCACCAAATCCTTCACGTGGCCAGAAGTTAGGCTCACTCATTTTCAAAGCTAACTAATTACAAACTCAAAAAGTCACCCTCCTGTCCTTTGCTTTACAGAACGTTTCCTGACGCTTACATTTATTTCTTAAGCCCACTTTTATTCTTGGAATCTGTGAGCGTTCAAGCCATTTTTGAAAGGAAATGTGTGTAGTGAACATGATATAGATGGATTTTCCTTGAGCATTTGCTGTTAGGCAGGGAGGTAATGATGCCAGCTTCAATTTCCTGAAGGTATCTGCTGAATACCTGAGAAATCCATTTTACCTCTGCAATATAACTAATTTTCCTCCCAAAGTAAGAAGTTCCATAAAGAGAAAGGTAAATACTTGAAGTTACATTCATCTGTGTGTAGTTTAGTTTCTCAACTATGTATAACTACTTTGAAGGAGAAAAATCATAAAAAATGGCTTTATTGTTACATTTTTGATAGTGTGATGTGTGACGTGATTAGCTTACAGGTAAAGATTATGTAAGTGTATTGACGGGGGCACCTGCATCTTCCACACTTAATGAATCATACAGACTGGCAGGAAGAGGTATAAAATTCCGCCTGTTTTCCTTTCTGTCTCCTAGGCATCTCTACAGGAGAGAAGCCTTGCTCACAAGTTAGGAGGGGCGGTGGTGAGAGAGGCTTCAGTGACTCCAGATCGTGGGTGTAAACAAAACAGGATGCTGTGTCAGTTCCTGGTGGTATAATGTTAAAATTAATTGAGTGGTGGTAAAACTATGCAGCTAAAATGATGACTGTGCCACAAGACACACAACACAGGTGGCGATCAGAAGCGACGTGTCATTCAGACGGCGTGCCAAACTTTACCAGGCTGAATGCAGACAGGAGCTAACCACGCTGAACTGGTCCTTGTTTGCCCCTGTTTTACCTCTGTAGGATGCGTGTGTTGAATAAATCCCACCATCTATTTGGACAAGAAGAAATGACACAGAGTATAAAGGTCTACCCATCACTCTGCATTACCAGGGCAATTAAATTTTATTTCTCTTCACAACCAATGGCCCCTGGAGCCTCAGCCTGTTAAAAGTTCAAAAATTTTAAGATCTGGGGAATATTTGTGCCAAGGACAATGCTTGACCAAATATAATTAGCTGAATTTAGATAAACTCTCAATCTGGCTTTCTTTAACTTGAATAGAAAAACATCACACACTTCAGTGAACATGAATGGATTTGAAAATGAACATTTGGATTATCTGTGAGAATATTTCCCCAGAATAATAGGCCCAAGATTGTTCGATGTGCTGCACAGAGTTCTTTGTGGACCCGAAGAATGCATCAGCCTTCTGTTTTCACTCTCGGCTCCTATTTGCTGATTTCTGTTAATATTTATAATAACAGAAATAGTAGGTGAGGGAGAGCAAGACAATAACAGATCCATTGAAGCCTTTACTCTTTGTTTCTTCCGTGCTTCTTGTGCATTTTCTTGGGGATAATTAGAGATAAATGGTATGGTATTATATTTGCTCAGATAGCAATACAAAAATGCCTATTTCCGTCATTTTCGGTAATAGACTTTCAAGCTATATTTTCCTCAAACTTGATCCTCATTATTCCAGTAATATTTAAGCTATTAATTTCTCCAGAGAGTGCTTTTTGAAAATGGTAAATTATAAGACAAATCCTAAAATTACATTTTCTTTAATTTACAGTATTGTTCAAGCCGTACTGTTAGCATAAATGAATAGTCTGAGCTGTAGTCTGCAATAAAGCTTTGAGCATTAAACAGCTGGCTTGGAGACAGAAACATTAAGAATATGATTGAAAAAAATTTTTTACAGAAGATGAAATAACAGCGTGCGCCAAGGCTCATTTATGATAATTCTAACATTTCTGCTACAGTTATAGAAATGTAACAACATTTACCAAAGAAAAAGGAAGAAAAGAAAGAAAGCAGGAGAGGTGAGGGGTTTCACTTTCTAGCCGACGGCAATGATATCAATTTTGCCCTTAGTGGAGTGATATTCACAGTTACATGGGTTCGCCTTCTTTTGAGTTTCAAGTTTACCCTTTGGGGGAAGAAAAGAACACAAAGCAGGGCTTTTCAAAACAGAAGTCAGTGAAAGCAAATGTGTTTGTACTTGATGTCTGAAAACGCAGGCATGTGATAAACACCTAACAATGGTAATGAAGGCATTCAAGTGGCCTGTTACTGGGGAAGACAATGGAGTCTATAAGGCTCTCTAAAGCAGCAGCACGCTGATTTATTTTATCATGAAAAGACATTAATTATGCTAATGTACAATGAAATCATGTGGAAGTTTGTCCTGAGACTAAAGGTGTATTTAAGTCACGTATTTAGTACGCGTCATTACACACTGGTTATATCTACTTTCCTTTCTTTTCACCTTGTTCAAGGATGGGAATTTGAAAAGAAAGATAGAGACTACCCTTCATACGATTATGAGGACCAATCTACTTGAAGACATGGACAATCTGGTACGTTGCTAACAATAACCAGAGAGCTAGGCAAGAAAGGGAAACGCTCTGCATTCTCCCAGACTAAAATCACTACCGCCATCTAGTGGTAACTGGCGGTGAGTCTCCCAAATTCCAGAACACATCAACAATTTTTAAATGCCGTTTTTTTTTGTTTTTAAATGGGTGCTTATATCAGAGAGCTGCGCTTTACAAGAAACCTAGCGAGTTTTTGTTAGTTTTCTGGAAGACTTCACCACCATCTGACGAAACATTTCGTCTGCAGCTGCAGCTTCTCACTTCTGAAGGCCGTTAGCATAAAATGACAGGGCTGCCATCAGGTGTAGGGAGGCTTGACCCCTGTGGACAGAAGAGAACACATACTAATGACCAGTGAGTGATAAACGCACTGCCGGGGATCAGAATGGTGCCCGCAATACAACACGTTGGCACATTCGGAAACCAGGACGGCAGTAGCCTTTGACATCGTTTTTGTTTTTGTTTTGTTTCGTTTTAGTAATTAATTTAATTTTACATATCAGTCACGGATTCCTCTGTCCTCCCTCCTCCTGCCCCCCCCGGCCGCCCCCAATCCACCCCCCCCCCATTCCCACCTCCTTCAGGGCAAGGACTCCCCTGGGGATTCAGCTCAGCCCAGTAGATTCAGAGGCAGGTCCAGTCCCTTCCTCCCTTCACCCAGGCTGAACAGTTTCCCAGCATAGGCCCCAGGCTCCAAAAAGCCAGCTCATGTACTAAGGATAGGTCCCACTGTCTGGGGGCCTCCCAAACAGTTCAAGCTAATCAACTGTCTCACTTATCGAGAGGGCCTGATCCAGTTCCATGGGGACTCCTCAGCTATTGGTTCATAGTTCATGTGTTTCCACTGGTTTGGCTATTTGTCCCTGTGCTTTTTCCAACCATGGTCTCAATATCTCTTGCTCATACAATCCCTCCTCTCTCTCTCACCGAATGGACTCCCGGAGCTCCACCTGGGGCCTGGCCGTGGCTCTCTGCATCTGCTTCCATCAGTCATTGGATGAGAGTTCTATCACGACAGTTAGGGTGTTTGGCCATCCGATCACCAGAGTAGGCCAGTTCGGGCTTTCTCTCGACCATTGCCAGTAGTCTATTGTGGAGGTATCTTTGTGGATTTGGGGGGAACCCCTCTAGCACTTTGCTTCTTCCTATTCCCAAAAGACTTTCCAGTGTCCAGCCTTGTGCCCTGAGGGAAGGACCAGTGACACAAGAATCCCACCACGAAAATCTGAATGGATAGACCCTGCTAAATTCACCCCAGTTTACTGCCATGAGATCATATCGCTTTGTCTAATCATATTAGTCTATGCAAATGTCCACTTCTCATTTAACCTATGCATAAAAATGCAGTTTTTCCTGTTTCTTAGGGTCTGCATTTCTGAAGGCTTCTGTGCCAGACAAAACTGACTAAATGTGTTTTGTTTTGTTTTGTTTCATTTAGTTTCTCCTCTTTACCTGTGGCAGAATCTTTGCTGGGTTGGATTTTGGTTTTTTTTTTAGTATTTTTTATTTTCATATTATTTTGTGTGTATGAGTGTTTTCCCTGCATATATATGTTTGCACCATGGGCATGCCTGGTGTCCTCAGAGATCAAGAAAAGGTATAACTGGAGTTATATAGATGGGTCCAGGTCCTCTGAAAGAGCAGCAAGTGCTCTTAACCATTGACCCATCTGTTAAGCTCATATTTGGGGGTTTGGGGACAGGGTCTCACTTAGCCAGATAGACACTGAACTTGCTATGTAGCTAAGGATGATCTTGAACTCCTGATCTTCCTGCCTCCACCTCCCAAGTCCTGGGATTCCAAGCATTCACTGCTGTGCCTAGCTTTGGAGGGATGTTGTGTTGTTCAGAGTGTGAGACTTAGCACTGTGAAGGTGAGGAAAAATATTACATGCTCTCCCCTACAGCATATGGACACCATACACACACACACACACACACACACACACACACACACACACACACACACAAAACTCAGATGAAAGTTTTCCTTTGATGAGAGTGGACAGGGAAAGACTTCACAAGACGGACAAATTTTCAGTAGTTTTAAAACAGATGAAATGAATTATGTAACCAGAGAAGATCAAGAAAGATGTGCCGGGCAGAAACAGTCAGAGAGAAGCCTGGAAGACAAGGTGTGGTGGGACATGTGTGGAAGATAATGGGCAGCTTCTTCTCTGGATAACTTTCTTTTGTAATATATGTGACCAAGAAGGTGAGGTGAGGAACACGTAGAAATTGGTATATGGTATAGTTGCTAGGAGGGTCTTACAGGTCAAGACTGAAATGCTTCACTATATCCATGGACTGCACATGGCTTACAGTAGGCACTATTGTGTCCAAGAAACAAAGGAAACTGGGCTCTCAACTTAAGCCCATGTTGTCTTCAGATTCTCTTCTGTGCTCTCAACTTTAAGTCCATATTGTCTTCAATATGGCTTTGTTGTCTCTTAACAACCTGTCTCTTAACAGGTGAAGAATAGAGGTGAGGAACACACTGATGTGCTGAGCTTTGGAAAGGCTCCTCTGTCACTGATGTGAAGGACTGTGGAATGTGAGCAGAGAGTGTTTCCTTATGTTGGCTGGTCTATTTCCCTTACACAATTAACACAAGTATGTCTGCCATCCGGACTAGATGTACTTTGTTCCTCCTCTCCCTAGGCATTTAGTACTTCCCTGTGAAGTGTTTTAAGGCTATTATTACTTCTATAATGATTTGTAGATCCATATATGCAATCTCTATTTAAATTATCCATAATTATGCCAGTGCTGGTTAGTTTGTTATTGTTGTTGTTGTTTTGTTTTGTTTTCATCAAGGTCACACTACTGAAGTGTAGGTGTAACAGTCTTATTAAATAAGAAACACAGAGCCAAATGCACAGTTAAAAGCCCAAGAGGTCAGAGCAGTAGCTGGGTAGTAAGAAGGCGGTTTTAGTCTCAGCTCTTAGCTACTGCTCTGACCTCTTGGGCTTTTAACTCTGCATTTGGCTCTGTGTTTCTTATTTAATAAGACCATTACATCTACATTTGGTGCCCAACGTGGCAAGGATTCATTAAAAACCACTTGGCTTGGCTTGGAGGCCGGGCCCGGCTCCCCAGCTCGGCCCAGCTCGACCCAGCTCGGCCCAGCTCGACCCAGCTCGGCCTAGGCCCCAGGCCCGACCAACCGTAGCTACAAGCGGTTACCCAAAGCTGGAGCTACTTGGAGCCAGATTGCCAACTCAAGCGGCTCAGGCTATTAAAAAAAAAAAAAAAAAAAAAAGCCGGTACGAACAACTCCAGCCTGCCGGAGCTCCCAGTCCGGCTGCACTCGACTGTAGTTGCAGCAGCTACACGCAACTGCAGGTAGAGCTGCTTGAGGCCAAAACACCAACTCACGTGGTCGGAGCTTAAGGAAGCCAGAGCCCAGGCTCGACTCGGCTCAAGCGGAACTCGTGGCTAGATTTCAGCTTTTGGGCCAGAAAATGGTGGCACACACACCTTTCATCCTAGCATTCCAGAGGCAGAGATCCATCTGGATCTCTGTGAGTTCAAAGCCACATTGGAAACAGCCAGGCATGGTGACACAGGCCTTTAATCCCAGGAAGTGATGGTAGAAAACAGAAAGGTATATAAGGCGTGAGGACCAGGAATGAGAGCTGGTTGAGCTTTTAGGCTGTTAGCAGCAGTTCAGCTGAGATCCATTTGGATAAGGACTCAGAGACTTCCTGTCTGAGGAAACAGGATCAGTTGAGGAATTAGCAAGGTGAGGCAGCTGTGGCTTGTTCTGATTCTCTGATCTTCCAGCGTTCACCCCAATACCTGGCCCCAGGTTTGTTTTTATTAATAAGACGTGTTAAGATTCGTGCTACACTGAAGTCACCTAGGAAGAAGGAATCTTGGTTAAGGAATTCCTCCATCAGATTGGACTGTAGGCAGGTCTATGGGACAATGCCACCCTAAAGCAGGTGGACTAGGTAGTATAAGAAGTAAACTGAGCAAGAAAGCAAGCCTCTTGGCATGTTCATAGATTACAAACCAGGAAACCATATAAGAAGACAAAGCCAGGTAATTCTATTTATGACTCCTGACAACTCTCCTCAAATTTGTTTCACCAAGAACACTTTTACCAGAAAATGCATACTAATTGAGCTGCAGAGCTGTGTTCTCTGGGAAGCGGAGGCCATCACAATGACAGACATAGGAATTTGTGACGACAAAGCTGGTCTCTCACTGGAATTAATGTAGCACTCTTAGTGTTTCTCTGACCCCAAACACTTCCTGTACTTACTTTCATAAATGCCAGTAGTCCAGCAGGATGCATAAAAATGAACACAAGTCTCACACTCAAGTACACAACCAATTCCAGAATAAATCTACTGTACCTTGTAATAAAAGTATCACTTACTCATAAAATATGATTCCCCAGGGGCTGGAAAGATGGTTCAGTGATTAAGAGCCACTTGTTTCTCTTGGCAAAGGACCAGAGTTCAGTTCCCAGCACCTACATGCCAGTACATGGCCATCTGTAACTCCAGTACCAGGGACCATTGTTCTCTTCTTGCCCCGCAGGTATCAGGTATGTGTGTGGTGAACATATATGCATGCAAGCAAAATACTCATACATATAAAATAATAGATCACTAAAGTTCTTATGACTTCCAAAGTATGTATGGAAAAAAATGTATGAAAACCAATGCAACCAGGTCAGGAAATACTAAATTCTAGATCCACATGATTCTAACCAGTCACCAACTATGGCAGAAAGGACAGAAGAAAAGCAAGCAGAAAAGGTTTCTTGATTCGACTTTCCTGGCTGCTAATCATCCATGTCAGCGGTCCCCAGTGCTCCACCTGTGGACTTGGTGTGGTGGTTTGAAAGAGAATGGCCCACACAGGTTCATGTATTTGAATACTTGGTCCCTCATTGATAAAAATGTTTGGCAAGAATTAGGAGATATGGCCTTCTTGGAGGAAGTGTGTCAAAAAAGAGTTTTCAAAACCCCACCACCGTCCCAGTTAGCTAGCGCTCGCGCTCTCTCTCTCTCTCTCTCTCTCTCTCTCTCCCCTACTTGTTGAAAAAGTCCTCCAGCATCATGCCTGCCTACCCACTACCATGCCTCCCACCATGATGGTCAGGAACTCTAACCCTCTGGAACTGTTAGCCCCCAACAAACCCTTTCTTCTACAAGTTGCCTTGGTCATGGTATAACTTTCCAGCAAAAGAAACTGAAACACGTGGGAATAAGATACCATGAGGAGCACCACTGTCTAGACTGCAAATCTGCAGGGAGGCTGGGGCGGAGAGGGGTCATCACTATGCACACTCCATGCTGCTCCTCAGAGACTCCTTGGAGCTATCAGTCTTCTGTGGAATTTTCTAAATTACCTTTGAAGGACATCTACTCAGAAAATCCTTCCTAAACCCCATTTTCTGTTTCCCATCCATTCCATTTACCTGACACTTTACATTTTCTTTTGTTTATCTTTAGTCTTTAGTCTGAGTTTCGAGCACCCAAGTCTGAAATGACAGTGCAATCTGTCTGGAAACAGCTCCTCTGCCCTTTTATGAACACGGAACACTACAACGGTGTGGAGATAGTCACGCAGTCATTTTATTTTATTGAGAATTCAATGCATGAGAACAGCATTTCCTTCTACCTCTCCTCCCAACTTTTCCCCATGCCCCCTCTCAAATTGATGACCTCTTCTTTACTTATTGTTACATGTGTATGTATATATGTATATGTGTGCATAAATACAGACTGCTGAGTCTATTTAGTGTTGCTCATATGTATATGTGTTTATGATGGTCACTTGGGATTGAATAATCTACCAGGGCTCATCCTTAGAGAAGACTAATTTTTCCTTTCTCAGCAGCCATTAATTACTTGTAACTCTTTATCCAATGATGAAAACTTGTGGGTTTCCCCCATGCACCTTTAGATATAACTAGTGTTGTCATTGTATAGGACTTGTTTGGGCAACCATATTGTTAAGATTTTGTGGGTGCAACTTCCCTGTCCCTTATAGAAGACACCAACTCCTGGTCCTCTGGCTCTCTCTTAGGGTTTTTATTGCTGTGAAGAGACACCATGACCACCGCAACTCATACAAAGAAAACATTTCATTGGGGTGACTTGCTTACAGTTTCAGAGGTCCAGTCCATTATCGTGATGGGGCATGCAGGCAGATGTGATGCTGGCTTCACCTTAGCTTGCAGGCAACAGGAAGTCAACTGACACACTGGGAGGTATCCTGAGCATAGGAAACCTCAAAGCCCACCCCACAGTGACACACTTCCTCCAACAAGGCCACACCTACTCCAGAAAAGCCACACCTCCTATAGTGCCATTTCCTATGAGATTATGGGGCCAATTACATTCAAACTACCACATTCTATTCTCTGGCCCCATAAGCTTGTAACAATATCATAATGCAAAATGCATTTAGTCCAACTTCAAAAGTCCCTATAGTCTACATCCCTCTCAACAATGTTTAAAATCCAAAGTTCAAAGTCTCTTTTGAGAGTCATGCAATCTCTTACCTGTAATCTCCTATAAAATCAGAATAAGCAGATCACATATTTCTAACATATAATGTCACAGGATATATATTACCATTCCAAAATGCAGGGGAGGGAAAATAGTGAGGAAATATTGGACAAAGCAAGACAGAAAACCAGTGGGGCAAACTCCAAACTCTGCATCTCCATGTCTGATATAGAAATCCTCTTCAGAACTCCAATTCTGCTCAACTTTGTTGACTGCAATACACTTGTTTCTCTTGGGCTGGTTCCACTCCCTGTTAGCAGCTCTCCTCAGCAGGTATCCCATGACTATGGCATCTCTCACATCTTGGGTTCTCCAAGGCAATTTCAGGTTTCCACTTCACAGCTTCATGCAATGGCCTCTCTACCAGGCCTCCTGACATATGCCTGGCCTCAGCGGCTTTCCTTAGGCATAGAGGCAAACTCCGTAACCCGTTTCTTCTATCCTTACTTAAAGCCAGAACCACATGGCTAAAGCTGCCAAATGCTGCTGCTTACTGGGGCTGGAACGTGGTCCCCGCATCCAATTACATCTTCATCAGCTTTCTGTCCTTTGCTGTCTAAGCTTGGCTGTCCTGAAACTTGCTCTGTAGACCAAGCTGACCTCAAATTCAGAGATCTGCCTGCCTCTGCCTTCCCAAGTGCTGGGATTAAAGTCATCTACCACCACCCCCAGCTCTAAGCTTTTCTTTAGTTCTTTTTTACAAGTTGGAATTTAGCTGGGTGGATTCTTGTCCTGAGGTCACCACTCCCTTTATTCCCCTTCTTAATCCATTTATCTCCTTGAATACAGAATTTAGCTCCATTCCACTTCCTGGTGTTCTTTTTCTCCTCATAATTTACATTTTTTTACATTTTGTAGTTTACCCCACTCAGCTTCTCCTTTTCATTATAAATCATCATTAGAGTTACCACTAATATCCACACAAAAGAACCTATACTAGGCTGTTTTGCGATTTCTTCTGCTGACAGAATTAATCCAAAACTCTTCACTTTAGCCTCAGGCAGACTCTTTGGACAAGGGCAAAAGGCAGCCACTTTCTTTACCAAAATGTTACAAGAATAATCTCCAGGTAACATACTAAAATTCTTCTCCTCTGAAGCCTCTTGAGTGAGTCCCCCACAGTTCATCAAATCACACTCAGTACCACTGTCTTCCATGTTCCTACTAGGATGGCCCATTAAGCAGCATTAAAAAGTTCAATTGATTTTCTAAACCATAGTCCCAAGGTCCATATTGCTTCAAACAAATGCATGGTCAGGCCTGTCACAGCAAAAACCGAGTCCCTGGTACTAACTTCTGTCTTGGGGTTTTTATTGCTGTGAAGAGACACCGTGACCACAGCAACTCTTATAAAGAAAATATCAAATTGCAGTGGTTTGTTTACGGTTTCAGAGGTTCAGTCCATTATCATCATGGTGGAGAGAATGGCAACAGGAAATTGACTGACACACTAGGCAATACCTTGAGGATAGGCAACCTCAAAGCCCACCCTCACAGTGACACACTTCCTCCAACAAAGCCACACCTCCTAGAGTGCCAATCCCTGTGAGATTATGGGGGTCACCCCATTCAAACCACCACTGGCTCTTAAACTCTTTCGGCCCCTTTTTCTGTGATGTTGGCTGAACTTTAGGTGTAAGGATTGAGTTACAGATGTATCAACTGGGGGTTGGGTACCCACAGTCAGTTGTTCTCTGCACTCTGACCAGTTGCACTCAGATCACGCTGTCTTGATCAACTCAGGACTTTCCTCTTGTTTCTTCTTCTCCAATGGACTCTCCTGACATGGATAGCCTAAAAAAGGCTTCTGTGTTTGCCTTCTTTAAAATTCCTCAGGCCAGTCCTGCCACATCCCTCACAGAGAAAATCCTTTGCTCCCGCACTCACCCCAACCAAGAGGAATGGCTCAACTATTGTTTGGTGATGTAGTTTAAATGATCTAGTATTATACAACGTCCATAGGATCGCAATAAAATCTGACCTAGGCTGCTGTTTTCAGCCAATGTCCTGGAAGGCATTTGGAAAAAGCAGACCTAAAAACAGAGAAAAGAAAATAAGAAAAGCCTCATGCTTTCAAATTTATCAGAGTATTTGCCAAATTATCTTGGAGAAACAAACATCTTTGGAGTAAGAAGCTCTAAAATGAATTATTATGAGAATACCATTATTTACCATTATTTGGTAGCAAGATGTACAGTGATATAATCATTGTTTGGTAGGAAATATAGGGGAAATGGGAAAGATTTTTTGGCCTTAGCAGACATAGTCTCCCAACTTTAAAATCTTATCTTGATACTTACATGTGTCCTACAGTATTTGCTGCTAACACAACATAGAGTGGCAAGCTCAAAGTTACACTAAATTATGCATAATTTATTCTCTTAGAAGGTCTATAAACACAGTGTGAAGTGTTCAGCTTGTTATATGATGCAGCATCTGAAATCAGATTTCTCTGATGTGTTTATCTCAATGTTATAATTGTGACATGAATTCTTCTGCA
Source organism: Peromyscus leucopus (assembly GCF_004664715.2). Taxonomy (NCBI): domain Eukaryota; kingdom Metazoa; phylum Chordata; class Mammalia; order Rodentia; family Cricetidae; genus Peromyscus; species Peromyscus leucopus. The sequence goes on from NC_051075.1 coordinate 20,247,579, forward strand.
TTTATTTTGTTTGCAAAAAGCATTTTATTAATTAGTTACACAACTCTCAAGGGTATTCGATTTTTTTTAGAACCTTCAGTGTCAAAACTTCTACAAGTATAAAACTGCAACTCATTTGCAAAAGAAACAAAGTGTTATTAAATAATTTCTGAATACCATTTGAAGAGCAAAAGTACTCCTAAGAAACATACTCCTAAGAAACTCCCAGGCATTTCTAAGTATTGAAGCACTTATGAACTTTTATTGCCTGCCATTACCATCTTCTGTAAGTTTTTTTCACAAAAAAAAAAACAGAAGGTTTTTTTATTCTGTGTATTCTATCATTATGAAAATATCAATCCAAAAGTTATTTCAGTTTATATTATAATAAAGAATATTTATAATTCTTGCTTTTGTTTTTATTTTATCATACATATTATCAAATTGTTTATTGTGTTGAACCTTTCTATGGGAATGTATTGCATATATTGCTTCCATGACTAATTCTTGAAATGCATAGTTTTGTGTGTTTAATGATTTTTTTTTATTGCAACCTTAGGCTTATTGGAGTTTTATATAAGTGACTCACTTAAGAACTAGTTTTGGTTTTTTTTTGGGTTTTTTTTTGTTTTTTGTTTTTGTTTTTTTTTTTTTGGTTTTTCGAGACAGGGTTTCTCTGTGTAGCTTTGCACCTTTCCTGGAACTCACTTGGTAGCCCAGGCTGGCCTCGAACTCACAGAGATCTGCCTGGCTCTGCCTCCTGAGTGCTGGGATTAAAGGCATGCGCCACCACCGCCCGGCATAAGAACTAGTTTTAAGATGAGTTTCTTCAGAAAAACTTGAGTTTGTTTCTAAAAATTACATATGGAAACAACCTAACTGGATTGGAACAATGACATCAATCATAGAAATTCTGGCCCTCGAGACAAGTTTGAGGCTAGCAATATCTAAGTAAGGAAGCAACATTGTTTTTTTTTAAATGATTTATTTCCTTTATGTGCATTGATATTTTGCCTACATGTATGTCTGTCTGTCAATGTCAGATCCCTGGAAGGTAGAGTTACAGACAGTTGTAAACTGCCATGTGGGTGCTGGGAATTGAACCCAGGTCCTCTGGAAGAACAGCCAGTGCTCTTAACCGCTGAGCCATCTCTCCAGCAACATTGTTAATTAACAACCCTTGGCTCTCCTTTTTCTGCTGGGTGAGATTTTTACCCCAAATTAGCCTTTCTCTGACGGTACATCATATCTTGTTCATGCCTTAGGATTTCTTTCCTATCCCCACACATGTTGTCTAGTTAAAAAAAAAATCCTTTAGGCCACCTAGGATTGGCAGATGGCTCCATCTGAGCTGAGACCAATGGCTGGAGATAGTGTTTGAATTTATTGATCCTTGTACCGTTTGGGCTTTGAATGGGTGCCTTCACTTCCATACAATTTCACTCATGTGCCCAAAGACGTATAATTACATTTTATTTCGTGTGAACAGCCCTCAGGGACCATCTTACAAAAACCAAAGGCAATGGTCATCATTTTTAAACCCTAGATTTAAGCAAGTGGCTAGCTACATTTTCGGATCTACAGTGTTTCTTACATTACATCAATATTCCTTATTTTTTTCTTTTGATTTTAACTTTGCTTGAAATTTTATCAAGTTTCTATGTTACTTTTTTCTTTATATAAAACTTAATTTTCTATCTTTTTTATAACAAGTCTCATGTAGCCCAGGCTGGCCTCTAACTCACTAAGAGCCAAAGATGACTTTGAACTTCTGATCTTCCTCCTTTACCCTCCAAGCACTATGTAGAATTACAGGCATGTAACACTATGCCCTGTTTTATTGCTGTTGAGGGTTGAACCCAAGGCTTCATGCATCTACCAACTGCACTACATCTTCACTACTCACTTTAAAAAATAAATAAATAAATAAGAAAAGTTTTTCTGGGAATCCACTACTCACACTTTTTTTTTTTTAATAAGAAAAAGTTTTACCGTAGCCCAAGCTGGCCTTAAACTCACTATGTAGCCAAGGATGACTTTGAACTCCTGACCTTCCTTGCCTCCACCTCCACTGGGACGGCAGGGGTGGAGTACCACACCCAGCTACTACTCATATTTCTGAAAGAAAAACTGGCTCTTAATTATAAAATCTCTGCTTTATTCTACAGTAACAAATTTTATATTTGGCAGTAACAATTGATGCCAGTGATTGTAGAATTAATCCAGGTGGGTGGGCCAGGCCAATGGACCTCCCATAGGAAGGCAGGCTCACCCTACACCATGCTAAGAAAGTTGACAGAATAATTATTCCTGTGATGGATAGTGTACTTTTCCTCCCCAGAATTCTGGCCCCCGCACAGAGCAGAGTAGAGGCACGCTGTTTTGGCAAGTGTGACTGTTTTTCTGACTTACTCAGAGGAACAGAACTTTTCCTTTTCTTCTTGTTTTCTGAGCATTCTTTCCTTCACACTTTTGGCTTCACTCTTTCTCTAAAGCTCCGTATCTTCTGTGGGTGCTTGTCTGCCATATGCCTGACCTCCGTGACAGTTTAACAAACTTGGTTTCTTTCTTCTCTTCTCCACTTTCCTCTTCAAGAAGCTGCTGAAATTTACAACTTGCCTGCCTTGGGTTTTGTTGTTGTTGTTGTTGTTGTTGTTGTTGTTGTTGTTTTTAATGCTAATAAAAAATTATCACAGAACTTCTATTTGAGTTTGTTCTTAAATTCTTTTATTTGCTAGACTAAGAAAGCCAGGAGCTGACCCTGATTTCCTTGGTATCATCTGGTGATCATCTAGGGACAGTCCAAAATGTCTAGTAACACTTTCATGCATCCAGGAGGGAGAATAGCTATACTAGAAAAAAATTGCTAACAACAGCCACAGGCTCTTTGCAGTAGCCACTCTTCTCATTGGACTTGGCATTCTTGCTTGGAATGCGTAATTCTCACCTGTCGGGAACTGCTGGCTGCCCCTCTGGTGTCCTCCTTCTTAACTTCACTGAAAGGATTGTCTGTCTACCTGGTGTTAATGTGTCCGCATCTCACAGGCTTCCTTTCAGGCCTTGTCTTCATCCTAACCTCGTCCTTAAAATGTAAAATTGTAAAAATATCTCTCTCTTTTTTTTATTAAGAGATTTTCTATTCATTTTATATATGAACCACAAATTCCCCTGTCCTCACTTTTCCCACCCCCCCCCAGTCTTCCCCCCAACCCACCCCCCATTCCCACCTCTTCCAAGGCAAGGTCTCCCATGGGGAATCAACAGAGCCTGGTACATTCAGTTGAGGCAAGTTCCAAGCCCCTCCCCCCTGCACCAAGGCTGTGCAAAGTGTCTCACCATAGGCACTAGGTTCCAAAAAGCTGGCTCATGCACTAGGGACAGGTCCCAGTCCCACTGCCTGGGGGCCCCCTAAACAGTTCAAGCTAAACAACTGTCTCGCTTATCCAGAGGGCCTAGTCCAGTACCATGGGGGCTCCTCAGATACTGGTCCACTGTTAATATATTACCAATAGTTTGGCTAGTTGTCTCTATACTTTTTCCAATCATGATTTTGATATCTCTTGCTCATAGAATCCCTCCTCTCTCTCGTTGATTGGACTCCTGGAGCTCTGCCTGAGACCTGGCTGTGAATCTCTGCATCTGCTTCCATCAGTCACCAGATGATGGTTCTATGATGTCAGTTAGGGTATTCAGCCATCCGATCACCAGAGTAGGTCAGCTCAGGCACCCTCTCGACCATTGCCAGTAGTCTATGGTGGAGTCATCTTTGTGGATTCCTGGGAACTTCCCTAGCATTCTGCTTCTCCCTATTCCCGTGATGCCTTCATTTATCATGGTATCTCCTTCCTTGTTCTCCCACTCTGTTCCTGATCCAGCTCAAACCTCTTGCTTCCTTAAGCTCTTATTCCCCCATCCCTTGCCCTTCATTACCCCCCCTCACCCCCAGTTTGTTCATGTAGATCTCAATCCATTTCTCCATTGCTGGGCGATCCCTGTGTCTATCCTAGGGTCCTCCTTACTAGCTAGTCTCCCTGGAGCTGTGGGTTGCAGTCTGGTTATCCTTTGCTTTACATCTAGAATCCACTTATGAGTGAGTACATACCATATTTGTCTTTCTGAGTCTGGGTTACCTCACTCAGGATGATTTTTTTCTAGTTCCATCCATTTGCCTGCAAACCTCATTATGTCATTGTTTTTCTCTGCTGAGTAGTACTCCATTGTATATATGTACCACATTTTCTTTATCCATTCTTCAATTGAGGGGCATCTAGGTTGTTTCCAGGTTATGCCTATTAGGAATAATGCTGCTATGAACATAGTTGAACATGTGTCCTTGTGGTAAGACTGAACAATCTTTGGTATATGCCCAAGAGCAGTATAGTTGGTCTTGAAGAAGATTGATTCCCAATTTTCTGAGAAACTGCCATACTGATTTCCAAAGTGGCTGTACAAGTTTGCATTCCCACCAACAGTGTAGGAGTGTTCCCCTTGCTCCACATCCTCTCCAACATAAGCTGTCTTTAGTGTTTTTGATCTTAGCTATTCTGACAGGTGTAAGATGGTATCTCAGAGTCATCTTGATTTGCATTTCCCTGCTGACTAAGGATGTTGAGCAATTCCTTAAATGTCTTTCAGCCATTTGAAATCTTTCTTAAAATCTTGTCATAAGGGCTAGAGAGATGGCTCAGAGGTTAAGAGCACTGACTATTCTTCCAGAGGTCCTGAATTCAATTTCCAGCAACCACATGATGGCTCACAACTATCTGTAGTGAGATCTGGTGCCCTCTTCTGTCTTGCAGGCATATATTCAAGCAGAATACTGTATACACAATAAATCAATAAATCTTTTTTTAAAAAAATCTTGTCATATTTATTAATAGTTTCAGTATCAATAGCTCTAATCCAGATGTCTGTCTTGAGCATATATCCAACTACCTCCTGGATACATCTACTTGACTATGGCTATTAACTAAATGTTAACAAAGTGTTAACAAAGTTAAATCTACATATTTTTACACAAGATTATCTTTCTCAAATGGTACTATGAGATAGTATGCAAGATAGATGAGTAAATAGATAGATTGATTGATAGCTATATTGATGGATGATAGATTAATAGATGATAGCTAGATGGATAGACAGATTAAATTGATGACAGATCAGTAGATAGATGAGAGACAGATGATAAATAACTAAGGAGCATCCTGAACTTTGATATTGTTAGGGTCCACGAATCACCCCACAAAAGACCACCACTCACATATGCAAAAGCAAGAACATTTATTTCTTGAGAGAAAATTCCTGCATGTAGGGGTCAGCCATATAACAAAATGGTGACCACCCCAAGAGATGCTCACAGGCTCCTTTTATACACCACTAGGGGAATTCTGGGGACAGTTAGGTCACCTCCAGCAAACACTGAAAGGAAAAAAATCAGTAGCCCTCTTGAGAGACGCTATCCACTCCGTAAAGGTACTTATTGACCAGTAGTTTTAGAGCTGACTGGAGATTGAACTGGTGGAAAAATAAGACTGGAACAATAAATCTGAATGTATATATCCTGGGCTCAGCAAAACAGGATATAAGGAGTAAAAAAATGTATGTCTCTATAGATACCCTGCATCCTGTTAGCCATTAGTAACCTCACGCTTAAAGTTCAGTCAGTAACTTCAAAGAACTACCTCACTCTTAAGCCCCTCATCCAATCCCAAGATATGTAACCTCTGCACGTAAACCTTTCTTATATAAACCCCTTGAAGTGAGTGCTTGGGCCATCCTCCTCCACCGGCTATGGACCAAGCCTAGGCTTGCTTTACTATTAGTAAACCCCTGTATGCTTGCATCGGATATCAGCTTTGTGGTGGTCTTGCTCCGGGGTCTTGCTACACGGGCACAACAACAAAATTGGCTAAGCAAGCAACAGTTACACGCTCGTTTAAATTTGATTGGCTGTGGCACATTTGGACACATCAGGACAAGCCCAGACATACATCAAAAAAGGGGTGAGGGTGATTCTGCCCTTTTCTGATTGGTCAGCTCTAGCCTGCCAGGACTGGACAGGCTGTGGGGCTCAGAGCAGGTCTGGGAGGAGGCCTCCGTCCCAGCTTCACCGGAGAATGGCAATGTGGCCAACCAGAAGCAGAGCTGGGAGCCGATGCCAAAGGCCTGGGCTGAGGCAAGCCAGAGCAGCCGGCTGGGGTCAAGCTTCCAGCTCCACGCCCACACTCACCTAGGGTACCCAGCTTCACCATGGTTTGGCACCTGATCCGCCATGCAACCCGTACTCTGCTGCCCATGCTGCTGGCCGTCTCAATATTTCAACGTTATAGCTCTTCACTGTGAAATTGTGGGAACGTGAGCTATACTCACTGTATTTTTCAGACCAAGGAATTCCTGCTTCTGGCTTCATTACTACACTGATAACACGGTGGTTAAAACTACCTAAGTCTTAGAATTATGAAACAGCCCGTTTTTACCTGCCATAGTGTACCTAGCCTCCACGTATTCAGCCATCTTATCTGTAAAATGGAGAACTATCATATATGCTTACGGGAATTACTAGAAAGATTCAGTCAGTATTTGTACAATCCTTGGAATGTGCCTAGTATTTTATATCATATAAATGTTGTGTAATATTAGTTCTAAAACACCTGTTGTTAGCATTTAGGCATCTGTGCTGGCCTGCCCTTAGGGTTCTGACAGGACATACCTCAGCAGCAGCCACTAAGAGCACCCCGTGCATACTCCTATAAAAGGCGGGCCTTGTACATCTCCCATCTCTCTCTTCCTCTTCCTTCGCTCTCATCCCCGGGGACTGGTCTCTGCCCCCTTCTCTGCCCACTTATCTCCCGTCCCCTCAATAAACCTCCCCCATGGGCCCTGTTGTGTGGTTTGACTCCTTCGCACCACTTTTAAAATACAACATCTATGACTGGTTCATTGTTCTTACATTATTTAACTTTCCTGAGACATTTGTCACTTTTAGTCAATCCTCCTGTTGGAATGCACTCTTCCCTTTTATTGCTATGAAACTTGTAGTTCCTCACCTTTTTCTTTCTCTAATCTCTCCTTCCAGGTCTTCTTAAGTATCTATTAAAAAATAGCCAGTCATCCTCCTGATATGGTTATCTAACACCCAGATAACCTCTGTGCTACCTCCGGAAAAAAATCCTCAGTAATTGGGTCTTCACCTGGTACCAGGCGTGCCAGTTAGGCGCCTCCTTGACATCAAGATGGTGAGTGAAATGGTCCTACGGTTTCACTCTCAGTGCCATTTCTGCCACGTCAAGTTACTCAGAAACTCAATGACAAACAAAATGAGATACTCAAGAAACTTATTGTGCAACGCATATGAGAAATAAGCAGAGAGAAAACAGAAGTAGGTAGGTAAAGCCTTCAGAACACAATGTAGGAAGTTTTTCAGACCAGTTATTCCTAGAAGAGCTCCAGCCAAGTTAGAGGAGTTGTGCTGAGAAAGGTGAATTGGAACAGTCCTGTGGTAGGCACAGAGCCCCGCTCTAGCATCCCTACCATGCTCAGTCATTCACTAAGAACTACTTTGATGAAGCGTGATCTCAGCATACACACCATAGTGGGTCTGGAGATGTGGCCGCTGGAGGCTGACAGTCAACTAAGTTCACAACCACAGATGCTCTTGAAAGATTTATGGCTAAACACAAAGGCTGTGGAGAGTAGTTCTATCTCCCTAACATGGTTGGAGGAACAGTGGTCCTACCTTCAGAACTCCAGAGTTGCTCTAATCAGTTGGTCTCACAGGACTCTGAGGTCCACAAGAGGAATGTTAGAAAGCTAAGAGAGGAGAGAGAAAAGGGTTGTCAGCATTCAACACATGGGAGAAACAGATGTGATACTGCACATCAGAGGGAGCTGGGGATCGCTGCCGGTCACTAGGACACATCTGACAGTCCAGTGATAGCCTTGAGTCAAGAAGAAAATATATCAGGCTAATTGGATTTGAGTGTAAATCTCTTGATCGGGTATGTGTGACAGTCTGTGGGCTCTAGGAAAATAGGAGCTCAGCATGTCAGTCTAAATGTCAGTTGTCTCCTTCCAATATCCCTCTTGAAGACCTTGCTATGGAGTGCCTAAAACAGAACATACAATATCACCCAGGAAAACAACATATGAAATACATTCTTTGCTCTAGTTTGTGAAGTCTCGTTTGATGACACAGTGTTTCATCGAGTCACTCAGCTAGAAAACTAAGAGATATCCTTGTCTCCTTCACTTTCACCTTCAATCATTTGACTTAAGTCATCAAACCTGTCGATTCTATCATCAGAACTACCAACTGCCTACTGTCTTCTGTTTATTTCTATTGCTTGCTGCTGGAGGCTTTTATAGCAGCTTCTAACTTGTCCTGGTCTAGCAGATTTCTTCTTTCCCCATGTTAATATATTTTTACTGTTGGAACAAGAGTTGCTCCTCTTCAATACACCTCTAATTGTATCTTCCTATATGAAACAATCACATTGCTCAGCATTGCATTGTGAGATATATTCCAATGTGGTTTACATAGCATAGATTCAACTCAACATTAAATCTGTTGGGCGGTGATCCAGCTCTCTTTCTTCATTGATTTGATCATCGGTATTTATTGGTTGCCTACTCTGTCAGGGATACATTTTTCCCAAACAGTTGCTGGAACTTTCTACACTTGATCTCAGCCAAAAGGCTGAGAAGCGATTGCTGGAACTTTCTTTTGTCTTAATAAGCCATGTTCTTTCTTTTACTTTCCCCTAGGCTTTGTACATTATACTTCTGATGCCCCTGACTTCAAGATCTATTTTAGTACTGTATCTCCTGTAAAGTCTTCTATGCCTTTGCTATGGTGTGCTTCAATATGTGTGTATATATATATATAGATAGATAGATAGATATAGATATATATATAATGAATTTATCCAACATTCATGAAGTGTCTGCTAGATTACAGCACTAAAATTAGACACTAAGGTTTCATGAATGAGACATGGACCCTTCTACTAAAGATGTCAGGACTACTGTGTCTTTTCTTCATGAGACTGCAGACTCTCAAAAGACTTGGGTTTGTGGTTCCTAAAATATGGTGAGCACTCAACTATTGGATAAGCAAATTATTCAGTTCTGTTACTACCTCCTTTAAAAAAAAAATCTCTTTTGACTTTCCATGCTTTTTGTTGTGTGACAAAATGTTCCGTGGGTAAATGCAACGTACACATCTACTTAACCCAGATAAGCAGCTCATGACAGACCAACGTGTGGACACTACCAAAGTCTAACTTGATGAACCAATGAGTTTTATTGGGATTACTTATAGGAGCAGAAATGACTCAAAAACAGCTGCGTTTCTAAGACCTGCCCATCCTAACGTGTGACTGCTCACCAAAGCTGGAAAACCTGGAGCACACTGCACACCCTGCAGGCAGCTCAACAGGTTGGAAAGTGTTCTTTCCAAGTGACTTTGGTCTAAACCTCTTCCAGGTAGTTTGGTTGGTTTCTGCTTCTCCTAGGCAGCTGGTCTGGGCTCAGAATCTTCTTTGCAGCCTGGCTTGTCTGAATCTTTGCAGATTTTATTGTTGACTATGGCAGGGAGGAGCTAGTGAATCTGATCATTTTCAGGGACTTCCTGAAGCTATTGTGAGTTGTTTACTTTATTTCCTGGAGCAGCTCCCCTGCAGGATGAAATGTTTCAATATCAGAGGAAACTGTTACACAACAAAATTTCTGCAGTCCTCCTGAAGCCATGCAAAGAAGACCTCTACCTTCTAGGCCTAATGATGTTACTAAAGGATCAAGTCTGTCAGTTTAATTTCCCTCGTCATGAGGTGTGATGATCTTTTTATGAAAGGGGGCAACTGATTGTCCTCTTAGATATGGGTCAGCAGTATTTTTACTTACTTTTAAGGAACAGATGGCAGCATAAAGGACTGTGCTTGTCTTTCAAATCTGATCAGAAAAGGCAGCACTGCTTCCACCTGGCTCTCACTGGGAGCATAGCCACCATTAGAGTGCTGGCCCTTCAGAACCAAGTCACCATGTTGTGAGGGAGGCACATGAAAAAGTGGCATGTGTTTGTGCATGTTGACCATGACCCCAGCTGAAGAGCCAGCTGCCAGTCAATATCAACTGCCAGGTGTGGGTAACCACATCTTCAGATGATTCCAGCCCTCTCGGTTGATGCCAAGTTCAGCAGAGAGGAGCAGAAACGGCAGTTTCAGCCAAAATGACAGATGCATGAGCAAACCAAATGTTATTAATTGAATCCACTGAACTTTTGTATATTTATTATGTAGCAATGGAGAGCTGAAACCACACTAAAATAAATCACAACCCAAATGTTAAAAACAGCTTCTTAGATAAAAGCCTCCAACTGGATACAAAGGTTGTTTTAGAGCTATAGACCCAAAATGCTCTAATGAAGTGTGGAGAGCTGTGCCCAAATTTACAAATGGATCATGTTATCAGCAGAGTACAAGATGCACAGAGATAACTTAATGCTTTTCTACTGAAGTATTTGTCATTGTTACAGGCCTCTGCCTTGCTTTCATGACCCCCACGTACTCTGTTCTCCACACAACAGCCATAAGAATATATTTAAAAAAGGAGTCAGATTTCGACTTCTTGCCCCAAAACCTCCAGTAGTATGGTGATATGTATTTGTGCTGAAATGTGATTTTATTTGTATGTTAATAAATAAAGTTGCCTGGGGGTCAGAGCTAAGAGCAAGCCATTTAGCAGAAGTCCAGCAATGGTGGCACACGCCCTCAATCCGATCACAAGGCAGGCAGTCTCTGTGTGTTCAAGGACACAGTCAAGCAGTGACCAGAACCTTTAATCTCAGTACCAACCATAGAGACCGAGAGGATTGTATAGACAGGCAGTAATGAGGAAGTTATGTGGTTGAGTTTAAAGCCAATGAGAAGGTAGAACAGAAAGGCAATAAAAAGACAGGTCACACAAGAGAAGGTCTCTCTCTCTCTCTCTCTCTCTGAGGGGAAGGATGGCAGCGAGTGGTAAGATAAAAGCGATTCGCTAGTGCTCTGATCTCTTGGGCTTTCAACTCTTTATTTGGCTCTGTGTTTCTTATTTAATTAGACCATTTGGAATTTCATCTACACAGTAGCTTTCAGTTTTACATAAAACATAATTCCAATCATTCCTCTGGCCAAATGCCTACATATTTTTGCTTCCCACTTACCCCATTTCCTTCCACATAGTTCCACATTATTCTACTTCATCCAGTTGACATCCTTCCTGTCCCCAGAACTTGCCAATTATGTTTCTATCTTGGAATTTCCCTAAACTCATTCCTGTCCATGTACAAGATTACTTTAGTAGCCGGGTGGCGGCGGCGGCGGCGTTGGTGTGGTGGTGTGGTGGTTGTTGTTGTTGGTGGTGGTGGTGGTGATGGTGGTGGTGGTGGTGGTGGTGGTGTGGTGGTGGTGGTGGCACACGCCTTTAATCCCAGCACTCGGGAGGCAGAGGCAGGCGGAACTCTGTGAGTTAGAGGCCAGCCTGGGCTACCAGGTGAGTCCCAGGAAAGGCGCAAAGCTACACAGAGAAACCCTGTCTCGAAAAACCAAAAAAAAAAAAAAAATTACTTTAGTATGGAAATTAAAAGATATCACAACATAAAATAAAGCTCCCGCCGGGCGTTGGTGGCACACGCCTTTAATCCCAGCACTCGGGAGGCAGAGCCAGGCGGATCTCTGTGAGTTCGAGGTCAGCCTGGGCTACCAAGTGAGCTCCAGGAAAGGCACAAAGCTACACAGAGAAACCCTGTCTCGAAAAAATCAAAAAAAATAAAAAAATAAAAAAATAAAGCTCCCAACACTCTATTACTTTTCTTCATAGCTAACCATCACTTGACATATTACATGCATATCTATGTATATGTTTATTTTATATCTCCTTTCATTAGAATGTGGGTATCATGGAAGTAGGAACTTGGATTATTGTTTGTCTCCAGGGGTTAGAACAGTATCTGGAACCCAATAACTGTTGATGGATGTACAAATGAATAATTTAAAGGAGAGCCAAACTAGGCATGGTGGTAACATAGCAGTCATCCTAGAGCTTTGTAGGTAGAGGTCAGAAGATTGAGAATTTGAGACCTGAGCTATATAGTGACTTTCAGGTCAGAGGCTCAACTACATAGCCATACCTTGTCAAAAAAAAAAAAAAAAGAGGTACAAGATGTAAATGTTTTAAATCAAGTATCATTTACACTTAAGATCATGTGTCTGCATGTGTACTCATTCTCACTCTAATTATCAACAGGTATTACAAATGGATGTTAGTTGTATGATAAAGGCTTCTGTACTCAAAAGCACAAAGACCTACAAAAAACTTTAATAGGAAATGCTGTGGGATGTTAATGTATGTCCTGTGGGAGCCCTTCTTGGGTTCCTTGTGGCGTTACCCAGCAGGTCCGTATAGAGGATGATTAGGACCATGGGCCTGAGTGCAGGTGTCTGAGATGGTCTGCACTTGGCTGTGCTGGGGGATGGTCTGTATGTCAAGTTGTTCTGATTGGTCAATAAATAAAACCTGATCGGCTGTGGCTAGGCAGGGAGGATAGGCGGGACTAACAGAGAGGAGAAATAAAAGGACAGGAAGGCAGAAAGACTGGCTGCAGCCGCCGCCATGACCAGAGACACTGCAGCCGCCGCCATGACCAGCAGCATGTGAAGACGCCAGTAAGCCACCAGCCACGTGGCAAGGTATAGACTTATGGAAATGGATTAATTTAAGCTATAAGAAGAGTTAGCAAGAAACCTGCCACGGCCATACAGTTTGTAAGCAATATAAGTCTCTGTGTTTACTTGGTTGGGTCTGAGCGGCTGTGGGACTGGTGGGAGACAGAGATTTGTCCTGACTGTGGGCAAGGCGGAAAAACTCTAGCTACAAGGAAATATTGACAATTATTGTGGAATATTACTTCAACTAGGCAAAGATGTGTTACATTTTTTATGCTGTGGAGTATTACTTTAACTGTATAAAGGTGTGTTACATTTGTTGTGCTGTATTTGTTTAATTATGTAGAGATGTGTTACATTTGTTTCACCTTGCCTGCCTAAGGTACCTGATTGGTCTCATAAAAAGCTGGACGTCCAATAGGTAGGCAGAACAGAGATGGGTGGGGTTGGCAGGCAGAGAAAATAAGTAGAAGGAGAAATCTAGGCTTGAAAGAGAGGAAGGAGAGAACAAGTGAGAAAGAGGGGGACATGCCTGGGACCAAAAGCCAGGCAGCCACCAGTCAGATATGGAGACAGCAGGAAAGTAAGATACACAGGAAGAAAGGTAAAAAGCCCCGAAGCAAAACGTAGATAAAGAGAAACAGATTAAAATAAGAGCTAAACTAAGGCTGAGCATTCAGAAGTAATAATAAGTCTCCATGTCATGATTTGGGAACTGATTGGTGGCCCAAAAGAAAAAGCCTAGTACAGACAATGGATTGCATGTATAAGATGAAAAATGCCACACAAATACAAGATACCACCTAAAAATAGGCAAATTGACAGTGTTTCAGAAGGTATACATGTTAATCTGTGTATTTACCTGTCATAAATCTTGTTCAAAGCTATTTAAAACCATGTATTATAGCAAAATGTTAAAGGGATATAAGTAATAAATAATTCTGAGAAACAGCTCACAACACTGTGTACACTCTTAACACCGTTTGTTCACATCTAAAACCCTTCATTCCTTTGTCCAGCCTCAAATTTCCTTAAAAAGTTCTTTTAACATTTCCATAGTGCAATGATAAAATTTTAAGGCTTATAAATAAGTTTTTTATATTTGTCTTTATAAAAAAATGTTACAGGAATATAGAACTCTGGGTTAACAACTAGGTTTTCTTTCAATGTTTTTCAATTTAATGCTCCAGTGATTTCTGTATCATGAAGGTTCTATGAAGATATGAAAGGATGGAAATAAATCTATTATGTTTACAATAAAAACAAACAGAAAGTAAGTGAGAACTATATGTTGCCAACTTAACTTAAGAATTAGGGTTACCAAAGACACAGAAGGCCACCTCTCATAGCAGCAAAGTTGCCAATTATAACAACAACATTATCTCTACTATGTATCCACCAAATAAAAAAGTTTAAAATAAACAAATGAAATAATGGATAGAAAGTTAAAGAGAAGTGGACAAATCCAGTTAATCATAAATTTCAATGTTCTTATCTCAAAATTTGATAGAAACTGTAGAGTGAAAATTTATACACACACACACACACACACACACACACATCTTAAACAACACAATCAGCTGATTTGACCTACTTACACTTGTTAACAAATAAACAACCAAATACAGATCTTTTACATGTATGTGTAGAACATTTGCCCAGATAGGCTCCTTTCTGGGGCCTAAAATTAGTCTAAATAAATTGTAAATGTTTCAAGTTATACAAAATATATTCTGTTACCATGAGGGAATTTAACTAGAAAATTCCAGAAAGACTTCTGGAAAAAAAAATCTCTCAAACACTTGGAAATTAGATAGAATCATTTTTGGTAGCCTGTGATGGAAGAATACTTTTAATTAGGAAATATTTTTAATGTTCTAGCAATGAAAACACAACATATAAAATTTTGAAGAAAGCTACTTAAGTACTTAGGAGGAAAAACCATAAACCTGGACAACTATATTGTAAAAGAAGAAAAGCCTCTAATAATGGCTACGCTTCTACCTAAAGAAATCAAAAGACAGAGCTAAGAAATACACACTAAGTACAGGAGAAGAAATATTTTTTAATTAGCTGAAATTAATGAAACAGAAAACAAAGGAAATAGAGAAAAATCAGTATAGTTAAGACCTTCCTTGAGCAGATCAAAAAAATTGACAAAGTTCTAACAGACAAACAAAAAGAAGGAATTCCCGTATTAACAACAGTGTTAAAGATGCTACAAGCATGTAAAGAAATAAAACATTGTGAAATAAATTTAGCAATTTAAACAAAGTGGACAATGCCTTAAAACCTCACACTACTAAACTCTCTCAAGAGAGATCATTTAAATCACCCATATTCCTCAGATACGTTGAGTTTTA
This sequence comes from Peromyscus leucopus, assembly GCF_004664715.2. Lineage (NCBI taxonomy): Eukaryota > Metazoa > Chordata > Mammalia > Rodentia > Cricetidae > Peromyscus > Peromyscus leucopus. Next base: position 20,262,622 of record NC_051075.1, read on the forward strand.
AAGTAAACACCTTCCTATATACAAAACTCAAGGGCAGCCAGCATCACTGGTGACCATCAAACTGGTGCAGGGCACTAAAGGCATGCCCTGGACCCCTCCCTCCTCTTGTAGTCCCTTTCTCTTAGAGTCTTAGGCACTAGATGAGCAGCTTTTTGCTCTTAACGCATGTTCCCCACATTGCTCTAAGAACAGAAAGAACCAAAAGCAGTGGGACCAACCCAACCTGGACCTGGAACCTCAAAACCTCTTTGCAAGTTGCCTTACCTCAGAGGCCTGCTTCAGTAACAGTTTGCATCACATCAAAACAAGCTTTCATCATGAAGTTTCCATATTTAATATTTTACTTTCAGTCACACAAAATCGTATCTGTAAATATTTCTAAATGTTGTAAAGAAATGGACGTGGGAGCTTATGACATATTCAAGCCCCAATCATAAAGCATTTCAAGTGAGAACATGCCAGAAGCACATATGCTTTCTGAGATCAAGGGACAAGTCGTGTCCCTTAGACAGGCTGAGAACGACAGTTCAGGGTCCGAAACCCTCCAGTCATCCTTCCCAGATCCCCCCAGGGACTGATAGGCTGGGACAAGAAAGGACAAAAGTAAGCAAGCCTTCATTCACTCTGCCACATGATGCTTTCTCTCCAACCCCTCCAGAAATATGTGCATCACCACTGAAGATGTCTGCATTTGTTACTTTCCTGTTCCTGTGATAAACACCATGAACTAAAGCAACTTGGGGAGTAAAGGATTTATTTCATCTTACATTCCCAAGTCACAGTTCATCATTGACAGAAGCTAGGGCAGGCACTGAAGCAGACACAAGGGGAGAATGCTGCCTACTTGTTTGTTCCCCCATGGCTTACTCAGCCTCCTTTCTTAGACAACCCAGGACCACCTGCCCAGGGGTGGCACTGCCCATAGTGGAATCAGCTCTTCTACGCCAATCATTGATCGATAAAATGCCCCCATAGACTTGCCCACAGGCCAATCTGTTGGAGACAAGTCCTCAGTTAAGATTCCTTTTTCCCGGGTGATTCTTGTTCGTGTCAAGTTGAAAACAATGACCGGCCCTGTCCTCTACCTGGAATCAGGTTATAATTGGCATCCTCAATGGCTCACCTTACTCCTCCAGACCCAGTTTTTGGATACAGAATGGTTACCCAACAAGCTGTGATAAGATGAAGCTGGCAACACTGTTTCAACTGTACCATGGCCCCCTTGCTTTCTGATAGGTTGTCTTCTTTCTACTTCTGGGGCTTGGGTGGGGCTTGAGCAGCTTCTCGGCCATTCTGGTCCACCTATAGATTTCCTGATACATGGGAAATGGAATTTTAAAAATAAATGCTCCCCTCTATCTCTTCAGCAGGTAAGTCTAGCTCATATTGTCTAACACAGTTCTTATCTCATCTGCCTCGTGGTAGAGAGGGGAAAATAATTCAATCAGAAACTAAATTTCAAGAAACGCAACTTGGGCTGGAGAGATGGCTCAGAGGTTAAGAGCACTGGCTGTTTCTTCCAGAGGTCCTGAGTTCAATTCCCAGCAACCACATGGTGGCTCACAACCATCTGTAATGAGATCTGGCGCCCTATTCTGGCCTGAAGGAATACATGCAAGCAGAACACTGTATGCTTAATAAATAAATAAATCTTTAAAAAAAAAAAGAAAGAAAGAAAGAAAGAAACGCAACTAGATGAAGTCGGGTAGAAGAATAAAGAGAGGAAAAGTCTGGGATACTCTGCACCAGGCCAGCACCTTTACATCTTTGTATCCCTGTGCTATTGAGCTGTTTCTGTTTAATAGATACATGCTGAACATAAATATGAGGACCACAGTAGAGTAAAACTAAGACTTGTTCTGGCCCATATTTATGAACAAAGGAAGACCTAATGTGTTCACTATATAAAATAATCTCCTAACGTATTTAAACTGGGAGCATCCGGAAATCCCATGTGCTACTACACATGAGTTCTAATCATTGTATTTGTACTGAAATAAGCCTATTATTCTTTCCACGATGAAGTATTTTATTTACATCTTCTCTCTGCGAACAAAAAACGCTAGCATAAGTTAGCAAGGGTTAATTGGAGAGAGAAGGCTAGCAGGAGGGAACTGGGAAAATGCGGGCACGGACTCCCTCCCTGCTGACTTCAGTATTTCCAAAAGACAAATGAGTAAGTATGAGATATACTTAGGGAATATGTAACAACTTTTAAAGAGCTCTGTTTCAGTGTAAAAACATTGACGAGGGCTATTGATGTCAATTTATTTGAATGGATGGAAACAGTGAAACTTTTATTCAATATTACAAACAATAAATTTCATGAATGTTTACTGCACAACTCACCAAATTATAATTCTTTACGGCACATTTTTTTTTTCATCTAAAAGTTCACTGTCATAAAGTCACAGCACAGTTGGAGTCTGGAAAGCCTACTGTAAATATTTACTGAAAGAATTATTACCATGTTAGTTTGTCCCACTAGTCTAACTCCATCTGATACTCCCCTTCTGTAAACCTCGACCTAGTGAGATTATGGGAGGTCCCCAGAGCAGAGTGTTCCCTGGGGGGACTTCATATTTCAATAAAGAAGGACCTTACTGATGATATGTTATGAGGAAAGTGCCCATCCAATGCATTAAATTGGATGCTAAACAAAATCTCAGGCAGAATTAGGTTCCCCGAGGAAGTTGGTCAGCACCTTGGAAGTGGTCTAGTACATCTGCTCCCATTTTAGTCTCTCACTTTTGTTTTAGTATCAATTGTATGTTTTTATCTTTTCAAGCCTGAAATCTATAAGTGACAAAAATCTGCATTGTTTTCTACTCCAATAGTTTTAATCTTCCTCAATATGATGAAAATAATATTATCAAATAGAGAACAAGTTAGGAAGTTCAGCCGGGCGGTGGTAGCACACACCTTTAATCCCAGCACTCAGGAGGCAGAGCCAGGTGGATCTCTGTGAGTTCGAGGCCAGCCTGGTCTACAAAGCAAGTTCCAGGAAAGGCGCAAAGCTACACAGAGAAACCCTGACTGGGAAGGAAAAAAAAAAAAAGTTCAGAAAAGGGTAATTTCAAAGAAAAACATTGTGTGTCAGAGATCTTAAAAGTTGTTAGAAAATAATGTTAATTGTTTACACAGCTATTGGCCAGCAAGAGTCTGAAGCAGGCTGTCAATGTTTCAATAGCTGTAAAACCTGGGGAAATAAAAGGAGGGCAGAAAAAAGAACCCAGCAGCCACATCATCTGCATGGTTTATTTTGAAGTCCCCAAAATGTTCTAAATTTCGATTAGCTTTACAAGTCGGTAAAGACACGATTGGGCTTCCAGGAGACTGAGTTCCAAGGCAGGTGAAGACAGCATATTCAGCACATGGTACCAGGAAAACTGAATGCCCACAAACAGAGGGTGAAATGAGACCCATATCTATCCCCTTGCACAAAAATGAAACCCAAGTGTATCAAAGACCTCAAGTTGAAATCTGGAATGCCTAAAACTGCTAGAAGAAAACATAGGCAGAACCCTACAAGGTCTAAGCGTCTATTTCTAGACAGGAAATCCTTTTTCCTGGGAAATAAGACCAATACCTGACGAGTAGGACCTCTTGAAACTAAAAAGCTCCTGTACAACTAAGGAAACAATCAAGTGAAGAAAAAACCCACAGAGTGGGAGAGAGTCTTGGCCAGCCATACACCTGTCAGGGGATCACTATGCAGAATAGGCAAAGAACTCAAAAACAAAGAGTCAAGAAAACAAATCACACAATTAAACTCTGGGCCAGGGATCTAAACAGAGAGTTCTCAAAAGGAGAAATGAAAACAGCTAAAGAAAGACCTCACCGAGGGTTCATTATTCTTAGCAATTAGGAAAATGCAAATTAAAATAACTGTGAGATTTCATCTCACCAGAGTCAGAATGCTTAAGAGCAGCAAAACAATGGGCAAATGCTGACAAGGCTGTGGGGGAGGGGCGCCCTCAGCACAGGGGGAGGGCATGCAAACTGATGCAGGCAAAAAATCAATACAGAGAAACACCAAAAAGCAAAAACAAATCTACCATATGACCTAGCTATACCATTCCTTTGCATATGCCCAAATGCCGCAGTCCTGCCACAACCTGGGTTCAGGTCCTGAGACCGGGAAGGGGCGTCTTTTGGCACGAAGAAATGAACTCCAGATGCCGTCTGGGAATAGCTCCAGCCATCAAAAACAAGCATTTTTTTTTTTCCATACTAACAAACAAGTTTTTCCCATCCTCCAACGTTAACCTCTGGCAAAAATAAATATTTTTGTTTCATTGTTTATATATACTGTTTATATTGGGTTTGTTTCTCCCAACTTTTACATCAAACATCTTTTAAACCAAGAACACTTACCTTTTCTAGCTTGGCCAAATATCGAGCCAGGTACATCCCGTCTTTACAAAACTAAAAGGTGATGGGCATAGGCGCACATTTTCAAGAACAATCCCGTTCAAAACTTAACAAAGCATATTTACAGAATAGGGGTGATCTGCCTCCGATCCTGTCAGCATTGAATCAGAACAGCTCCCAGGGTCTAAAGTGACAGCTGGCATCCCCAGACAAGAAACCTCAGAAGCATCAGTCCCCAAAGAATTTTAGGGGAAAATATTTAAGACAAAATGGGCCTTTCAGGAATGATCACATCTGTCCCATGCATGATTGACAAAATGACACGAAAACCGCCAAAAGAATCATCAATATTATGAGAGAGAAGAGAGTGTGCGGGCTCCAAAGTCCCTGCAGTGCTCTGTGCTGTTCCGAAGTCCACTGGTCCTTGCTGAGTGAGACGCCCCCCTTGGCCTCATCTGGTGACCTGGTGGACAAGCAGTCATATATTGGTCTGAGACTAGGCTGCACGGCTCCCAACACCCAAAGAACTTAGCATCCCACCCCACAGATACTTGCTCAGTCATTTCCAATGCCACCCTATTCACAATAGTTAGGAAGTGGAAACAACCTCCTGATCACCACATCCCCAAGACTCTAGACAGAAGAGTTAGAGATCTATTGAGTTCCTATTGGTGTGAGCAGTATAGCTCTGTTCATAAGAATGAAATATAAACTATATTCCAATCAGCTCTGAATAAACAGTATTGAGCTCTAAAACAATTAATTTTATGTCCTAGTAGCTAGGAACTAATTTTGTTGGTGTTTTGTTGGTTGGTTGGTTGGTGGTGTATAATACTTTATCCGGTAAGATTTGAAGAAGCTTTATCCTTGGGAAAATCTGTCTTCATCCTGATAATACTTGTGTTTTCTGTCTTTGTGAAGATTTCTGTAATGTGTCTTTAAAGAGATCCTTTCCAGGAGAATGTGAGAGGTAAGCCCAAAATGAAGCCTCTTTCCCAAGATGATCCTGAGGACTGAAATGTTTAGGTTTCTTTCTAGGCCAGCACGTTGTTATGGACTAGGGTCTGCATAAACCTGTACCTACAACTCCAAGTAGAATCCTGATTTTTGCATTTATGCTTTGTCAGTTTTGTATGCTAATTCAATTCACAGCATCATTTCACCAAGGGTAATTTAGAATGAGATTTGCTGTCGACACAACTGGACTAACAAAAATTACTCAGCTGAGAGGTGTCTTAACAAAACTGAAAATCCCGAAGATCCAATGCTCTCAGGTTTTTGGTAGTATTGTTGTTGTTTGTTTGTTTGTTTGTTTTAATGAGGAAACTTTAATTGCAAAAAAAAGAATTAGTATTATAAAATATTTTCCTTAAGAGGAAGACAGGGAGATTTGAAACAGAAGAACGTCCTACAATAATGGAAGCAGACTTGTTTTGTTTTGTTTTGTTTTTCGAGACAGGGTTTCTTTGCGTAGCTTTGCGCCTTTCCTGGAACTCACTTTGTAGCCCAGGCTGGCCTCGAACTCACAGAGATCCGCCTGGCTCTGCCTCCCGAGTGCTGGAGTTAAAGGCGTGCGCCGCCACCACCGCCGCCGCCGCCGCCGCCGCCGCCGCCGCCGCCGCCGCCCAGCAGAAGCAGACTTTTGAAGCCGCTGATCCTGAAAATGAAAGAAGGGATCATGAGCCAAAAATGCCCTCCTGATACCTTGACTTGAGCTTAGAAAAACTATCTGGGGTCCTGGGCTCCAAAACTGGAAGAAAGTAGATTTGTGTTACTCTAAACCACCAAATTGGCAAGAAACTAATGGGAAACTAATATATCTGGCTATAAATCATCTTTTTTTCTAGCAGTCTCACTGAGGCACGTTGACTTAAAACAAGTCAGCCAGCCTAGGCCTGGAGGGTCACCTCTGTAACTGCTACCTGTTGAATGCTGAGGCAGAAGGATCCATAGTTCAAGGCCAGTCTTGCCTACCCAACAAGGTCAAGACCAGTCTGAGCTACATGAGACTCTGGCTCAAAAAGCAGAAACAAAAATAACTTATCCATGTTCGCTACTATAGTTGAACACATTTTGACTCACATATGCACCTAGGAAGCCATCATCAAGATCAACCAAAACAGTAAACATAGGGCTGAGAATACTATCCTTTATCTACTGAACTGCTCCATTGTTGTCAAAAGTCAGTTATACACAAAGGTAGGTCTGGACTTACTCTGTTGAATTAAGCTATTTATTTCTTTTTATTTTCTGAGATATAATTACATTTCCCTTCCCTTTCCTCCTCGAGTTCTTCCCAGATACCCATCCTTTCTCTTTTTAAAATGTATGGCCTTGTTTTGTATTATTGTCACATACATATATATATTCCTGAATGCCACCTGCTCAGTCTGTATAAGGTTACCTGCATGTGTGTTTTCAGGGCTGACCATCTGGCATTGGATAACCAGTTGGAGTGCTCATCCCTGAAGAAGAAAACTATTTCTCCCCACTCTCAGCATCCTCAGCTCCCTGTGGTTCTCTGAGTAAGGTTGAGGCTGCCTGGCCTTTCCCCCATCCAATTTGCCATGTCTATTATTGTCATCCTTGTTTAAGTAGCCATGCTGATAAGATTTTATGGCTTCAGCTTCTGATATTAGTGAAATACAGGGTCTCACAGCAAATTCCCTGGTGCTCTGACTCTTACAGTCTTTCCTCCCTCCCTTCTGCAATGTTCCATGAGCCTTAGGTATGGGAGCTGTCTTTTCTCTCTTTTCTAACTTCTTCTTTGGATAGGGTCTCATGACTGGCCCAGGCTGACCTTGAACTTTCCATCCTCCCGCCTTAGCCTTCTGCCGTACTGGGATTGCAGGCATGTGCCAGCAAGTATGGCTGATCTGTTTACCTCACTGCACTCTTATCAGCAATAAGACTAAATGACTTCCAATAACTAAAGCCTTATAATAAATTCTGGATCTACAGTTTTTGTCCTGCAACTTTGCATTTTTCACCATTTGGGCTGTTCTAGGTCATTTCCATAAAGATATTAATTTTATAATAATCTTACCATTTCTATGAAAATCTCTTTGAATTTTCATTGAGATTTTATTGACCCTCATGATTAAATCGTGGCAAACTGGCACCCTCCCACTACTGAGTCTTCTGATCTTGAGCAGGGTAATCTTTTCATTGACTTAGCTTTTGCTTCATTTCTTTCAGGATTGTTTTATGATTTTTGGTGAACAAGTCTTGCACAATTTGCTACATTTACTCCTAAGATTATATATTTTTATTTCTACAGTAAAAAAAAATGTTTTATAGACTATAATCTTAAGTGGTGATTATAACATATAGAACAACAAATTATTTTGTATATTAGTATAACATCAAGAAGCCTTGCTAAACATCTAGTTTGTTATTTGTAGATTCAAAATTTCTGCGTACAGAATTACATCATTGACCTGGAAAGTTTTGCTTCATCCTGTCTTATTTAATGCCTTTCATTTTTATTGAAAGCCTTTCTTCTTGTGTGGCCTCACGGAACAATGGTAGCATCAGAGCCCTTGTTCTTTATATTGAATGTCATACCTTTAACATTTGTCAGTATGATTCTTATGCCTGGCTACAAACTACTCACAAAGTTGCTGAAACACATACCCTGATTCTGAGGTCTGTATACATTTTATCCTGAGACACAAAATTTTCCTTAACACCAGTTTCTTGAGATGAGTTAGTTGGTTTCATGGGTCATTGGACTAAATTACTATGTAAACCAATATGCTTACCTTATGCACTGTAACAGGCCAGTAAGCCATAAGTCTAAAATTGTCTACCATGCTGTGGAATAATACTTTCTATACTATAAAGATATGTCACTCAAATTGGTTTAATAAAATTCTGAATGGTCAGTAGCCACCCAGGAAGTATAGGCAAGGCGATCAAACTAAGGATGAGGGGAAGGAGAAAGGCAGAGTCAGAGAGTTGCCAGTCAGACACAGAGGGAATAAGAGATGAATGTGCCATGCTAATAAAGGTACCGCTACATAGCAAAGCATAAATAGGAATATGGGTTAATTTAAATGTATGAGTTAACTAGTAACAAGCCTAAGCTATTGGCCAAGCATTTATACTTCATATTCAGCCTCTAAGTCGGTTATTTGGAACCAGACAGTTGAGACAGGAAAAGTCTGACTACATATGGCACCCAACATGGGGCTTGAACCCACGACCCTGAGATTAAGAGTCTCATGCTCTACTGACTAGGGTGGGTGGATTTTGGTCATTCAGTGGGTTATAGATATTTGTCATCATTTAGGGTGGTCATTACAATAACAAGTTGTTATTGGTAATGGCCAGAAAAAAAAGCTGAACAAAGATTAGATTCAGAGATCTTGTTCTGAAAAGAAAAAGGAGGAATGTTACAGGCTGAACCACCGTTGTTATGGGCCAAACTGCCTGAATACTTCTTGGGAGAGGGAACGAGGAGCAGTCAACAATGTAGACACCAGGAATCAGGTGAGAAGCAGCCAGCAGACTCCTTTATTGCTGGTATGGAGCAAGCCTAAATACCCCCTCTGGCACTCCATTGGCTGTCAGCCATTTCCTTGGCTGTGTTGGCTTCTTCTCATTGGTCCCATCAATCTGAAGTTTGTAGGTCACCAATCACCAAGTACAGCAGCAGACTTGAGGTTGGTTTAAGGGGTGTTGTTATTGCCCATAATTATTACATGCTTATGCTCACCACCAAGGCAGCTGGCAGGCTCCTTCACACACACACACACACACACACACACACCTTTTTATTTATTTTCTTTGGCAGCTCAGCAGGAGTCAAAGTTCTGTGCCTGAGCCTTGTTCCCACCTCAGAAAGCATCCAATTTAATGGACTATGCCTGTTTTAGGTTGGCCTGCCGAACAGGTCCTTACCTGTCCTTGACTACCAGCTCTTTAGGGATTGCTACTCTAGGAGGTGTGCCATGATGGAGAGAGCAGTGGTTATGTATCAACCTTGTGTATTTCCATAAGCCAAGCCTCACAAGGGGTTCCACGTTCAGAATATTCTAAAGCCATAAGCACCTGGAGGGTGGTCTTGTTGGTGGAGTGCTGTCATTACATATTCTGTAATTAAACACTTGAAAATGATAATTAGTAACAAAAAGGCAATGGGGGAAGGGGACCAGGGACCACAAATCCTCATCCCATATAGGTGGCAACATCATCATTATGGGCAACATCAAGAGGAGGAAGGCATATCAGTGTCCTCCCAGATATCTTTTTTGGTCCACTCTAGACTTCCCAGGGCAGGTCACATATCCTGAGCAGTAACCTATATTGGGGCAATTGATTCCTGTGAGAAGACACAAGCATATACTCACCTTCAAGTTAGTAGTAAGATGGGATTTTGCCATAGTGGGGAGACAGAGTTCCACCATTGGACCAATAGGAGAGGAGTATCTCATGGCAAAAAGGCCCAATGCTTGTAAGCCCAGCTGAGACCAGTATCATCAAATGTGAGAAAATTTAAATGAAACAAGGTCTCAATCAAATCCAGGTGAGGATGTAACTTTGGCCAAAAGAGTTTTAAGAGTTCTGTTGGTTCTTTCCACAATAGCCTGTCCTTGAGGGGTATAGGGAATGCCAAATGTGTGAGGGATTCTCCAGGAGGCAATAAAATCATTAAATTGTTGTGAGGCATAAGCAGGCCCCTTTTCAGTCTTTATAGCCCAGGGCATTCCCATAATCAGCATTGCTTTCTTAGCAGCTTTGATTTATGAAAGGCCCTTTTCCTGGAAAGGGCAATAGCATAGGTGAATGAAAAGCAGGTGTCCACAATAACATGGATGTATTTAAGGTTGCCAAAAGAAAGAGGATGTGTAACATCCATTTGCCAGATTGCATTGGGCAATAGTCCATGGGGATTGGCCCACCTCTATTCAAAGGGCCAAAGGGTGCAAGAGAGGTGCAAGTAACAAGAACATGATAGGTCAGAAGAATAGCACTGAGATGTGGGAGCCCTGGCTGGGAGGATCCCATTTTTTCTATTTGAGCATTAATAGTATGCAGATCTTGGAGGAGCTGGTAATGGCCTGATTTCTTTTTAATCATGAAATTTGGGGTATTGTACCTACTAGTAGAGGGCTCCAAATGTCCCAGATCTAGTTGTTCTTGGACTAAATTTTTTAATGCAGACGGTTTAGGTTCAATAATCAACCACTGCTCTACCCAAACATCATCATCATTGAGCCATGAAAAGAATATGTGGTGTTTTGTTAACCCCAGGTTCCCAGTGGGCAGTGGCCTCTAGAATTGGTGGTACTGGCCAGTGGGAGGGGGTGGGGAGGATGGTATTTGACCCAACAGGCCTACTTTATCATGGGTGATGATATCATCATAAAAGGCATGGTTGTCTGTAGTAAGGATGACCCCCATGTCTTCCAGAATGTCCCTTCTCCATAGGTTGTGAGGGACATTGGCTATGATTGGGGAAAGGGAGCCTGCTTGCCATCCAGGTCCTTCCAGTGGACAGGGCACATGGTAGCATGGGTATTTTGTTGGCCTCCCACACTGCTGATGGCAAGGCCAGGTAGGAACTTCCAGTGAGGAAACTGAAGAGCCTTGGTCTCTGTAAGAATGGTGACATTCGGGCTGGAGAGATGGCTCAGTGGTTAAGAGCACTGGCTGTTCTTCCAAAGGTCCCGAGTTCAATTCCCAGCAACCACATGGTGGCTCACAACCATCTGTAATGAGATCTGGTGCCCTCTTCTGGCCTGTGGGGATACGTACAGACAGAACAATGTATACATAATAAATAAATAAATCTTAAAAAAAAAAAGAAAGAAAATATGTTTCCTTTAAAAAAAAAAAAAAAAAAAGAATGGTGACATCCATACCCATGTTCACCAGCCTTTTAACAGGTGAGCCATCAAAGTACACAGTCACCATAGGTGAGTGCAGGGAAACAGGCAGAGTCTGGAATACCTTAGGGGTGGGACCATTCCCTCTTACTGGCTGGGCTGAGAACCACCCTGCCAGGAGTTTAAAGGAGCAGCATTGTCTGGAGGATGTGAGCAGCAGTCCTTGGCCAAATGGAAGTCCTTGTTACACTTGGGACAGCATGACTTAGTGTGGGGCATTTACCCACCACCCCCACAGCTTCCCAGAGTTTTCTTGAGTGCGATCAGCAGGAAATATTAGATAAAAGGATTTATAGCGGAGAATCTTGCGGAGATAAACAGATATAAAATAAAGGATAGCCTCGAGAGGGCCTGGAACCTATTCCAACGGGCCGGACTGTCTCTGGCCCAGGGTTTTTATAGAGACACCAAGGGGTGGAGCAAAAGACCTCCTCCCCCAGCACAGCCAAGTGCAGACCATCTCAGACACCTGCACTCAGGCCCGTGGTCCTGATCATCCTCTATTCGGACCTGCTGGGTAAAGCCACAAGGAACCCGAGAACGGGCTCCCACAAGTCCCCCCTTCTTATATAAAAGAATAACTATTAATGGCTTACAGCAATCTCCATAGCTGTTACACCTCCCAGTATGGGAGTAGAGGATGATATAGATGGCATTTCTCTTTTGAATTAGGTCCAAGGTGACCACAGCAGTCTTAGCTGCCTCAAGCCCTTTCTAAACCAAAAACTCTTAAGGCGACTACAAACTTAAAGAATCCCTTAGCTTCATCATTACCATTAACAGGTTAACATAAATATTGCTATACATAGTCACAATTTTCTCAATCTTACAACTCAAAGCAAACTCTTAACAGAACCATTTGAATTAGCATATATGGTGCTATATATAGTTAATTTTCTCCGTCTTACAACTTTAACTCAGTCATTTGAAATTTCTTGTTAACAGAACATAGGACAAACTTCAATGTATTCACAAACTTAAACATTTCCTCAACTCCACAAAACCAGGGTGCATTAATATCAATAGGTTTCTTCGAACATAATTTAATCTCATAGCTCCTCCTTTTCTTTATAATTTTTAAACAAAAACTCAAACCTAGTTAGAGGAAGCCAAACTTATACAATTCCTACAAACCCATATTGAAAAGCAATATTTTCAGTCTAACCATTAACACTTTGAAAACTTTTGGCAAAACATCCAAAAGCAGTTTCTTAATAAAACTCTTTACACACTTTAAAAGTAGTCTCTTAGTATACGCCATTTGCATTTCTTACTAACAAAACATGACATTAATCCACTCAAACAACAATTTAAATTAAATAGACTAAGGAATATTAACTCTCCCTTTTCTTTATAATTTTAAGCAAAATCTCAAGTCTAGTTAGAAAACCCAAACTTTTCTGTTTAAACAGTTTCATTTGTAACACAGAACCAGTTCCATAAGTAATTCCATTTTTACATAAACAGTTCCACAAAACAATTCATAAATCACCAGTTAATAAAGCATATATGCATACACAAAACTGCATCTTGATTCTAAGTAGAAATACATTTCTTCATTTAAACAGTTCCATTTTTAACCCAATTCCAGAAAACCGTTCCTAGGTCATTACTCAAAACTGTGCCATTGCAATGAAATCTCTATTGTTTCATTTAAGTCTTAAAATTCAAATGATAAATTCTGGTACTAGCCTTCCAAATATGAGAAATCCATAACCAAAATCTTTTTGTAATTTTATCTCATTTTAAGTTCAAAAAGTTCAAACAAGAAAAATTCTGGTATCAGGCTTTCACTTCCAAATATGAAGAGACGTTTTTTCAACCAAAACTTTTTGCAGTTAATTTTTGTTCAAACAAGCGTCTCTGCAACTTTTGTTCTAACAGACAGAACTTTTTAGTTATAGTAATATTTTAAACTGCACCGTTTTTGCTGTTAGCTCAGGTTTTTCTGTGCTGCGTTGATATTCCACGGATCTCAGCTGTGGATGCCTTGTGCTGGTTCTGGCATCCGCCATTCTTAGCTTCTTAGCGGCTTCTGGAGCTTTTGAAACCATTCAGACTGCCTACTTTGCAGTCTACTAGGACACTATCTCCTGTGTCTCAGGTGTTTTCACCATATACATTAAGAATAGACTCACACTTAACATTTACACTTTACAAACCCACATAACATGTGCTTAAGCATAAACTCACTCAACATTTACACATTTTTACAAACTCACATATAACATATTAATATCTACTTATTTATACTTTAAGGAAACTATAGAACTACTTTAGCAAATATATTTCTTATTAATTCTTATATACTTATATTCATTCCATCTTATTTCTTATTTAAACTTACATTTACAACTAGCATCTTACAAGCTTATTACTACATGTCTTAAGACTACCTTAGATACTTCTTACAAGCTTATATTCTTAAAGGAACTCTATAGATCTATTTTACAAACTTATATAGGCTACCATTAGCATATATCTAACTTAGCAAACACCTAAAGATTTCTTAACACAGATCTAACAAGACAGAATTTTTACAAACTCACATATCTTATTTTCATCTTTCTACTTCTTACTCTTAATTATTATCACCATCTCTATTAGAAAGATTCTCTTAACTAGACAGGAAGTACGTACATCATTTCTAAAGTTTAGAGTTTATAGTCAGCTTTGTTATAAAGCACTGGGATTTAGTGAGTGTTGTCATTATAGAGTTGTGATACTTGTTGCTAGGGATTGTAACATTCTACGGACAAAGCCACACCCCAAAGTTGCCTAGTTCCCTTGGCCTTTCTGAACCTGCAGAGATGCACTGTCAGCGGTAAACGATTTTTAGCTAGAGGCTGTCCCTTCACCCAAATTCATAATAGCTCCCCTAAGAACTTCAATTCAAACAAACGTTTCTATCACAGCAGTACTTTTGGTTTGCTCTACTGAAAAACTTCACACTGAGGGTGAAATTATCATATTTAGCTGCTGTAAAGCTCTTCGCCAAAACTGCACAGCTATTAGGTGATATAAGGTATTTTTCTAAAGGAGCTAGTAAAGCCAAATTCCACACAGCTCTGAACTCTTATTTCCTCACTGTTTGCTTTAAACCAGTAACAAAAACCTCAAATACTAATCGAACCACTTTCATTCTGGTTCCTTTATAGGAACCTCATTGGAGCTGACCTTCCTTAGTTCCACGCTCCTTACACAGATGCTCCGGTAACCACCGAGCTTCATTCTCCTCTTGTGAAAAAGCACAAACATGTCCTTGACCCCATATTAACACAGGCTCGGGACCCTTCCATAATCCGAGTAGGGATCTTTCCATTTCACTTGAGTTTCAGGATTTAGTATTTTCACTTCATTAGCTTTAACTCCTGATGTTATTAGCAGCGGTGATATTTAGCATTGATTTCTTATAAGGAACTTTCAGGTAAAGCAACTCTTTTGTAAGACAGCTAGATTTTCTGAAGTTTGTTTCCCATCTATAAAGCAGTCATTTTTTTGAATGTCTGTTTCCTTGTAACCTTATTAGATTTGCAAAGGAATTACTCATTGCAGGCAGTTTGTTCAAAAGGCAAAGAACTTTAATTTCAACAAGTTTTTCATATCTAAGACAAAGTTCAGTGTATAAACTGCTTTCCCTTGTTTTAAGGATTTTAAAGTGGCTTGTTTGCTCTTACAGGTAGCTTTTTGTCATCCAACTACCGTAAAACTTTGCACAGCTATTAGGGTAAATAAGGCATTTTACCAACGGAGCCCCAAACCGTGAAGCACCTAGTTCCGTATCCTTTCAATTTTTCATTGGAACTGATACTTAAACCTTAGACGATTTTCCTCCTTATTTTTAAAAACTGTATTTTAAGTTTTTTGAGCTAACAAAAGTGTTTCAGGGCAATGTCGCTATCTTTAGCAGAAAAACTACCTTTCCCAGAATGCATTTCCCTTAGATCAGTCCATAATAATATCAGTCCCTTATATCATTTCCCATATTTCTTTTCGGGTCTGAGAGTCAACTGGTTCTCTTTTACTAGACTTGCTTACAAATTCTTGCCCGGGAGGTTTGAACAAAGTTTTTTGCTTTTGCAATGGGAAATTTGAACAAGCATTTTACATTTTCAGCTATGGCACATTGGGAGGTTTCTATCTCTCCTCAGCTGGCTTTAACAGGTGTCTCTCCTTCATCAGACACTGGCCCCAAATCAGAACTGCACCTGCCTCCTTAGCCGGCATTGAGGCTGGCATTTCTGATAGCAACTTTCCTCTGGGCTTGTGTATATTTTAGCCAGTCAGTGAAAAACAAGATCATGTACAACAGCTTTTCCATAGCTCCTTCAGAGAGATTTTCTCCCACTGATCTTATTCTCATTTCGATTGTTCCTTCCCCCAGATGCAGAGCTTCAGGTATCTGTCGGCTCTGTACCTCTGCTAGCTGCCTTTGGAGGTAGGGGCTTTTTTTTTCTCCCCCTGAATCTGCCTCAAACTCTAGCAGCTTTGTCAGGTCATGCATTTTCTGGGGAGGAATCTGTCCCCTCTGTTTCTTCAGAGTCTTTCTCCCTGACAGTATCCAGTTTGGTCTCAGTTTATCCCGCTACCCCAGAAACAGTTTCCGACACTACAGTGGTGGCTTTCCCTGCTACTGAAGGTAGGGGCTTTTTGTCCGTTTCTGTTTTCGGGTCTGTGTGGTTTGCGTACAGACTGAAAATCTAACAAGGGAGGTTTTTGCCATCTCTAAACTCCCATTAGGACAGGTGTTTTGCCTCATCAGGCCTTCACCTGGCCCAGTCCCCCAGTGGGTTGTTTGCTTGTCTGGGTGCTCAAGGACAGAGCTTATGCCAGAGGCAATCACCCCTCAGGGCTACACTCCCTCATCTCAGGGAGTCAGTTGAAACAAAGCTTTTCTCAAAGAGGTGCTTTCTCTGACAGAAAAGAAAGCTTTACTCCTGGATAGTTCTGTTCTGCCCTGGCTGGGCTCTTTCCCCAGACAGCGTTCTGACTCAGCAGCACAACTGCTTCAGACACAGTTCAGCTTTACTGTTTTCCCAGAAAGGTCCTTTCTCTGATAGGAAAGCTTTTCTCAGATTTCTTTTTGCAGCTGTGGACCTATCAACCCGGGACTTGTAGGAAAGTGGACAACTGTGCCGTTCCCACCGGCTTTAGCTTTGTTTGTTCATTAGCAATCTTCCCCTGGGTCCTGCACCTTCCTGCCTCAGCTCTGTGCTCCAGGAAGTTTACAACTGCAGGAACCCTAGTATCCCCGAAATGCACTCCAACTCAGAGACGCTGGACAGTTGCCTCTGGGTTTTTGGTCAGAAGAGAGGATACAATGCTAACAGTTTGCATTGCTTCAGGGGATCTTTGCATTAGGATGATTAGGAGCACCTTTTCATTCTGAAATGCTCACTCAGAAACAAAGCCTTGATGCCTCAGCTCAGGCTGTAACTGAAAAGCTTGGCTTTTTGCTTTTCTCAGGTAAAGTTTCCTGCCCTTTTGGGCTCTCTGTAGCTCTTTACCCACACTCTCCCAAGCGTTTCCCTCAGGGTACTCTGACCCACTGTCTTTTACTAGCTTGAAGAGACAGAGCTTAGAAGAGGTTTTTAGAAACTTGTCCTGCCTCCTGCATTGCAGGGAGGATTTTTAAAGCTTGAAAGAACTTAGAGGTTTTGCTGTCTTAAGAGGTTTTTTGTTTTCCCTTAGAGCTAATCACAGGTGGTCCCCATACTAATATCTTCAGGTGATTCTAATTTTTGTCATCTCTCAGAAGGACAAATTTAGTTTTTAAGTTTAAGAGAGCTTTTGAGAAAGATTAAGGCTTTTTAGAGAGATTTTTCCCCCAAATTTTCCAAGAAAAGCTTTATAGTTTAAGAGAAAGATTTTTCCCCCAGGAGAAAGACCAACTTTTCCCAAAACTTCAACTTTAAACTTTGACTTCTTACACCCCATTTTTGCCTCAGGGAGAAATTACTTTCTCCTGCCGCTTGGATTTGGCATTTCAGCTGTCCCCAGGTCAAAAGCTTCCATAGGAAACTTTTTCTTCCCCATAAGCTCAAAGAAGAGCTTTTTTACTACCCGTAAAGCCCAAAGAAAGATTTTCCTCCAGTTTGCTTTCATAGCCCCCAAAGTTAGAAAATTGAAGAGTTTTTCTGTCTAGTTGCCTTACTTATTTTTTCCTACACAATCTTACACTTCTAAGTTTTTCCTAAACTATATTACTACCCTATACCTTACTTATTTTTCACAGATAGAATTTGAGAAAGGGATAGAAGATAGAAAATTTTGACAGAAGAGAATTTCGCTGCAGCATCGGACATCCTTCCAGTCCGCTTTCCTTTTCTCTCGAGGATAAAACCCCTGCCTTCCAAAATATATATATATATATTTTTTTCCCATAACACCGGCATGCCTTTCCACTGGCAGGGCTGACTCAGCACTTTCACCAAAAACTCTGTAATAAAACTATTATTTTCCTTTATCTTTAGTCCCTATTACTTTGTCTTTAGTCCCTGTTCATTTGTCTTTAGTCCCCCCTTTTTTTTAGTCCCCTTTTTTTCTTTAGTCCCTTTTTTTTCTTTAGTCCCTGTTCACGGCGCCATTCTGTGGGGCATTTACCCACCACCCCCACAGCTTCCCAGAGTTTTCTTGAGTGCGATCAGCAGGAAATATTAGATAGAAGGATTTATAGTGGAGAATCTTGCGGAGATAAACAGATAGAAAATAAAGGATAGCCTCGAGAGGACCTGGAACCTATTCCAACGGCCCGGACTGTCTCTGGCTCAGGGTTTTTATAGAGACGCCAAGGGGTGGAGCAAAAGACCTCCTCCCCCAGCACAGCCAAGTGCAGACCATCTCAGACACCTGCACTCAGGCCTGTGGTCCTGATCATCCTCTATTCGGACCTGCTGGGTAAAGCCACGAGGAACCCGAGAACGGGCTCCCACAACTTAGGTCATGAATTAGGGCAGTCATGCCACAAGTGGCTAAGTTTACCACAGTCCCAACAAGTGCAGTCTACTGGAATGGCAGGAGCCTGGCAATCCAAGGACCATGGTTGGTCAGATAAGAGTGCATCAAGAGGTGGTCAGTACAGCAATGTGGCCAGCTCCAGGGTCGAAGTCCCTAGAGGCCCATTTGTGAATTTCCTCATTGCATACTACAGCTACTGTATTATGAGTCAGGGCATTAAGCCCCTCCCAAGTCAATTGCTTGATTTGCATCTCCCTCATAGGGCCAGGATCTACCCTGCATTCAGCTGCCTCAGTTACTCAAGTAAGGAAGTCAGTGAAAGACTCTTCTAGTTGTTGGACAAGATTACAAAAGTAAGCAGAGGGGTCCATGCCTTAAGGACCTTAGAGGCCAAATTGGAGACCTGCTAAAAGTAGGCATACTGGTCAATGGTAGATTGTGAGACAGGATCAAAATATTGGCCTCTCCCAGTGAGCATGTCTAGAGTGATGTTAAGCCCATACTGTGAGTTGAAACAGGCCTGGGCCTCCACCTGGTCATCATTTGCACATTGCCAATTGAGAAAAAAAAAAAAAAAAAAAAAACAGAGGGTTCTAAGACAGCCTTAAGAAGGTGGTACCAATCATAGTGGGTTTGTAATTTCATAGCCCACTGTCTAAGGACTTGTTCAAAATAGGGGGAGTCTGTACCAGACTCATTGACTGCCTTGTGGATGAGCAAAAAGTTCAGTCAGGGTGTTAGGCACCCATGGCTGATTAGCTATATTTGGTCCCAGATTAACAGGATAAGCCTCTGGTGGGCACCTACATAGCAGGGGAGGGGCAGAAGCAGATATGTGAGGGGTCAGGGATGGAGGGAGGGTCTGAATAGGGCAAGGCAGAGGGCAGAGTTCCTGCCAAGGACATTGAGATGGAGAGGGAGAAGCCAGAAGGGGAGCAGGGGTGGACAGAGAAATGTGAGATGGTTTGGGTGGGGCTGCCGGGCATGAATGGCTCATTTCTTCATCATCCGAAGACGGAGGGGCCTCCTCAAGAGGCAGTGGGGAGATCAGATTGCCCATCTTCTAAGAGAGGGAAAACAGTAGCAGACAGTAGAAGACAAGAGCAGAAAATGTGTCGGACCTAAATGTCTTGTGCTTAGTGGGGGGACTTCTGTGGTTTGTTAGGCCACAGCTGTATGTCCACACAGTGTCTCCAGATGGGGAGCAGCAGTCAGGAGCCATTCCTGGGTTCCACTTCCTGGGGAGCCAGCCCTTACATGGAGGTCCCGAGCAAACCAAGGCTAAAAAGATGTACCTCCCTAACTGGACAAACAAGAAAAGGGAAAGGGAGAGGGGAGTCCCAGTGCTCACATCTGAAGGGACCAAAAACACAAAACACAGAAGGACCAACTCACTGAACAATCACCAAGCAGGGGGCACTGAACTGCACCACGTAAGAGAAGAGATGTCTGAAGAAGCGACAATGGATGGCTGAAGTGTACCGGGTCTAGGATTGATCAGTGCAGTGCCAACAACAAAAGGCAAACACCAGTGCCCAAAAAAGGATCACAGCAATTAGAAAATAGACCCTGATGAATTTCTAAACAGTCTTATTAAATAAGAAACACAGAGCCAAATACAGGAGTGATAGCCGCAGAGATCAAAGAAATAGCGAATAGCCATGACTAGCTTTAGCTTACCACCATGCTGTAGATATCTCCAAAAGAACTTCTTCCTGTCTAAACTGCACTTTTATTACCTTCCTGTTTTATCTTCTTGTTGGCTCTAAGCCCAGGCACATCACTTCCTCATCCATGTCTCTGTGGCTGGTACTGGGATTAAAGGCTCATGTCACGATGCTTGGCTGTGTCCTTGACCACACAGAGACTCTGCCAGCCATGTGATCAGATTAAGAGCATGTGCTACCACTGTCTAACTTCTGTTTATGGCTCGCTACGTGACCTCTGATCTCCAGGAAAACTTTATTTATTAATATACAAATAAAATCACATTTCAGCAAAATAAAATATCACCACACTGACCCAGGCGAGGTCAAAGCCCATGCCCACACAGGGTCCTAGAGCCCCACATTGGGTGCCAGTTGTTACAGGCTGAACTGCCATTATTATGGACCAAACTGCTGGAACATCTCTTGTGGAAGGAGGAGAGAAGGAGCAGGGTCAATGATGCAGACACCAGGAGTCAGGTGAGAAGCAACCCACAGACTCCTTTTTTGCTGGTATGAAGCAAGACTAAATACACCCTCCTGGCACCCCATTGGCTGTCAGCCATTTCCTTGGCTGTGTTGGCTTCTTCTCATTGGCCCCATCAATCTGAAGTTCATAGGTCACCAGTCACCAAGAGCAGCAGCAGACTTCAGGTTGGCTTAAGGGAGGTTGTTATTGCACATGATTATGTGCATTCTTGTGTGCACTGCCAAGGTGGCCGTGGCCGCATCAGCCCAGCTGACTCCTTTTCTCCACACAGAAGGATATAGATATAGAATAAAAGGATAGATTATTAAACATATTTCAATCCAAAAAACAACTACTAGGCTTAAATATTTTACATTGATATGGATTTTTGTATCTTGATACAAATTTGAGGTTATTTTTGTTAGAACATACTGTACATACATTTCTATTCTTGTTCAAGGTATTGTACCTATACAGCTCATTTAACAAGGTGATGCAAATTGCTAGTTGTTGCTAGAGTTTTTCTGCCTTGCCCACAGTCAGGACAAATCTTTGTCACCTGCCAGTCCCACAGCCGCTCAGACCCAACCAAGTAAACACAGAGACTTATATTGCATACAAACTGTATGGCCGTGGCAGGCTTCTTGCTAACTGTTCTTATAGCTTAAATTAATCCATTTCCATAAATCTATACCTTGCCACATGGCTGGTGGCTTACCGGCGTCTTCACATGCTGCTGGTCATGGCGGCAGCTGGCAAAAATGTCTCTCTGCTTCAGCCTTCCCAGAATTCTCCTCTCTCCTTGTCCCACCTACTTCCTGCCTGGCCACTGGCCA
The DNA here is from genome assembly GCF_004664715.2 of Peromyscus leucopus. NCBI lineage: Eukaryota > Metazoa > Chordata > Mammalia > Rodentia > Cricetidae > Peromyscus > Peromyscus leucopus. The sequence goes on from NC_051075.1 coordinate 20,283,857, forward strand.
ATCAGTGTTTCATTTATTGACCAATCAGAGCAATTTGACATACAGACCATCCCACAGCACTTCCCCTTTTCTTTTTTTTTAAAAGGAAGATTTTAACTTATACACATCTCCAAAGCCAGCTTGGTATATTTGGGAATTTGGGCATAGCTTCTCTGACTACTTCCTGCTGGAGGGGGGCACTGTATCTTATGGGGACGCAAAGAAAATTTAGACCTACCACAGTTAGGACAAATCTCTGTCACCCGCCAGTCCCACAGCCGCTCAGACCCAACCAAGTAAATACAGAGACTTATACTGCATACAAACTGTATGGCCGTGGCAGGCTTCTCGCTAACTGTTCTTATAGCTTAAATTAATCCATTTCCATAAATCTATACCTTGCCACGTGGCTGGTGGCTTACTGGCGTCTTCACATGCTGCTGGTCATGGCGGCGGCTGGCAAAAATGTCTCTCTGCTTCAGCCTTCCGCTTCCCAGAATTCTCCTCTCTCCTTGTCCCACCTACTTCCTGCCTGGCCACTGGCCAATCAGTGTTTCATTTATTGACCAATCAGAGCAATTTGACATACAGACCATCCCACAGCAGCTAGTCCTTGAAAGTTATTATTACAAGCTACATAGGATAATAAAGAAATGCAGGTTAGTAGTTAGTCACCTATTACAGTCAAACTTGTAGTCATAGTAGGTATGTTTTCAAGGTCAAACAGAGATGTATTTTAGATAGACAGGTTATCTTCAAACACCTCAGAGATCTACAGAATATGGCATTTAAGATGTTTTAATAACATAAGGTTCTTTTTTTTTATGACAATGAGACATGTCTTCTCCTGGCAGTACCAATCTACTTCAGAGAAGATGTTGGGCATCAAAAAAACTCCATATGGAGCTCACTTTCTTTATGCCAAAAGCTAGCCATGTGGGTAAAAAAATAAATAAAAATAAAAATAAAAAACTGCCCTTGCTTCAATTACTGACAGTTACTATCCAAACTGGACCAGCAGGACACAAGAAAGGTGACTGCCAAATTTTGCCAAGAAAGGTAGGATAGTCCTTCAAATTTTCCTGCTTCACAGAAAGTCTGTCAGATATGCTAAGCCTATAGGCCAAGGTTGGATACCCCAGCATTGCAGAGGAACTTTGGGTGACTGTACAGGCAGTTTGAGGTCCCTGTCATTAGATAACATTTCCCCTTCTGGAGTCTTTGATTGAGCTGAAGACCAGATAGTTATAGTTACAGTTTTCTTTAGTTATGATAAAAAATAAATTAGATACAAAACTTTGGACTCACAAAGATAAGATAGATAATGGAGTATTTTCTCTAATTTTGCCAAATACAAATAGACTAGATATTGTAACTGTAATTCTTATTTGATAACTGTTTTTGTTGTGTATAATTTTTTTTTACTTTTTTTTACTTTATTTTTCTATGTCCTTTTTTTTCTTTTTTTTACAACACCATTTAGTTCAACATAATAGCCACAGATTCCCCTGTTCTCCCCTTCTCGCCCCCCTTTCCCTCCCCCAGCCCACCCCCCATTCCCACCTCCTCCAGATCAAGGTCTCCCCGAGGACCAGGATCGACCTGGTAGACTCAGTCCAGGCAGGTCCATTCCCCCTCTCCCAGACCGAGCCAAGTGTCCCTGCATAAGTCCCAGGATTCAAACAGGCAACTCATGCAATGAGCCAGGACCCGGCACCAACGCACAGCTGCCTCCCAAACAGATCAAGCCAAATGACTGTCTCACCCGTTCAGGGGGCCTGATCCAGTTGGGGGCCCTCAGCCTTTGGTTCATAGATCCTGTGCTTCCATTCATTTGGTTATTTGTCCCTGTGCTTTATCCAACCTTGGCTTCAACAATTCTCACTCATATAAACCCTCTTCTTTCTCACTAATTAGACTCCCAGTGCTCCACCAGGGGCCCAGCCGTGGATGTCTGCATTCAGATTCCTCAGTCCTTGGATGGGGTTTATGGCACAACTATCAGGGTGTCTGGCCATCCCATCACCAGAGTAGGTCAGTTCCTGCCGTCTCTCGACCATTGCCAGCAGTCTTTTGCGGGGTATCTTTGTGGATCTCCGTGGGCCTCCCTAGCTCTCTGCTTCCTCCCCTTCTCATGTGGTCTTCATTTACCATGGTCTCCTATTCCTTGTTCTCCCTCTCTTTTCTTGATCCAGCTGGGATCTCCCACTCTCTTTCCCTCGACCGTCGCCCTTCATTGTTCCCACTCATGACCAGGCTGTTCATGTAGATCTCGTCCATTTCTCCGTGTCTTTTTTTGTGGTCCCGTTTTCCAGGTAGCCTCACTGGTGATGTGAGTAGCAGTCCAGTCATCCTTGTTCCACATCTAGCATCTTCCTATGAGTGAGTACATACCATATTTGTCTTTCTGAGTCTGGGTTACCTCACTCAGGATGATTTTTTCTAGATCCATCCATTTGCCTGCAAACCTCATGATGTCATTGTTTTTCTCTGCTGAGTAGTATTCTATTGTGTATATGTGCCACAATTTATTTATCCATTCTTCAGTTGAGGGGCATCTAGGTTGTTTCCATGTTTTGGCTATTACAAACAATGCTGATATGAACATAGCTGAGCAAGTGCTCTTGTGGTATGATTGAGCATTTCTTGGGTATATGCCCAAGAGTGGTATAGCTGGATCTTGGGGGAGATTGATTCCCAATTTTCTAAGAAAGTGCCATATTGATTTCCAAAGTGGTTGGACAAGCTTGCATTCCACCAGCAGTGGAGGAGAGTTCCCCTAGTTCCACATCCTCTCCAGCATAAAGTGTCTTCAGTGTTTTTGATCTTAGCGTAAGGTGGTATCTCAGAGTTGTTTTGATTTGCATTTCCCTGATAATTAGGGATGTTGAGCAACTTCTTAAATGTCTTTCAGCCATTTGGGTTTCCTCTGTTGAGAATTCTCTGTTTAGTTCTATAGCCCATTTCTCAATTGGACTGTTGGTCGTTTTGATGTCTAATTTCTTGAGTTCCTTATATATTCTGGATATCAGTCCTCTATCACATGTGGGGTTGGTGAAGACCTTTTCCCATTCTGTAGGCTGTCGCTTTGCCTTGTTGACCATATCCTTTGCTCTACAAAAGCTTCTCAGTTTCAGGAGGTCCCATTGATTGATTGTTTTTCTCAGTGTCTGCACTACTGGTGTTATATTTAGGAAGTGATCTCCTATGCCAATGCGTTCAAGACTACTTCCTACTTTCTCTTCTAGCAGGTTCAGAGTAGCTGGATTTATGTTGAGGTCTTTGATTCACTTGGACTTAAGTTTTGTGCACGGTGACAGATATGGATCTATTTGCAGCCTTCTACACGTTGATATCCAGTTATGCCAGCACCATTTGTTGAAGATGCTTTCTTTTTTCCATTGTACACTTTTGGCTTCTTTGTCAAAAATTATATGTCCATAGGTGTGTGGGTTAATGTCAGGGTCTTCAATTCGATTCCATTGGTCCACATGTCAGTTTTTATGCCAATACCAAGCTGTTTTTATTACTGTAGCTCTATAGTAGAGCTTGAAGTCAGGGATTGTGATGCCTCCAGAAGTTGTTTTATTGTACAGGTTTCTTTTAGCTATCCTGGGTTTTTTGTTTTTCCATATGAAGTTGAGTATTATTCTTTCCAGGTCTGTGAAGAATTGTGTTGGTATTTTGATGGGGATTGCATTGAATCTGTAAATTGCTTTTGGTAAGATTGCCATTTTTGCTATGTTAACCCTGCCTATCCATGAGCATGGGAGATCTTTCCATTTTCTGACATCTTCTTCAATTTCTTTTTTCAGGGACTTAAAGTTCTTGTCATATAGGTCCTTCACTTGCTTGGTTAGTGTTACCCCAAGGTATTTTATGTCATTTTTGGCTATTGTAAAGGGTGATGTATCTCTAATTGCCTTCTCAGCTTCTTTGTCCATTGTATATAGGAGGGCTACTGATTTTTTTGAGTTGATCTTGTATCCTGCTATGTTGCTGAAGGTGTTTATATGCTTTATCAATTCCTGGGTGGAATCTTTGGGGTCACTCAAGTATACTATCATGTCATCTGCAAATAGGGAAAGCTTGACTTCTTCCTTTCCAATTTGAATCCCCTTAATCTCCTTATGTTGTCTTATTGCTCTGGCTAGAACTTCAAGTACTATATTGAATAAGTATGGGGAGAGTGGACAGCCTTGCCTCGTTCCTGATTTTAGTGGAATTGCTTTGAGTTTCTCTCCATTTAATTTGATGGTGGCTGTTGGTTTGCTATAGATTGCCTTTATTATGTTTAGGTATGTTCCCTGATCGCTCCAAGACTTTTATCATGAAGGGGTGTTGGATTTTGTCAAATGCCTTTTCTGCATCTAGTGAGATGATCATGTTGTTTTTTTCTTTGAGTTTGTTTATATGGTGTATTACATTGATGGACTTTCATATGTTGAACCACCCTTGCATCCCTGGGATGAAGCCTACTTGATTATGGTGGATAATTGTTCTGATGTGTTCTTGGAGTCTGTTTGCCAATATTTTATTGAGTATTTTTGCATCAATGTTTATGAGGGAGATCGGTCTGTAGTTCTCTTTCTTTGTAGCATCCTTGTTTGGTTTAGGAATCGGGTAATTGTAGCCTCATAGAAGGAGTTTGGTAATGTTCCTTCTGTTTCTATTATGTGGAACAATTTAGAGAGTATTGGTATTAACTCTTCTTTGAAGATCTGGTAGAATTCTGCGCTGAAACCATCTGGACCTGGGCTTTTTTTGGTTGGGAGACTTTTAATGACTGTTTCTATTTCCTTAGGGGTTATTGGACTATTTAAATAGTTTATATGGTCTTGATTTAACTTAGGTATGTGGTACCTATCCAGAAAAATGTCCATTTCTTTTAGGTTTTCCAGTTTTGTGGAGTAGAGGTTTTTGAAATATGACCTTGTAATTCTCTGGATTTCCTCAATATCTGTTGTTATGTCCCCCTTTTCATTTCTGATTTTGTTGATTTGGATTCTCTTGTGTATAATCTTACTATGTTAAAACCTTCCTTTTTAATTAGACAAAAGGGGGAATGCTGTGGAATAATGCTCTTGTACACTGTAAAGATTTGTCACTCAAATTGGTTTAATAAAATTCTGATTGGCCAGTAGCCAAGCAGGAAGTATAGGTGGGGCAACCAAACTAAGCATGAGGGGAAGGAGAAGGGCAGAGTCAGAGAGTTGCCAGTCAGATGCAGGGGGAGCAGGTGATGAACATGCCATGCTAATAAAGGTGGCAAAGCATAAATAGAAATTGGGTTAGTTTAAATGTATGAGTTAGCTAGTAACAAGCTCAAGCTATTGGCCAAGCATTTATACTTCATATTTGGCCTCTGATTCGGTTATTTGGGATCAGGCAGCTGGGACAGGAAACATCTGACTACACCATCATGCCATCCCTGATAGAAATGGAGTCTTTGCTGAAGTAATAGTCAAGGCTCTTTCAGAGTACTAGCATTTGTAAATGAGAAATTACAGAAAGGAGGCAATGTGAAGAGCTAGAAAGCACAGTACATGTTTGCAGGCCTCTTTGCTGCCTCAGATCCTACATGCCACTCTAGTTCTCTTTTGTTTTACATTCCTCTCACCATGTTGAGACTACAAATGGCATTACCTGTTGCCAGAAAATGAATAAGACCCAATTAGTAACACAGTTTGTTAGTTCCTAAGAATTATCTTAACAGAGATCCATGTTTAGGTGGTGCTCAAGACTGGCCATGAATATATGCTACAAAAGGCTGCTATGTGCAAACTGAGCTGAAATTTCCTTCTCAGAGATTACATGGGGTTCATCTTAGAAAATAAATTCCCTTCTTAGAAAGAGAAACCTTTAAACAAGTAAACAAGAAGAAAAATTTAAAGCAGTAGTTCTCAACCTTCCTAATGCTGTGACCCTTTAATATAGTTCCTCATGTTGTGGTGACCCCCCCCAACCATAAAATTGTTTTTGTTGCTAATTTATATCTGTAAATTTGCTACTGTTATGAATTGTGATGTAAATATCTGATAGGCAACTCCTGTGAAAGGGCCATTCAGCCACCAAAGGGGTCATGACCCACAGGTTGAGAACCACTGATTTAGAGCATGTTTTGAGATGCAAACCCTGTATATACAAGGGGAACTCAGAATTGCTTTCTGTGCTCCTAACTTCTCCCTAATAAATGCTTTTACAAAAGTCACAGAAAAAAAATAGTTTTTCATGTCATGTCTCGGAGACTAGCTGAAGTGTTAGACAATGCCATCTGGGCTACTGAACTACTTGCCTAGGGGTTCATGATGTTGGACAGGGAGTGCTTCTGAACAGAGCCAAGAGATATAATATTGGCCTTTCAAATGGTAACAGAGGCTGTTTTAAGGCAAGTCTGTGTGCTTACATGCCTGCAAACATCTCTGGAATCTTTATTATTACAAATTAACGAAACCATGCTGGCTAATTTTATGTCAACTTGACACAGGCTAGAGTTATCTGGAAGGAGAGAACTTCAATCAGGAAAAATGTCTCCATAATATCCAGCTATAGGACATTTTCTTAATCAGTGATTTATTTATGGGTGGTGCCATCCCTGGGCTAGTAGTGCTGGCTTCTATAAGAAAGCAACCTGAGCAAGCCATGTGAGCAAGGCATTAAGTGGCATTCCTCTATGGCCCACCTCCAGGTTGCTGCCCTGTTTAAGGTCCTGTTCTGACTTCCTTTATTGATGAACAGTGATACGGAAGTGTAAGCCAAATAAACCCTTTCCTCCCCAATTTGCTTTGGTCATGGTGTTTCATCACAGCAATAGTCACCCTACCTAAGACAAAAAAAAAAAAAAAAAGACAAATCTGTGTTGTGTTGGTTGATTTAATTTTGACACTCTGGAGTCGTGACATCAAGTCAACTTCAAATTCTGATCATGATTCTTCTGGCATGTTTCTCTCTGAAATAGTGCTTGGCTGTCATGTACTCAACACATAGCCACAAGACAGTCAGTGATTTAACAAGTGACTTCACTAAAACAAAATGAAATTAACAACAACCAAATCACCAGTTTTTGAGGAAACACTGATACTTGCAAAAACAGCAAAACCAGAATGATACCTTGACACCTGATTCACCCTCAGGAAATATCAAATAAGATGCAAGGTGTGAACAGATATGTTCCCTGACGAGAATAGTTTATCCAATATGTTTGCCCAGTTGCTAAGGATGAATAGCATTATACATCCCTTTCTTAATTTTCACAAGAAATGTGTAAGGTATCTACTATGATTTGCATTTTATTAATAAGTAAAGCTCAGAGGACCAACGATTCCTACTTACACTGAAGGTAATTGAGCCAGTATTTAAACTTCAGCCTGTTTAGTTTAAAGGCTAGTGTGGGAAGCTGAGGAAGCCTTTGGTGAATGTGTAAAGAGCAGATGAAGTGCTGAGTGAATGTGCATTGTTGACAGGGTATGACCATGTCAAGGACCCCAGTGCCTTAGACCCTTAGGAATGGCAAAGCGTTTCCCCCAGGTAAGACTCAGAGGAAATTGCTCTGGGTTCGAACATGGACAGTGTGCACAAGTCCACATGTTTATGAACAATTGACCAGTTTGTGCAAAAACTAGCAACTGCAGCTTCCTCCTCTTGGATGTTCATAGCCTGAGACCACTTGCCTACAGAGACCTTCTGCCCAGACTGCTAACCCTGCCCCCTGTGCTGTGCATAATAAACATGCTGAGGTTCCGGGCGGCTGCACAGTTGCCGCTGCTCCAGCAGAGGGTTCACGTCCCACCTGACCCTGGCCACTTGGGATGTGCGTTCGTGTGTCTGTTCTTCCTTCACTCCCCTGCCGCCCCCGGCGGGTTTCCAGGACAAAGCAGTGTGAGAAGCTGCAGTCCAACTCTCTTAATATTCTACTATATAATCTCACTGAAGACATTTTTCCTAAAGAAGGCCCTAAGAGGCAAAGCTAAGCTTTAAGTAAATACTTGCTTCCTCAGAGAAAAGTCTATACCCTAGGCCCTTTTGAGAATTTTTTTTTTCCATTCCTAACAACACACAAAGGTAAATTGGGTTTATAATTAAGTCACTTTAACAAACAGTTGGGAAGAAGTAAAAGAATAAAATTACACAAAATATTCTGAAAAGAATTTTGATTGCCATAAATCGTATCCAGGGACTTTTAAGATTGAGTTCAAGCACGTTGTCCCCACTTGCATCCCTCTAGGTGGAATTCCCAGTGTGTGGTCCTGCATTGGGAGTTATTCCCCACAGGAAAGAGCCTCTGATTTCTATACACACCTCAGGACAAAAAAACAACAATTAAAAAAGCAGTCCAGACAACCATTTGTTTCAGCGGTAGGGAAAGGAGGTAACGGTAGCATAAACACCAGACCTGCGACCTGTGCTAAAATGCCTTGTCTGGTGCCGGCTGCAAGCAAACTCGACGCCCTTCTCGCTCAAAGCAGAGTTGCTCAGCAGGAATAGTGTCATCCAAATCACTCCTTTTAATATACCTACTGATTATCCAAACAGCCCCGATGCAAGAGAGCTGGAACTCGCTGTTCTGGGTGGTACTTCCTGCTGCCAGGAGGTGGTGTGTTTCATTTCAAAGACATGGAATCACAGTTCGATTGCAATTTCAGATCAAAACATTCAAGCAAATGAGACAATGAGAAAACAAACTCTGTTTGGGAGCAGCAACCTACTCTTCCTAAAATGTATGTTGACTTGAATTCAAAAAGTTAGTACAAAAAGACTAGTCTGGAAAGCTAATGAATAGTACTTTAGTGGATGTTTGACTAACATTCCATTTAGAAACTTACTAGCCTAGCTGACAGAATAGTAGACGTGTAATAAATACATACTAGTAGTCATAGCGTGATACACTATGTGCTTCACGTGCTTAGTTTGAACAATAACCTCATTGAAACTTATACACCAGACGTGTGATCAATACCAAGGGCTAATTTGTTTCAAAACTGTAAGGTGAAAATTCCATAGCATTCACACCATAACTAGAGGTATTAAGGGTGTCTCTAAGTGTTCCAATATTTCTAAGAATTATAGAAGATCCAAAAGAAAGATAAGGAGAATGGGTTCAGAAAGTGTAAGGAGAAAAGATCATTAAAGGAAGTACATTAGAATTGTTGCTATAACTAAATGCCTAAAAAGAAACAACTTGTAAAAGGAAGGGTGGATTCGGTCTCACAGTTTATTGAGACCCACCCCATCAGAGCGGGGGAGGCATGGAGGATGAAGGCAGTCTGCTACACTGTGTCCACAGTCAACAAGCAAAGATCTCGGGAAGTCGGGCCAGGCTACAGACCCTGAAGGTCTGCCTCCAGAGATCTGTCTCCTCAGTCAGGCTCCACCTCCTCCAGACAGGCTCCACCTCCTCCAGACAGGCTCCACCTCCTCCAGACAGGCTCCACCTCCTCCAGACAGACAGGCTCCACCTCCTCCAGACAGACAGGCTCCACCTCCTAGAGTTTCTATAACCTTCAAAAACAGCACCTCCAGCAGAGAGCAACTTTCAAACACAACAGGCGGGTCAAGGGGAGCATTTCACATGTGAACTCACAAGAAGTTTTCTTCAAAAAAGAAACTGAGATGAAAAGCAGTAATAAAATCGTGAGTGGCGCAGCCATATCTGATGGGAACAGCAAAAGTCATAAAGCCAGCCCAGCTGCTTGACGAAGATCCAGCAAAGCTGAGCCACATGATGGCTGCTGTGTGCCACTTTTGACTTGCTGTATACTTGGGGGAGTTTCAATACTTATACAATTTGAGGATATTGGATTGATGGGAACATTTCTTACGAATCATTCATGCCTTCTCCCAGGAGTACTACTTCTAAGCTTCCCCAGGAAAGTCCTGAACATACCACCCCTCCTCCTTTTAGGGAGATAACCTTATCTACTTGAAGGTCTTCCTTACTCCTTGGAGGTTGTGACACACATAAAGAAGCCAGAGGTTTCTTTATGAGGCTATGAGATATTCTTGAAACATTTGCCCCTGTACTTACTCAGGAACAAAGATAATCAAAACAAAGTGAACTTTAAAAGGTCAACAAGATTAGGTGGACTAGAAGAGTTGGCCACAGATCAGATTACAAGCCTCTTCCTACTATACACAAAGGTGATTACATGGCATATACAGCAACAAAGTTAGATTGGTAAAGTTACCTCTGCCCTACACAGGGACTTACATTGATGAGCAAAGAATGGAGTGGAAAGATGATAAAAGTATGAGATGTCAGGACCTCCCTTTCTTAGAAAAGATAGTTCACGGAGGGCCACTGTGGTATCTTATGACCAAGGAAGAAAGAATGCCAGAAATAGACATATTAATGAAGTCTATAAAGATATAAAATGGAAATACTGTATTGTGCCAGAAATTGAATGATAACTGCGGCAGCTCTGGCCTGAGGATTTTTCTTGGGCACTCTGACCATTAAGAGTTAGCAATACGCTGCTCGAGACATGGCAATCTGCCTGGGCTGGCTTGGAGCTTTTCTTTCTGTCCAGCGTCCTTGAAGCCACAAGAACTGCCAGCCTGAGAACAGGCTGTCATATACTTCTAGATTCTTAAAAATTGGGTTATGGGGTTGCTAGGTAAAAATAATTATAAAAGATAACTCTGTTGACTAAACTTGAGGGAAAATGATTGTAAATAATAACTGTTCTGTCATGCTCAATCGATGATGACTAAACTTTTGACCCCAGATGGGCAAGAGAAAAAAGTTAAACACATGTCGGAAAACAAAAATGGTATGATCTATGTTTTGGAACAATATGAGTCTATCCATGCTTATTGAATTCTGTATAAATAAAGAAGCACTCTGGCTGCTAGTCAGTCAGGCTACAAGATTCTCCCCACTGTCACACCTGCCTCATCCTTCCCTTGCTGATTTCTTACCTCCTTTCTGGGACCTGGCCACTACCAGGGCTGGCCCCCAGCAGCACATGAGTAAGATTTATGAATCCTTTGTGGTGTGTGTGGAGAGAAGGCATGCTTGAAACACCAAGGTGCGAAAAGCCCCTATCATATTTTCTACAATATTACTCCCTGTAATTTTTTTAACTTTCTTTTTTATTAAGAATTTTTTTATTCATTTTACATACCAACCACAGATCCTCCTCTCATCCCTCCTCCCATTCCCCTCCCCCAGTCTTCTTCCCCCAGCCCCTCCCCCATGCCCTCCTCTAAAAGGTAAGGCCCCTCATGGGGAGTCAGCAAAGTCTAGTATAGTCACTTGAGGTAGGTCCCAGCCCTCCCCCCTACATCCCTGTAATTTCTTCCTATGCTCACTTCCTGAAGCCTTCCTAATCCATTATGAAACAAAACTATGAGAATTTGGAGAGGTGGCTCACGGGTTAAGAATACTTGCTGCTCTTTTGTAGGACAGCAGTTCAGTTCTCAGCACCACATCACATGTCTGCAATCACCTGTTAACTTCAGTTCCAAGGAATCCAACACTTTCTTCTGCCCTCCACAGGCATGCGACACACACACACACACACACACACACACACACCACAAATAAAACAAACCTTTAAAAAGACTCCTTTGAGACAACTTATACCAATAGGATCCAAGTCCATCCACATCGGAGGGAACTGTAGCTGTAGGAATGGCATAACCGAACACAGCCAATCAGAATTAACCATAACTTCGTACCACAGAGCTGCCAACTGGAGCCTACCCCCACCCAGAGTGAAACAATGCCCAGTCAATCTGCCTTCATTTGCATGGTAAAAACACAAAAACAAAATGGGTGTAGCTCCCACATTAAAAAAAAAGGACAGGGTCTCTCTGCTTCCTGGTCCTCTGAGATGTAACAGGCTTGTTGCACAGCCATGATGACTTTCCCACCATGATGGATTGTATTTCCTCCAATCTTCACACCTGCCATTGAATTAGAGTTTCCAATGACAGTTGAGGGAAGAAACCCCAAGTTGGTTCCTGGGTGGACTGGCTCAGAATGGGATGGGCACTGTACTGGCTAGTTTTAGGTCAACTTGACATGAGCTAGAGTTATTTGAAAGGAAACCCTAATTGAAAAAAATGTCTCCGTAAGTTGCAAGTGTAGGGCATTTTCTTAATTAGTGATTGATGAGGGAGGGTGGTGCTATTCCTGGCTGGTGGTCCTGGGTTCTACAAGAAAGCAGGCTGAGCAGGCCATGAAGAACAAGCCAGTGAGCAGCAACCTCCATAGCCTCTGCATCAGCTCCTGCCTCCAGGTTCCTGCCCTGCTTGAGTTCCTGTCCTGACTTGCTTCAATCATGGACAGTGATGTGGAAGTATGAGCCAAATAAACCCTTTCCTCCCCAACTTGCTTTTGGTCATGGAGTTTTATCACAGCAATAGACATCCTAGCTAAGACAGGCCCTGAAGGAGTAATGAGAGAGACTCCTTCCATAGGAACCAGTGGAGCACTTTGTTATGAGCATTTTGGGGAAGGGGAGGAAGCCACTTGAGTCTATAATAATATGTGAATATGTGGGGCAGTGGCAAATGCTCGGTCAGCCATTCAGGCACTAGGAGAAAAAAGATGGGACATGAAAGTGGGAAGCAGACATGCTGGGGGGTTGTCTAGAGAGAGTGAGGGGGTCGCGGTGGAGATAATCAAGATGTATGGTATACATGTGTGGAACTGTCAAAGAATAAATAAAGACAATTTTTAGACATGGGAAGACTGCAATTCATGTTTGCATTCTTTAGCAGAAATGTTTGTTAGTATACATTGTACAAAATAACTGGTTTCATTATGACGTCTCATGCAAGTACATATTGTACTTTGATCATATTCATACCCCCATTACTCTCTTTTGTCTCCCCTTCTATTTCAATGTTAACTTGTTTCATTGTGAAATCAATTCAACCCAACTCTGACCTAAAATCATTTCCATTGGAAAAAAAAAAAAACAGACTTAAGAGTTTTGTTTGCAATAGCCAGTTCCAGGATGGTTACTGTCAAATCTGCTTTTAGCCAAATTATTGTGATTATGACATATGTATTGGCTAAGAAACAAACAACAACAAAACTGCATCTCAGTCCACCATCTCACAGCAAACAGTTGTGTTAAGACCATACCCAATTCCATTTCAGAAAACTTGTCTTTTTTGACTCTAATTTTACGGGTGGATTCTTTTACTCTGACCCACCGCATTTTGTGGTCCATTTGGGAAGCAAGGCACTTCAATGCTGTTCTGTTTCTCCTGAGCCCTGGTGAGCCATGTAGAGGCTCAGACATAGTTAAAGGTCCCTGGCCAGGGCAATTCTCTACAGAAGGAAGAGTGTCTCTATACTCCCACACACACTTGTTATCACCCATAGAGGTAAGAGACTAGAGTTCCTCCAGGAACCTTATCTTTCTCTACCTCAGAACCCTCAGAAGACTCTACTAAGACTCCATAGCATTCAATACTTTCCAGCCACAGTGACCTTCCGGTGAGGCACAAATATCTCCCTGGGATGCCAAGTCTTACCTCTAACAGATTTTTCAGTGGATAGGTCTTCCTCCCCAGACAACTAACTATCTTTACTCAAGGTGAATGGTGAGATTTTGAAGGCCTAAAGCAAAATGTCCCAACTGTTTGGCCCATCAGGAAGAAAGAACTGTTCCTGTCTCGTGTCTCAATCCCTAATCCCAACATGTAGCACAACAGGCTGGGTCAGTTCATCCTGGACACTTCCATGCATGGTACAGTGGATAGCTTCCTACACACTATGGTGTCCATTTTCCTTCTCTTCTGGCTGGCCCTCTGGAACTGACAGCCTTCCTTGAGAATTTTCCAGAAAGAACACATCGGTGAGATATCCACTTACTAAAGCAGTTGGCCCTGTGCAAAGAAGGAAGCCCTTGCGATAAGTGGAGTGTCTCTTTTGAAAGTGGCCTTTGAATCCTTTCTGGACACTCTGGACTCTTTTCTTCTGGAGAGATGGCCTCCTAAGAATTAGAGTGATTCAAAAACAAAGAGTTACAAAACCAAATAACCCATTCACAAAAAAATTGGTCTGTAACCTAAATAGAGAGTTCACAAAAGAAAAAAAAAGTAAGAAATATCTTTTAAAAATGTATATTTGCACACATATACATACATGTGTTCACTAACAATTAATAAAGAAAAGAGGTCATGGATTTGAAGGAGACCAGGGAGGAGTATATATGAGGGTATGGAAGAAGGAAAGGGAAGGAAGAAATGTTGCAATTATATTATAATCTCAAAAATAAAAATAATTAAAAATGCCCATCATCCCTAGCAATTCGGAAAGTGCAAATAAAAACAACTTTGGGATTTCCTCTTACCCCAGTCAGAATGGCAAAGACCAATGGAACAACTAATAACAAATATTGGAGGGGATTCTGGGGAAAAGGAACCCTCATTCACTGTTGGGATTGCAAACTGGTGCAGCCACCATGGAAATTGGTGTGAATAAAGTCTCAAAAAAGCTAAAATTAAACTCCCTATGACCCAGCTTATAGCTCTCTTTGGCATATGTCTAAAAGACTCGACATCCTACTCCATTAATACTTGCTCAGCTGCCTTCATTGTCGCTCTATTCACAATAGCTAGGAAATGAAAACCACCTAGATGTCCTTCAACCAATGAGTGGTTAATGAAAGTGCAGCAAACATACACTATGGAATATTGTAGCTGGAGAGCTTCTCTCTGGTCCTGCCAACCCCCACAGTCCCGAAGTCCACTTATAAAATAAACACACAGACGCTTATATTATTTAAACTGTTTGGCCTAATGGCCCAGGCCTCTAGCTAGCTGTTCTTATATCTTAAATTAACCCATTTCTATTAATCTATAAGTTGCCACATGGCTTGTGGCTTACTGGTATCTTAACATCTTCTCATGGCGGCAGCTGACAGCGTCTCTCTGCCTCAGCCTTCCACTTTCCAGACCTCTCCTCTCTCTTTGTCCCGTCTATACTTCCTGTCTGTCCACTGGCCAATCAGCATTTTATTTATCAATCAATCATCCACAGCAGAATACGACTCAGCTGTGAAGAAAAATGAAATCATGAACTCTACAGGTAAATGGATGAAACTAGAAAAGATCACATTGAGTGTAGTAATCTAGACCCCAATACACAAACATCACATCTTCTGTCTCATTGGAAGCTCCTAGCTCCACATCTCCAGATGTGAGTACATATCCTGGGGTAACTGCAGAAACCAGGGAAGTAAAAGGGGTTTATTTCTGGGGTGGGGAGTGAGGGCAGGCACAATAGAGAGGGGAAGAACAGAGTAATAAGGAATCAAACTGTTAACTATCTACCTTAAGGGGCTGGAGAGATGGCTCAGGTTAAGAGCACTGACTGCTCTTCCAGGGGACCTGGGTTTAATTCCCAGCACCCACATAGCAGCTCACAACTGTCTGTAACTCCAGTTCGAGGGCTTCTGACATCCTCACACAGACCTACATACAGGCAACGCACCAGTGCACATAAAATAGACAGATGATGATGATGATGATAGATAGATAGATAGATAGATAGATAGATAGATAGATAGATAGAGATAGATGATGGATGGATATATAGATGATAGATAGATGATAGATAGATAGATAGATAGATAGATAGATAGATGGATGGATGGATGGATGGATGGATGGATGGACGGACGGACGGACGGACGGACGGACGGACGGACGGACAGACAGACAGACAGACAGACAGACAGACAGACAGACAGATAGATAGATAGATAGATAGATAGATAGATAGATAGATAGATAGAAGTCTATAATACACATACACAGACATGTATTCTCATCTGGGCTAACAATGCTACTTCCAATAGCCAAAGACCACCGATCAAAAACCCCAACACCAGACGTGAGAAGCCCTCTTTTGAGTTTTGAGTTTTGGTAGGGTTGTCTAAGAGACTCCCAAAACGTAGGCTATTGCCTTGGGTTCTCCACTAGAGATGGAAGGTTAAGTCGCTATTGAAGACACCATGCACTTCAAATGCAGAGCCTCTGAGCTGGAACTGACCTGAAAGCCTCCTCCTTGAGGACTAGCTGATGTGGTACTAGAAGGCACCATGTAAGCTTCCAAAGAAGTGAGGCAACCAACAATCCTACTTAGCATGGCCTGATAACCCTAAGGGTGTAGTAGTGGCACATATACTTTGGCAGTTACCAACAGGTCTCTAATTGAACTTCAGACCTGCTCAATAAAAGGAAAATCATGCCTGGTCATGGAAACCTAGCCAAATACCCCAGGGCTAATGAAGTTACTGATCTTGGAGAAGAAACTACAACCACCACTTTACTAAACCAGAAAAATCCATAATTATACTCTAAGTATTTGTCCTTATACCCACAAATAAGTATAGTCCTCACCCATCATCAAGGAAATTTCTTTTTGCAACAGATTGAGACTTTTTTTTTTTTTTTTTTTTTTTTTTTTTTTTTTTTTTTTTGAGACAGCGTTTCTCTGTAGCTTTGGATCCTGTCCTGGAAACTCACTCTGTAGACCAGGCTGGCCTCGAACTCACAGAGATCTGCCTGGCTCTGCTTCCCAAGTGCTGGGATTAAAGGCATATGCCACCACTGCCAGGCCAGACTGAGACTATTACAGAAAATCACAACTGATGAAAATGCAGAGTTGTGGAGCCCAATCCCAATGGATACATCTACAGAACAATTCCCACACCTAAGGCTCAGGGATCATAATGGAAGAAGGGGAGGAAACACTTAAAAGCCAAATGATCAGAGAGTTTGCTATAAGACTGTGTCTCCTAGTAATGTCAGAAGCTGCACCCATAAAATCTCACCAACAGGACTACCTAAACATGAACTGAGCAAGGACAACAATGGACATCCCTAAGTGGATGGGAAAATACCATGAAGCCTCAACACTACACTAAGAACTCTGGGCAACTAAGGAATGTTGAGAGCTGGAGAAATAGTCTTCCCCAAGAAAGAGCACACCAATTGTTATCCAATACCAATGGTCATCCCTGAAAGCATACATTCAAATAACTCTGCTATACATACTCAGCAGGTTATACTTAGGAATATATGTGCACATATATGCATGTAATGGCAATTAATGAAAAAAAGAGGCCATGAATTTGAAAAAAAAAAGCAAGCAAGGGTATATTGGGGGGTTGACAGGAGAGAAGGGGGAAATGATTTAATTATATTATAATGTCAAAAAATAAAAGAAAGACAAGAGAAGGAAAGAATTAGAGTGACTGATTCTCTGTCTCAACATGGGATAAGGAACCCTGTAGTTATGTGCTTAAGAGAAGCTATGAAAAAGCAGTGATCCATCGTGTTCTCAACAAGACCACAGAACCATCCTAGATGCCCATCAGTGGATAAATGAACAATGCAAATGTGGTACACAAATACAATGGAATTTTGTTCAGCTGTAAAGAAGAATTAAATTATGAAAGATGTAGAAAAATGAATGGATCTAGAAAGTATATTAATCAAAGTGACCTATTCTGGTTAGGGCTTGTTATTGTTGGGGTTGGGAGGGGGGGTACTTGTTTTGTTTTGTCTTATCAACCCAACACAAGGTAGAGCTTTCTGGGAGGAAAAAACTCAGTTAAGAAAATGCCCCCATCAGACTGCCTATAGGTAAGTCTGAAGTGCACTTTCTTTATTAATGATTGATGTGGGTGGGCCCAGCCTAGGGAAGGAGAGGAATAGTGCCTCTGTGCAGGTGGTCCTAAGTTTTACAACAACAACAACAACAACAACAACAAAAAAGCAGGCTGTGCAAACCATGAGGAACAGAGTGAGCAGCCTTAAATTCCTACCCTGACGTCCTTAGATGATGGACTGTAATGTGAAAGTGTAAACGAAATAAGCCCTTCCCCTGCAAAGTTGCTTTTGGTCATGGTGTTTATCACAGAAATATAAACCCTAACTAAAGCAGGACCCAAACTCAGAAAGACAAAGCCACATCACACATCCTCTATCATACACCTACCCTCGCTTGTCATGCATGAATATGCATACACATGGATGCAAACATGGGTAGAGCCTACAAATGAGAAAGGACACCAAGAGAGGCTAAAAAGGTGCTGAGGACATGTCAGCTGCTCTGACTCTGTTTACGGATTGTGGGAGCTAACAGGGAACGGTAAATGCTCCTGCACCTCAATTGGCATGGCTCAGAGGTACAAGCTACCTTTCCCCATCTCTATGAAGAGCCCTGGTTGATCCTGAATGCCACAGGCACTCGATTAATGTCTTAATTTCTGTGAGGCTAATTATTCTACCTTGATTATCCCCAGACCTGTTTTTTCTGACCTTAACTTTCCTTGCTAGAATAGTAAGGTGACCTCAAAAGGACCATTTCATACTCCCTCTAGCATGTGCCTTTGGAAAACAATCTTTACTCATTCCCTACTATTGTAACTCGGTTGTCCTACCCCACTTCCAGGGGTAGATTCAGCTAGTGCCAAGGCCACAGACTCAATTGCTCTATTGGCATTCCTGGATCCAGGAAGTATCCACTAGGTGGAGCCTTCTGTTTCCCAGCCACTGAAGCCTGGGATACCCCGTCTCTGGATGGCCACTGTCCACAACCCTCATAAAAAAAATTTCTTCGAATCTCCACCTCCTTCCCCAGATCCTCAATTCTAAACACAGGAGACTCCAAGTCATCCTTCTTAGGTTTTAGGCCACCATCCTACTCTGTCCCTGTAGCTCCCTTCACAATATGCTTATTTGGGCAGTCAAAAAGTCTGATGGCCCATGCAAGTTGGTAAAAGACTTCAGAGTCGTTAACAAGATTGGTCTTTGTACACCTTTATACCCCCACAAAGACTTCCTGGTGGGTAGTCCTAGGCCTAAAGATTGCTTTCTTCTATATCCTGGGACACTCAGACTCAGTCCCTGTTTTCCTTAGGGTGGAAAGACCCTGTCTCCCAGGGCAGTCAACAACTAACTTAGACTGTCCTCTCCCAGGGCTTCCAAAATAGTCCCCACCTGTTTGGGCAAGCCTTAAAGAATCATTCAGCCTTATTGGTAGCATATTCCTTCAACATATAGATTATCTGCTTGTCTGCAGCCCAGACAAAGACACCTTTAACCTAAATACCATTTAGATGTTACACTAACCGGTTACTGGTCTTGTGGTTACTATTGCCCCATCTAACTCACAAATATCTTATCAAGAACTATGTTTACTGGGATAAGTGCTAACTCCAGGGACATGGCACTTACCTAGACACCATAAGAAACTGCCAAAAAAATTATTATGTGTTGCACTGATTCTTTTTTCGCTGCTATGTTATAATATCATGACCAATATATAAAAGGAGGAGTTCATTTGAGTTTCTAGTTCCATCTGTATACAAGTCCATCATGTCGGGGCAGAGGCACGGCAGCAGCAGTATGCAGGGTGTCAGGAGCGAGAAGCCAGGGGCTCACATCTTTCAACACAAGCCCTAGGCAGAGAAAACGAACTGCAAGTGGAGTGATGCTACAACTTCTCAAAGCCTTCTCCCAGCAACGTACTTCCTCCAGCAAGACTGGACCACCCCAGCCTCCCCAAACAGTGCCATCAACTGAGGACCAATGTTCCAGTACCTGAGCCTATAGGGCACATTCCTCATTCAAATCACCACCTGTATCTTTCTGAGAGTGACAGGGAACTGTGGCATCCTGATTCCCCAGTTTAGACTCATAGCTAAATCTATTTATGAGGCCTGTGGTGAGCAGAGATGAGACTTTAAGTTGGACTCTTGTCTTTGTTTTTATGTTGCTGTGACAAAATCACCTGGGAATAGCAACTTACAGAAGAACATTTTATTCTGGCCTATGTTTGAAGAGGATGGTCCATCATGGCAGGGAAGGCAGCATGGCAGGAACTTGGAGCAGTTGGTCAAATCACATCCATAAGCCGGGGGTGGGGGCAATGATGCTTGCTGCTGCTCAGCTCCCTTTCTCCATGTATGCAGTCCAGGGTCCTAGCTAGAGAACGTCACTACCCACAGTTGGTGGGTATGTCTTTCCTCTTCAATAGATGCAATTCACATAATCCCCAACAGGTATGCCCATAGGTGAGTCTAGATTTGGTCAAGTCACAATTAAAACTAACCATTACAGAGTCTCAACATGGAAAAGACCATAGAAGCCTTTAAATAACCTCTAATTATTGCCCCTTCTTGACCCTATTGGACCTAAGAAAACCCTTCTCATATGTTCATGAAAGAAACTGCTTTAGGAGTCCTCATCCAAATGCTGAGACTAGGTACTCGGGAGCCTACCTATCAGAAACTTTAACCATGTCTCTGAACTTTGGCCTCAGTCACTCTCTCATTTAAAAAGTATACAAGCTTACACTGGGACAAAGATTCACTGATTTATACTCCAGCATATGTTAGACACATTAATCTCTAATGCTTCTCACTAGATTTCCAATACCTGTATTTACAAATATCAACCTTTCCTTTGGGAATCCTAGAAGTCAGTATCAAACCTTGTCAACCCCTAAAACGTGCTACCCTACTACCATACCTAAGATCCCCCTTCCCTGTGCCAATACTTCTACATAGAATTCATAGGTCTAACACATGCCAGGCATGTGGTCTTCAAAATATACCTCCCCCTGCTCCCAAGACCACATGGTTCATTGATAGGAACATGGGACCTGGGTATTGAGGTTCACAGCTGTTAGACTCACAGAGGTCATTGAATTATCTGGTCCCTGCAGTACCACATAAGTACAAAAGGCTAATTGTATGTAATGCAGGAAGACCTGAGTGAGTAAAGTCTTGAGTGATTGTGTATTGTTGCCATGGTTACAGCTATGATGAAGATCAAGGCCTAGAACTCATGGGATGTTGGCAAAGCCATTTCCCCATAGGGGTCAAGTTCAAAGTTGTCAAAGCCTTCTTCTTCTGTATCAAGTATGAGTGTTTATGAGTGATTATCATTGTGTACAAAATCTAGCAACTGCAGCTTCCTCCTCCCTTATGTTTACAGCCTGAGATTTCTGGCCTACAGACACCTCCTACAATGACTAGCTAACTGCTCCCCATGTGCTATACCTAATAAACATGCTGAGGTTTGAGGTTGCTAGGGCAGTAGGACATCATCAGAGGACATACCACCACCTGATCCCAGATATTCTATACACATATCTGTGTGTCGGTCCTTTCTTACTCCCTCACTGCCACAATCAAGGTTCCAGGACCCAAGCCTCATGGGTCAAGAGAGCTGATCTTACTGCCCTCACCTACTTCCTTCAGCTAGAGGCAAATATGAGGTTTATATCTACACAGACTCAGTCAATACCTTCCATGTGGTTCATTCATGTCTGTGCTGACATTTGGAAAAGAGACAGTCAGCAACACAAAAGCTCTAACCAAATATGACTCTGAAATCAAGGCCTTCCTGAAGACAGTTAAACTCTCAAAGCAGTGGCAACCATTCATTGAAAACCAAACTGAAAAGGTAATGACGAGGGGTCACTCAGAAATAAATGAGCCAGAACATTTAGGCAGCTCCTTTTTTAATTCCTTCTAACAGCTTTGATCTCACTTTGATCCCTCATTATGATGGTTAGTTTTAATCAACTGAACACAGTTCAGAATCACCTGGGAAGACAGTCTCAAGGAGGGATAGTGTAGATCAGATTGGGTTGGGACATATCTGTGGGCAATAAAGTATATTAATTGAAGTGGGAAAATGCACCTATATTATAGGTGGAACCATCCTAGCAAGGAAAAATCTAAACTGCATAGAAGTCGAGAAAGTTGGTGGTCATCTTCCATTCCTCATGGTATGTATTCAACGAAGACATGAAGAGTTTTGCAAGAACCAAAGGAACAGAGATAGGAAAGACATGTCCTAAAGGTAAAATCTTTCCATGTTCATGGTATGGACACAAAACAACAGTCACTTCAAAGGGAATAAGAGGTAGTTTATTCTAGAGCCAAGTATGAGTGATCATGGCCCAGAACCACAGATTTTGGTCACCTCAAATTTTTTTTAAATTTAATTTAATTTTTTTTAAAGATTTATTTATTTATTATGTATACAGCATGTGTGCCTGCAGGCCAGAAGAGGGCACCAGATCTCATTACAGATGGTTGTGAGCCACCATGTGGCTGCAGGGAATTGAACTCAGGACCTCTGTAAGAGCAGTCAGTGCTCTTAACCTCTGAGCCATCTCTCCAGCCCCTGGTCACCTCAAATTTAACGTTCCAACATGGAATCAGTTTCATAAAATTTTTCATGGTATCAGAACAGAGGGAGACATAAATCAAGATGCTTTTCAAATACTTTGCTGAGTATATCAGATAGGCAGTTATAGTAATACAGAGAGAACTCTGCTTTAGAAGTTAGATGCTATATGAAAGCATTCGTAGCCCTTTGGTTAGTGAAACCAGGGCTTGTTAAGTTAGCAAATTCCAAAAGGGTTTTATCTGTTAGTCACGGGATGTTAGGTCCAGTACAGAGTTGGGATAGGGATAGCTATTTAGGAGCTGAAAGATCGGCCTGAGATAAATTGTGATTAGGCTCTGGACCTCTAACATTCCAACTTTCCACACCACTGATTCTAATCAGTCAGTCAGCTTTTGTAGACTCAACCTTTTTCCAGGAATTTTCATTCACAGGGGTTCATGGAAAATGGGGCACAACTCCCTTGGCAAATCAGGGCTGACCTGCCTGTTGATGAGAGTCAGGCATTGACTAACTTACCATTGCTGTGTTAGGACTGATGGTGAACTGAGATCTAACAATATTTCTTTTATGAAATTGCTTCTTTTGTGTTTGTGTATAAATCTTTAGAATTGTAATCTCTTCTTGGTGAATTTTTCTTTTAATTGGTAGTGTCCTTGCCTATCTCTTCTGATTAGTTTTCATTTAAAGTTTATTTTGTCAGATTAAAATAGCTATGCCTTCTTGTTTCTTTTTTCCATCCTTTTACTTTTACTCAAAGGTAGTGTCTGCCCTTGATGATGATGTGTGTTTCTTAATGGCAGCAGAAAGATGGATCTTGTTTTCTAGTCCAATCTGTTAGTCTGGGTCTTTTTATTGGGGAATTGAGAACCTTGATATTGAGACTTATTATTGAACAGTGTTTATCAATTCCTGTTATTTTATTGTGTTAATTTTTTTCTAGACCTTTTTTGGTTACCTACCCTGGTATTATTTATTCCTTGTGTCTTCTTAGAAATGGTTAACCTTTTCTTCAGTTTTCTCCAGTATCATTTGTAGGGCTGACTTGGTGGATATAAATCTTTAAATTTGCTTTTATCATGAAACATTTTCCTTCCTCTTTGAAGGAATTATGACTGACAGTTTTTCTTGATATCATAGTCTGGGCTGTTAACTATGGTCATTCAGAGCTTTTAGATCATCTGTCCAGGCTGTTTTGTCTTTCACTCCACTAAAAAGTCAGGATAGGACTGTCTTTATGTGTGACTTGGTCTTTGTCCTTGGCAGCTTTAAATATCCTTTCTTTGTTCTGCACATCTAGTGTCTGGATTATTATATGTTATGTGATGATTCTTTGCTAGTCCTGTATTTAGTGTTCTGTATGTCTCTGGAACCTTGATAGACATCTTTCTTTAGGTTTGGAATTTTTTCTCCTATGTTGTCATTAAAAATATTTTCTGTGTCTTTGACCTGGGTGGGTTTATTCTCCTTCCTCTGCACCTATATTAGGTTTGGCCTTTTCCTAGTGTTCCAGATTTCCTGGATGTTTTTTGTCTGGATTTTTAAAGTTTACACATTCTCTTTGACGGAGTAGTCCCATTTTTCTACCTGGTCTTCAAGCTCTAATGTTCTCTGATCCACTTCACTCAAACTGTTGGTGAGGCATTCTTCTGAGCCTTTTGTTTGATTTCCCTGAGTTTTTCATTTTTGAGTTTTATTTCAATTTCTCTTTTCTTCAAAGATTCTACTTCTCTGTTAAATTCTGCTCTCATTGTTTCATTCAACTGTTTGTATTTCCATAGTCTTCATTCAGACATTATTCACAACCTCTTTGAGCTCCTTGAGCATATTTATAATTACTATTTTTAGGTTCTTGTCTTCTGTATCAGTTAAGTTCTTTTTTCAGGGAATGTTATAATGGGTGATGCTGGGTTTTGGAGGGGCGTGTTGCCTCAGTTCTTGTTTGTGTTTTTGTAGCTGTTTTGGTCATGGTATTTTATCACAGCAATAGATATCCTAACTGAGACACATAGCAAGCCCATTCCCTCGTACCAACTTATGTATTAGTGACTTTTCTATAACTATGATAAAACACCATGACCAAGGCAAGTTTTAGAAGGAAGGGCTTATTTGCCCTTACAGCTCCAGAGGGTTAGAGCCCATATGCTAGAGCAGCGGGACAGCGGGACAGCAGACAGAGCCCACTCTAGAGACTCACCTCCTCCAGCAAGGCCACCTTTCTTAAGCCTACCCAAGGGACACTACAAACTGTGGTGATATTGTGTTCTCCAAAATATTGTGCACCCTAATAAACTTATCTGGAGTCAGAGAACAGCCACTAAATATAGAGGCCAGAAAATGGTGGCACACATGCCTTTAATCTTAGCATTCCAGAGGCAGAGATCCATCTGGATCTCTGTGAGTTCAAAGCCACACTGGAAACAGCCAGGTGTGGTAACAAGAGCCTTTAATCCCGGGAAGTGATGACAGAAAGCAGAAAGGTATATAAGGCGTGAAAACCAGGAACTAGAGCTGGTTAAGCTTTTAGGCTTTTGAGCAACAGTTCAGTTGAGATCCATTTGAATGAGGACTCAGAAGCTTCCAGTCTGAGGAAACAGGATGAGCTGAGGAATTGGCAAGGTGAGGTTAGCTGTGGCCTGTTCTGTTTCTCTGATCTTTCAGCCTTCATTCTGATATCTGGCTCCCAGGTTTGTTTTTATTAATAAGACCATTTAAGATTCATGCTACAAGCAACTAGGGACCAAGAGTTCAAATTGTCTGAGGCTAGTAGAGACATTTATTATTCAATGGTTTGTTTTTCATGTTCTTTCCTTTTTTCTCTGTCTTCCTCAATTTCTTCAGTACACTAAAGTTTTCATTGTAGAGGTCTTTCAATTCCTTGGCTAGTTTTATTACAATGGTTTTGTTTTGGGGTTTTGGTTTTTGATGCTACCATGGATGGGATTGTTTCCCTGACTGCTTTCTCAGTATGTTAATTATTGATGTGTAGAAATGATGCTAATTATTGTATATTAATATTGTAACTTGCCAAATTGCTGAAAGTGTTATGATGGGTATTCTTGGTTGTCAACTTGACTACATATGGAATTAACTAAACTTCAAGTGTCTGGGTACCCTGTGAAGGTTTTTTTTTTTTTTCTTCCTCGGTTGAATCACTTGAAGCAAGAAGCCCACTTTTAATCTGAATCATTTGAGTTGGGAAGACATACCTCTAATCCAGATTTTTTGGGGTGGGAAGATCCATCTTTAATCTGATCCACAGCTTCTGGTCCCAACCTAATAATGGAAGTTTCCTCTTTTTTGCCTGCTTGCTCTTTATCTTGCTGGCAAGTCTATTCCTTCACTGGCATTAGAGCCTATGTCTTCAGGAATCTGTTATATACTAAAGACCAGCTGAGACATCCAGTCTTGTGAACGGAACAACAACTTGATTCTCAGACCTTCCATTGGTAGACAGCTATTGTTGGACTTGCTGGACCACAGGCAATAAGCCTTTCTAATAAATCCATTTTCTGTCTATATGTGTATAGATAGAAAGAAGAAAATTGGATGCTACATAGATAGATAGATAGATAGATAGATAGATAGATAGATAGATAGATATTCATTCTATAATTTCTGTTCCCCTAGAGAGCCCTAATACGAATTTTCAGTACCAGAAGTGGTTCTAGAGCAACAGAAGTATACAGATGAATTATTTGTTTCTTTGTTTTTGTTTTGTTTTGTTTGAGATAAGGGCAAGCAGTGGCTGTCCTAGAACTCACTCTGTAGACCAGGCTGGCCTCAAATTCAAAGATCCACCTCCATCTCTATAAGTTTGAGGCCAGTCTGGTCTACAGAGAGAGTTCCAGGTCTACAGAAAGTTACATAGGGAAACCCTGTCTTGAAAGCAAAATAAAACAAAACAAAGATCCACCTGCCTCTGCCTCCCAGGTGCTGGGGTTAAAGGCATTCACCACCACACACCTGGCTATAAGGATGAATTTTTCAAAAAATATCTGGAATAGGCTTCCAATTAGACAACACGCACAGTTACTGAAGGTTCTCCAATTACTGAAGCCCCTCCTGGAAGCTAAGAGAGTATTGAAAGCCCATGGTATGAACTATATTACAAACTTAAGGAGATGAACACGTTTGACTGTCATGATTCGCCAGTTGTGAGAGGCAATGGATTTGGTGACTCTGTATATAATACTTTTGACATTTTGTGAAAAAATAAGGAAAATGACGATGCTGGTCAGGTGCGCTTACCATCTCTCGATAAATTGACAAGGGATAGGAATGAGCCCTGTGATAAAATTAACCAACTTCTAGCATCTCGGAATACAGTGAAAGACAACAGCTCCAAATTCACACAAATCGTCTAAAGATTTCTAAATTTGCCCTGGAAGAGAATCTTCTTTCCAGCGGCCCCAGAGTTCAAGTTGTGGAAAATCAAACCCAAGCTCTCATTATAAGGTTGGCTGATTTACAGTAAAAATTCAAGACCCAGCCTCCGAGGGTGTCATCAGTTAAAGTAAGGATATTAATAGATAAAGAATGGGATCCTGTAACATGGGATGGGGTTATGCGGGAGAAACCTATTGAGGTTGAGAACTTTGAATCCTCAGATTCTCAAGGGTTTATCTCACCTGAGGAAGTAGTCTCTCCACCTCAGCAGAAGAGGAACTCCCAAGCTGGTCAGTGGTGGCGCACGCCTTTAATCCCAGCACTCGGGAGGCAGAGCCAGGCAGATCTCTGTGAGTTCGAGGCCAGCCTGGTCTACAGAGGGAGATCCAGGACAGGCACCAAAACGACACAGAGAAACCCTGTCTCGAAAAAACCAAAAAAAAAAAAAAAAAAAAACCCAAAAAAATTAAACATAATAATCATCATCAGAAGATGTCATCTCACCTCCATCCCCTGAAATATTCTTTCCCACTGTCGACTGGGAAAATTAGTCTTCCATTGTCTGCTAAACCAGCAGTGACTTTTCCTGAAGTAGATGCCAGGCAAGATAATACTAGTGTCCCTCAGGGACCACCAACAGTTACCTCTAGATAGAACCAGACTAAAGGCTAAGCAGGATCCTAGAGAGGAGATAGAGTAAAGTTAATGAGGTGTGCTACACTACTAAAGAGCTTAATGAGTTTGCTAATTCATTTGAGCAGAAGTCTGAGGAATATGTGTGGGAATGGATTTCAAGGGTATAAGATAATAGTGAAAGAAAAGTAAAACTGGATCAGGATGAGTTTATAGATACTGACCCACAGAGTGTGAAAAGACCAAGCAGATGCCATAATGGGCTGCTCAGTCTTCTTTCAGAGATCAGGCCTCAATTTCAGTTTCCTAAGACTTGAGCAAGCATGAACAAGACATAGTCCTTGCAGTAGCTCCCTTTCTGCATGCACTCTTGACAGCTCAAGGTTCAGCCAATTGTTTACTACCTGGGAGCCCTCACCAAATCAGATAGAGCTACATGCATGGGTCAATGTGAACATGTGAGGCCAGCCAGCCTCCACGGCAGCTCAAGGACAGAGCCTGGGCCACTGAGTCAGCCCCCACAGTCAGTACGGGCTAGGCCAGCCTCCATGGCAGCTCAAGGACATAGCCTGGGACTTGTCCAGGCCTGTCCAAAAATGATAACTGTAACCCCCAACCAGTAAATTCAAAGGTTATATACCCTTACCTAATCCTGCGACACAAAGGCTTTTGCCACCCTGCTTCCAGTTTTTCCCTTTAAAAACCCCTCACCCTGAGAGCTCAGGGCCATCCTCCTCCTGATGCATCCGAGTGTTGGACACAGACCAAGCCTGGGCTTGCTTGTTATCAATCAACCCCTGTGTGTTTTGCATCAGATATCGGCTCTTTGATGGTCTTGCTCCGGGGTCTCTCGACAGAGGCACAACAAGTGGAGATTCTAGATTTAAGCTTTCACAGTTAAAGGGGGGCGTCAAACGTTCGTTTGAATGGTTGGCTGAAGTGTTTGTCAAAAGATGTCCTACTGGAAAGGAATTCAAGATGCCTGATATCCCCTGGCTTAATGTTGATGAAGGGATGTTCAGGCCCTGGGAAACGGCAATGCTAGAGTGGGTGTACCATGAAAAACCTAATCCACCACAATGGGAAGGCCCAGAAGTCATGTCCTTCACTGCTCCTATAAGATGCAAAATGGTTAGAGAGACATCACCACATCTGAAGAGCTTTACTGTCTACCTTTCCTTGTGCCAGACCTTAGGTTAGAAATGCTGTGGGATGGATTAAGTGCAATGGGTTTAATTGGGCCAGGTGGCGGCACCGAATTGCCAAAGGCAAGGTGATTGTAGTTATTGGAATGGGCAGCATTGACAAAACAATATTCATAATGGCCTAATCTGTAATGGTCAGCACAGGCAAAATGGTGGCATGACTCATATGGACCTTGGGTACTGGCTAACCAATCATGGTGTTTCCAGGCATGAAATAAATAAGAAGCCTACTACATTTTTTTAATCTGTATAAGCAGAAAAATTATCAAACAAATGAAAGAAAGTCTACATTGTGGCAAAAGAGAATTTCAGCCTATAAACCAATTTCCAGACTTAACAAAGTTTACAGCCCCAGAAGCCCTTTAAGGAAGGGATGGCCAGGTTCCCCTGAGGAAGGATCATGATAAAATACCTGAAAGTTTTACAGCTGGCCTTTCTCCAGTTCTTCTCCAGAGGGACCTACGACCTTTAACAAGGATAGATGTACACTGCAGGAAAGGAAACAGTCAGACTCTCCAGGGTCTGTTGTATACTGGTTCTGAATTGACATTGATTCCGGGAGATCCTAAATGACATCATGGACCTCTAGCTAAAGAAGGGGCTTATGGAGGTCAGATGATTAGTGGAATTTTGGCTGAACTCTGACTCACAGTAGGTATAGTACGTCCCTGAACTCATCCTATGGTTATTTACCCAGTCCCAGAATGTATAATTGGGATAGATAGACTTACAAGTTGGATGAATTCTCACATTGGTTCCCTGACCTCTGGAGTGAGGGTGATAATAATCAGAAAGGCTAAATGGAAGGCTCTAGATAAGTTGCCTCTACCAGGAAAACAGTGACTCAAAATGGTGTTGCATCCCTGGAGGAACTGCAGAAATACAGTGCTACTACCATCAAGGACTTGAAAGCTGAGGGTATGGTGTGGTTCCCACCACATCTCCCTTTGTACCTGGCTAGTGCAGAAGACAGATGGATCGTGGAATTGGCAACTGACTATCAAAAACTCAATCAAGTAGTGACTCTAATTGCAGCTGCTGTACCAGATGTGGTGTCCTTAATGAGCAGATTAACACATCTCCTGGTATATGGTGTGCAGCTATTGATCTAGCAAATCCATTTTTCTTGATACCTGTCCATAAGAACCACCAGAAGTAATTTGCTTTCAGTTGTCAAGGCCAACAGTATACCTTTACACTTTTACCTCAAGGATATAGTAACTCTCCAACACTGTGTCATAACTTAAGTTAGAGGGATCTTGATCGTTTATCTCTCCAACAAAACACCACATTGGTCCACTCTATTGACAACATTATGCTAATTGGACCAAGGGGGCAGCAGGTAGCAACCACTTTGAACTTATTGGTAATACACATTAGAGGATGGGAAATAAATCCAATTAAATTTCAAGGGCCTTCTACCTCAGTGAAATTCTTAGGAGTCCACTGGGGAGGTATGCAGAGAGATTCCTTCTAAGGTGGAGGTTAATTTATAGCACCTAGCCCTTCTACTACCATGAAAGAAGTACATTTTGTGGGCCTGTTTGGATTCTGGAGATGGTACATTCCTCACTTGGGTGTGTTACTCTGCCCTGTATACCCAATGACTTGGAAAGCTGCCAGCTTTGAGTGAAGCCTGGAACAGGAAAAGGATCAACATGTTCAGGCTGCTATTCAGGCTTCTTTACCCTTGGACGATGTGATCCAACAATGGCACATGGGGTGTCAGTGGCAGACAGAGGTGCTACTAGGAACAGGAGCAGGCCCCATAGGTGAATCACAAAAGAGACCTTTAGGATTTTAGAGCAAGTCTCTACCATCATCTGCAGACAACTGTTCTCTCTTTGAGAGACAGCTCTCGGCCTGCTTTTGGGCCTTAGTGGAAACTGAACATTTGGCAATGGGCCATCAAATTACCATGTAGCCAGAGGTGCCTGTCACGAGCTGGGTGTTAGCTGACCCACCAAGTCATAAAGTAGGACATGCAGAAAGCAATCTATATCACACAGAAGTGATATATATGTGATTGGGCCTGAGCAGGTCCTGAAGGCACAAGCAAGTTACAGTTTCTACTTCCGTTATAAAGCAGTCTACTGCCAAGTATGCACCTATGGCCTCATGGGGTGTACAATATGATCAGTTGACTAAGAAAGAGAAGACCAGGGCCTGGTTTACTAATGGTTCTATGTGTTTTGCAGACATTACCCAGAAGTGGAAGGAGAAATAGCCAGATTGTGATTGTTCACTAATTCATGGGTCGCAGTCAATGGATTGGCTGATGGTCATGGACTTGGAAAGAACATGATTGGAAAAGGGGTGAGAAAGACATCTGGGGAAGGAGGATGTGAGTAGATCTTTCCAAATAGGTGAAGGATGTGAAGACACTTGTGCAAATGCTCATGGAAAGGTAACTTCAGCAGAGAAGGAGTTCAGTAATCAAGTAGATCGGATGGCGTGTTCTACTGACAGTCAGCCTCTCTCCTCAGCCGTTCCTGTCACTGTCCAGTGGATCCATGAACAAAGAGGCATGGTGGCAGAGATGGGGTTATCCATGGGTTTGACAATATTCTACTTACTGCTTGCTACAGCTGCTGCTGAGTGCCAATGACAGAGACCAACAATAGAGCCCCAGATACGGCACTATTTGCCAGGGAGACTAGTCAGCAACCTGGTGACAGGTTGACTACACTGGATCACTTCCTCTGTGGAAACAACATTCCTGGAGCAGATACTTATTCTGGCTATGGATTTGCTTTTCCTGCATGTAATGCTTCTGCCAAAATCATCAAGGACTTACAGAATGCCTAGCCACCATTATGGTAATCCACACAGTACTGCTTCTGACACAAGGAACTCACTTCACAGCCAGAGAAGTATGACAGTGGACCCGTGATCACAGAACCTACTGCTCTTAGCATGTTCCTGACCATACGAAGCAGCTGACCTAACAGAAAGATGGAATGGCCTTTTGAAGACAGTTACAGTGCAAATTAGATGCCAGCAGCCTGGATAACTGGGACAAGGTTGTCCAGAAGGCAGTATATGCTTTTAATAAGTGTCCAATATATGGTACAATTTATCTGATAGCCAGGATCCATGGTCCAGGAATGAAGGAGTAGAAAGGGAATAGCTCCATTCACTATCACCCTGTGATCCACACAGAACATTTTGCTTCCTATTCCCATGACCTTGAGTTCCGCTGGCCTAGACATTTTTAGTTCCAGAGCAGGGAGTGCTCCTGGCAGGAACCACAATAAACATTCCATTGAACTGAAAGCTCAGACTTGCCCCTGGCAACTTTGGACTTCTAGTGCCTTTAAGCCTATAGGCTAAGAAAGGAATAGTAGTGATAGTGTGTGGGGTGGGGGTGGGGGGTGGGGGGTAATTGACCTAGATTACCATGGGGAAATTGGATTGCTTTTCCAGAAAGGAGCTAAGAGAGATTACGTTTGAAGTGCAAGAGATCCTTTAGGGCATCTCTTGGTGCTACAATGTTCTGTGATTAAAGTCAATGGGAAATTACAAGAGCCTAATCCAGGGAGGACACAGACCCATCAAGAATGAAGGGATGGGTCGCTCTTCTGGGAAAAGAACCAAGACCTGCTGAGGTGCTTGCTGAGGGTGGGGGAAATACAGAATGGGTAGTAGAGGAAGGTAGTTATAAATACCAGCTAAGGCCACTAGAACAATTGCAGAAAGGGGGGGTATAATTGGCATGAGTGCTTCTGCTGTATTTTTTTAAAGAATGTGTTAGAACAATATTTTTTCCCTCAGTTTATCGTGTGATGTAACATCAATAAAGAGACCATCAATGGTTATCATATTTAAGTTTGAGATACTAAAAGAAGGTCCCTCAAGGGACATTGCCACCTATTCTAAATTTACAATGCATTTGCAGTTGTATGAGGCACAGTAATAACCTGGTTAAATATAAAATGTATTTGTGACTGTACGTGGAATGGTTATACTGTGTTTAGTCATTATTATGACCTGGTTATCCCCCCTCCCCATTGTTTTCATTTGGAAATTAGTTGACAAGGGGTGGGTTTGTGATGGTTTCTCTTGGTTGTCAACTTGACTACATCTGGAATAACTAAAACCCAGAAGTAGGGGGCACACCTGTGAGGGATTTCTGCTTAATTTGAAGTGGGAAGATCTACTTCTAATTGGAATCTTTGAAGTAGAAAGACACACCCTTCATCCAAATCTTTAGCCCAGATCTAATCTGGGCCATGTCTTCTGCTGGTGGCCTATGTAAAGACACAGAGAAGGAAACTTCTGCTCCTTTCCTGCTTGCTCTCACCTCGCTAGCAAGTCCATTCCTTCACTGGCATTACAGCTACTTCTTTGGGATTCCAGCATCTACTGTGGACCAGCTGAGACATCCAGCCTCACAGACTGAGCAATTACTGGATTCTTGGACTTTCTGATCATAGGCTGCAATTGCTGGACCTCAGACTGTAAGTCATTCTAATAAATCCCGTCTATATATAGAGAGAGGTTCATTCCATAAGTTCTGTTAGTCTAGAGAACTCTAGCTAATGCAGGGAGCCAGGGAGAATTTTTTTTCCTTGCTGGTGCCAGAGATTAAGCATTAGACCAGCGATCTAGCCCAGTGAGAGACTGGGGGTTGGACAGACTCCCTGGCTGGCAGACAGGTAGGAGGTGGTGGGGATGGGGAGGTAAAGAAGGTGGTGAATTTCCAACACAGCAGGCTTCTTCCTCACCCTCCAGACTTGAGACAAAAACCTGTCAGCTCAAAACAAAGGCCTTTGTAGGCTTCTGTCTCCCTCCAGCAGGCCCCCAGTTGTTGGGACTGGCTCAACAAGTCCAAGGCTTGATCACGACGTGTTACCCAACAGCTGGGGGGGTGGGGAGGGGGCGATCAACCATCTCATCTTTCTCCAAACTGACCAACTCTACATTAGGTGGAGGAAAACTCTTTTGAGAAACTTATTTTAAAAAGCCAGCCCTAGAGAAGAGATGGGATTTTTGGCTTCTGGAGAAGGAGTCTTCCCCCACCCTACACTCCACTTTACAGCGAGCAATTTTCTCTGTGTGTCTGCTGAGTGTGTTGTGTGTGTGTGTATGTTTCCTCATCCCTGCCTCTCTTCACTAGCTCATGTTGTCTGCTGGGGTCTGTGGTGTTTGCTGAGACTTCTCTGATGCTACCTGTTAGGCTGAAGATTTTCCTTGCCTTTTAATTCTTTAACTAGCAGAGAAAATGAACCTAGCAAGACCTCTAGATAGTATCAACTGCCCTACCCAAGAATATTTAAACTTGCTTGAAGGTCAGACTGAGAATTTTAATTCCTGTGAGAGACAAAACTTACTGCAGAGAAGGTGCAAAGAATTGTAAAATATATAGGAAAACATTTAATTTCTACCTTCAAGAACTATAAATTTAATGAGTTCATAATATTAATGTGGAACATTAAATAGTAAGATTATTTCTCCTTTCCCGCTGTTAAAAAACGTTACATCGGTTAACAAATAACTTTCTACCTTTGTGCCAGGTATCTAGAATCTGGGTGTCTGGATTCTAGAAATCCAGTAAATCTCTCAAGTTGTGTTTTGAAAGACACTAACGAAACAGTGTTAGGGTAAATCAAGTTTAAATCAGTGCTCTCAGGTATTAGCTGACCCACTATTAAACCCAGCTCTAATGTTTACACAGTTGTGCTCTTTCAGCCATCTGCCTAAATTAGGACCAAAATTCTGTGCAAGTTTCTTAAACCTCTCAGATGTATTCCCTTCAGAAACTCCAGACATTTGGGGATTAAAATTTTCATCCTGGTACTCGCTAAGGGAAACGGACACCCCAGGGCCAAGAAAGAATCTTCCAGGACAATAGGGAACTGTGATGCAAAAGAACCCCTGACGAAGGCGCCTCCACACCGTTCTCATTAGCATGGGGTAATCCTGGTGGGGGTGGCTGGCGCCTTGGCTGGTTCCCCGGACGTGCAAGGAAAAGGAGTTGTTTTCCTCGCCGGGTCCGCACAGCCTCCCCAGCGCACACCACGGGTAAGTTCGCCCCAGACGCCAGGGCGCAGAAGCAGCCACTCTCCTCCCACTTCCCTGCGGCGGGGCGGGGCGGAGCAGCCGTGCCTTCCGGGTCGCAAGCGGAAGTGGGCGAATTTGAATTCTGCGAGCCGTTGGATGGGGCTGCGCCGGGTGGGCGTACGGCAGCGCAGCGCTAGACGCGGGCGGTCACGCAGCGGCCCTGGGACTCCGGCTCCGCGCCTGGTGAGGACACGGCCGGGAGGGACGGGAGGGTCCCCGGCACGGGTGCGCATGAGCGGTGCGAGCTTCTCCCTGCGCTGCACGGTGCGCGGTGCGCGCTGCCGCAGCTCGCTGCGGGAGGTGGGAGAGCTGCCCTTTATTAATTAAAGACAGAAGTGGGGGCCCGGGCGGGGCGGGGGTGGGGGGGAGAGGGTTGCACGCAGGGATGCTCGACGTGGCTCCCAGTTGCTCCTCAGACCGGTCCCCGCACCGCAGAGAAATGACAGCCTTGAAATGCCTCGTGGGGATTTAAGCTGAAATCTGAGTATCCTTTGTGTTTAAAACCGGGGTATTTTTCTTTCACGCTTTGACATTTCTCGTGTACCGCAAAAATCTGAGCCTCTTTGCTCATTTTAACTGGCTACAGTAACAGCGGTGGCTCACAGATGTTAGTTTGCTAACAATGGGCATAGGGGTCTAGTCTGTCCGCCTGCCTTTTCGCCCTCTTCATTCATTGGCCGACTGTGTTATTATCGAGTTATTTTAAGAGGAACTCAGTGCGTTTTTGTTTGGGTTTTCTTTTTGTTCGTCTTTTATGATGAACTGGACTCCCACAAACCCCGACAAAAAGCCATACCTTTTTGAATAGCTTAGTTGTGCACGGTAAATGTAAACTTCAGTGTTTCAGATGTTTAGCAGTTATTTCGCCTTACTGAAAATTGTCAGGTTGATTTTGTGCTTTGTAGAAAAAAAAGATACTTAGAGATCCTTTTAAGGTTTTATCAGCTGGTTAATGTACCATCGAAGAACATAAATACCTTTTTTTAAGTGGTACTAACATCCAAAATAAAATCAATTCTTCATCCTCCATCCCTGCTAACCAGTGTTGCTTTCGGGGTATACCAGGAAGAAAAAAAAAATGAAATAACAGTATCATTGAAATTGTTTTTCGTAAGGCTGCCACAAAGGTATTGGCTCACTTTTCCCAAAGATTGCCGGCAAATCCTCGAGCTTCATACATGCTACCAGCAAGTCACCAGTTTTAGATTTTCTGTATCCTAATGTGCTTTTGTTCCCAGGCTGTCTTTGTTTTTCTTTTACCTACATTAAGAAATTTCATACTTTATTGTGTGCTTATTCCTGTAAAGGCTCCGTGAATGCTGATGCCTGTACTCAAACTTCACAGATTTTAACTTGGTAGGTCTGGAAGGTGGACTTTTGAATAATTGCATTTTAACGGAAAAGTTAGAATATTCTGCCAGAGGTTTAAAAACATGGCCTTCCTAGAAAAGCCTGGTAATATATTGCTTAAAGACGTGCAACTGGAACCAGACTTCTTGTTTAGCATCCCCATCACTTCTACCTTGACCTTGACTTCGGAAGTTGTTAAGCCCCTGACTCAGGTCTCTTAAGTGTATAATGGGAATAAAGCCTTCCTTGTGGGATTATTGTGGGAATGCAATGGATTAGTACATGTGTAATGCATAGTAAATGAGAACAGATGTCTAAAATACAGCTACTAAACATAGTACAACCGTATTATATGTGTTTTCATTAACCTTTACAATGTATATGAGGTACCTACAGTCTTCAGATAAGTAAACAAAGATCCAGTAATTTGTTCTTATGTAACTAATAAAAGTGAAAATCTGGAACTAGATTTAACTAAAAATTAAATTATTTGGGGTGTGTGTGTGTATGCTTTATAAAAGTCAGAGGCATTGTGATCCTATGTGTAGAGACCTGTAATCCTGGGGATTATCCATTGTGAGAGTTTTTTTTTTTCTTTCTTCTGTCAGTTCCAGGGGTCAAATACAAGTCCTCGGGCTTGATGGCTAGAACCTTTACCAGCTGATCTTATTGTCCTAAGATAAATATTTTTGCAAGTAGTTCTTTCTGTCCTTTTCTTGAGTCTCCAACTGCTAATCCATAAATTTTCCAATATATGGATGGTTCAGATCTCAGCTTTCTTAAACATAAAAAGTCCTTTACAGCCTGGCTGTAGGCAGTCTGATTCCAAACTCTTGTTTTCAAGTGACACACAGTCTGTACACAGCCATATTTGAGAAAAATTAAAATAACCCCTAGAGAAATTTTAAATAAGAAAAAGACCAATATTTACTCATATTCATGACATTAGCTTTTTATGTCTTTTTTCACTTAAGCCAGACAACTATCTCTATATTAAGATAAACAGAGTTACCAAAATGTTTAATTTTTAAAATGTATTTTTTATATCTGATGGTGTTTGTGAAAATGAGTGATGTACAATATAATTAAATAATGAGTGAGGGAGAACTAAATAAACAGAAAGCTTGCTGTTCCATTTACTTACAAGCTTAAGACCTAACCATCTTGCCTACATTCTTTTCTGTAAAAACCTGTCCAATAATGTTGGGCCATCCTTCTAAAGACAATTGGGTAGGCATATCTGGAGCAAACAGTATTCTACCATCAGACACTCCTTCTGCAGAGAAGATGGTGTGTGTTTTTAAATCAGAGCATGTGTCCCTGGCACAGTCTAGATTGATTTCTTCTTGAATTCTAGAGTTGGAATACTACAAGACTTTTGTGTGTCAGAATGGCTTAAGAATCCTGAGCAGTGGTCATAGCGATCCAGTATGTAGAGACCAAGAGAAACTGTTTCCTGAGGGTCATTTGTATATGAAAATCAGTACACGCTGGTAACTTGGTTAGTTTTCCTTTTAATTTAAAGGGCTATCACTAATATAAAAATTCATCTGGTAATTCAGTTTGTAAGTAATAACCTTCATCCATCTTAGGGATTTAGTTAAATGCATCTTAGTGATGATATTCTATCGTACAAATGTGCTACAGTGTTTAAATTTATCCTTCTATTGATGCATATTTAGATCACTTGTTTTTAGCCATTACAGAACAAGCTACTGGGACATTTGTATGCAGTGACTATGTTTTCATCCAATATTTGATAGACATAGTTGTACATTTAACATTTTCTAGATAAAATTAACACGGAATTAACCATTGTTAGTATACAGTTCAGTGACAGTACAATTATAATGTAAAGTCATCGCCTCTGCTTAGTTAAAAAAAAACCATATCGCAACAGGAAAGGTAGCTAAAGTTTTCAGCATATATGAGCCTCCCATTTCATAGACGTTATTAATTATGGTTTCCTACTTTGTTTACTTTGGCCAAGAGTGTCTCATATCATTTCAAATCAAATCATTTCTTTCAGTCTTTGTGACTCTTGTATTAATTTTGTTCTGTTCGTTCCTTCTGTCTGCTGCTTTGACACTTACTGTTTGTTTTTCTAATTCTTTGAAGTGTGTCATTGAGTTCTCTCTGCTTTTAATAACGTAAGCGTGCATAGCCATGAACTTTCCTCTGCTTTTACTGCTTCTTTTTAGAGACTAGAGACTCACAGGCTGTGAGCCACTGAGCTAAAGCCGGTCCTGCTTTTACTGTTCCTTCCTTAAAGGTTCCAATAGTTATATTTTCATTTTTACTTGATTCTAAAAACTTTGTAAATACTTTCTTTGAGTTCATCAATGATCTAGTGATTCAGCTTCAAAATGTATGATTTCTGTAGTTTTTAGCTGTTGATTTTTAGTCTTTCATTATGATCTGATCAGATACGAGATATTATTTCTATTTTTTTTGTGGGTTTTGGCACTCTTCCAGTCTTTCTTAAGAATAGTCTGTTCTTTGTTAGACTGACTCATATACACACAAGCGAACTAAAGACGCTAATTGCTGTTAACCATCTTTCCTTCGAAGCTCTAAGAAATCTTTCTTTTTTTCTATGATTTCTTTATGTATATGAATGTGTGTCTGTACACCGCATGCATGCTTGGTGCTTTTGGAGGTTCCAGGCTGCGGTGGATCACCTGGAACTGGAGTTGGAGATGGTTGTGAATCACTTGTGGGTGTTAGGAACTGAACTTTGGGTCTTCGGCAAGAGCCGTCCCTGATCTTGACTGTCGAGCTGCCACTCCAGCCCTCTAACAATCCTACTGTATGTTAGCAAAGACTTGCTTGTTTGTTTTTTTCTAGACATATACTTGAGACAGGCTCTCCCTATGCAGACGAGGCTGGCCCGGAGCTCGCTGTGTAGACCAGTCTAGTCTTGAACTCACAGAAATACACCTGCCTCTACCTCTTGAGTGCTGTTACAACAGATGTGCACCACCAAGATGGACTTTCAGAATTCATCTTTAGATCTGTAATCCAGTTTTTGTCTTTTGGTGAGATGATATTAGCAAGCACTAATCACAC
This sequence comes from Peromyscus leucopus, assembly GCF_004664715.2. Classification (NCBI taxonomy): domain Eukaryota; kingdom Metazoa; phylum Chordata; class Mammalia; order Rodentia; family Cricetidae; genus Peromyscus; species Peromyscus leucopus. The sequence goes on from NC_051075.1 coordinate 20,322,721, forward strand.
AGTTCAGGGCATCAGGCCTTGCCTCCTGAAACATCCAGGTGAAGTGGGAGTAAGCTGTGGGAGAGACTTAGGGACCTCTTCACTGTGGCCCTTTAGCACTTAGATTGTTAGTGATTTCTCAAGGAAGGAAAGAGTTGGACGTTGTTGTTTCTCAGACTGATACTGTGAGTGCTACTGAGATAGATAACTTTAAAAATATGTGGGTAACTTTTTTTTTGTTTTTGCTTATGTTTTATTCTGTAAACTTGTTTGAAATGAAGGGATTGCAGCTGGGCATGGTGGTGCGACCTTTGTAATAGGTAGTCTGAGGCAGGCTTGCAAGTTGGCTGTCCCTTTGTCAGGAAAGGTGAAATAAGAGCGTTTGCCTAACATTCAGGGTGCCTGGGCTCAGTCCCTAATGTGAGAGGGAGATCCTACACCTGGACTTTAAAATGAAAAGCTTTTTTCAAAACCAAGGGGCTAAAAAGTCTAATATTAAAAATATGAGCCAGAGCTGTTTGTGGTTACCACACCCTTAATCCCAGTACAGATGCAGAGGCAAGTGGATCTCTGGGATTTCAAGGCCAGCCTGGGCTATTTTATTCTCTAAAATAAGAGTGTAAACTATAGAATTGATATAATTTCTTCAAAATGTCAAATATTTGGGTAATTGTTTTTATTTCAATCCTAGAAGAAAGTCACAGCATAAGAAAACAGTATAAGCTACTTGTGTATCCCGTGTGTCTTGATTCAGTGCGTTTTCTGCCATTCAAATGACTGGCTTAAAAACACGAGGGGTAAGCCTGCAGTTGGCTAAAGCTGGGAATACTGACCGCAGTGAAATTACAGAGCAGAAGCCAACAAATCAAATCGCATATTCGAGTCATGGCACTGATGTGACTTGAAAAACTGACGTTTGATACTGACGTACACTGGGTAATCTTAGGCTAACCGGCAATGAACAGGAAACCTCAGATAACTTTTTAAAAAAAGTTAAGTAACATGGTTGTCTGTATAAAGAATTGGTCAGACCTTTATGACATCATTCACCAAGAGAGATTGTTGAGTCACTGTAGTAGGAAAAGGCCAAGCATATGTAGCCACAGGGATCTCTTTATAAAGAAAATGTATTCTAGAATTACTGTACTCATACATACCAGTCACCTCCAGCAAATAATGATTTGCAATACACTGAATAATATGGTAGTGTTACTCTCAGAAAACTTGCCAGAGTCGTTTGTGTTGTGAACCTTGGGCATTGTTTTATGTTATAATAAACCCAACAATTAGCAATAGCTAGATATCATTAATCACAGTTGGGACAGATAATGTGAGTATAAGGAGACTTTAAAATTTTATTTTTATTGATTTTACTTTTTAACCAGTACTTTAATATTTATTTAGGAATATGGAAATCCAGGCAGTTCTCTGTTGTGTAGGACTTTTTGGTGCACTGCAGGGCACCCCACAATCCTAATATTTGTTTTAATAATTAAATATTCTTTCCAGTGTTAAAGAAATCCTCAAATTCTACCACTCTTCTTAAACTGTATTTGTTCAAAAAGTGAGGAAGTTAACTACTGTACTGTATTATGAAATGATTTTATATGTCTTGATTATAATCATGTACTGACTGACTTTAAGAAAAATGGTCAGAGATTTTTGAAATTAAAATATTAATGTTCTTGTTTTTCCTAGTAAAATGAACAAAAATAAACCTGATAACTCAAAAAGTCTTGGTAAGTAACTGTATTTAAAATATTTTTATTACAGTAGAATCCATTTAGAATGCTACCCAGCCAGTAAGAATGAATGTTCTGATGCGTGCTTAGTTAATATATTCTGTTATAATGATTGTGTTCATCTCCACAAACTAAATTTGCTGTCAGAAGACATTTTGTCAAATTTATTTTTGTACATTTTATATGATTTATTAGATAGGATTTGAATCTGAGAAAATTATTGTTTAATTTTTTCATGGATTTTCCTGTGACAAATGAAGATAATATAAGCAGCAGACAAAAATCTAACATGAAAAGCCAAGTTTCTAAGTTTAAAACGGTGGCCTCTGTTGATACATAGTTGTTTTCTTTCTTCTAAACAGTAGCTGTTGACTTGCTACTGTGACTGATGAGGAATCTACATCATTACTGTGTATACTTGTGTCCCCTGTAAACTCTCTCATTTAGGTTTGTGGGCTTTTGGGTATTTGTTTTGTTTTGAGGCAGGGTCTCACTACACTTGTCCCTGACTGGCCTATAGCTCACTGTGCAGACCAGGCCAGCCTTGAACTCAAAGAAATCCACCTGCCTCTGCCTCCTTCGTGCTAAGAGCAAAGGTGTGTGCCATCTTTTTTCTTTTTTTCTTGAGATAGGTTATTTCACTAAATCTTGAGCTCTTCCATTTGGCTCAGCTGGCTGGCAAGGGCTCCACCAGTTTCTGCCTCCTGTACAACTGACTGACTCTGGCGCTTTATAAGTGCTAGAGATTCCAACTTAGTGCCACGGACTGGCCACGGGAGTACAGGACGTAGGAGAATCAGGGCTTGGGTAGTCAGGAAGGCAAGGATTCGGCGACTGACAGACAGACAACAAACACACTCAAAAGTGGTTTGAATCTGCTGCAATTTTACTTCTGCAAATCAGTAGTTTATATACAGAAAAGAAAACTATCAAGTCATACAGGGAACAACAAGAGCTTGGCAATAATTCAATTACATCATCTTTAAAAAACATCAAGCACACAGTTATTAATCGCTAGACATATCTTTCACTCATAAAATTTATGACAAAGAGCAGTCTGTGTTTTATAAATTAGTACGTTAGACTTGTGAGGCTTCTTGCAGCTGTGTGTCTTCATCTTTATCTAGCCGCTGTTGTTTTTATTCATTTTTATTTTCTGGTTCTCATGACCATTTAGCATTTGATGCTAAGATCTCTAATTTTCTTTAGTTTTTACATATATCTCTTTTAATATAAATTTTTACCTGCTGAATATGACACTTGTACTTTTACACTGTAAGGAAAGGTTCTGTTCTAGTCTTAAGTTTTCCATGCTGACTTCCTCAACAACCCACTATTCTCTATGAGATAATGTCTTTGCATAAATATTTAGCTGGATTCTATGGTGAGTGTTCATTCCTAGAAGTGCTGAAGTATTACACTTTTATTATCTAGCGCTTGAGCTTGAGTCTTTAAGAATAGTTATTCTGCTATATCTAATAAGGTCATGTCTAGCTTTTTCTCACAGTTCACAACCAAGCATTCATTAATTTTGGCTGTGTTTTATAGATTAATTAGAACTTATCAGAAAAGCATTATACAGAACCATAACCAGAAGCTCATGATCTGTGAAGCACGTCTCCTTCGAGAAGGAGGCATAACACACTCTGCCAGGACTCCAGGAGCTAGTCCGTGGGACACGTATCTCCGTTGCTATTATTGACATAATTGTTCATGTCACACGGACGACACTGGAGTTGGTGTGGCAACTTAGGTCCTCATACTGTGTGATAAACGTTATTCCAGCCAAGCTGTCGCCCAGTTACTCTTAGTAACTCTCGACAATCACTTTAATGTATCTGTTGACTCTACCTTTGAACAAGGAAATTTGCTCCTACCAATCCTCTGCCCCCACATACCTTTATCTTTTCTTGTTATGACTCCTGAGTTAAATCAGCAATGCCAGTAGTTTGGAAATTGTAGTGATTTATGTAATACCATTCTACACTTGCTGAATATAACCTTACTCCAACTTGCTTAATTTCCCCTCAGATAAATGCCTCTAGTTTTTGTTTGTTTGTTTTATTTAAATCAGTGTGCTTAGCCGGGCGGTGGTGGCGCACGCCTTTAATCCCAGCACTCGGGAGGCAGAGGCAGGCGGATCTCTGTGAGTTCAAGGCCAGCCTGGGCTACCAAGTGAGTTCCAGGAAAGGCGCAAAGCTACACAGAGAAACCCTGTCTCGAAAAACCAAAAAAAAAAAAAAAAAAAAAAAAAAAAAAAAAATCAGTGTGCTTAATAGAAACCAGTATTTGTTCTGATAGAAGGTAATTTTAACAGTAAATATAATGAAGTAGAACAATTTTACTGAATCTTAGTCTGCTATAAAAATGAATACTGCAGGGAGTATCTTGTGTCTTCAGGGCCCTTATTGATTCAAGGTCTTTTTAATGTATTGGATGTGAATGCACTTCAAGGCCCTCCAGCAGTCAATTTTTGTTTCCTTGGGTCTGTGAGCACAGATATGTCCGTGGGTGCACACCTGACCCCTATGTTCTGCAGTACATACGTGAACTTTTAAGACCTTACCCCCCTATATATCCGTTCTTCCCAACTTCTTTCCTAGTTTTTTTGGTCTGACAGCTGCTTGCTCTAGACTTTGCAGCTACTGTTTTTGTTTTAATCTGAAGAGGATTCTGATGCTGGCCAAACAAACACGTATTCGACCCCATCCCTTAGGGAGCTGCTACACAGATCAAAACAATATCACATTTATTTGGGAATGAGGTCTATATGACTTCCTTTTGGACTAGCAGTCTGTAACCATAGACATGCCCTTGTCCAGCTAGACAGAATCCTGCAGCTAGGGATTTGCAGCCGTGGGTGAAGCACTTGCTAGGGTAGTCTGCATGTTCAGATCTCCAGAACGCACGTGGAGCTGTGCCTGGTGGCACATCGCTGTACTCCGTGAGGCATGGGCAGGGCACTCCTGAGTCAGCTTGCTGGTGTCTCAAACAAGCTGGAAAGGGAGTGCTCAAACACCCGAGGTTGCCCTGTGACCGCCATGTCTGTACCGTGGCCACCATTCACGCGCGCGCGCACACACACACACACACACACACACACACACACACACACACACACGCATCAAAGAAGCACGGATTCTATGAGCTGTTTTGTGATTTTAAGATGTATTTTACATTTATCTGCTTTTTTGCTTTTAGCTTGTGTTTTCTGTCGAAAAAATGATGACTGTCCCAATAAATACGGAGAGAAGAAAACTTATGAGAAATGGAATTTCAGTGTCCATTACTACTGTTTGGTAAGTATACTCTATTCTAGAAGTGTATTCTAAAGAGAAAATGACACTAATTTCTTAGAATTAGATAAATCATTTAACTTCTGAATCTTTTTTCCATCTCTATATATAAAATATGATTTTTTTTTTACATCAGATTTTAAGGCCCTGCGATTACTTGGTGCATAGAAAGACTTCTATGTTTTTATCCAGCTATTAAAAAAAGACCCGTTTTTATCTAACGGATAAAATGGTTAGATCTCTCAGGGGAGTGCCCTTTTTTCCACTTTTTTGTTTCCTTTGTTGCTGCTGATAAGTCACAGAACAGACTTGTCTGACAGTTCAGAGAGTAGAAGAAAAGTATTTTATTTCACAGAGCACCTGGAAGGAAAGGTTCTGGCCGAAGTTAATATTAGTAGAAAGGAAACAGGCGATAGTATGATTTGCTCAGGGGAAAAGCAAAGAAAGATCTCACTTATAGACTACTTCCCTATATTTCCTCCCCCTGCTGGCTTCCCAGTTCAAAGAATCCGAAATGAGACAAGTCCCTGTCGCATCAGACCGTAGCGTGCTAAGGCTGCATTCGTTCCCACTGTGTTTGAAACCAAGGTAGTTTTTTATGGCTGCTCTAGAAATTATTCTGAAATTTAACAGAGAAAAGCAACATTTATTCTCCAAATAGTTTTGGCTGGGTTGTTAAGTGACTTCAGTTTAGATGTCACCAAGATACATCCGAAGGCTTTCCTAAAAAGCTGGACGGCCCTCCCTCCAGCGGCTGGCTCACATGCTTTTAGTCACAATTCCTCCTAGGCATTGACAAGAGGCCCGGCTCCTTACTTCCTAGTCTTCTGAGAGGGACTGCTAATATCATCTGGTGTCCCTCAAAGTAAATTATGACGGGAGTGGGGGACACCCTAGATGAAACCATCATCTACCAGGTTTCACATATCATTATCACTTCTGCTTTATTGTCTATGTTACAGTTGACTTAATTCTTATCTGTATTGAAGGGGAAGGGAAATTAAGCTCTACTTCTTGAAGGAGAATAAATAAATTCATCAACATTTTTAATCCTGTCATCCATGCTATTGAACTTAGTTCATCACTTTCTTGGGGAATCATCTAAATTATTCATTGGTAGTATCCAAGACAGTGGTTGTTTCAGATCCGAGGCTTTGGTCCTTTTTCTATGATAAAATGCCCTGGACAACTTGAAGGAGGCAGGCTTTGTTCTGGCTCCCAGTCCAGCTGGCCACAGTCTGTCATGGTGGAAAAGGCACAGAGGTTGGGCTTGAGCTGATAAGAAGCAGAGAGCAGAGAACACATACACAGTGCTCTGCTCTCTCCAGCCCTAAAGTCCAGGATCCAGCCAGAGAAGGGCACCACTCACAGTGCACAGGTCTTCCCAGCCCAGTTAATCCCCCATTGACACACTCGGGTCCCGTGGCTGACAGTTAACAGTATTTAACATTATGTTTACGAGTTCAATATACTCGTAGTCTAAGAATCTAATTATTTCATAATGTGCACACGAAGTTGGCATTAGAGTCTGTTTTATAAAAAAGAAATTTCCACTTAACCTTTTATTTATTTATTTTAATGAAGACTTTTTAGAATTGTTCCTGTTAGTCAATAGATGATTCCTTATACCTGAGTCTTAGACAAATATGTACTAGTTGTATTTCAGGATATTATTGAGACTGAAACAAACTTTATTAATAGCAAACTCGGCTTTTATTGACGTGTTGTAGTTATTTAGCATATTTAGTAATATTAAAGTTTTATTTATAGTCCGTCTTTTGATATACTACCTCAGAAGAGTACTGTCGTAGTCACTTTTGTATTGCTGTGAAGAAATGCCATGACAAAGCAGCTCTTACAAGCGAAAGCATTTATTTGGAGGCCTGGTTACAGTTTCTGGGTTCAGTCCATAATCATCATGGCGGTGTGTGTGGTGACAGGAAGTATGTGTGGTGACAGGAAGTGTGCGTGGTGACAGGCAGATAGGCTTGTGCAGGAGAAGTAGCTGAGAGCTACATCCTGATCCGAAAGCAGAGACGCGGCACTGGGCATGGGCTTTTGAAAGCTCAAAGCCCACCCCCAGTGACACACTTCCTCCAGTGAGGCCTCACCTAGTCCTTGTAATCCTTTCAAATGGTTCCGTTCCCTGGTGACTAAGCACTCCAATATATGAGCCTGTGAGGGCCATTCTTACTCACACCAACATAAACACTGACCCCAGACTTAGCCTTATGAAAATTCTATTTTGTTATAAACAGTATGAAAACCCTGCAATACTCCCAGTGGAATAAGAATGCTGGAGTGTTTACCCCACTGCTCACTGACTCTCCTTCCTCCACTCCCCACCTCCCCCTCTCTCTGTTACTGAAATGTTCCTTGAATCAGTTCATGTGTATACACTGTTAATACATGTCTTCAAAGTCAAGAGGTCTCAGTTGCCTCTTATTTGGCCATGAATAATAGCAATGCATACATTTGTTAATTCCAACCTGGTTTCTTGGAGTGTATTTCCTAATTGAGAATTATGTTCGTAGTTAATGTCAAGTGGAATTTGGCAGAGAGGTAAAGAAGAAGAAGGAGTTTATGGCTTTCTAGTAGAAGACATCAGGAAGGAGGTCAACAGAGCTTCTAAACTGGTAAGCACTTGTTTTATTCATTACACGAAGTACCACAGACACTGCTAGTGTTGCCTTGCAATGTTGCTTCTGTCAATTCCTGTACTAGAAACTTAGGACTGTGTTGTTCTGTTCTAAAGGATATTTTTATCAAATGTAAGTTTTAATAAACATTTTTTATATTTTTGCAGAAGAGAGTTTAACCTATACTGAATGAAACTTTTAAAATTTATTTATTATTACACAGAAAAAATATAAGATGGAACATTGGGGAATTGAATCAGACTCTAAAAAACTCTCTTAACCTCTGAGCCATCTCTCCAGCCCTGAATGCCTTTTCTCGTCATTTTCATTCACTTTTGGTTTTATTTCCAGTTGTTGATGTTGGCCCACACACTTTGTTCTTAGTCTCTCTCTCTCCCTAACCACTTCACTTGTCTGCTTTCATTTATTCCATTAAAATTATTTGATTGGCATGTGTTAATTATGTGCACTGAGTCACATTATGGAATTTTGGTACATATAGAATGTATTTTATTGTTTGCCTCCATCTTTCTCTTACTCCTGCAGGTCCTTTTCACCCAGTCCTCTTTTACTTTCATGCTCGCTCTTACTCACTTTTTGATGACCTACTGAGTTTTATTAATATTACATCAAGCCTCCTGGGTAAAGGTTTATTTACAGGAGTTTCGGCTCCTTACAGTGGTAATACCACGAAAGAAAATGTTCCTTCCTCCCCCAGGAACCATTAACTAACTGCCTGTAGATACTCAGAAACATATGGGGCCTCTTTACCCTAAACCCCCTAGCTGCCATTATCTGCCTAAACAACCTAGGGTCGTTGGAGACCTAGGGTCTTATGGTACTTTTGTGCTGATGGCCACAACTGCTGTGCAAGTGTGCACAAGAATGCCATGTTCCAAAGGCACCATTCTACCACTCTCCTCCATCTGGTTCTTCTATCCTCCATGTTCTATGAGGTTCCTTGAGCCTTGGAGAGACTAAGACAAGTCACATTTATGATTGAACACTTAGGGTCCCTTATTAAGACTTTGACCCCCAGGAGCTGGAGAGATGGCTCAGAGGTTAAGAGCACTGGCTGCTCTTCCAGAGGTCCTGAGTTCAATTCCCAGCAACCACATGGTGGGTCACAGCCATCTGTAATGAGATCTGGTGCCCTCTTCTGGTGTGTAGGCATATATGCCAGAACACTGTATACATAATAATAATAAATAAATAGAATTTTTTAAAAAAGACTCTTGCCTCCACCCCCTCAATGATCTCTTCTTATAGATCCTGTCTTAGTTAGGGTTACTATTCCTCTGATGAAACATGACCAAAAGCAACTTGGACAGGAAAGGGTTTGTTTGGCTTAGTCTTCCACATTATTGTTCATTAAAAAGTCAGGATAGTAATTCAGAACAGGGCGGGAACATGGGGGCAGGAGATAAGAATGCAGGGGCCTTGGAGGGGCACTGCTAACTAGTGTGCTCCTTATGGCTTGCCCCAGCCTGCTGTTTTTATGGAACCCAGGACCCCAGCCCAGAGGTGGCCCCGCCCATAGTGGACTGGCACCTCCCACATCAATCACTAAGAAAATGCCCCACAGGCGTCTCTACAGCTTGATTTTTATGGAGGCATTTTCTCAGTTAAGATTCCGTCCTGTGTAACTAGCCGCCAGTTCCTTTTCTTTCTTTCTCTCACACAGACTAAAATGAAGGATTTGCATGTAAGAGAAAGCATGCTAGAGTATCAGAGGTTGGCTTGTTTTGTTTAATGTGGTGGTTTCCATGTCGATCCATTTTTGTGCCAATACTATTTCACTTTTTTTTTTTTTTTTTTTTGTTTTTCGAGACAGGGTTTCTCTGTGTAGTTTGCGCTTTCTGAGCTCACTTGTACAGGCTGTCGAACTCACAGAATCTGGCTCTGTCCGAGTGTGGATTAGCATCGCAACGCCGTACTATTTCACTTTTTTATGGCTGAATAAAATTGCAGTGTGTATATACACCATAATGTCTTTATCTTTTGATGGATATCTTAGCTATTCTGTGTAGTGCAGAAATAAGCATGAATGATATTATTCTCATATCAGAATTATGACTATAGTTGAGTTCTGCTGATGGACAATCCTTTAATAGTCTACTCGCCCATGTACTTGAGTCATGTACCTCAGTTACTGAGATTGACGTGATGGGTTAAGGTAGAAATTACACAACTGTGCAGACTGATAATTTTTTTGATTCTATAACTCTGATGACCCTTGTTTATGTATCCTAAATTTAACTTCTTGCTTATTTAGCTATTTTTGAAGCTTCCATATGATAACTTCTATGGTATCTGCAAGGAAAAAAACTCTGGTCTGTATTTGGTTTGAGTAGAAGAAATAGTGGGAATTGAAGATGGAAAAAGTTGAAAATATGAGAAGTTCTGAATGTGACACCTGAAATAATGATTTCCTATGATGAACAGCTTAGGCGATGTGATAATTTATCATTTTGTTCAAGTGGGGGCAAAGAGCATTAAAATATTCAGAAACTCAGAGGTTGTCACAGAAATGCTGAAGCCACTTAGATTACTGACAAGAGTTAAAGTACAGAGAAAGCCTTTGACTCAGGTCCCAAAGTCTCGAGATGGGGGGAAGAGTGGGTAAAGAAGAGGTGGAGGTGAGGAGGGCTAGATGTTGTTCGTCACAAACAACGGAGCTGTTTTTCTTTAACTGAGAAGATAAAAAGACTTAGCTGTGCAGTCTCTAACAGAGCTAAGCAGTATGTCTCTCCTGCCACTGTCGTCCTGTTCTCGGTGTGTGCAGGTGGGAAGATAGAGCAACAGCATTCAAGCATCTATTTTAGTGGAGCGTGTCACTTTTTTGGGTGTGTGGTTAGCATAAGGAGAGTTCATGGTGAAATAGAGCACCTAAGGCTCTAGAGAAACATTGTCTGAATGGTTAGCATAAGCCAAGGGACCAAGGGGGGTACTAATATCAAAATTCCTTACCCTCTTAATAGCAAACTTGGAATTAAGGGTAGTCTCCCTTACAAGTTTCTGTAGCTACTTGTTTTCTTCAAACATCCAAATCCTCTGAGTACACTGGGCCTTTGAGAGCATCTTGACCTGAAGAGAGTGCTCCCACCCTCATGTACCTCAGAGACCCTTGTCAGCTCACTGTCAGAGCCTTGAGGTTCTCCAGGATTCCTCCTGTGGCCTGGATGACCCGTGAGTTAGCAGTGAGACTGTAATCCCTGAATCGGTGACTGTTACAAGGGTTCCGAGGTTTGTTTAGGTTCAGGTGTATATTCTAACCACTTTTCCTGCGTGTGCCACGGTTATGGTTAGTGACATTGGTCTCATTTCCCAGGGCTGCCATGACAAATTACAGAAATGTAATCCCTCAGGGGATTAGAGTTGAGTGTTGAGAGTTGGAGCTCGCTAAAGATCATGAAGTGAATTCCTCCTGTACCCCTCCCTCCTGATGGCTGCTGATAACTTTTGATGTCCCTTGTTTATACTAAAGGGTCTTCTTTTGTCTTCACATGGCCTGTTTTCAGAGTGTCTTGTGTTTTTAAATCTGCCTTATCTTTTATAAAGACACTAATCGACAGAGACCTTGAGATCCTGAATAATTACATACTACAAAAACAAAACTTTCCACCTCAGTGCACAGACACTGGCTTTTTCTGAACTTTAGCACCCTTAGGTGACCACACCAGTCTGCTTTCTAGTGCCGTAAGAAACACCATGACCAAAAGGAACTTGGTGAAGAATGGTATAGTTTATCTTTCGGTTTTTCAAGACAAAGTTTCTCTGTGTAGCCATGGCTGCCCTAGAACTTGCTCTGTAGACCAGGCTGGCCTCAAACTCAGAGATCCACCTGCCTCTGCCTCCCAAGTGCTGGGATTAAAGGTATGCACCACTATTCCCGGCTAGTGTATTTTATCTTAGATTTCCATGTCACAGTCCGTCGTTGAGGGAAGGAACTCGGACAGAAACCTAGAGATAGGAACTGAAGCAGAGGCCATGGAGGAACGCTGCTTCCTTGCTTGCTTCCCATGGCTTGCTCAGCCTGCTTTCCTATCCAACCCAGGATTACCTGCCCAGCCAAGTAGGCTGAGCCCCCCCACCAATCTCTGATCATGAAAATGCACCCCCTCCCCCAGACTTGCCTACAGGCCTATCTGATGGAGGCGGTTTCTCAACTGAGGTTCCTTTTTTCTCCAAGGACTCTCTGCTGTGTCAAGTTGACACACCCCAAAAAACCTACCCAGCATATATCTTAAAACTTTCTCGTTTGGGTGAGGATAGAATATACTATCACTATAGCAATAATTTTCAGTCTCTCCATAAGGAATACTCATTAATTACTTGATCATTCTATAATACTTAAAATTTTTATATTATGCTCCTGTTTTCATATTTCTTTTAGAAGTGTACAGTTTGCAAGAAAAATGGTGCTTCAATTGGATGTGTTGTACCCCAATGTAAACGAAGTTATCACTTGCCCTGTGGACTTCAGAAAGAATGTATTTTCCAGTTTACTGACAATTTTGCGTGAGTTTTTTAACTGTTAATTAACTAATAAATATGAGGGGCTGGAATGATGACCCAGAAGTTAAGAGCACTGGCTGCTCTTCCAGAGGACCCAGGCTTAGTTCCGGCACCAATGTGACAGCTCACATCTGTCTGAAACTTCTTAGGCCTCGGGGGCACCTGGCATACAATTGGTGCACAGATGTATATGCTGGCAAAACACCTTGTATACATTTAAATATTTTTTAACTGAAAAATTTAAATATAATTTAAATATAAATGTTAAAGAACAATGCTAAATAGCCCAAAGATATAATTTCCATGTAAAATTACTTTTTAAAGCTGTACTGAAATTATGCGTACATATATCTTACGTATGTAAGATAAACAAAATGTGTGTATGTGTATTTGTATATAATATTGTATTATATGATTTCTCCTAGAGTTACTTCTGATAAAACTTGAATTGCCATGTCTAAAATGGACCTACGATTATTATTTACATATGACTTTTAGTTCTGGATTGAACTTTTGGTTCATACTTCTGTGAAATATTTTATATTACGTGGTTCACAAATTAAATTGCCTTATAAACTTGGTTAAGTTAAAAAAAAAGCAAATTTTGCCCTGGGATACACCTGAGTACAACTTCAAACATAAGATTTTGTAACTTGGTATTTGATACCATGAGTGTTACTTTGAGTCTTCATGTTTTCACTTATATAATGTGTAGGCACCGTGGAAAACATTAGAAAATACAAAGGAAATAAAGTCTGTCCGGAGTAGATTGTTGTTTGCTTTTGACTCCTTACATGATGGGGATATTAAGTTCCCTCTCTTACGTTATGTGCTGTTAAGGACAGTAATGGGTGCTCACTTAGTGAGTACAGGAGTGAATATGATCTTTCATAACAGAAATAGTGATACTAGTTATTGAAAGTCTATGTGAGTAAGTTTATATCTCGAAGTGCTCACTTTTCCTTGATTACAGTTTGTTAGACTACAGGGCCCACGCTTCTTTTAGATACATTTGTGAAACAGAAGGGAATTTTCTTTTAAGTCTGTAATTACAATGTTAACTGAATTGTATTTTTCCTTTCCTTATATATTCTTAAATAATTTCCATTTTCAGGTCATTTTGCTGGAAACATCGTCCAGTTCAAGCAATTACATCTAAGTATAGAGACTCTTTACCATGTACCATCTGTTTAGAATTTATTGAGCCCATTCCTTCATATAACATACTGCAAAGCCCCTGCTGTAAGAATGCTTGGTTTCACAGAGACTGTTTACAGGTAATGTAGCTTTGTAATTTTTGTCTCCATAATATAAAATCTGTTGCTTGCTAACTTGAATTTTAACCTGGTATCAGTGCAGTATAGATTATCATAAAATACCAGTGTTCCTCTCTAAGAGTCTAGTTTACTCTCGGGACTTCTTTCCTCACTTTCCCTGAATAAATCTGTGTTTACTCCGCTCAACCCAAGAGTATACAAACCAGAATCGAGGCCAGGGATGTAGTTCAGTGATAGATGGCTTGTCTGGAGTGACACGAGGCCCTGGGTTTAATGCCCACTACAGTCAAGCAGAAGACTAAACACTCAACATAGTTGTAATGTCTTTATCTGGAAAATGTTTAGATCATTTGAAAGAGATCCCAATTATTAGTATTGGACATGTAATAAAAAAGTTGGGAGTGCTCTTAGACAAAACAGACAAACCATGCCAAATAACAGAAATTTACTTTTTAAAAATTGATTTATAAAGCTTAGATTTTGTATAATAAAGTGAAATGTTTCTGATTATTAATTGTTCACAAACTTTTTGAAAGTTATTAGGTGTTAAATTACCTCATATTTCAAAAAAGACATAAAAGTACTAGCAGTGATGAGGTGCTGAAGCCTAGCTGATTTCTGCTTTGTTGTTATTGTTGTTTTGCTTTTTGAGACAGGGTTTCTTCGTGTAGCTTTTTTTGGAGTCTGTCCTGGAACTCACTTGGTAGTCCAGGCTGGCCTCAAACTCACAGAGATCCGCCTGCCTCTGCCTCCCGAGTGCTGGGATTAAAGGCGTGTGCCACCACTGCACGGAGGCTTTTTTTTTTAATATAGTCTTTTGAACTTATATACTTAGGTTATTTAGTTAAAAGTAGTAAATTGGAGCCTATTTTGTTGGAAATGTTTGTAATTTTGTTAATTCTCAAATACAAATGTGTTAGTGCCAGAAAGTATAGTTAATAAACATCATGAAGTGCAATTCTTACTATTAAAGAAATTCATTTTATATGAGAGACTTACTCCCCCTCCCCGAGACAGGGTTTTTCTGTGTAGTTTTGGTGTCCTGTCCTGGATCTTGCTCTGTAGACCAGGCTGGCCTCCAACTCTTAAGTATTTTTTCTTAAAGATTTGTATTTAGGTGACATTAATTATTGACAAGTGTGTTTTAATTTTGTAAAGATTTGATTTGTGTCTGTTAGTAATAAAGCAAAAAGAGTTCCTCGATTTGAGCTAATGTTTACATGAGTTTTAATAAGCACTTTGAAAACTAGAAGCACCGGGCTGGGATCTAGCTTGCTGTAGAGTGCCCCCCCCCCCCAACACACACACATACATACACACACACTACTCTGTGGAGTGAGCTGAGACAGACCCTAGAGATAATGCTGCTAACAAAAAACTTAGCACTGTTTTTAAAACCATTTAATTTAGACTTCTCTCCCCAGAGAAACTTGACTGTTATGTGCCAATAACCGGCTGCTGTAATTAATTAGAGCACACTGACTCCTGTCACTTTCTCTAACAGGGTCTATGGAGACTTCCACTCTTGAGTCCAGCATCTAAAATCAGAAATAGACCCTCTAGCTCACAGTGTGTGGTTAAGCAGTATTCTTTCGAACTACTTGGATTACCACATACAGAAACTCTGTGAGGAGAGACTAGACATTGAAATGAAAAGAATAGTGTTTACACAGTTTGGATTTCTCCATCAGTCTCGGTGTCCGTGACATGTTCTTTTCTAGGCGGTCGGGTTGTCTCCGGGTTTCTGTGCTTCCCTTTGCTACCAGACACTTCTTTGTATCTCAGATGCCATGACTGGTGGGATAGCCTCTCTCCGGCGTTTCCTGTGTGTGTACGGCGTGCCGGGAGTCCCTGCCTGTAGTCCTCTCCTTCACCGTCCGCCCACTGTCCCTCAGCCCTGTGTCGCCACTGTCTCGCTCTAAACTGTTAGAGACACTTTATTTCTGTCAGTTATGCTCCCCTTGAAGCTTCTCCTTTTCTGGATTTAATTCACCGCTGTAGTCTTATTATTTAGTTCAGTTTGGTCAGAATATCCTATCAAGATATATTATTAGAGTTTTCCTAATTATGTGTTCTCTGACTTGCCATGGACACGTCCCTTGAAATGTCTTTCATCCTTTTTCTTGGCACACCTCTACTTCTAAAACTTAGCTTTTTTCTCACTATTTCTGACAATATTCTATTATAATCAGTGGGTTTTTCTCTTCATTCCATGTATGTTCTTTTTTTTAAAAAAAAAAAAAAAAACAGGACTTACAAAGCCAGGCATGGCAGCCCTGGTCTGTAAGCTCAGCCTGGACCATTGTGGAACATTAGCAAAAGGCGTCAGAGGTGGACGGGTTCTTGGAACTCACTGGAAAGTCAGTCTAGCTGAATAGGTGGATCCTGGCTTCAATGACTGACCCTATCTCAAAAAAATTAGGTGAAAAGACTGGCATCAGCCTCTGGCCTCCACATGTACACCCATGCACACCCATGCACACACAGGTACACATATACACAGATAACATTTTTACATGATACTACAGTTGTGTGCTTACTCACTGGAATTCAGAGTTTACTAGTTTTGTTACACAGCATTATTTGTCATCTAGAAAGTAGATCTGAAATGAAGGGAGGACTCTAGACTGTAGTTTTGTTTTGTTTTGTTTGAAGATTTATTTACTATGTATACAGTGTTCTGACTGTAGGGTTTCCTGCAGGCCAGAAGAGGGCACCAGATAGTTGTGAGCCACCATGTGGTTGCTGGGAATTGAACTCAGGTCCTCTGGAAGAGCAGCCAGTGCTCTTAATCGCTGAGCCAGCTCTCCAGCCCAACTATATAGTTTCTTATATCCCACTGAATGTCCTCTGCGGCTTCTGGTTGTGTATTTGCTGTATAGCACTGATAAAACATTCACTATTTTTCTTTTGGGGGTAAAATCAAAATTGTGTTAAAAACAGAAATAATAATATTTATATAACAATTAACATCTATTCAAATACTGAAGATTTTCATTGTTTCTCCTTATTCTGTGGAGGACAACGCAATATTTAGGAAATGGAATTGTATTAAGTGTCTGTGCTGGTTAGTTTTTGGCAACTTAACAGAAACTAGGTACACCTGGGAAGAGAGAACCTCAGTTGTGGCTTGGCCTAGGAGCATGTCTGTGGGGTGTGGACTACACAGATGGAGGAGGGTCTAGCCTGCTGTTGACAGGAGCTACCCCATGAAGGTTTGTCCGGGGTAGTACAAGAATAGAGTCAGATCCTGAGCTGGAAGCTGCTACTCTGTGCTCCCGGCTCCTGCCCTGAGTTTCTTCCCTCCGTGATGGCGTGTGTCCTAGGAGTTGTAAGACAAAATCAACTCCTTTCTCCCGAAGTTGTTTTCACCCGTGTTTTCTCATAGCAGCAGAAAGCCGACTAGAGCAGTGTTCAGTTTGAGACAGTAAATCGGGAGTGCTGCACGGTCCAGAATTCTGTGCTCGTGAGATGTTTTCAGACAGAAGGAAGGCTGTCCGTGTTTCGGGACTGCTTATAGTTCTAGGAGCCGTTGGCACAGAAAGGGAAAGACAGCGTATGTTCTGTTATATAATTCACAACCTGATGAAAGATGCATTGCTAACAATAGATTTTCCGTTTTCTGCTGTAGGTGCAAGCAATAAATGCAGGAGTGTATTTCTTTAGGTGTACACTATGCAATAATACCGACATCTTTCAGAAAGAGATGTTGAGAATGGGAATTCATATTCCTGAAAAGTGAGTAACATTTGGCTTTTTGAGCAAAAAGCATTTAACTATAGTATTTAGTAATATTAAACATAACAATTTATGTCTTAATAGTGATGGTGGCTAAGTAGCCATGTCACGTGGTCGAGTGCCTGCTCCCAGATGGCCTGCTCTTGAAGGACAGGCACTGAGATGTTAAGGTCTCATTAGCTGGTGTGTCTCTCAGTAACTCAGCTAAGTCTAGTTCTGGTTAATTTCTATAGCATCTTTAAGTTGGTATTCCTGGATGATCTAAGACAGAGTAAATAGGTTGAAAATGAAAAAGAAGAATTTTAGTAATGCCATAAGATGAGAAATCCCAAGTAGTGATTCTAAGCTTGAAAGTAAACATTGGGTCCCAGTCCTTGGGAGGCTTAAGGTGTGCAGGACAACATGGGCTGTGAAGTGAGTCTCTGGTTTGCCTGGACTACAGTCTTGGGTCAGGGAGAGAGCAAAAGAAACATTAAGACAAACACACTTAATAATCCCAGCACTTGAGAAACTGGGGAGAGGAACTTGAGCTTGAAGCTAGCCTACGGTACAATAACAAAAATTGGAAATGAAGTACTCGAAAAATAAAGGTTTTAAAAAATTTCTGTTCAACTTTTGACTTAGTGTTTGAACGTTAACTGTGAAACTGACTTTAAGGTAAAGTAACAATGGATTTCTGTGTTGAAAAGAACAGCCTAAAAAGGCTTTGTCCTTATTTCTAAATTATCTACTCTGTTAGACCAACTCGCTTTTTCTATCTTACCTCATTGTAGAGACGCATCCTGGGAATTAGAAGAAAATGCCTATGAAGAACTGCTGCAGAGCCATGACCGCTGTGACGTTCGAAGATGTCACTGCAAAGAAGGGCGAGACTATAATGAACCGAATAGGTATTTCTGCAAGTTGTGTGGTGTTTAGTTGGTCCTTACTAAGACGGTCGGGTTTCTAGATAATGAAATAGAGTTTTCCTCTTCGGGTGTTTGAAGTTTTACCTTGAGATGAAGTATGTTTATTATTAAGCGTGTATGTTTACAGAGAAATTTCTGTAGTCAACATAGTAACCTTTTTTGGGGAAATTTTCATGAGGCTATTCCAAGTTGAGGGTGCTATTAATGTTAATTACACACAGCTCCTATAACAAAGCGCTGGGTGGTACTTTAGGGCTAGAAGTCCAAGACCGAGGGACCCTTTGCTTTCTTCAGAAGCTTTGCGAGGAGGTGATGGCAGGTGATGCCTCCTCACTGTTTCCTCATGGTTGTTACTGTTACTGTTACTCTTTCTAAAAATATGTTATTGTTCCTGCTGATGTAGTCTCCTTTAGCATAGGAGGCTTCGGGTGCAGGAGACTTGTTTTCCATGAAGTGAGTCTCTTGTATCAGCTCCTGCCTGTGAAGAATCACTGAGCACTGGCCAGCTTTGAAGACTCCTAATTTATCACAAGTCCCCTAAGCTGCATCTACTATTTGAGATTGCTCTCACTTTTACCTTTCTTCTTGGGACACACATAGCTGTTACTTGGATGCTTGCTTTATAATTGTTTGCCTTTCATCCCAATAAGACAAAGGTAGTGTTGGTAAAAGGTACCTTAGTGTAGTATGTAGCATGGGTCCAAAGCCAAGGGAACCTGGGTTGGAAACTTCCCTCTAAGGCATACAGGCATATAAGCTCAGGGAAATTAGCCCTCTGTGATGAGTTTCCTCTTCTTAAAGACTATGCATATTAGTGGCTTTTTCCACTTTCAAAATTGTATGTAAAGAATGAGAAGGGGGCCTGGAATGTCACAAACACTTATTTTAGCTGCCATCTTCCTCACTGAGTGAGTAGAACTGGTTTGTGGAGGGGGGCGGGGTCAGGCACCTATGCCCAGATGCCTACACATGCAAGTGTATGCTCCTATGCCCTATCCATTCATACTCTCAGGAGGAAGATGCCCACACAGCCAGCTGTTGGAAAGATAGCTACCCAACTTGCCACCCATGTTTCCACATATTTAGGGAATATATTTGTTTCTGTACAAATGATTGTGTCCTCATCCCCTCACAATGTGGAATAAGCTTCACATCCAACACCATTATGGCATACTGTGTGCTGGCCTGTTTCATGTCAGCCTGACACAAGCTAATCCTCAGAGAAAATACCTCTGTAAGATCCATCTGTAGGGCATTTTCTTAATTAGTAATTGACAGGGAGGGCCCACCACTGTGGGTAGTACCATCCCTGGCCTGGTGGTCCTGAGTTCTGTAAGAAAGCAGGCTGAACAAGCCAGTAAGCAGCATTCCTCCATGGCCTCTGCATCAGCTCCTGTCTCCAGATTCCTGCCCTGTGTTCTCTCAGTGATAGAAGTCCTATAAACACTTTCCTCCCCAAGTTACTTTTGGTCTTGGTGTTTTATCACAGCAGTGGAAACCCTAATACATACACCTATATGGAAATGTCTATGGATTGTCATATCACAGGTCACAACGGGAGACAAGGAGAGAAGTAGAGATAAAAGAAAATATGAATATGAGCAGGAACAAACTCTAGATTGCATTACACAGCACCTGAAATGTCAGGGCAATGTTTTTTATTGTTTTGGTTTTGGAAATACTGCACACCTTTGTACTGCAAATTGTATATCAGACATAGTGAACTATAGTCTCTCTCTGAATGTAATCTATCTCCAAATGTTAAGGAAAATGTTTTTCTCCTTATCATGTTTAGAGGAAGAGATTATAAACATTAAACGAAAGAGGGAAAATAAGTCAGATGTGGTATGGCATTCCTAGAATCTCAACACTTGGGAGGATAAGGTAGCAAGATCACTAGCTAATGGCCAGCATGGGCTGCACAGTGACTCCAGGCCAACCTGGAGTGCCTAGCTAGACCCAGCCTAAATCATTCAGTACTTTAGTGGGGGAAATTCGATATTGAAGGTGTAGTCTTTTCCTTCCTTTGGTAGGTTGGTATGGTGTATGACAGGCCTGGACTTTAGGTGGTGATCTGATGCATTGCAGTCACAGAACATGCAGATATACTTTTCTTTATGTCCTCAGCAAATGGGAAGTAAAGCGCTGTCACTGTTGCGGTTCGAGTGGGACCCACTTAGCCTGCTCCTCTCTACAGTCATATGAACAAAACTGGGAGTGTTTGGACTGTAGAAGAATCAGCTACAATCCAGGTAATAGTTTGCAATTTTGACCAAAGTTGCTTTTGTTTAAGTGCATGTTGTTGAAAATGTTTACCTATGTTTCTGTTAAGCTAACTTCGGGATTTAAATATGTAGATTTCCGAAAGGCCTCCAAACACCCATTAGCCAACTCTACTAATGTGACCGTTACTGATTGCCTGTTGGAAGAGTCCTCACCTAAGCTCCCCAGACAGTCACCTGGAGCCCAGCATAAAGAATTACTGAGGTACGTATTTTGGTTTTAGAAAAATAGAAAAAGCACTTTTAAAAAAATTAATGATGTCAGATGCTACACACACTTAGGATATTAGCTGATCATACAGTTGTTGAGAAAGAGTGAGTTTTCAAACTGTAGGACCCAACATGGGATGTATGAAGTCAAGGGAAGATGGGAGGAAACAGAATAGCTTGACATGGTCATGTACCAGTAATCTCAGCTACATAATGAATTTAAGACCAGCATGGGTTACATGTGAACATGTATGTATCATAAAGAAAAAGAGAAGGGGAGGAGGGAGGAATGGGGGGGGGGAGAAAGCAAGGTATCAGGCTACATTAATCAATTACAGTATTTTTCTTCTTTTATACTGAGTCATATAAAGTAATTTTAAAGATATAACATCCTGGAAAATATCTTTACAACATTATTCGATTACAGACTAAAGCAAGAGGTTCAATTATCAAGCATACTGTGTCCCTCTATAAAAACATCCTGTTTAACACAAAGGTTGGTTTCTTGATGTTATAACCATTGTTTACTTTATATATAGTTAATGTCAGGATCCTTAAGTGAATAATTGCTCCTTACAAATTCAACTAAAAAATTCTTTATAATAATTTGTTACTTTTATATTAAAATTATTCATTGTCTTAAGTTCATATAGTTTGAAAATAATTTTAATATTTAGGTTTCCAAAGATGTTGCATTAGAGAAACTTGGCTGCTTGTTTCTGTTTTAGCATCCAGTCATATGCTTGAAGAGCAGCATTGACATTCCCAAGGAGCAAGGAGTCAACTGCTATAATAAAATGTGGCTGCAATGTGTGGGGTAGGACAGTATGGTAGATGATTCATGTACATGAGTACATTAGTTCTACTTACAGATGGAAACCCTGGGGCAGAAAGAAGTTAAGTTAACTCATGTGCTTCCTGTGGATGCTCATACACAGAGGTTCTGATTGTGCAGATGGGACTCAAGAATTTGCATTTGTAACTAGTTCATAGATGATGCTGTTAGTCTACACTAAAAGATATTTAAGGGAATGTGAGTTTTGTTGATAATATTAGTTGTATTATCAGTTATAGCTGTGCTGTTGAAAATACATTACTGATACAATTGAGTTGTTTTAGGTATTGGCCGGGAAGTAAGAATTTGAACTTCATACCCTTGAACTTGAGTCCACTGAATTAGACATTCAAATAATCTTCCGTATTCTTGCAAATGTTTGTAAGTTGGTAGAAGATTAGATTGGGGGAATTTTAAAGTAGATAATCAGGTAAATGTTTTTGGTTTTGGTTCCAGTATCATCAAAAGATCTTTTTAAGTTAAAAACAGAACATATAAAACAAAAAGAACTACTACAGTAATGCTGTATAACTATTATTTCACATAAACTACTTTAAAGTAATGTTCTTTATTCAAATTTGTGTTTTCTAGGCAAGGCAACAAATTTAGGAGAGACATTTCAACAATATTGGTAGAGTTAGGAGCCCAAATTAAAAAGAAAGCTAAGAGATTATACATCAACAAAGCCAGTGTGTGGAAGAGTGCCTTAGAGCAGTTCCAAAGCCAGAGGTTTAACCCTTCATGCACCATTGAAGTAGTATATGTTAATGAAAATGAAAAATTTGGAAGAGAGCATCCTGGATCAAAGCAGGAATTTCTGAGTCACTTAATGCAACATCTTGAGACTTCACCTTTGTTTGAAGGGCCCTTGTCAAAGAACTTGACTCTAAATTCTCAAGGTAATTATTATTATACGTACTGAAGATAGCATGTATCACCCAAACTAGATAGTTGGTTCTAATTAAGATCCTTTAGGTATATCTGGAATAAATAATTTGCATTTGTTGATGAATGAGAATTTGATATCTTAAAAAGTTAAGATTTAAGACTATCTGGGGTGGAGAAATGGCTTAGTGGTTAAGAATGCTTCCTGTGCTTACAAAGGACCCAAGTTCGATTCCCAGCACCCACATCAAGCAGCTCATAACTACCTGCAACTGCAGCTTCAGGGCATCCAACACCTATTCTCCCCCGCCCCGCCTCCCCGGGCACCTGTGCTCTTTTGCACACACATAGACAACACATAATTATAAAGTAATTCTTAATATCTGTATTATAGCAGTCTGCTTAATGATTTCACAATTAAATATGTTAGTTTTGGACTTTATTCTTTTGAATATCATTTGACTAGCATCACCAAATAATGGATAATTATTTGGGCTCTTCTTGTTCATTCTTTTTGGTTTTTTGAAACAAGGTTTCTCTGTGTAGCCTTGGCTGTCCTGGACTTTCTCTGTAGAGCAAGCTGGTCTCAAATTCAAAGATCAGTCTGCCTCTGCCTCCCAAGTGTAGCGATTAAAGGTGAGCACCACCACACCTAGCCTTTGTTCATTCTTATACTTAAGCATTCTGTGTGAGTGTGTGTGTGTGTGTGTGTGTGCGTGTGTGTGCGTGCGCGCTCGCACGTGCGTGTGTGTTTACAACATGGAATTTGTGTTTAGTTTGTTTTTATCACTCACGTGTAAAACTCTTTTTTTTTTTAATGCAGTAAGGCCTAGCCCAGGGTCTTGGAAATGCAACACAAATGTGGGGCTGCTGCCCTGGAGTCGACTCTTTTATATGTATTTTGTATACAAGGTTTCCCTCTTTTTTTTTTTCCCCCTTCTTTTCGAGATAGGGTTTTTCTGTGTAGCCCTGGCTGTCCTGGAACTCGCTCTGTAGACCAGGCTGACCTCAAACTCAGAGATCTGCCTGCCTCTGCCCCCAAAGTGCTGGGATTAAAGGTTTTCTTTTAAAAATTTCGTATATGCCTTTCTGCCTTTACTGTTGGTACAGATCTATTTTGGTTGAAGTAAACACTTGAAAACAACAGGTAATTCAGTGTTCTTAGGAGTTTTTCCTATAACAAGGAAATTGAAAAGGAGTAAGAAGATTGATTACATTTGAGTTTCTTCCTTTATCATTGCCTGAAGCATGATGTTTTTTCTATTTATAGTATAAACAGTTTAGTTCTTCCCCCCCTCAAACTCTCCCAAATAATTGGTTTTGTTAACTCAGGGAGTGGTGGCACAGTGGAGGGTGCAGATGTAAGCTATGAAATCTGAACTCAAGTCTGCGTATATCTACCTAGTGGCTTTTATTTCCATTACCCTCCCTGGACATAGGTTTTTTTTTTTTTTTTTTTTTTTTTTCCCAGCTGTAAACTGTAGCTACAAATAGGATTATTGTTGAAGATATAATATTTTAAATGTTACTTGTTAATAAATTATTTTGAAGAGCTAGTATAAGTAGAAACTAACATTTACATATCTTTCTCATCCATCATCGTTGGTAAAATAATGTGAATAAGTTTTTTTTTTAACTTTTTTTTAAGATTTATTTATTATGTATACAGAAGAGGGTGCTAGATCTCATTATAGATGGTTGTGAGCCACCATGTGGGTGCTGGGAATTGAACTCAGGACCTCTGGAAGAGCAGTAGGTGCTCTTAACCTCTGAGCCATATCTCCAGCCACATGAATAGGTTTTTGAAAAAAAGTACTTAAAGCTATGAGTGTGTGGTATGGTAGTATACAGTGTTGGGAGTAAATCTCCCTTCTTGTTCTTCTTTGATTCACTATGAGCTATCTGTTCATATGTATGAGCTAATCTGATCAGATCATGAATTTGAACATGAATATGTAAACAGATAGTGATTACAACATTATGTCTTACAGCTAAAATGTCACATAACCTGGATAGCTGGGATTAAGAGATACATTATACTGCAGTATATTCTGGTCTCATGCATCCATAGTTTTTAACTAATTCAAGCTTAAGATAATTTTACAGTATTGCAGAACCCAACTGTGTATATTTATTTAATGGCAGACAAAAATAAGCCAGAGGATTATTTATATTTATTGTGATACAATTCATTATAGTCACAACTTTAAAGATTTTATTTTGTTTTCATGTGATTGAGTACTTTGCTTGCATGTATGTCTGCACGACTTGTGTGCCTGGTGCCTTCGAAGGTCAGAAAAGGGTGCCAGGTGCTTGGACCTGGAGTTAGAGTTGATTGTGAGCCACCATGGGTGCTGGGAAGTAAAGTCATCTTCTCTCCAGCCCCTGGTCATCGGGGTTTTATTTTCCCATAGATTCACATTTTGTTCCATAATAGGATATGTAATCCAGGGAGAAGCTTTTCAGTAGATTCTAGGATGTCCTGGATGGTAGCTTCTTATGGTTATTTTATCAATGTTTAGATTTTTAAATTAATTTTTAACTCTATATGTCTTCATTGTAAATGATGGTTAATTTAGATACTCAGTTTATTTTTATCTGTATTGACAGCTCTGAAAGAGAACCTTTACTATGAAGCTGGCAAAATGCTTGCCATTTCTTTAGTTCATGGTGGCCCTGCACCCGGCTTCTTCTCTGAAACTTTGTTTAACTGTCTTGCTTATGGACCAGAAAATACTCTTCCAATATTGGATGATGTTTCAGACTTTGATGTGGCACAAATTATAATCAAGGTAAGAAAAATAATCTGTTTATTAAAATATGAATTACATTGCAGCTGCATTTTAATATAAGTGATAGCTCTGGTTTACCCAAAGGGTTCAGAACCAAGTCAGAAACCAATCTAGCTGGGCATGGTTGAACATGTTTATACAAACCTCACCATTTAAGAGTTCAAGTCCTGCAGCAGCCAGAAGAAGACATCTGATCCCCTGACTCTGCGCCACCTGATTTGTTTGCTGGGAACAGATCACCAGTCCTGAAAGAGCAACATGTGCTCTTTTCTCCTGAGCCATCTCTGCACCTACCCTTTGTAAATTTTATTTTTACTTATTAGATGTGTGTGTTGCATGCCTGTCATAGCACACATTTGGAGGTAAGAAGACAGTGCAGCTTTCAGCAATCAGTTCTGTCCCTCTACTCAGGGACCAATTCAGGGAGGAATTCGGGTCTTCATCCTTGTGTGGCCAAGGGTTTTACCTGCTGAGTCATCTTGACAGCACACTAATATGTTTTATAAGACAAAAGCAAATTCCTTCTCCCAGTCCAAAGATTTTCTTTGCTTATTCTCAGAGACATTTTTATTTACAAGAAAAGGGATCTTTTTCATTCTTTCTTACTGTATTTTCCCAAGTATATCCAAAGTTATCATTATATAAAAGTTGCATATCTGATTTTCATTGTTTTTATTGTGACTATTATATCAAACTCAAATTTGTATTCTAATATATCTACCAATTCTTCCAATTCGTGAAATACTATGTGTACTCGACTGTTTTATTATTAAAGACAGGATACAGAATGAATAACTATCTTAACCTCTGAATTTAAGTTTTAGAAAAAGCACAGAAGATGAATGTTACTATACTATACTGCCCTGGAGTAAGACAGTGGTTAGGTTATATATAAGAAAATACAGATGTTTAAAATCTGTTGTCTTGGCTTGTAGAGTAGGAACTAGCAAATTATAGCCTGTAGGATTTGTTGGATGTGGCATGTGTTCATGCCATAGTGCACATGTGGATGTCAGTAGGCAACCTGTGGGTATTGATTTTTCTCTTTCCATCATGTGATTTCCAGGATGGACAAGGACCTCTAATATATTTCTTGGCATAATTTTATTCTACCCTGTTGTACTGAAGAGTTGAATATAGGGCTGCAGAAATGGTCCAGCAGTTAAGAGTGCAGGCTGTGGCTTGGAGCGGTGCTGGACGCCTTCAATCCCTGCTCTTGGAAGGCAGAGGCAGGCGGATCTATAACTCATGGTCAGCCTCGTCTGCACAGAGAATTCCACACCAGCCAAAGAACTGCAGTTAGACACTGTCTCAAAAGACACATGAAAAGAGATGGTGCTGCTTTTGGCAGTAGACCCAAATTATTCCCAGCACCCATGGCAGGCAGCCCACAACCACTTGAAACTCCAGATCCTATAGGCACCTGCATTCACCAGCACAAACCCACACACATACACACGTTTTCTAAAAATGAAGTACAAAATATGTATCCATCTGAATTGTAGCTATCACTCAGAATAAATGGGTAAATTGAGCCCAACGTGTTTCTTCTCTTGTGTTACAGATAAATACCGCAGCCAATTTGAACAGTTTGAACTCAGTAATAAACGAATGCTATAGCTACCTAGAAGTTATTGGATGTTTAAGACTTATAACAACATTGAGTGATAAATATATGTTGGTAAAAGACATCCTTTTCTACCATGTAATTAAGAGAGTCCAAGCACCCTTTGAGAGGTGAGCCATTTGTTTCTATGTTCAAGAGTATCTCAAATTACATTTAAAGTGGTTATTTGGTAATAAATACAAATGTTTAATTCTCGAGACTGTTAATGCGATTTAAAATAATACTTTAAAGCTTAACCTCCCACCAGAAGTCCTGTTCTAATTCTGTCTAGAATTACATGAATGTGTTTTTCAAGGAGAAAATAATCAGCACTTCATTTAGTTAGGATATTTCTAATGTGAACTCCCTTAAAAGCTGTAACCACTTGACTGCGATCTCTACTCGTGCATGTAACCACTATTGAGTGAGTGCTGGGAAAGTAGGTGCTGACCACTCTGGTTTAAAATGCTCATCTCATTCTTGCTCTTCCTACGGGGGGATAATTGTGTGTGTGTGTGTGTGTGTGTGTGTGTGTGTGTGTGTGCGCGCGCGCGCGCGCGCATATATGGGTGTTTTCCCTGCATGTATATCAGAGGCCAGAAAAAGGCTTGGAGTTACAGACAGTTGTAGTCTGCTGCCCTGTGTGTGCTGGGAATTAAACCGGGGTCCTCTAGAAGAGCCATCTCTCTAGTCCACTCTTCCAAGCATTATTCTTGAAACCCTTTGTTCCAATAACACTTTAAAAAGTTGGAGATTTCTCCTCAAGCTCTTCCCCACCTCCTCCTTTTTTCAGACAGGGTCTCGACGCAGTCCTGGATGCTCTGGAATTTACTCTGTAGCCTAGGCTGGCCTCTATCTCAGATCCTCCTGCCTCTGCTGGAATTATTTGTGTGCTTGCACACCTGGCCGAATTTCCTTTTTTTTTTTTCTTTCTTTAATTTATTCTTCTCTCAATAATCCTGACTGCAGTTTCCCGTCCCCTCTGTCTCCTCTCTTCCCTGTCCCTCGCCACCATCTCCCCTCTCCCCCAGATCTACTCCTCCTCTCCCTTCAGTAAAGATCAGGCCTCCTAGAGATCTCACCAAATGTGGTATAACAAGTTACAAAAGACTGAGTACACATCCCCTATCCAGGCTGCACAAGACAACTCGGTAGGAGGAGAAGGGTCCCTAGAGCAGGCAAGAGTCAGAGACAGCCCCTGCCCCCACCAGCACTGTAACATACACGCAGAGGACCTAGCTCGGGCATATTCAGTCTCTGTGAGCCCTCGATAGTTGATTTTGTGGGTTTTCTAGTGGTGTTCTTGACCCCCTCTGGCTCCTACAATCCTTCCTCTCTCTCACAGGATTCCCTGAGCTCTGCCTAACGTTTGGCTGTGGGTCTCTGCATCCTATAAGTTGCTGGATGAAGCCTCTGATAATTTATGCTGGACTCTGGTCTCTGAGTGTGGTAGAATATCATTAGGAATCATACCACTGTCTTTTTTCCAGTTGTGTTGGTTCTATCCTAGGTCTCCGGGCTATTTGACCTTTGGTTTCTGGCCCTCCGGGCAGTGTCAGGCATTGGCTCCTAATCCTGGTGTGGGTCTCAGGCTGGACTAGTCATTGGGTGGCCACTCCTACAAGTTCTGCGCCACCTTTACCCCTGCACACCTTGCAAGCAGGACATATGGCAGGACAAAGGTTATGTGGCTGCATCGGTGTCCCAATCCCTCCACTGGAAGCTTTGCCTGGTTACGGAAGATGGCCAGTTCAGGCTCTGTATCCTCCATTGCTAGGAGTCTTTTCTAGGGTCACCCTTGTAAATTCCAGGAAGTTTCCATTGCACTAGGTTTCTACCTCACTTCTAAAACACCTGCCCCCAGTTCTAGGTTTCTCTCACAGTATTCTCACTCTCCAACCACCCCTGCCCTCTTGTCCCCCATCCTGATCCCTCCTGTTTCCATCTCCACCTAACCCTTAAAAAAGTAATTATGTGGATGTTCCTGAGTGTATGTGTGAACACCATTTGTGTACAAGAGCCCACAGAGGTCAGAAGAAGGTGTCAGATCCCCTGGAATGGGAGTTACAAATGATTGTAAGCCACCGTGTGAGTACTGGGAACCAAACTCAGATCTTTTGCAAGAACTGTATATGGGTGTGGCTGTGGTAGGTGGTGTGGTAGTGTGTGTGTGTGTGTGTGTGTGTGTGTGTGTGTGTGTGTGTGTGTGTGTGTGTGTGTTTTCTCATGTGTGCTTGTGCGCATGCACATGGTTGTGTGTTTGTTTACCTAGGTGTGTACCTGTATGTAGAGGCCAAAGGACAACTTCACCTCTTTTTTTGAGAAAGGGAGTCTCTCAGGCCTGGAACTCCTTCCCGGGGATCCACCTACCTCCATCTTTTTAAGAATGGGCTAACAAGAGTGCACCACAACATCTAGCTTTTTCATTTGGACTCTGGGTTAAGCATGAGGCCTGCTTACAAGGAAACACTTTGCTGACTGAGCTCGCTCCCCAGCCCTTGAATGGCGCAAACCAATAGATAGTTGTCACCATAAATCTTAAGGACAGAAGTCAAAAATTCAAGTATGATAGAGCTTCAGCTTTTCTGAGATGTTGAGGGAAAAATTCTGAGGCATCACTTGGTTTATGATTCTGTAACTTTGATCTCTGACTCATTGCCATTGCATATTTAGTGTGTCTTTTCTTAGTGTCACTGGATTAGGGCCAGCAATAACAATCTTAAACTGGATTATCTCATCTCAAAATCCTTACCCTTAATTCTGTCTATGAGGCTGGTTTTGTTTTGTTGTTGTTGTTGTTGTTTTTTGGTTTGTTTTTGTTTTTGTTTTTTCAAATAAAAGTACTAGGGAACATAAATAGTATAGGGAGACCAGCATGTAATTTACTTCTGAACCAGTCAGGTTTTACTCTGGCCCGTTGCTATGCCCACAGTATGGAAAATGAACTGGGAAGGTTTACTCATTTGTCGCATAGACCAGTTATAAGTGTTTTATAATAAGGTTGTGGTCATGGTATGCTGAGAAATTTACGAAGGATTTCAGAATAGGAAACATAGGACTTGATAGCTAAGAAGAAAGGAGACTTAAGGTTGATCTCAAAATTTAGCCATGCTGCGTTGAAATAATGGGACCAATTATAATCATTTGTGGCTCACATTTTGATATTATTGTCATTTGATTTCTTTGAGGCTTCTCAAAGCCTTTACCTCCCAGTACTGTTAAACTGTCAGTGGAGTTTCAGTGTCAGTGGCTATAAACATAAATTTAGAAGACAGTTTGACAACATGACTGGTTAGCAAAGTAAAAGTAGCTCCCTCCTAGGGCTATGGCACGGAGTTTTGATCAGTTTTACAGTAGCAGTCATCCTTTCTGCAGAGCAAGTCTTAAATCTAAACAAAGTGATTGGTTACCCCCAAAATAGCCTTGCCACTATGGTACCAGAGAACACATCCTGCCTGGTAGGTTAATATTGTGGTATGCATGGCCTAATCCTGGCTGAGACCATTGATGGTTTCTCCCTCAGTACCCTGCACAGCACCTTTGGCACTGTGAAAACTAATCAGTAGGGAGGGGAGCATGTTGCCTGTTGGGCTAGAGATTGTGATTTCCCTGTTTCTAAGAGTCAGTGTTCATGGTGCCTCTGTCAGTAATGTTTTACCATGTAGTTGGGTTGGCAACCAAGAGCAATGGCCAGAGTCACCATTTTGCAGACCTCTAAGTCATTCTACTTCCAGGGAATTATTCCTAGGCTTTCCACTTAACAACTCTATTGTATTGTCAAGCCATGCAAGGTAGTATTTATCACTTTGAATAAAATAGTTTCAAAACTAGTGATGTAAAATAATCATTAATACATTTCTTTTTGTTTTAAAAGTACATCCTAGTATTTTATCTCATATCTAAATGCATGTAATAGTTTTTGTTGGACTATTTTTTCAATCAGCTATTTATAAAATGCCATATAAATTTCCTATAAAATATACGTCTGTATATTGACTCATTATTTCTCTTCTCAAGTTTTAAGCAGGGTCTGAAAACGCTTGGTGTTTTAGAGAAAATTCAAACTTACCCAGAAGTATTTTATAACATCCTTTGTCATAAACCTGAGAATCTTTCTGCAAAAATCCTTAGTGATCTTTTCACAGTCCAGGGATTACCAGATGTACAAACTTTGAGATTTTGGAACAGTTACTTACAGGCTATAGAAGGTATGTGGATTCTTTTCAGTATATTTACTGGGGTTTTGCTTTTGCCAATAAGAAAATTTAAATCTATTGTTTGTATTTACAAAGGAAACAAGTTACCCAGCATACTTATATCATAAATACTTATGTGTCTGTGTGTGTGTCTGTGTGTGTGTGTGTGTGTGTGTGTGTGTGTGTTTAAGAAGGAAAGCAGCCTTAAATATGGATGTTAGTACTAGCAAAGAGCAGTTGTAAAGCTGATTTCTACTTCATCCTTTTCAATTTAAAATAAACTGATTATTCTGTATCTACTTTATTCACTACTCCATTAGTATTTGTTAATAAATATTAATTACATGTTCCATTTTTTAAAAAGAGAAACTTTTAACTTTCAAGTTGAAATTTTCTTGAAATTTTTGTTTTTTTACCATGTACTGTTTTCTTCAGCATTTGGTAGGCTATCATATTAATTAATGATTACATAAAAGAAGGATATAATAAATAGGTAACCTGTTTTTTTTGGTTTTTTTTTGTTTTTGTTGTTGTTTTTTGTCATACATTAAGATTCGCTTATTGAATGTACCGCTTACGATACATTGTGATGTAGTTTGCCTTACATGAATGGTAGGATCCATTCCTACCATTGTTTTCAGTCTAGTTGGAAAGAGTCTATGCTGACAATATGTTTTGTAGATGTTTCTGTTGTCTCTAATTGCTAAGTACTTTTAGTAATTGTCTCTAATTACTTTTCAGATGGTAAATCGGCAACAACAATGGAAGACATTCTTATTTTTGCAACTGGATGTAGTTCCATCCCACCTGCTGGATTTAAACCCTCTCCTTCAATTGAATGTCTACATATCGATTTTCCTGTTGGGAACAAATGTAACAACTGTTTAGCTCTACCAATCACCAACACATATAAAGAGTTTCAGGAAAATATGGATTTTGCCATAAAAGACGCTCTAAGACTAGAAAAGGAAGAAGAGTCTCGCTCACTCCCTTGGACATTAAAGGATACTTCTAATGAAGAAATGCTTCTTTAAAGGCTGCTATTAATAACTGTATCTATCAATCATCACTTTTGAACATTCTGGCCAGCTTATTGGCTCAATAAAATTTATGTCTCTCTTCTAAAGGGATGTTTTGGCTTCTGAACCACGGAGGGTTTGGTCAAGACATTCTGGTGGTATTTGGTGATAGCTTTCTGTTACTGTGCTTTCTTTATGACGTCAGTGTAAATATTCTTCCAATGGTTGTACGAACTATTCATCTGTACAGGTGCTCCACTATGTCAGCATGACATAAGAAACCCTGGGTCCTCGCTTTTCAAGTTAGATTCACTGGTGTAGAATGAACGACACAGCTTTTGCGGTTTTCCATTTTTTTGTTTGTTTGTCTCTTTTTTGTTATTTGTTTTTCTCTACATAGCCCTGGTTGTCCTGCAACTGGCTATGTGGATAAGGCTGTCCAATTTCTATATTTTAAAGCATTAAATAGAAAAGTTTGAAAGTCATCTCATAAATCAGAGATATGGACATGCTTTTCTATGATTTAATTTTTAAATGTTTTTGTAATTAAGTGACCAATCCAACAATTAAGTACCGACTAGTTGGAAATCCTGTATAAAAAGCAGAGCTATACAAATAACTCTGGAATTTATGGGTACTGCTGATATGTTTGCAGGTGTACTTTTAAATGCCTTAGAAAGTACATCTTGTTCAATGCCTTGTATAGTCAGTGTGTCTCACATGTCTGAACAATGTCTGACTGTCGTGGTTTGGCTACATTACAGCTATTTATTATCAAGATTGTTGTACGATTGGTAAGATCTTACCATAGCATTCTATATTTACTTTCTTTGCTTTCAAAAGTTACATTGTATAAGCAATAAATAAATAATTTAAAACTACAAATAGTAAAAAAAAAAAAGAAACAAAAAACAAACTCTAATTTTGCCCATAGATATGTGTAATGTATTTTGTATATTCTTTATAAACTATTTATTTTTCGATTTTTATTGTTTTTGTGATAGGGTGTGTCTGTTCTAAATCTGCAGTCCTCCAGCCTTAGTCACTTAGATGCTGGGGTTGTGATGTACACCAATGTTCTCAGCAATGGTTATTCTTTTGACTATATGAATAATACAGAAGGAACAGGGAATCGCGCACTTAAGGCAGCTCAAGATATACATAGTCTCTCGCAGGGCCTCATGGCACACACCTGCAACCCCTGCTCTTGGGAGGGTAAGTCAGGAGGATCGGGAGTGACAGAACAATTTTAAGGCCACTGTGGGCTACAAGAGACCCTGCCTTGACAGATAAGTGGAGGAGCCACTCACAGTAACGTCTTCATTTGTGGCCTTACAAATCTAGTGCCCTAATCTATTATAAAATATAAGGAAGACGAAGCCCCAAGTTTCACTTTAAAGTATCATGGGAGTTTAAGGGGAAAAAAAAAAAAACAGAACCGATTTGATATTGGTAATGTGCTTCTTAATGCCAAAGGAAAAAACTCAAATGTAATCATAGTATCATTTTGTTTGTTACCTCAGAACCTAATAAAGTTCCTTTTTTTTTTTTTTTTTTTTTTTCCAAACTTGAGCATACAGCATTAAGGCATTTCTTTATCTTGTATTACATTTTGCTGGATTTTCAAAAGTAATTAAATGATCCATCTTCGAATACTTTAAACCTCAAACTCAGCAGGCAGGTTTAATTTCAAGTATGTTGATAAATGGGATCTTTACATCTTAACCTAGTTAGTTCTCACGTTTTAAAAGCTGTTGTGTTAGGATGTGGCGCTTTGGGCTGCCTACAAGTTGTATTTCGCTGTTACTGCACTTATTGTATCTGTAACCATGGCCTTAGTGGTAAGATGGTATCAGTAATAACATATTTACTTCTTAAAGTGGAACATGGACGTAGGTTAATCTTTACAATCGAGGCTTATCAGTGAAATTGCAACATTACTGTGTCATTTTTTTCCTGTTCTTTTATAGCATAATTCTTACATTCAATCTTAAGTACTTAGTTTCAGTATTATGAAGGAACAATTTTGTGTTTGGTTAAGTAAAAAGCCTGCACTACCATGGTCTCTGTTGTCCCCCTAATTATACTGGAAGCTTTTGTTACCTGTACATTCAACATTAAAATGCAAAGGACATACACAGGTAAGTTTTCCAGGTGACTTTGCCTTAGCATCCAGTCACACTGCAGTGGTAAGAACTAGAGTCTGTTGATAAACACAGTTACTGTCACATCATTGTTACAAGGTAGTGGTTATGCTTCAGATAATTCAGTGTCAAGCATGAGAACACAATTAATGATGCATTACTTGAATGTATATTATCTGTAACTTAAGAACATTTGCAGCCCTTGAAAGAGACCCAATTTTCAATTCTGATTTTGGCCATTTTCAAATATCCAAATTAGTCTGATACCTACTGCACATCAGATACTGTCCTCAGAAACAGTTTATAATTCAGTCTGTTTAAAATATAATTAAATCTCATAGTGCAGAGGGTATATAGCCCAGTGATAGAGTGGTTTGCCTAGCTAGCATGTGTATGACCTTGGGTTTCATCCACAGTGTCACCAAAAATTTAAGAAAAAAGGCATGAAAACTTATAATAAAGTTTCTAAATGTTTTTATGCCACCAGATGTCAAGTGTTAATAGAAATTAAACTTACTTGAATCTTTCTTAGCAGTTACTATTGTTCTAATGAAACACCATGACCAAAAGCAACTTGGGGAAGAAAGGGTTTATTTTGCTTACACTTCCCTATCACTGTCATTGAGAGAAGTCAAGGCAGGAACCTTTAGGCAGGAGTTGATGCAGAAGCCATGAATGATTGCTTAAGGCTTACTGGCCTGCTGTCCATGGCTTTCTCACTTGCTTTCTTATAGAACCTAAGACCAACAGCCCAGGGGTGGTACCACACACAATGAACTGTCCTTCCACCACCAATTGCTAGCCAAGAAAACACCCTTCAGGTTTGCCCACTGCCTGGTCTTAGGGAGGCATTTTTTTCAATTGAGGATTCTTTCCCTTAGATGTCTCTACGTAGATTGTGTCAAGAATGTAATAAGGACATGATTCTTTTTTGGTGCAGATATTTCTCATTTCTTCCCTATTAGCATATAGTTGTACAAAACAATGTATCATGACATACATGAATGTCATGAACTTTGGTCACATTCCTCCTCTTATTGTGTCATACTTAGCCCGTGCTGACTCCCACTAGTCTCAACCAAATACTCCACTTATAAAGTTAGTAATCTTATTAAAGTGGGTAAGATCCAGATCCTTTATTATTCATGTTTGAGAGATTGGGGAACCCTTAAGAAGTGAATTGTTCTGGGCTACTATGCTATGATAAAACTATCCCCCAATGTGGTTTAATTAAGCCAGAAAATCTGGAGTCAGATATACACAACTACAGTAAATTAACATTCTGAAGCCATAATTTTTATTCTGATTATAATAATACAACGTAAGTATAATAAGACCAAGAGAAAATATTGGTATTTGCTTTGCAAGTGCTGTTTTATATAGTTATTCTTCTGTGGGGTGTATTTTTCTTTATGTTTATTCCCCACACTATACACTATTCAACAGAAACACAATGTATAAATGTTTGCATTGTCTTAGTATTTTACATTAATGTGCCTTACAGTCTTGGAAGGAGTTTATGGTCGAACTTAAATGGTTAAATGGCAAATTTGTACTGAAAAGTGGGAATGCTCAGGTGTACTAAAATTGAACTCACTGCAAGGTGGAAATGCCATTAGGCTTCATAGTTCGTGGATACTAGAATCCAGAATATTTTCCTTAAGGCAGAAACTGTTAATAATTTCCACTACAACACACCTAGGTTGTTGAAGCTTCCTTTAAAATATTAGTAATAGCACTGAAGAAAACCTCAATAAACATTCTATTTGATTTCTTAATGCATGTGTCAGCTATAAAATAAAAGCTTTAATTCTTGCAGAATCCAAATCCTGATTCTAGGCTAAGGTATTTCCTGGTGGTTTAAAAAACAAGATATCCTGTTAACATTTTATAAAGATAAACATTTTTTATCTGTCAAATAGAGCCCATGTTTTTATTGTAAAATGTAATCTTGCCTTTAAAAAATAGAAAAAATAATTTTGTTATTTCGAAAGCCAACTTTTTGAAGGTATTATTTTTTATCTCAGAATCCGGCTGCTTCAGAATTAACACTTTAATGAAATGTCTTCAGTGAATTCACTGAATTGGTAATAAGTTGTCACTGTATTTATTTTTGACATTAATAAAATCTATTATACAAACGGTCGATAAGGGATTTATTTCATAATTACAGAGTTTAAAATGTACCAAAGCAGGCTGTGATCATCCAGATTCTTTTCAGAATAATGTTCGTGGTTGTTCTGAATTCGCACTGCTGACAGGAAGAAATGCTGCCCTTTGGCTCCTCCGTGATTTTTTACCCTAGCTGACCGAAACCATAAAGCTGGTCATTTTGCTTATGAAATGAGACAGAAATCTGCCGCGTTTGTAGTAAACGTTTTCAGAGAAAATAGGGAAAGGGCATTTCTGCTGTGAAGGGAATCACGGCAATGCAGTTTCCAGCGTTTCGTGTAGTCTCGTAATTTTTACGACGTTTTAAACCCCGTGAAAAGCGCGGTACGGACCTGACGGCTGGACCCACATCACAAGTCCCCGCCCAGAGAAGCAACTGAAGAGCAGCAAACCTCGGAAGGCTCGGCTGGATTGGTCGGAAGCGCTGCGGGGACTGGGACGACGGACGAGCGCTGGGACCGACGGGGCGGGGCGGCTCCCTCCAGGCCCGCCCCCTCTGACGCCGCTTCCTTCCGGGGCGGGAGGGTGAGCCACGTCATCTTCGGGCACCCAGTGCCAGCCGGGCAGTGGATGGTGGGAAGCAAGATGGCGGCAAGTGCCAGCATTCGGGAGAGGCAAACAGGTATTCGTTATTCCTTGTCTGCAGTTCGCGCCGGAGCAGAGCAGCGATTTGCCCTCTGTCTGTCGCCTGCGCTGGTGGTGCGCGCAGCTCGGAGTTGAGCTTCTTTAGCTGCGGCCCTTTGAAGTTGTAGGGAAGGAAAGACGGGCTTTCCAGCCTTTGCCTGTGGTACAAGAGAAGGAGCCTCTGTAGGCTGGTTGCTGCACAGCTCCGTTTCTTTTGGTGAAACTACTGAGAGCTTCAGGAGGCCATCCCAGCTAGGACTGGCAGCTGGTATTTTCTTTCTTATATTGCCACTTAACAAGGACTGTAGATTTGTGTTTCTCCCTATTTTCAGTCTCCCAGGCTAGCTTGGTTTTCACTTTCAGTTCTAAGGTTTTTCAGAACTGTTTCCGACATTTGCGCCGTAATTACAGAACCTAAGTATTCTTCTCAGAGCTCCTTACTTTATGCCATCTTCTTTGGACCAGTCTTGGGAGAACCTGAAGAAAAAGGCCAGGTGATAATGACTTCCTCCTGCAGCTTGCTGGAAGGGACTGGAGAATGTCAAATTAGCAGCGTCCCATTTCAATTGTTCGACATGTTAGTAATATTAAAGTGGTATAATAGTTGTATCTTAAGTAGAGCATATTTGTACAACTTCCATTTATTCAGAAAATATGAAGATACATATTACTTCCCTTAACTTTTCTTTTTATTATGAGATAGTCCTGATTTTCTGTCAACAACTCTAGTAACTTGGTAATTGCATATTGGCCTCAAAATAATGATATATTCATAACTATATATATTTATTATATATATGTGTGTGTGAGATTTATATATACTACTTGTTGAGAAACTATTCCAAAGAGAATAGAAATATGTTGTGAGCCATCAAGAATGTTTACATTTTAATTCTCCTGAAATTATGCTCATTTGTATGAAAAATAATTGGTTACAATCAATACAACATACCAGAAGAATCTGGACTGCACCTGGTTCCCTTGTCTTAAAAAAAAAAAGAATTTGATAGATTTGAATGTAGCATACTGAACAGAAAGCGTACTGAAATGTACTTTATATTTCTCAGTAGATAATTCAGTAAAACCTGTGAGACACAGTAAAGCATAACTTAAATGTTTTCAAAAGTCCAAATATGATTTGAGGAATGCTTGATAATTCATTTTATTTGCAAACAAATAAAAGCCCAGTTTTTCTTAACAGTTTGGGTCCAATAGCTTAATAAAACCAATGAATTAGATCTTCCTACCCATGAGCAAAGCTGTTCTGGTGAAAGGGATCCTTTTAAAAGTTGAATTTATATAATAGTACATTTTTAATATGCAAACATTGTAAAACATTAAAATCTAATATCATATTTTGTCTTGTAGAAGAAATTCTAAACAGTCTTATTAAATAAGAAACACAGAGCCAAATACCGAGTTAAAAGCCCAAGAGATCAGAGCCTTTAGCTTACCACTCGCTGCCGTCCTTCCCCTGAGAGAGAGCTTCTCCTGTGTGACCCGTCTTTTTATTGCCTTTCTGTTCTACCTTCTCATTGGCTTTAAAGCCAACCACATGATTTCCTCATTACTGCCTGTCTATATAGACCTCCATGTCTCTATGGTTGGTACTAGGATTAAAGGTGTGTGTCACCATGCTGGCTGTGTCCTTGAACACACAGACTCTGCCTGCCATGTGATTGGATTAAGGGCATGTGCTACCACTGCCAGACTTCTGCTCAATGGCTTGCTATTAGCTCTGATCCCCAGGCAACTTTATCTATTAACATACAAATAAAATCACATTTCAGCACAAATAAAATATCACCATATTGTCTTTTGGTGGAAATAAACTTCATTGTAGCAAGATTCTACGTTATTACTATCTTGCTTATGCTACATCAGTTATTAAGTAGTTATTAAACTGTAAGTGGATCATGTCTTATTTTCAGAAGAATAAAATCCTTTGTGTTATAACATTAGAAGTAACATGCTGTGGTGGCACACGCCTTTAATGCCAGCACTGGAGAGGCAGGTGGATCTCTGTGAGTTCGAGGCCAGCCTGGGCTACAGAGTGAGTTCCAGGAAAGGTGCAAAACTACACAGAGAAACCCTGTTTCGAAAAACCAAAACCTTGAATTCTATTGAGAATATATAGGAATAACAATCCTTGAATATCCTAGGTTAACAATGCTTTGATACAAAGTAGTTTGTTGTCAGTTTGGATGGATGAGCTAGTAGTTTATTTATGTGCTGAGAATTTATCATTGTTTTAGGTAGTTTCTGTTGTTGTCTTAATTTTACAGATGAAGAAACTAAGATACAAAGTCATTAACTAGCATGCC
The DNA here is from genome assembly GCF_004664715.2 of Peromyscus leucopus. Taxonomy (NCBI): domain Eukaryota; kingdom Metazoa; phylum Chordata; class Mammalia; order Rodentia; family Cricetidae; genus Peromyscus; species Peromyscus leucopus. The sequence continues at coordinate 20,361,907 of NC_051075.1, forward strand.
TGTTTCTTGCTTTGTCTTCTGAAATACCTGTCACCTTGTGAAAACTTCGTGAATTAAAGTAATATAAATTGCTTGTGATTCTTGCAGGTTCTTCCTTATCTCCTTGCTTCTCAGTGTTGCACAGCCCACATCAACTGCTCTTTCTCTTATTGTGATCTCATCTGGCCTCTTGTTTAAAGTATTTTATATGCTGGTGTCTTTGTCGGTGTTCTGTTGCTGTGAAGAGACACCATGACCACAGCAACTCTTATAAAGAAAACATCTAATTTTGGGTTGCTTTTAGTTTCAAAGATTTAGTCATTATCATCTTGGTGGAGAGAATGGCAGCATGCAGGCAGGCATGGTGCTGGATAAGTAGCTGAGAATTGTACATCCAGATCCCCATGCAGCAGGAACAGAGAGTCTCTAGGCTTGGAATGAGCTTTTTGAAACCTCAAGGCCCAGTCCTTATGACACACTTCATCCAACAAGGCCACACTTCCTACTCATTTCAAATAGTGCCACTCTCTGGTATCCAATTATTCAGGTCTTGGAGCCTAAGGGGGCCATTCTCCTTCAAACTACCACAGCTGGTAATTCCCAGGTAGACCTCTATTCTGAATGCAGGCCATTTGATATCAGTTAATGAAAGCTTTGTTCTTATAGTTGCTTATGTAAAACTACATGTGATTTTCTCTTTTTCTCTTTTTACTTTAACTCAATTCAGATTTCTTAGTAAATCATTCCAGTTTTACTCTACAGCTATCTGGTACCTGTTGCTATCCCTCAACACAGCCTCCTTGAGTTTCTGCCTGTAGTTTTTGCTTTTACAACCTTGTTTCCTTTCATTCTTTTACAGATAACACCTACACTAAATATGGCACACATTTGCCCCAAACCTTCTAATAGCTTCTTATTTTCTTTATGGTATAAGGAAGTGATCTCCAGGTCCACATATGAGCTAGTCTCTGCTTACCTTGCTCACTTTATTACCTTCCCCTGACCACACACCTGGATACTCCCACCCTCTGTATTTGTATCCTCTTGGTGAGTGACTTGTATGGCTCACTTCCTCTAGGTCTTTACTCAGATGTGTGTTTCTCAGGAGGCCTTCCCAATCACTACCCCACCTCACTTTTCTCCTTTCCTGGTCCCATTTTTCTTCACAGCATTTAGCATGATCTCATACATCACATGTTTAATTATTTTGTAAATGGCCTTTGTCCCTCATCAAGAATAATGAAAACTGCACGAGGAAACATAATTTTTATTCAGTTTGTTTGTTTTCCTCTATGTGATTCCCTATAATTAGGGCAGTATCTAGCACATGGTAAGCACTCAATAAGCATTTGTTGAATGAATGGATGGATGGATGGATGAATGAATGAATGAGTAAACCATTCATACAAATAAGTGAAGAAAATTTTCTGGGTAAGGGTGAAGCTACCTTAACCAAATGTAAGAATGTAGGGTAATATATTTAGAGCCCATAAAGAAAATTAATTTATCTTTTCTGTTAGAAGCAATGATTTAAGCATGGAGAGTTAAACTCTGATGACGTAGAATTGCATTCTTTTATCACTCTTTAAACATACGCCACGTGCTTCATTAGCAAATTAGTTGTATCAGAATGTCTTTGAACAAGTTAGCCAAGGCTCAGAGTTGGAGAAGCTTTCCTAATTGAGCCAAGACCGATGTGACATTATCTGCTGCTACTGGCCTTTCATGATGCAATGAACTAACATCTACTAACTCTGGAGACTGTCAGGTGCCAGCTTACATGACAGCCCAGCTGTGGTTCTTCATGCTTGCCATTGGGGCAAGACTAGGACCGATGCTCCTGGGAATGGGCTTTTCTTGTGTCTTTGGTGTCTGGGCATAGAAGGAAAGCACACTGAGAGCATAATCAGTGCAGGAGCATTGGGTCCGTACCGTCTGTGTTGATGTTTGTGCAGGACCACGGCCTCTGTCACTCTTTGAAGCGGGCATCAGTTGTTGGTAATGTGTACTATTGTAGAACCAACGTTTTGAAGGGGAAAAAAAAGTTGGCTGGCCTGGCAAGATGGCTCAGCAGGTAAAGGCACTTGCCACCAAACCTGACAACCTGAGTTCGATCCCCATGACCCACATGGTAGAAGAAGAGAGCCAACGCCCACAAATTGTCTTGTGGCCTCCACACGTATGGCATGACATATGTGCATACATGCAGGTACACACAATAAGGAAACATAAAAAAAGAGAAAAGTTTATATACTCACATAAATATCCTAATTTACTTAGCTCTCTGCATCCATGGTTTCTGCAACTGTGGATTCAGACAACTGCAAATCAAAACTATTATAAGTAAAATATGTCTGTACTAAATGTGTATAGACATTTTTCTTGTCATTGTTCCTTAATGCAGTACAACAAACAACCTGTCATTTACGTTGATCTAGGTACTGATACCTTAAAGGAGTCCCCCTAGGTTAGATCAAATACTATACCATTTTATTTTTAAAATATCATCAAAAAGATTTATAATTAAATGTAAGGACTTGAGCATCTAAGGAATTTTGGTATCTAAAAGAGGTTCTAATGGGGGTGACTGGACAGTGTGCGCAAGTGCACTCTTTTCAGTGATGGTGCTGAGCAGCATCACACCTACCTCCCTTAACTTTTAAGTGTTTATAACAGCTCTTTCAATAGGTGATATGTTGTAAAGTTATTTGTTTGTGTATTAGATACTGCTGTATTCGTAGTTTGGTGTTGCATGAATTCTAAATGGTGTTATAATAAAAACCCAGAGACAGATAATGGTGTAAATGCTGAAAGATCATGGGAAACAAGCCACAGCCATTTCTCACCTTGCTGTCTCCTCAGCTGATCCACGAATCCTCAGACTGAATGCTTCTGAGTCCTCAGCCAAAAGACCTCTAGTTCCTAAATCTTCACACCTTCATGCCTTTCTCCACCTAGTCATTTCGCTTCCTATCTCAACCTTCCTAGTGCAGGGATTAATGGCGTGTGTGCCTCCCAAATACTGGGGTTGAAAGTGTGTGCCACCACTGCCTGGCTCTGTTTCTCTCCTAGACTGAATTAATCTAGTGTAGCCCAGTGTGCCCTTGAATTCACAGAGATCCAGATGATTCTCTGTCTCCCAAGTGCTAGAATTAAATGTGTTTGCCACCACTGCCTGGCTCTGTCCTCTGATCTTCAGGCAAGTTTTATTTCTTAGATTACAAACATTACCACATTTTAATAATAAAAGAAGGGTATAACTAATATAAGAAAAACTACATACAATAAGTACAATAACTATATACAATATATAGTCAAGAATTACATTAATAATATCCAGTCCATTAACATTTGACAAATTCAGAGAAAATATTCTATTATTTATCCTATTTTGGTAAGTCCAAAGTGTAGAACCTAATTTGCTTTCTATCCTAACTTGTATTACCAACCCAAAACTATCTTTTGATGTCTTTCAAACTTTTACACTTTAAACCTCTTTAGTAAGTTGTGGTGATATATTGTGTTCCCCAATATATATGTGTACCCTAATAAAACTTATTTGGGGTCAGAGAACAGAACAGCCACTAGATGAGACATAGAGGCCAGACAGTGGTGGCACGCAACCTTAATCCTAGCATTCTGGAGGCAGAGATCCATCTGGATCTCTGTGAATTCAAGGCCACACTGGAAACAGAGCCAGAAATGGTGGCACATACCTTTAATCCCAAAAAGTAATGGCAGGAAGCAGAAAGGTATATAAGGTGTGAGGACCAGGAACTAGAGACTTTTAGGCTTTTAGCAGCAGTTCAGCTGAGACCCTCAAGGTAAGGACTCAGAGGTTTTCAGTCTGAGGATTCGTGGAAACAGGATCAGCTGAGGAGTTGGCAAGGTGAGGTTGGCTGTGGCTTGTTCTGTCTCTCTGATCTTTCACCATTCACCCTAATATTTGGATCCAGGTTTTTTATTAATAAGACTATTTAGGAATTCATGTTACAGTGAGTTTCTTTTCTGAATTTGTTCACAAGGAAAACTATAACTATCTGGTCTTCAACTCCCTCAGAGACCTGAGAAGGAAATAATATTATTCCTTCTCAAGGAACTGCAGGCAAGCGATTTCCAAAATATGTGAGAAATGATAGAAATAGCTGGCTGCCTGGACAGTCACTCAAGGTTCCTCTGCAATGTTGGGGCATCTATCTTCAGCCTACAGGCCAAGCATATCGGACAGACTTATTGATGAAGCAGAATTTTCTGAATTCTGGGCTGTCCTACATTGTCTTGGCAGAGTTTGGCAGTCATTTCTTTTGTGTCCTGCTTGTCCATTTGGACAGCATACTGTTAGTGGTCAAGACAAGAGCACTTTCTTGCTCAGTGGCTAACTTTTGCCACAAAGAAAGTAAACTCCATAAGGAATTTCTTCAGTGCCCATCATCTCTGAAGTATATTAGTACTGCCAGGAGCAGACATGTCTCATTGTCATAATAAATAAATAAATAAATAAATAAATAAATAAATAAATAAATAAATAAATAAATAAATAAATAAATAAAAAGAGTCTGTTATTAAAACATCTTAAATGCTATATTCTGTAGATTTCTGAAGTCTTTAAAGACAACCTGTCTATCTAAAATACATCTCTGTTTGACTTTGAAAACATAACTAAAATGACTACAAGTTTGATTGTAATAGATGAGTAACTACTAACCTGCATTTCTTTATAGCCTAATTAGTTGGTAATAATAACTTTCAAGGTGTAGAAATTTGCATGACATTGTTAAATGAACTGTATAGGTACAATACCTTGAACAAGATTAGAAGTATATGTACTACATTATGTTCCAACAAAAATAACCTCAACTTTGTACCAGTATACAAAATTTGTATATAATAAACAAAAATCCAATCCAATGTAAAATATTTAAAACTAGTAGTTGTTTTTTAAAAGTAGATTCAATAATCTACCTTTTATCTTACCATATCTATATTCTCCCTTTTTTCTTTTCAAAGTAGATTCAATAATCTACCCTTTTATTCTATCAACCCTTTTATTCTATCATTTCTGTATCTTTTTTTCAGAGTAGATTCTATAATCTACCTTTTATCTTATCATATTTGTATCCTTTTTTTCTTTTCAAAACAACCCTAAAACTAATCTCCTTTGTTTAGCTTTTTTCCTGATCATTAACAATAACAACTTGTAACCAACCACCCTAAACAATGACAATTATCCATAACCCATTGAATGACCAAAAATCCACCCACCCCACCTCATGGGAATATGGGCGTCATGTTATGTTCTTAAAATTACTTCCTGCTGTCTGGGGGCCAAGGCATCTTTAAAGACTCCTGAAAAGAAAATTTGGGGTTAATTGTCAAGTCCTGGGAGAGGCCGCTGTATTATTTGTTGTACAGTCTCAGGGTAATGAGAAAGTGCAGTTTGTCTCAAGTCCTGGATAGAGACGTCTGTGAGGCTGGATCATCTCTGCTAGCCATTTCGGAATTGTCCTGAGTAGTTTGCAGTCCAAAGCTGATCTTTAGGTAGTGTTTGTCAGCCAGGTGGAGTTATGGTAGTCCATGTGAAATCATTGTTGTGGGATTCCATCATCTTTTTGGAGACCTCAGAGATCACATTAGGTCAGATTATTACTTTTCTTGGTAATTTTTTCAGAGTAGTTCTTCAATCTTTGGATGCTTATTTGTCCAAAGGTCTTTAAATTCTTCAAAATGGTTGTTTTTATTTTCTGGAAAAGACAAAAACAAAAACCCTTCCCCAACCCTAACTTTGTGGAGTTTCCAAATCTCATATTTATCATTTTTGATTTAAAGTTTCTCCTGAATGTTTTGTTCTCTTTTATAGCTGTTCTATCATCCAAAGCAGTATAGTTTTATAAATAGACATTAGTCTCTTTAATTGCTCTGGGAAGGAGTTTCTTCCACAATGACAGAAAAGGACTGAATGGAATTTGTCATGGGGATTACCTTGTCTGTCCCTTTTTGACCTACATTGTTGGTCCAATGTCTGCCTTTGCCACACCTTCTGCATAATTCAGAAAGGATGGGCATTCTGTTGGGATTATTCTTTGAAAAAATGTTTTTAGGAATGCCCTGTTTACAGTCTCCTTTTAGGTGACCTTGTTTACCACAATTGAAACATTTGACATTATTATTTTTCTTCAAACCTCTGGAAATTACCTCTCCTATCCAAGTATCATCATTGTCAAGAGAGTCAATATTCACTGTATCTCGGATCCATTCCTCCAAGGATCCATTGCCTTTAAGGGCCTAATTACCCTTTTGCATTGTGCATTGGCATTTTCAAAAACCAGAGATTCAACTATTATTTGTGCAGCTTCTGAATTTGGTATCATTCTATTTACTGCTAAAGTCAGTCCTTGTAAGAAATCAGTGGTTTCTTTTGGGCCCTGTTATAACTTTAATAAATGACTCAGTTTTCTTTCCTACTTTTTCAGTTATGTCCCAAGCATTCAAGACTGCTGTGTGTCATAAAGCTAGGGTGTGGTTATCATATAAAGACTGTCTTTGTATATCAGCATAATTGCCCTCTCCAAGAAGTTGATCTTGGGAGATTTCCATACCTCTAGCCCTACTCCATTGTTCAAGGGTCTTAGCCTCATCCTTCCACCAGGTCCTCCATTGTAATTGGGGACCAACCTGAAAAGCTGCCGTAACCAAATCTCTCCAGTCTTGAGGGATAATTCTATTACAAGTTGACCATGAATTTAACATCTGCTTCGAGTGCATGCCATATGAGACTATTGCTTCTTTAAATTTCCTCAAATCTAACATTTGTACAGGAGTCCATTTAGCTCTTACACAGTCTTGGGTATATCTATCATTTGGCAGTTCCTGTAAGGTTACTGGATAAATTAAGGTTGGCTGTTTAAAAGCCTTAAGCTGTTTCTCTGTAACCTTATAAGTAAATCTGAGATTGGTTTACTTTTAAATTACTCTGTCTGGGTCTGAATATCTCTATAATTTCTTTTAATGAGTTTTTCTAAGACTGTATCTTGGCATTCATAAATCAACTTTTTTAAAGATAAAATAAGAATGATCAAACCAATAATGTTTATAATTGACAGTATGTCAGTCCCATCTAAGTTAATTATCCTCTCATTTAATTGTCCCATTTTCAGATGATTTAGTTTATTACCAAACAGAGACCAAACCCCTTCCATTGTAATAGTGTTCCCATTTATTTTTAATGTGGGGGAAAAAACCCTCTCTTTTAACTAATTTCTCCCTTTAAGAAATCCCAATTGACTCACCACATCTGCTGACATGCTGATTCATCACTACAGTATGGACTGTAGATTATTCTGTATTACCTAAAATTCAAATGCTTTTAAAAATCAAAGTAGCCTGGCATGATGGCACATGTCTGTAATCCGAGCACTCAGGGGGCCGAGGCAGGCAGATCTCTGTGAGCCTGGTGTACATAATGAGTTCCAAGGCAGCCAGGGTTACATAGGAAGGCCTTGTCTCAAATAAATAAAGTAGATGTCAAGGTAGCCAGTCCTTTTTTTTTTTCTGTGTTTTTTATTCTGTGTGTCTTTTATATCATATGTCTTGATCCCATTCATTTCCCTATCCCTTCACATCCACCCTCTACCCCTGCACCACCCTCCCCAATAAAACAAATTTTAAGAGGAAAAAGGGGAAAAAATTCAAAAAGGGAGAAAATTAAAAATCTCATCATGGAAGCTGCAGTGTGACACAGTGAGTCATGCTGTAAACCTCTTTGTCCATATATTTTTACTTACAAGTGTTGATTGCACAGTCATTGGTCTGGTTGAGGCCTCTGGTTTCTGCTACACTATTGATGCTGGACTCTCAGTAGGACTCTTCCTGGATATCGGGGTTTTGCTCTGTGTTGTGGAGACCCTGCAACTTTGAGTCTGCGTGTCAGTTCCCTTCACCTGCTCCAGCAGATCATAGATGGGGTGGATGTTGGGGTGGGCCAAGTCATAACCCTTGTTCTGGGCCAGGGCAACTGTAGAGTTGGTCTGCCAGCCAGTTCTCCCCTGTTCTCACCACCAGGGGGAGCTCTCGAGCATTGCCCCAGCTAATTCACCTCTTGCAGCAGTGAGCAAGGAGTGGGGCCAGTTCTGCTTTCAGGCCCTCAGGGTCAGCTCCCCCACATCTGAACTATTAGGGCCAGCTCTATTGTGTTGCCCAGGCGAGGAACAGAGGCCCCTCTCCTGAGTACTGGAGCTGGTGAGAGGTAGGGACAGCCCTCCAATTCTTATGACCCCAGGGCCAGCTCCTCCACCTGTCTCAGGCATTGATGGGGGTGGGCAGAGGGCATTTCTCCTCCTCCCATGGGTAGCCAGACTTAAGTCCCTGATTTGTACATTTTCTTGAATGCTTGGCCATCTCAATTTTAAGTGCTTGCATGCAGGAGGTCATAGTTTTGATCCCCAGCACCACATAAAAACTAAGGAGTAGCCGGGTTAATCCCAGCCCTCAGGAAGCAGAGGCAGGTGGATCTCTGTGAGTTCGAGGCCAGCCTGGGCTACAGAGCGAGTTCCAGGACAGGCTCCAAAGCTACACAGAGAAGTTCTGTCTCTAAAAAACAAAACAAAACAAAACAAAACAAACAAAAAAAAAAAAGAAAGAAAGAAAAGAAAAGAAAAAGTAGCGGGTGTGGTGGTGCATGCCTGTCTGTTATCCTAGTATTTAGGAGGTAGAGGCAAGAACATTAGAAGCTCAAGGTCATCGTCAGCTATACATGGAACTTGAGGCTGACTTGCTGAGACTATATCTAAAAAAGAAAAAAAAAATGTCACACAGACATATACACACAGAGAGATGTAACACCAGCGTAGTAAATTTTCATTTCCTTAGAAAATGTTTTTTATCTACTGTGGTCTGTGAACAGATGAGCAATGAAAGCCACAAAGTACTGCTGTATATAAAGCATGGCTGCTCTGGTTTTTGAAAGTGGTTAACTTCAGTTATTAAGTATCTATTGCATTATGAAGTTTCATTTTCCCCCAGGATTATAAAATAATTAAGTTGTATAACTTTTCAGTGGGTTTATTGGCTTATTCTCTTGAGTAATTAAAAATTAGACCTACTGTTCTGGGTTTCCCTATGAAGCAGTTAAACATGCTATAGATAATCTTTGTTTTTATAAAGATTATTCTTAATCTATGCTTTCAGCCAAATGGTTAGCAGGCAACAGTAGCAGTTAGCTCGTAAGGCTGTTGCAAGTTCATGATCAAAGCAATTCCTTTTGGTGCGCATATAAAAGGCTGTGGGATAGTCAAGACAAACAGAAAAGGGCTTTTTCAGGAGTGTGAGGTTTCTGTTTGTCAGTTTTGTTTCCCACAATGTCAAGGATCAAACCCATGTGTGCTGGGCAAGAGCGAGACCACTGAGCTTTATCCCCAGACCCCAAAGTGCTTTTTTTTCACAGCTTCTTTTGGGACAGGTGCCTTCTTTTTTTGCTCCCAAATGGATGCCAGTTGGTTGTTGATGAAATTATCTTATAAGATCTGACCCTAGTTTTTACACATCCCGTCATTTCATTCGTCAGTTTTGTTAGCATTCACTTGTGCATTTTGTTTATAGTGAGGAAAAAACAAAAGCCTGCTATAAATAACTGATGGTGTAAACTTTTCTTTTCAGTGGCCCTGAGACGTATGTTGAATTTCAATGTGCCTCATGTTAAAAACAGCACTGGAGAACCAGTATGGAAGGTAAGAGCTGCCTTGGTGGGAACTGTGGCCCTTTTTTAGCCCTGAAATGATAGTAATTGGAAGAAATTTCTAGTATATTTTAACTAGAATTCTTGAATATTTTTGTTTTCTTTATTAGCCCCTAGACAATACAGTTGTATACATAGCATGTGTAGTATGCAGGAGGATCGTGTAGGATATGTACAGTGCTCTGTCATTCTGTAGAAGAGACCTGAGTATCCAAGGATTTGGTACCTGGGAGGGTCCCAGAACCAAACCCCCAGAATATCTAGGGACCATGTATAGCTCCCCCTCTCTATATACATGCAGTTGTGGTAACGTTTACTTTGTAGATTAGGTACAGAAGAAATTACCAATAGTGACTATTGCCAGCATCTCTGCCCCTGTGTTTTCAAGGATTGGAAGGGAAAACAAAGGTTACTGGAAGGCAGGCACTGTGGGAGTGTAGCAGTAGGTCTGATAACGACAAAGCATTGGGTGACTGAAGAGTGGAAGGCACACTGGACACAGAGATTGCTCATGCTGTGGGCACTTAGAGCAGAATTGCAGAGGCTTTGCCAGAGTGGACTAGGACACGGGAAACTTGTTCATGCTGCCCCGAGTAGTTGTGTAGTACTGTAATTCTCTATTTAATGTCTTCTGACCGTGCTTGTCTACAGATAACAGACTGCAGAGGCAGAAAGTACAGGTAAGGGGCTCCTGTATGTTGAAGGTTTAAATAGGAGTTTTGAAAGATGGAGCACCTTTTAGAGGCACAGCGGAAAGATTGTAGCGTCTCTAAAGAGATTCCTGGCATTTAAGAATAACATGCACTACAGTAGCAGAAGTTCACCTCATAGCCGTTTCTTTCTCTGTGAAGAGTCACTTCGACACTTGGACAGCCAACCGGTGAAGATCTCATTAGTTAGCCCAACCTCCAAAACTAATAGTGAGTTAGCAGGCTGAAGTGGAGTTCTGTATCCGGGGACATTTGTTTTATTTGTGGTTTTTGTTCGTTTTTGTGGTTGATATTGTTAAGACGTTGTCTTGAATTGTAGGCCAGGCTGGCCTCAAACTCGGTGCAGTCCTGCCTCTGCCCCTGAGTGTGCCATTACAGGTATGAGCCACCGTGTCAGGCTTAGGGTTTTAACGTTTCAAGTCAATGTCTTTGTAATGTTGGAACTTGCTATATTTTAGGGTTTTTATTTTATGTCTATGGGTGTTTTCCCTGCATATATATGTGTGTGCTATGTGAGTGCTTGGTGATTGCGGGGGCCAGAAAAGGGTGTTGGACCCCCTGGAACTGGATTTTCAGATGGTTGTGAACTGCCGTATGAGTGGTGTGAATGAAACCTGGGTCCTTTGAAGAGCAGCCAGGGCTCTTACCACAGAACCCTATCTCTAGCCCCGTATCTTAGTTTTAAAGGGGGCTAAGTTTGTATCTCATCTTCACATGGTTTTAGAAAGTATATATATGGACTAGGAAAAAAAATAAGGCAAGTATGGATTTGTTGTATGTTTAAAGTTCTTTATCAGAGGTTAAATAAAGACTCTACAGTCTGATTTTTAAACTTAGAATATTTTATAAAAAGTTTCTAAAATTGTTGTTTTATTTAAACCTAACTGATAATGTTTTAAAGAATATATACGGATAAGCATTTGGGTAGTGATAGAAGTACTAAACTGAACATGGAAAAGAATTCAGTATAATGATACTAAATGAACTTGACTTCAGTGTTATCTTAATGTGGGTTCTCCGTTGGTTGTTCGTTAATAATGATGTTTAAACAAACCACTTTTTTAAAGGTACTCATTTATGACAGATTTGGCCAAGATATCATCTCTCCTCTGCTGTCTGTGAAGGAGCTAAGAGACATGGGGATCACTCTGCATCTGTGAGTTTTAACGTATTTCTAACAGTGCATTTATTTTCACATTTATTGAGAAAGATTTCTTTGCTCGCCTTGAAGTCAAATTTTGAAGGACTGTTTGCAGAGAAAATTATTGTTAAGTCACAGTACCAATGTAACCCTTTTGCTGAGGTTAAAAATAGTTTCACTTTGAAGCTGTGTAATTCCAGAATTTCAATATTTGTTTCATTTTCCAGTATACTTGAAGATCTTTGAAGAAAAAGAACTAGTGCTCTTTGGCATTCCTCAACCTCTAAAAGATTTTACCTAATTTAAATATGCTTTAAGAGTCTAAATTAGTTTATCAGTAATGTGAACATTTTAAGTGACTAAATGAAGTAATAGCCATCAAATCTTTGCTTTCTTGATTGCTAAGTTTAATTGTCTGATATGTTTGATAATAAATTCCAGTACTGTATAGACATCCTGGTAGACCATCTGGAGGAAAACTGTACCTGAAGAGAAGCCAGTACTCTTATGTACTAAAGGACTCCAATTTTATGGAGTTTTAGCCTACTTATGTTTTGTCTGTTTGTGATGTTAGAATCAGTTTTTATTCTATGATATTTTATTTAATTGAAATATACTATTTTACTCATAATGTAAGGTTGCCAGTGAGTATCATATCAGAATTTGCTTTGATCAGCTTAAAATCTTCAATTGTGTAATGAGTTAGAATATTATGTAGCGTTGGTTCTACTTTTAAAAAATTATTTATTTGTATGTGTGGTGGTTGTGGGTAGGCACATGTGGAGGTCAGAGGACAACTTGCAGGAATCTTCTCTACTTCCACCATGTGGGTTCCAGAGTCAGACTCAGGTCTATAGGCTTGGCCAAAAGCACCTTTATCTGCTGAGCCATCTCGTCAGACCCTGGTAGATCACACTGGCCTTGAACTCACAGAAACCTACCAGGTTCTGCCTCCTGAATGCTGAGATTAAAGGCATGCACCACCATTCTCCTCTTATGTTGATTTGTTTGTTGTTTTGTTATTTTAAGATTTATTTTTAGGGTTGGAGAGATGGCTCAGCGATTAAGAATACTGGCTGCTGTTCGGAGGTTCAATTCCTAGCACCCACATGGCAGCTAAAATGGTCTGTAACTCCAGTTCCAGGTGATCTGGAACTAGACACACATGACACACAGACACACGTGCAGGCAAAACACCAATGCACAGGAAATAAACTTTTTTTTTTTTGAAGCTGAGGATCGAACCCAGGGCCTTGTGCTTGCTAGGCAAGCGCTCTACCACTGAGCTAAATCCCCAACCCCTGAAATAAACGTTTAAAAAGATTTAGTTTTAAGTCTGTGTATGTATGTGTGTCTGTGTGGTGTTATATGCACATGCATATAGGTGCTGTCAGAGGCCAGAAGGCTTCAGATCCTCTAGAGCTGGAGTTTACAGATGGTTTTAGGCTGCCTGACATGGGAGCTTGGAATCAAACTCAGGTCCTCTGCTAGAACAGTATATGCTCTTAACTACCGAGCCATCTCTCCAGCCCCTCCTCTTACGTTAGATTTGAAGTTGCTGACATTAATTCTTACAGACTAAAGTGGTCTTGATGCTTGACAGCTTGAAGCTATCCTTAGGGTAGTACTTTTTAAATATGTCTGGCTCACCACTGCCACCTTACTTAACTTCTTTATGTTACTAGTGAACAGAAAATGTGACTGCCGCATAGTTGGACAACTAGTTAAGAACGGAACTGCTGCCATGTTTGTCCACTAGTGCTGGGCTGTTTGTCTGATAACTTATGGTGGCTTAGCAGCAGTGACAGACAGATGTGAGATCTAACTCCCCACTGGTCCGAGGATGACAAGATAGTCTGTTGTTTGAGAGTAGAGGAAGCAGAGACTGTTGGCAGCAGAGCTTAGAAAGGCTGTATAGCCATGGACAGTCCCTGACAGCCTGGCCTCCTGAATAAAATCCATCTGTGATCTTATGCTCTGAAAGCTGGTGTGGGCCGATTTGAAGGAAATCACCACAGGTTTCTAGAATGGTGGTTATTGACATGTGCATAGTTGGGCAGACAACACACAAAGAAAAAAGCCTATGACTGCCCTCACATACTTGTCATTGCTGGACAGATGGGAGGTTATTAAATGCATCTCTGCTGGCAGCATGAGCACTTTTCACTCTTGTTGATCACAGAGAGATGACTGAAGAGTTACATACCTAGAATGCTACCATATTTCCTATCATGGACATCATAACTAAAATGTTACAATGATGAATAGTTTTATAATGTGAAATTGAGACAGTTAAGTGAAATTATTCCCTGAATCACCAAGAGAAAACTGTAGCATGTCACTGTTGAGATTTGTAGATGATCTCCTGTGCATTCTCTTCAGAAGCAACAGATTAATCAAAGTAGAGTTGGAAATGTAGCTCAGTGGTAAAATGTGTTTAGCATATGCAAACTCCTGGTTTCAACACACAGCATCATACAGAAAATAAAAAGCAACAAAAAAACAGTTAATGTTAGGCTGTAAGGAAATATTCTGTTACTTTTCTTTTGTTTTTTTCAGCTGGCCTCGAACTCACAGAGGTCCGCCTGGCTCTGCCTCCTGAGTGCTGGGATTAAAGGCGTGCGCCACCACCGCCCGGCCTTCTTTTATTTTCATTTTAAAATGGTGATTAATCCATGTGTGCTTAAATTGTACATTCCCTCCAAAGGACCAACGCTGTTTTCCTCCACCCCCCTCCCCCTGTATTTCTATGAAAATGATGTTGACTTTGACTGTATTTAGTTGTCCTTCAAGGAGGGTGGTGGTAAAGGAGAGTATCTGTCCACACAAAATACTAAAAATGTGTAAAATAGGGAAAAAGAAATGATCCTACACATGGCTATACTAGAAATGATCCTACACATGGCTGTACTAGAAATGATCCTACACATGGCTGTACTAATGCCAGCGGTGTGGATTTTCTTTCTCTTTCTAAGGAAAAGGCAGGGTTAATGAAGTGACTAATAGCAGTAGGAGTGTTGTGAGCACTAGTCACTGAGCCACAGACTTCTAGTTTGAGAAATACTCTTTCAATTTTTTTAATTTATTTAGCTATCATGTGCATTGGTGTTTTGCCTGCATGTATGTCTGTATGTCTGTATGTCTTAAACTCTTTTTAAAAAGTGCCTGAGGGGAAAATGACTTGCTGCTGTTTCTGTCTTCTAGTCTTCTGCACTCAGACCGAGACCCGATTCCAGATGTTCCTGCTGTGTACTTTGTGATGCCAACTGAAGAAAATATTGACAGAATGTGCCAGGTGATGGAGGATTCTTACTTTATCTGAAATTTAATCACCTTATTGTTTGAATGTCAAAGCGGACTTTTTCTTTAAAAAAAAAAATCTTAGATGCTCATTATAGAGAATTATAAATTCCTTTACCAGCTTCCACTTTGATTTTTGATACTATATTATAATAGAGTAGATTCACATTTTTTGGCTGCAGAAGCATTTTATCAGTAAATACTAAATCTGACTTTACTGAAGAACTTAGTGGAGCCTGCCTCTAATCCCAGCATCAGGTTGATGCCAGAGGATTGTTGTTTGAAGACCCGGGCTACATAACAAGTTTTGAGGCCCCTCTGTGCTACATAGGGAGACCGTGTCTCAAAACAAGCAACAATAACAAATCTGAAAATAGGAAACCTAGCTGTACCAGCTTTAAAGGCAGGGTTTTACTTTTCTTAGGTGACAGGAGGTCTGAGACCAGGAAGTGTGCAGTTACGTAGGACGGCTATCCACTAGGCAAGTCCCCTGCCTCTTTGATCCGTCCTCTTAGTTTCTTTATGTCTTAGTCACTTTTCCACTTGCTGTGGTAAAACACTCTGACAGAAGCGACTTCAGGAAGGTTTTACTTTCCCTCAGCTTGCGGTCACAGTCCCTTGTGGGGAAGTCACAGCAGCAGACACCGAGGCAGCTGTCACATGGTATCTGCTGTCGAGAGATACCATGAGAGGAGTGCAGTGAATGCATGCGCTCAGGTAGCTTTCCCTTCTCATGGGTCCAGGCTGGAACCCAGAGAGTGAGTGGGCTTCCCACCTCGGTTGCCTAGGGCTGTCCCCCACGTGATTCCAGACCTCAGCAAGTTGACAACTGAGATTAACTCTCCCGTTCGTTTTCATCGTCCTCTGTGTTGTGTCATGAATGCAAGGCGACCAGTACAGCTGCAGACACTGAGTCTGTGTAAATGAACTCTGCAGTCCTGACTGGTGAGTTTGACCTGGAAACTTAGGTCTTTCCAGAAACTCCCAGAGGACTCCTTTCAGTCTCACTGAGTACAGTTAGCTGCAAGAAAGACTGTGGATGTTAATAATTAGATTACTACTGCCCCAAAGAAAATCTGGATTCTTTTTGCAAGGAAGGGGGTGGTTTATTGGGTAGGTGGCCAGTAGTGTTGCCTCAAGTCACATCTGTTATCAAGCGTCACATTGAGCTGCTGCTATTCCCATTTTTAATGAAGGTCATACATTTTATGTTAAACTTCATTTACCTAGCTTCCCCTCTGCTCTGCACAAAGTCAGTTGAAGAGGTTCTGCTTACTAGTCTCTTCCTTTTTTAAATAACAGCTGTTTCAGTGTAACCCTCATGTAGAATATAACTTATTGACAGAATTGTGCAGCTGTAGCCACAGTCACTTTTAGAACATACTTACCACCTCAAAAAGATACTTTGTATCTCTAACTTCTTCCTGGCCAATCCCTAACCTTTCTTCAGCATGTCTCTGGGTTACTTTCTGTTTTATTCCATTTATATATTCAGGACGTTATATACAAGTGTAATCATGCAACGTGTAATCTGGCCTCTTTTTCCTAGTTCAGTGTTTTCAGAGTTTATCCATATTGTAACAGTATCAGTGCTTTTTTCTTTTTTTATGGGAGAATAATGTTCTATTTCATGGAGATGTCAAATTTATTTATCCATTTTAGGTTTTTCCACATTTTGGCTGTCATGAATAACTCTTCTATAAGCATTCATGTGCAAGTTTCTGTTTGGACACGTTTCAGTTTTCATTTTTCTTGTCTTCATCAAGTACCCGGGAAAGGAATTCAGAGTATTCCAAGGATAGCTCTGTTTAGCCTTTTTAGAGACAGACAGTAGCGCCCATCTCCTGTCCCCACCGTCTGTGTGAGCGTCCGTCTGGTGTCTCCGGGCCCTTACCGCACTCTTTCTGCCATTCCTAAAGGGTAGGAAGTGGGAACCCCACTACAGCTTCTGTTCAGTTCTGTGGTTAATGGTAGTAAGCGCCTTTTAACATACTTACCTCACAGTTTTGAAGAAATGTCTTTATAGCCTTTGCCTCCTTCTTTAAAAATAGAAAAAGAGACAGGGTCTCGTGTAGCCCAGGCTGGCCTTGAACTGACTGCGCCTCCTTGAGCTCCTGATTGTTCTGTCTCCACCCTGGATGCATGCCCCACTGATTCGCTTTTTACTTGGATTGTCTTTTTCGCCATTGACTTGGTAGCTTACTTTTTAGATTTCTGTCTTTTTGGATACAGGGACTCTCAGTGTGGCCCTTGGCTGGCCTCCAGTCTGCAGCCCTTCTGCCTTGCTGCCTGGGGCTGGGACTAAAGCTTGTACCAGCAAGCCCAGCTTCGTAGAGCCCTGGGTCTGCTGGACACGGTCAGGCTCACATGTTAAGTGGTTTCACCCCTTCTGTAGGTTGTCTTCTCACCCTCTTGTTAGTGCCCTTGGAACACAAAATTACTAATTTTGATGAAATCCAGTTTGGGTGTTTCCTTTGGCTGTGTATGCTACTGTTGTCAGGTTTTGTTTTGTTTGTTTGTTTGGTTTTGGTTTTTAGTTTTTCAAGACAGGGTTTCTCTGTGTAGCTTTGGAGCCTGTCCTGGAATTCGCTCTGTAGACCAGGCTGGCCCCGAACTCACAGAGATCCACCCGCCTCTGCCTCTGGGGTGCTGGGATTAAGGCGTGCGCCACCACCGCCTGTTATCATACTTAAGAAACACCCAGTTCCATGTTTTCTTTGACAAGTTTTACACTCCTGGCCCTTACATTTAGACCTGAAGCCCACTTGGAGTTGGTTTTTATTCATGGCAGTAGATAGGTGTCTGCTTGATTTTCTCTCATGTGGCTGCCCAGTCATCCAGCATTGCTTATTGAAGGGATTATTTCCTCAGTGAATAGTGTTAGCTGCCCTGTCAGTTCCAGATGTGTGAGTTTCTTTCTGGACTCTGAATTCCATCCCCAATGACACTGTGGCTATTCTGTCCCTGTGACATATTTCTTGACTTTTTTTTCTTGGAGGTTCGGTTTGAAACTGAGAAATTGTTACCTCCAATGTTGTGCTTACTTTTCAAGATTATTTTGACTTTTCTGAGCCCTTGAATTTTCAAGTGAATTTTAGGATTACTTGTAGAAATTATTCTTTCTGTAAAGAAACCACTTAGAGTTTTAAAAGTGACTGATGAATCTATAGCTCAGTGGTTCTCAATCTTCCTAATACTGTGACCCCTTAATACAGTTTTTCATGTTGTTGTGACCCCAACCATACAATTGCTTTGTTCGTATTTCACAACTGTAGTTTTGCCACTGTTATGAATCATTATATATATATATATATATATATATATATATATATATATATATATATATATATATCTGATATGTGACCCCTAAGGGATCGAGACCCACAGGTTGATAACCAATGATGTAGATCAATTTGGGAATACAACCCTAATAATTTCAAAATATCTGATCTACAAATGTGGGATATTTAGACCTTTGTGAATTTCTTTTAATAATGTTTTATGGTGTTTAGAATATAGCTTTTTTCCCCTTTATTGTTTATTTGTTTGTTTTTTTAATAAATGATGTTGTTTCCAATGCCATCTTTAGGCTCGTTCATTACAAACATGTGGGAATTGAATTGGCTTTTATTTGTTTGTGTTCTGTGTGCTTTTGAAATGTGTGGCAACTCTTTAACCACTTACTCTCCAACATGAGAACACATTCCAGTCTCATCCTGTAGTCTCAGTGCAAGCCTCAGATTCAGTCCCTTGTTTAAGGACCTGGTTAATTTCTACAGATAAGAATATGTATATCTCAACATTAGACACACTCTCTGTCACAGGCTGTCACACATGTGTACACATGCACACCTGTACTTTTATGTGTACATTTGTTTTAGTAGTGCTTCATCTTTTCTCATTACCTGCCAAATAACCTCCAAAACCACTTTGATTTCTTAACATGTGAGTCTTCCTAGATTTCCCCCTTCCTGTATGAATCTGAACTCCTTTCTCTGACCATGACAAGCATGGTTCCCAGTAGCAGCCTGTCTATCCTTCAGCATGAGCACTCTTCCTCTTTGCTAAACCACTGCACTATTGAGCCTTGTCCTCACACATACTCCAGCTCACAGTCATACATCTTAAAATTGATCACATATAAAATTTTGATAACATTAAATCTTACATACATACATATATGTTTGAAAATGCCTACTACATCTTATATTTGTGGAAATATTTAGGTATCTGTCTAGCGTCTAAGAATATTTTAAAAACTGAATAAGAAATTATATGAATTAAATTCTGCTTTTGAATAAGAAATTATATGAATTAAATTCTACTTTTGAGTGAAAATAAATACTTCTAGAGTCAGTATTTGGAACGAACACATCTGTATGCAATGAAAGAATTACTCCTTGTGTTACATGACCAAAAGGAATACAAGTTAATGTCTGCCAAATACAATCAGCATTTAATTGTGTTAGGTAGTATATTAGCTACTTGTGCATTTAAAATAAAGCAGCTTGAGACAGGGTTTCCCATGCCCGCAGCTGGCACACACTTGTGATATCCTCATCCACCTGAGTACTTGGATCTGGGGATGCCGTGTGGTGCTGTGCACTTCTGTGTGTTCTAAAGGAAACTGCAGAGTGGAGATGCCAGTCAGCTTTGTACTGTATTGTAGCTAATGGGGTTTTGTTGATAATGTGCTTTTATAACATTGATTATAAATATAGATTTCAGTGCCAAATCGCTGTCATGGCAGTACTTTGTTCTTATAGAGTACTTTTTGTCATTTATAGTCCTGTCTTTCAAATGTGGGTCATATGCTCCAAAACCTAGCTTTCAGTACCAGAGCTTTCTCTTCACTGGTGCCCTTTCTACTCCAAGAGTGACACAGTCATTGTATTTCTAGGATCTTCGAAATCAGCTCTACGAATCCTATTACTTAAATTTTATTTCTGCGATTTCAAGAAGTAAACTGGAAGATATTGCAAATGCAGCGTTGGCCGCCAGTGCGGTGACACAGGTCGCCAAGGTAAGAGTCATTTGGTTGAGAACATTGTCAGTGTAAAATTCAGCAAAAAAAAAAAAAAAAAAAAAAAAAGTTCACTGAAATTGTCTTTAACTTCAAGGAGGAAAAATAAAGCGGACTAGAAGAATTTACTCTTCACTGACTTGTGAGACAGAAATGAAAAGTAGATTGAGATTTGTGTCAGGCTGGGATTCTTGGGATCCTTGTCGCTTACTTTAGAAACAGTTTGACAGTTTTGTTGTACATTACCTGTGCTTCCGTAGACATTGTTTCGTGTCTCATTACTACTGTCAGTCACCATGTTATCTTCAGATCTTCTTACCCAGGAAAGCAGGTCCCACACCACAGAGTGTCGTAGAAGGATGAAAATGTGCAGCAGCAGACCATCATTCCAGTGACATTAGTCAGCTCCCACTTCCGTTACAAGCACACTCTCAGATAAACCCCTGGCTTTCCCCTGCCGTTCCGTGTGCCTCTTGAGTTTTGAGAGGACACAGAGTAAAGCTGTAGGGATTGTATAGACAGGAAAGATGAAGTGCGCAGTTGCACACACCCTCAGTACATCGTAGGCTTAGAAAGAGAGAGCCAGTTGCTATTTGTGAGTACTTTTTAAGACTTCCTCCTGTGTGGTGTTGCTTACAAATTCTCATTATTTTAATACAGCAGCATAGGAGCTGTCTTCAGTTTTCTAGCTAAATTTAGTATCTTTCAGCTAGTTTTTTAGAATTTTTAAAATTTTATTTATGTGTCTATGTGTATGTACACATGTAGGGGCCAGGAGAGGGTATCAGATCTGCTGGAGCTGGAGTTAAGCAGCTCTGAGCCACCTGAAGAGGGTGCAGGAAAACGAGCTCTGGTCCTCTGGGTAAACAGCTTGGCATCTGAACTGCTGAGCCGTCTGCCCAGCCCGATGGTCTAATTTTAAAGTTTGCACTCGTACCGGACTGCAGTGACCTCCCTGGTGCAGACACAGAACACATGGTTTATATATACATATATATACATACATACACACAGAGTGGAGAGCTGTGAATGGTGGTTTCCTTCAAAAGGATATACATTCCCATCACAGCCACAAATTTACTTTTTATGTCTGTCTAAATTTTGTTTTCTGAAAATGTTACTCCTGTTATTACCCCAAATTTGTTTTCATTGTTTTAAAATATTTTTATTTCGTTTCTTTGTTTTTGTTTTTATTATTCTTAACCCCCTTTTAAAAATGCGTTCTTTTATGTGTCTGTGTGTGAATGTATGCCACATGTGTGTGGGAGTAAGTGGAGGCCAGAAGAGGGCAGGAGTTATAGACAGCGGTGAGCTACCTGCCGTGGGTTCTAGGACCGAACTGAGGTCCTCTGGAAGAGCAAGCACACTCTTAACCACTGAGCTGTCTCTTCAGCTCCTCTTTTTTAAAATTTATTTTTAAAAACTTTTTTTTCATTTTACATACCTCCTTCCCCTTCCGCCCCACCCCCTTCTTCATCCACCCCCACATCCACTCCTCAGAGAGGGTAAGGCCTCCCTTGGGAGGTCAACGAAGTCCCACACACCAAGCCCCTCCCCCCTGTGTCAAGGCTGACAAGGTCTCCCACGTAGGGAATGTATTCCAAACAGTCATTTCATGCACCTGGGATAAGTCCTGGTCCCACTGTCGGGGGCTCCCCAGACATTCAGAGGGCCTAGTTGGTTCCATGCATGTTCCCCACCTGACAGGCCAGAGTCCATGCCAACTCCTGTTCTTAACTCTATATTTACATAGGTAGGCATCCTGCTACTTGGTATACTTTTTAATTATTGATTTAATTATAATTTTTCCTATTTTTGTCATTTTATTCAGCCAAACTAAATTTTAGTATAGCTATAATATAAGGTTGCTTCATAAGCCTTTCTTTTGTTTGTTTCTAGGTTTTTGACCAGTATCTCAATTTTATTACTTTGGAAGATGACATGTTTGTCTTATGTAATCAAAATAAGGAGCTTGTTTCATATCGTGGTATGTAAAATCACAAATATTACAAGTCATTGTAGTGTTTGGCAAAATGAGTGGCGGTCCTGGGGGAAAACGGTGATTCCAGACTGGTTGTAGCAGTGTATCTTACAGTACACAGAAAAGAAGCCTCAGGTTAAATCATGTCATAGAGAAACAAAATATAATAAATTGGTTTTGTAATAAAGTTAAGTACCAGTTCTCTGACCTGCTAGGAATCCCTGAACAGCTTGCACGGAGTGATTCCCTCATGCTAAATAAGACAGTATTTCCATGCAGGGGAACTTAACTATCTGGTGCTTTGACCTTAGACAAAATAACATACTTTACTTTTCTGTACTTATTTCAATTCTGGCCAGCGACATCATTCGTTTGGCTCATTGAGATCACTAATATGTTTTTTTATTGAAATTAAAGAAAAATTTTAAGTTAGTATATATATTTTGGAGACAAGATCTTGTTTTGTAGCACAGGCTAACAATCAGTGTTGGGCTCCTCCTGCCTCAGGCTTCCAAAAGACTTACAGGTGTCTGCACCACCATCCTTGGGCTTTTGTGAGATTTCTGATGGTGGTTTTTATTCACAGAAGTCTGTTTGCAGTGTATTTACTTTTCAGACTAATTAGCACCTAACCTTGTGCTTGAAACCTAGCTTCCCATAGCCTTTACATTAAACCTAGAAATTTTATTTATAAATCTAATAAAAATAAAAACAAGCATCTTTCCTTTTTTTTTCCCTGACCAATTAAATTGCCCAGACTAGTCTGCAGTCAGTCCTGCTTATGAAGCTTAGTTAGAACACTTCACTGTTAAGTTCCACTAAGTGCTTACCATTGCATTTATAAATGTGATACATCATTTTTCTTTTAAAAGTGATGCAGCCAGTCCAGGCAAATTTATAAGTCTATTTTAAAAAAACAAACAAACAAACTGCTGAACGTTAAGTAATTGAAAATAACTAAACTTGTAATAAATATAAAGTTTCTTAAGTATTCAAATACTTACACAGTAACACTGAGTAGAATTTGCATTCCTGTCTTTTTACTTCTAAAATTGTTTTAGTTTGGTTTGGTTTTTTGTTTTTTGAGACAGAGTTTCTCTGTGTAGTTTTGGAGCCTGTTCTGGATCTCGCTCTGTAGACCAGGCTGGCCTCAAACTCACAGAGATCCGCCTGGCTCTGCCTCCCGAGTGCTGGGATTAGAGGCGTGCGCCACCACCGCCCGGCTTTTACTTCTAAATTTTAATGGGATGCTAACATCCTTACCCAATAAAGTAAGGACACATCTCTGTCAAATGGAGATCATCTGAGACATAGAAGCTGGAACGTCACCAGTCAGGTGGGCATTCCTGGTGGACTTTTGCAACTGCTCAGGTTGCTTCTTGCGCATAGATATGGAGCTGGCCTTTAGGACCCAAGGTCTGTGCTTCTGCAGAGTTTACTCATGCGCTTGACAGAATGGCCCAGAGTCACTGTTCCACCCAGTTTGGTGGAGGGTAGTCTACACCTCAGGACAGCAGGTCTCCTCGGGTCTTGTGCTGCCTGGTGAAGTGACTGTTTCTGTCTTCTCTTCCTGGACCTTCGGTACTGTAGTGTGCCCAGTTAGTTTCATCCTTTGTTGATCACATTTTATATCTGTTTTATAATTCAGGTTGATATCTATAGGTTGTTATATATGTGCAAGCTTAATAAAAATGTAAATTTTGATTGCTTGTTTTTTTCTCTTTATTTTAGCTATTAATCGGCCAGATATCACAGACACAGAAATGGAAACTGTTATGGACACTATTGTTGACAGCCTCTTCTGCTTTTTTGTTACATTAGGTACGTTTTTAAATCCGTCTGTTCCTTCAAAGCAACTAGTCACTCAATAACTCACTTGGAAATATTACATACTGCAGTTACTTGTTTTTTAAGACAAGGTGTCATTATATAGTTCTGGCTGTTTTGGAACTCAGTTTGTAGACCAGGTTGTCCTTGAACTCACAGAGATCAGCCTGCCTCTGCCTCCCCAGTACTTAGATTAAAGGTGTGCACTGCCACATCTGGCTATAATACTATTTTAACCTTTTTGTATGTAGAGAAGTTCTCTAAAGTTGGGATAAAGCATGCATTCTATAATATTAAAATAAAATACTTCCTCTAATAACAATATAAGTTAGCATTCAGATTTGTTTTGTTCTTTTTTAAAAATGAGTTCTCATAAGCCCAGGCTGGCCTCTCTATGTACCCTAGGCTAGCCTCCCAAGTACTGAGCTTATAGACACACATCACCATTCCCAGCTCAGCAGACCTTAGAGTTGACTCTTTAGACACTGTTGGTAGTTGCAGCTCCTTAGGGTACTGGTGAAGTGGTTTCTTAATGGTTCCAACCTGTTATCGGCTACTTTCTAGTTGTCTTTAGTTTCCATCATGAAAGCTCTCAAACATACTTCTAAGTAGAAAGGTCTGTGCATGATAAGGCAAGTGCAAAAGCTTCCAGAAAATGCTGCACTTTACACAAAATACCTGCATCGCTCCTTAAAACTTATCATTTCACTGAATCATCTGCAGTTACTTCTGTTATATTGTATTTACTATCTAATACATGATTTTATACTTTAGTAAAAGGTCTTTACTGAAAATTGATTTTATACATACCTAAACCCTCTTAAGTAAAATGACCTCATAGATTAATAAAACTCTCTCTTCCATAAGTGGAAATATTAAAGAAGAGAAACTGTTTGAGGTGTAGGACTTAAGACAGGTGTATAAGGAGAATTTATACAAATTCTTGGGCTCCTTGCTTGCAGCGATCCACCCCCTTTATATCTTAGCCCCAAACTTAGATCTTTGGTTTCTGACCCAGTAAGTCCCCTTATTTTCTGTTTACTGTTTCTCTGTGGCCATATATCTCCATTTTTTCAAGAGTGTTACCTCCATCTAATTTTTACCTGTATTCTCGGGTGTTGGTTGTTTGGTTGGTTGACTAAATTTTGCAGTGGTGAGCGATGTAGATGTAACCAACCGTCTTATTAAATAAGAAACACAGAACCAATGTAAAAGAGAAAGCCAAGAGGTCAGAGCTCAGAGTTAAAATCTTACCTTTCCTCCTGCGGTGCTCCTAGCTCTCCAAAAGAGAGCTACTTCCTGTGTGTATGTCTTTAAATAGTCTTTCTGTTCTGCCTTCTCATTGGTTGTAAACCCAAACACATGACTGCCTGTAAGTACAGCCCTCCAGATCTTAAAGGCGTATGTCTCCAATGCTGGTTGTATCCCTGAACACACAGATCTATGGGATTAAAGGCGTGAGCCACCACCGCCACACTCTTTCTATGGCTCTAATAGCTCTGACCCCTGGGCAACTTTATTTATTAACGTACAATTAAAATCACATTTCAGTACAAATAGAATACCACCATAGAGCATGCAACCCAGGGTTGTACGGGTAAGCAGTACACCCAGTGCCATGTCTCCAGCCTTTGTGTGTTTTCATTTTTAAGAAAACTGCAGGTGTATAACCTGTAATTATTCAACAGACATATTATCATTCTGTTCTGCTGTCCTAGACACTCTCCAGACTTTTACCTACGATTATGGTTATTGCATTCATGAAAGTTATTACTGCTAACAAGTAGTGGTAGTAGTCACATTTTAAAGCACTAGATTGGAACAAAGATGTACCAAAAATAATTTTGAATACACTCTTAATTTCCAATTTTTCCATAAAACACACTAAACAGTAAATAGAAAACAATCTGAGGAAATCATTGTCTTGTTTTTTGTTTGTTTGTTTGCTTGCTTGCTTGTCTCTTTGTTCACAGATAGGTCTTCCTATGTAGCTTGAGCTCATCTGAAGCTCCATCATCACGCCTCTGCCTTCTGAGTGCTGGAATTGCAGCCTCCTTGCCCAGATGGCTATCTAATTCTGTATTTCTTCCTTTTTACTATTTTTGGTTGGGGATGGTTCTATTGAGGTACAGGATCTCATATAGGCCAGGCTACCTGGTCTGGAATTCTTGAATTTCTTCTCTCAACTTCCCAAGGGCTAAGATATAGGCATGTGCCAGAATTTATACATTTTGAGTATTAGTTGAAATTTTTATGACAAGCATGCATAATTCAGGCCATCAGAAGAGAGGCTTTTAAAAATTAATCAGTATTGCACATTTTCACTTGACATTATGCTTTTCCCTGGAAAGTAAAGTGCTGTGATTGCAACACATGAAGATCACAGAAAGCAGTCTATTCATTAACATGCTTGAAGTTTTCCTAGTTAGGGGTTTAGCCTTAGATAAACCACTTACTGCATCATAAAGAAAAAAATTGGGAGGTCCAGTAGGTTGACATGATTGTGGAAAGAGACATTTAGGATCAGTTCACATTAGTGAAGAATGTGTATGCTGTTAACATTTAATTTGGTTTTACAAAAGGATAGCCATCATTTACAATTAAATTATTTTTTAAAGTAGTCCCAAACTGTTGTTGTCCCTAAACTCTTTTTATTCCTTTATTTTGAACCAAATTCTGTGACTAGAGAGTTAACTCATCCTTTGAAATAAGAAGGCCCAAATGCTGACTAAGTCCATCCGTGGAAAATCTTAGTCACATTGATCAGCTCCACACAAAACTATTCCTCTTCTGGCTCTGCTTATTCCTTACGGAGAAGGTTAATTTCTGAAACCTTGTTTTCACTCTTGAGATTTTCAAGTCCTTTGTGTCTAGCGTGAAATTGTATACATCTTCACATCTGCTAATTTAAAGTATACATGTTAATTAAGATCCTTGGTAACATTTTTATTAAATAGGTGCTGTTCCCATCATCCGCTGCTCAAGAGGAACGGCCGCAGAAATGGTGGCAGTGGTGAGTCTCGGCCCCCGAGGACACACTGCCATGTGAACTGCTCTCTCAGTGTGTCAGGTGCCTCAGGCAAGGAGTCTGGCTAGTGGGGTTGTATGTGAAGTACCAATGGCAGATACGTGGTTACTTTGGGACCCTACCCACAATGGAAGGCCTCCCTGTGCATGTCTCTGTAGTAGAGAAAAATTGCCAATCAAGCGTGCTGTTCTGGTCCTCGCTGCACTTTGTAACATGCACTTTTACATGTTTTTGCACTTACCTTCCCTCAAAATTATTCTTTATTCAGTTTCTTTTAGCAAGTACTTATTAGCAACAAACACATTTTTAATATCCATGTTGAAGTAAAGAAAATTTCCTTTAAAAATTAAAAGGGAGATTAGGGGAACCAAAAAAATTACCATCCCACATTTGTGCATGGCATGGAAAGACAGAGTTTAATAACCTGGGCTTCCATACCCTGTGCTCTTTGCTTTATACCCACCCTTCCACATCAGCTGCTTTCTGTCCTTCAGCCATGCTGAAGAGAGTGGTAGTCATTATGTAAAACTAATGTTTATTAGTGATACCAGGGTTGAACGCTGTGGGATGTTCTCTATGCTGTGATTGTGTTGCTCTGATTGGTTAATAAATAAAGTGATGATTGGCCAGTAGGAAGTATAGGCGGGACAAAGAGAGAGGAGAGTGCTGGGAACAGGAAGGCTGAGTCAGGAGACGCTGCCAGCCAATGCCATGAGAAGCAGATGTTCAGATTCCGGTAAGCCACGAGCCATGTGGCAACTTATAGATTAATAGAAATGGGTTAATTTAAGATATAAGAACTAGATAACAAGAAGCCTGCCACGGCCATACATTTTATAAGTAATATAAGCTTCTGAGTGATTATTTTATAAGTGGGCTGCGGGACTTCGAGGGCTTGGCTGGACCTGGAGAGAAACCCTCCAGCTACAGTTGAAGTACATTTCTTTTTAAATTGGTTTTCTTAAGTGCAAATTATGTTATTGAAATAGTTTAAATACTAAACTGTTTAGATTTTAGGATTACCACTTTGTAAAAAAAATAATCCAAGTTTCTTGATTATGTAACTGAAACATTGAGTTACCTACATAACATAAGTATTAATAGTTCATCTAAAATTTGATTTTCAGAAACTAGATAAGAAACTTCGGGAAAATCTACGAGATGCAAGAAACAGCCTTTTTACAGGTGACCCACTTGGAACTGGCCAGTTAAGGTGTGTGTGGCTGTTAGTTTTCATTTTAATTTCCTTATGTGATAAGAATGCTTTTATCATAAGGGAACAATTTCTTATTTTTGATCTGGTATCAGAATCAAGGTTTTTGACTTAAATTGAAGCATAAATAGATACCAAATAGAAATTATCTTCTTTCATTAGAAATGTCTCTATTCACTTGCATCTGTAGAAGGCTTTCTGTTATATGGCTTTCAAGGTTTGAAGCTATTTCCTTTCAACTATCAGTAATCTTCTTGGTAATAAGAAAAATGAACATTCCTATAGTCCCATTTTCACATTGAGACACTAATAACTTGCAAGGTATTTCAGTCATTCAGCATGAGCAAGGAATGCCAAAATTACTGACTGCTCAACTTCTTTTGAATAGGACTACTAAAAACCCTTGTATAGGCCAGGCATGATGGTGCATGCCTTTGATCCCAGCACTGGAGAGGCAAAGGCAGGTGGATCTCTGTGGGTTTGAGGCTAGCGTGATCTACAGAGTGAGTTCCAGGACAGGCACCAAAATTATACAGAGAAACCTTGTTTCGGAAAACCAAAATAAATAAATAAAAATAAAAACCCTTGTATAGTAGAGTACAGTTTGATTTTTAACAGTAGTAAACATTGTTGGCATAAAGAATAAAGAAACTCACCGTAGTGCCTGAGAATTATTTAAAGAAGACCGAGTTTTGTAAAGTGAGTTCTTACCTACAGGTGTTAGCCACACCAGTCGGGGGTGGGAATTATGTCCATGTATACAGCTGTCCTCTCGCAATGAAGGCATCATCTCTTGTTCATACGCTGTGACTCTGAGGCTTCTTGTAAACTGCTGCTGTCTGTGGTGCTCTCGCTGGCTCTGTGTTCGCTTGTTTGGCATCTCAGCTTTCCGTTACCTTATGCCCTCCTCTGCCTTCCTTGATGGTCTTAAGTATCATTCATATCATTTCTCATTAAGCAGAGTGGAAACATCAGTTTCTCACTGATTGTTTCTCATGCCTTTTTACCATGCTGTATTGTGTGCCCTAGAAACCAATAAAAGGGCACTGCTTTATTTGGTTAGCTTTGGTCTCATCGCAGTATTATGGCATTTTATTATAGTTTGTTGAATGTATTTTGAGTTATTTTAATTAGCAATTTGTTGGATGAGTGTTAAGTATCTTACATTCAACTATAGACGACTCGTGGTTATCAGCCGTCTTGACTGGGCTGCCCGCACACATGCAGTGAAGTCTGGAGACATGTTTAGCAGCCTTAACCAGGTCTGTGCTTCCATAGTCCAGTGGTGTGCACAGTAGCGTGTCAGGAAGCATCTTACAGTGCTAGACTTACTATGCACAGGACAAACCGTAATGAGTGGACTATGTGGCCTCCCATGTCTGGTGCCACGGTTAAGAGACCCTGCCATGAGCCGTCTTCCTCCCTTTCCACATGCTCTGGAGTGATAAACTAGTCAGTAGTAAGGAAGTCACTGACATTTAGCCTGGAGTCAGTGCCGTTAGGAAGACCCATGGACTTATACCTACGAGGTAAAGAGGTACCGATGTGGTCTTTGTACAGGAGGAGACCCGAATAACTCGTGTGGGCAGGTAGAGGTGCCATGTGAAAGTGTCCTGTGCTCCTAGTACAGGAATACCTCTACAGGACATCACTATCACTTAGTAACACCCAATAGCAGGTGACTGTGCATCCGTCGGCTCTGACATCTAACCTGTGATAAGGGAGTTAAGCAGTTCATGAAATGGCATGTCTCTTGTCCACTAAGTGGATAGGTATTGCTGTTACAAGTGTCTGCATTTTTCATATTAATGGGATAGAGTTCTCTGAAGCCCTCCTTATGAATCTACTTTCTTGATTTTGTGTTTATGTTTATAGGGGGGAAATGCTATTTTTAGATTATGAAACTATCAAACATTTGGACAAATTTATATGAGTCTACTGTTTTCCTTGAATCAGGCAATACCTATTCCTTTTTGTTGTTGTTTTCAAAAATCTGCACTTTATATCAGAGAAGCAATTTGACTATAAAAATTATACTATAAATATGTTTATATAGATCTTTTCCTTTAAGAAATCTCCCCCAAACTTAAAATCCAGCATCAAGCCTTGGCTCATGACCATAACCTACTGTAGTAGAAATGTTAAGTGTTACACAGCTCTGATAGCAGCTGCTCATATCAAAAGGGCACACTGGAAAATAGTAGAAAGTCTAGAGTGTGTACATTACTGTCAAGTTCATATGATGTTCTGACGCATTTGCAGCTTCCAAAGGCCCCTATTAGTCCTTGTCGACAGAAACATCGATTTGGCGACGCCCTTACACCACACGTGGACATACCAAGCGCTGGTACATGATGTGCTGGTAAGAGGCTAAATGCAGCACTTTTTATTGAAATGTGGTAAATTAAGTAGTTTTCTTAATTTTAAACTAACATCGTGGCTACAGACACAAAGTTAAGAGGGATAAAACTGAAAAAAAAAATGGATTAAAAAATTATAGTGATATAGATGATAGAGAAGTTTGTAGTTCTGAATTTATGGTCTTTAAATATGGAATAAATTAGGGGCATTGTTCACAGTGATGGGAAAGAAGCAATGAAGGAAATTGAACAGTATTTTCATGTTATACAATATGTTTTCTGAAGTAGTTCTGATTGTATGCTTAAAATTATCCTCTAATATGTTTATTGTATAATGTATAGAAATAAAGCACAGCCCCAACCTTCAAAGGCAATGAAAAGAAAACACATACACAAGTAATTTCTAGCAAAACACTGGTAAGATCACAGTCATCCCCATTTTATAGACAGAGGAAGTGAGATGTAAGAGAAGTTTCTAAGCATAAGAGCTCCTCTTTGTAATTCCAAACTCCAGAAGCTATGGCAGGAAGATTACCTTGAGGTTCAGGGCCTGCCTCGGCTAAGTAGTCCCGGACAGCCTGCACCACAAGTGCGACCCTGTCTGAAAGAAAAAGAGTTCAGAGAATTTGAACCCGGAACATTGGTTCTAAGACAAGCATTCAAGTTGACTAAACTTCAGGGTTATAACATAGTATCATTATCACAAAGACTGCATATAATGTCATGAGCAAAGGAAAAGAGAGGCATACAACAGCCCATCTCCTTAAAACCAAGATGTTCTAAAGCAGTTTCGTAAATAAATCACTTAAGGATTCCTGGTAGAAGCGTTCAGTTCTACAGGTACATAGAGACCTATGCCACAACTCTGGGAAGAATATTAAGGAAATACTGGTTAACATCCATTCAATATAGAAAGCAAAAGGAACCAAAGAGAGCCATGGAAATAAGACAAGGAAACCTATTATAAGAGGCCAAGTGAGAGGTTTAGTGAATAGACAGATAGTTTGGGGCCAGGCTTCAGCAATGATAAAAAGACACAAGGATTCCTGTCTTCCTAAAGCTGCATTCTAGGAAGAAGAGACAAGCAATAAACAAACAAAATACATAGTACTTAGAAGGTAGACAGTACTCTAGAGGAGAGTAAAGTGCTGACGAACAGGACTGAGATTTTGAAACCAGACAGATCTCACTTATAAAATGACAGGTAAGGATGTGAGTCAAAGGAGGTAAAGTATAAATCTCATAACCAAATGGGGACAGAGCGTTCTAGGCTGAAAAACAGCCAGTGGCCTCGTAGCCACAGTGAAGCAGCGTGGGAATCAGGTAGAAGGAAGTGAGTCTAAGTGGGACACAGGGAGCAACATAGTACAGAACTTTGACTTAATTGGAAGGACATGAGAAGTCACACACCTAGTGAGTAATTAATACCCGTTGTCGCCACAAGATGGAGTAAAACTTTTAGTTAGGAAACAAAGTTGAAGTTTGATTTTTATATCATTTATGTTTGCCTGGAAAATCTAAACCATTGATAATTATTTAAATATTAGGTCTTAGAAGCAACTATGGTAATTGAGACAGCTCCTTTGTGTGTCAAAATGGTTAGTTTTTAATTTTAAAATGGGAAACATGCTCTTCTGACAAAAAAGCTTTCGCAATACCCTTGCCCTTTTGTGAGAGTAGGTTAGACAGGGGGTTTCATTGTGCCTCAGCACTAGGTGGACAGATGTGGCTGGCCTCCTAGGGAGAGTGCTCGCCCCCGGTCAGCATGGCGGGATTCAGCATAGTGGCTTGTCTTGTCTTTTACTGAGCTTTGTGCTCCAAATCTTGCAAGTCTCTTTTGTACCTTTTACACACTGCTACTAATCTAACTTTCTGTGCCGGTTCCCTCCATATCCTAATTGCTTAATTAATAATATATTGTTAAATTTGTTTTATTACTGTTTTTTCCCCTCTTATTTCCTAGTTGCTTAGTAAATAACATGTAAGAGTTATCTATATTTGGTGATAGAACATTCTACAAAGATTTCTTTTTTTTATTTAATTTCTCTATAAATCAAATTTCCTAAATTAAGCATTTCTATCCCTGTTTTGAGTCATGATCTTGCTGTATAGTCCTCACTGGCAATCAACTCATGGCAACCCTCCTGCCTCAGTCTCCTGAGTGCTGAAGGTATGAGCTACCATGCTCATCTTACTGTATTCTTTTCTCGCTGTTTTCTGCATTTATTTCCTCTCCCCGCATGTCATCATTGACCAAGGTTTTGTGGTTCTAAAACAATACTTTGTAATCAATATATTATGAGCTGCCAATGTAAATTTGGATTTTTCTAGTAGTCCCAGTAAAAAGATGAAACAGATGAATGTTTTATGTAATCTAACAGTGTGGATTTTAGCTTTCAACACATAATCAATTTTTAACATTAATATTTTATATTTGCTCTTTTATATATGACATTCTATAAACTCAGTGTTTTTATAATTACGTCACATCTCAGTTCAGACTAACTGCATTCCAGATGTTTTATTGCACTAGTGACAGTAGTATTGGACAGTTCTTAATCATGAGGCAGTTTTAAGACTGAATAAAGCATCTCCTCATTAAAGTTGTCAAATATTGTCTGTGTATCTATGGCATAGGTTCCATCCAGTTCCCAGATCCAAGGGTTGAGGAACTCTTGAGAGAGAGCAAGCTCCCAGGAGGCATTGCTGGCACAAGATACCTTGGGTTCTGAACTAAGATAAAAATAGATTGTGCTCATCCATTTAGTCAGCATTCAGATCCCAGTGGCTGTCTTAGTGAGGGTTCTGTTGCTGTGAAGAGACTCCATGACCACAGCAACTCCAAGGCATACATTTAATTGGGGATGGCGGGAAGCATGGCGGCACACAGGCAGACATGACGCTTGAGAGGAGCTACCTCTGGGGCCCCAGGCAGCAGGAAAGGACCATGAGCCACTGGGTTGAGCTTCTGAGACCTCAAAGCCTCCAGTGATGCCTTCCTTAAACAAGGCCACACCTCCTAATAGTGCCATTCCCTATGCACCTTGGGGGCATTTTTATTCAAACCAGCAGAGTGGTTTAAAATAATTCTCAATTCCTGTGGTATTTGTGCCCCTTGCCCCATCTGTATAGCCAGGGAAGCTCTGTTTGCGTTCACACAGAGACTCAGGATGATGAAACCATCTCAGCCCATACTTTCATATTCCTATGGCAAGGAAGAACATTTATGAGCTACACTTCAGGTTAAAGAATGTTTCAAATAAAAACAGAATCAAAATGTAGGGGTTGTGGGTCAGTGGTAGAATGTGCTTCCTAGAATGAGTGAGACTTTGGGTTCACTTCCTAGTGAAAAGTGAAAAAACAGACAGAATCGTATCATGATGCCCATAGCCACCATTCAGCCTCCCTGGATTACACATAAGATCTTATGCACAAATACTTCGTGTGGACTGGGGAAGTGTCTCAGTTGGAGAAGTGCTTGCTGCACAGGCATGGGACCTTGAGTTTGGATCCCCAGCAGCCACGTGAAAAGCCAGGCCTGGTGGCATGTGTTTGTAACCAGTGTCAGGGATGGAAAGAGACCGATCCAAGCGGCTTCTTACTCTTTTATTTCAACTTTCTGGTCACAGAAATCGGTTCATATGTTTCTAGAGACTTCCTTACTCTCTGCATTTGACCGATGGGACTGATGGTGCAATTTCTCATGTTTCTTTGTCCCACAATGCCCTGCACATTGTTGGGCTGGAAATTTGATTTGATTCAACTCTTTAAGTCCACTTTGTACCAGTGTTGGATAGTGTCTGCTTTGTGGCATTTCTCAGAAATGTAACATTTGTCAGCGCTATAATGATGAGGCTGATGGATAGAATAGGGGGTGGACACGTTCTGTCCATTGAAAAGTTCTCTGTGCATCCTTTTCCTTGCTGTCAACTGAGGACTGTTCTCCAGGTTATAGTCATTGCTGATGGCAAATGGAGACCATCTAATGCAGGCATTCCGTCTGACTCTCTCTCTCTTTCTTTCTTTCTTTCTTTTTTTTTTTTTTTTTTTGTTTTTTTTGAGACCGAAGTGGTGGCGCGCGCGTTTTTAACCCCAGCACTCGGGAGGCAGAGCCCGGCGGATCTCTGTGAGTCCGAGACCAGCCTGGTCTACAGAGTGAGATCCAGGACAGGCACCAAAACTACACAGAGAAACCCTGTCTCAAAAAACCAAAAAAAAAAAAAAAAAAAGAAAAGAAATGTTTGAGTCTATTTATTCATTAGTTAGTTTAGAAAATGAATTCACCCCCTTAGCAGTCTTCAAAAGCATTTAACAGTAGCTGTTGTATATTATGAGATATGGCCTTTTATATTTGAGATATTATCAAGTAATTACAGTAATTCATTTTGATACTCACCTCATCACATCTTTGTCCTCTCATATTTGGCCAGGGCATCTTCTCAACATGACCCTATTAGTCTTTGATAGCTCTCTTGTTTTCGGTCATCAACATTTTCTGGCCCATTATGTCCATTTTCTGTCTCAAGCCTCGCTGCAGCCATTTCTCCAGAAGTCATGGTTCCTATCAAAGAGCACCATGTGACATGCTGGGTCTATTACTTGTACCGGGGTATCTCTGCTTATAGACATTTTCAGGAGTGGGAAAGAAGCATCTTACAGTGTGTCTCATCCTGAGAGTGAAGAGTGTGTTCTCTTATGACTTACTGCAGTAATGGGAAACGTGTAACATGACATGAGGCAGCCATTGTGTACAGTTTAAAAACATCAGGGTGACCTGATTGTTTCATTCTTTTGAGAATGTTGTAATCCTTGTTTTGCTTGAGTTTTATTTGACAGACTGATTTGAGCCAAAGAAACCTTATATTGCTTTTATAAAACAAATTACTTGGATCTAAGTTGTATGACAACTTAAAATCTGAGAAATAACATAGTAATAATGATTTTAAGTTGAAAAATAACTTAAAATCTCCATATCATCATTCTGATACTATTTTCTCTGCTTATTCAAGGGAAGAGTGTGGCTACAGATACAGATTTATATAACCTTATCTAGAAGCTTACCTTCTTTAACATTGATACATTTATTCTAAAGTGACATTAGATATTTGGGGCCCTACTGTCTAACTTGAGGTTCTCTCCCTGTGTGTGGGCTCTTCCTGAGCACGGTAGGTGTCATGCTTCTTGACATAGAAGGTTGCCCACCAGATGTGCACAGCTGAGTTCTCAGTTAGAAATAGAGTACGATGCCTCAGCACTTCCTTGACTGTGGTTAAAGGCATTGTCCCCAGGCTCACATAGCTGGCCCACAGCTATCCCTGCGGAGTTCAGAACAGTGGAGATGTGCACAGATTGCCTTCTTGTTAGAACTTGGTGTTTAAAATTTACCCTCACTGGAATTAGTTTGGGGAAGACCTTTGAAGGTTTGTTCTTCAGATGATGCTTTAATTTGTCAGGAGTCAGTGGAAGCTGTTGTGTCTGCCATGACTGAAACCTGATGTGTTTGCCTGTCGACTCATTTGTCAGTGCCTTTGGGGGGGAAAAAACGACAAGACAGCTTAATTAAACTAGTACATCTTTTCTGAAGGAAATAATTGTGATTTGCAGGAGAGTGTTCAC
Source organism: Peromyscus leucopus (assembly GCF_004664715.2). Classification (NCBI taxonomy): domain Eukaryota; kingdom Metazoa; phylum Chordata; class Mammalia; order Rodentia; family Cricetidae; genus Peromyscus; species Peromyscus leucopus. The sequence continues at coordinate 20,397,815 of NC_051075.1, forward strand.
CAGCTCTGCATGCAAATCATCACACTTTTTCCTCATTCTTTCCTTTCCCAGTGATGGTACCCCAGCCCCCAGACAACATAACCCTCTGATTAGCTCTGCTCCAGCAGATGGAGTTCCTAGGCTTATGTGTGGTGAGTGAGCCAGGGCAGTGCATTTCTTCAGTCCTAATGGCAGCACCAGCAAAGGAAGGAGCCAGAGCCTTGGGAGGCACGAGAGCCCTGAGGTGCTGCCTCCCATCCCTGTGCTGTGTCCGCTCCCACCATTGCCTTGTGTTTGCACTTCTGGTACTGTATTTCTCCATCATTGGTTAATATGGGACTAGTTAAGGGTCTCTTAGTAGAAGCTACTATCCTTTGTCTGAAAACTTCAGTGGTTGACCAAGTACATTTGTTCAATGAACTAGTTGTTCGGTGATTACTATAACAGCATTTAAAGTTAAAAAGTTGTAAATTCTTGCCAAAATAAAAGTTATTTGTATTCTGCCTTGTATTTGTTACATGTGAATATAAGTCTTAGCTCTGAATCTATATTCAGATTCAGAGATGTCATCTATATCCCAAGTAACTTGTTCACATTAGCTGTCTTTGGCTTGTGAGAGAGGGCAGGATTCTGAAGGCTTCTCGGTGTGGTGTAGGCTCCCCGGTGGGTTATTTATATCTGATAATTTTGAGGCACTGTTTTCCAGCCTTTCAGATCTGTCAGTGGAAACAGCTTAACTTCTATTGTGCTAAAACCAACTGTGCTGTTTTTTGTTGGGGTCCAAATGTTTCTTTTGCATGATTGAGTAGAGAACAAATTGCTTTAGTCTCCCGATTTTTGAGATCAAAATTAACTTTTTGATTTGCCTTGCTATTATGTAAACAGTGGAAATGTTCTTTCTGCGGTTATGTTATTTCTCAGAACTCTTGGCATCTTTCATTCCTTGATCATTTTGTGTTTGAGTACTCTGTCAGTATTCAGTAATAATATTCTCTCCTATTTTTAGAGCGGCCTTTTCCTGACAAGTGACTTGTGTTTGAATGAGCTGTGCCACTACCATGGAAACAGTACTTCACTAGAAATTGAGTTCCTAAAGCTTAGCTGTTTAAAGATGTTGCCCTCTGTATCTTTTGTTTTCACAGGTAACTTTTAAAAGCTAGACTTTTCACATACAACACTTAATGTCTATTCACTGTTGAAAGTGTTTTCAGAGTTGAGCTCTTTTTAATTTACCCTTTATGGTTGACTTTTGTGCAAGGGAAGATTGGATGTTAGAGTGGAAACTGATAAGAATTTAAACCAGTCACTAGTATTCTTGAACTGTGATGTGAGGAATCTTTAGAAAATATATGGAGGTTGAAGTGTATCACTATTCTTTTGTTTATTTGTCCAGACAGGGTTTCTCTGTGTAGCCCTGACTATCTTGGACTTGCTTTGTAGACCAGGCTGGCCTTGATCTGCCTGCCTGCCTGCCTCTGCAGGGATTAGTGCTGGGATTAAAGGCGTGTGCCACCACACAGAGCCAACGGTTAATTCTTTGTCAGCCTGGACAATGCTGTCACTCCCTCTAGCCTGTATCTGTAGTAAAGGATAGGATTCGGAGTACCTGTGCTCTGTGACCCACAGTTCTGTCGGAGAGTTAGCACAGTGCTTGTGCGCAGGGTCTCTAAAGTCAGACTGGCGGGCTTTCATCCTGTTTCTGCCACATTCTGTAAATCCTGGGCACCAGAGTCACTCTTAGGCCTTGCTTGTGTTTTCTTTTAATGCAAGTTGTAGTACTTGTAAGGGTTCTGGTAAAGATATGTAACTGGTACAGTCCCAAGAACAGTGCCTTCCACATGCAAGCAAGCTGTTGTATGTGTTCCCTCTCTTTGATGGACTTCTTGTAGCAGTAAGGGGAGGCTGCTCCTTTGATTCTATGATTTGAGAGAAAGTAGACATGGTTTTCTAGTCTGGCGGTGTATTTCATGTTTGTATATTTCACCCTTTTCTCCATCAGAAGGAAAGTGGCACTTCAATAAGGTGTGGTAAAGGATCTGTTTGTAAAAGTGAGCATGTGTGTTCCTCAGGATCCAAGTCAACACTGCTGACCTTGCGTTATCTAGAAGAGATTAATGTGCTCAGTCTACTTAACTTGCTCAGACCTACAGAAATCATTGCTACCTCAAAACCAAGATGATTGCATCACAGTACACCTGATAATTTCTCTTTCTTGCTCACCCTTCTTTTTATCACTTCAAATAGCCATGTTTTCTCTTACCCCTCACCCCACCCCACCCCCACCCCGAAGGAAAGGATTTGTTTGACTCAGCGTTTGAAAGGATGCAGTCCATTGAGGCAGGGAAGGTGATATCTGTTTGCTGCATCCTGTCAGCTTCAGGAAACAGAAGGAACTGGAGCTGTAACCCCGGTGGACCACTTCCTTCGTCATCTCGACATTATCCCCCAAATGTTTCACAACCTGACAGAGCAGCACCACTAGCTAGGTGCCCAGCATTCAAACATGAACTAGTGGGGGACATGTCACATCAAACCATGTTTTATCTCCTGACTCTCTGCTATTGAACAAAGTTGACCCTAAAATGTGAAAGAAGCCATGGACATAATGTGAAAAGGAAAAGAAAGGACAGAAGAGATTCACTTTAGTTTGACCTGTTGTGTGTATGAGTTTTGAAAAAGAAAGGGGAGAAAAAATATTAAGCCTCACATTAGTAAAATTAGCTCAAAGCAGAGAAGGGTAGCCACTGCTAGTCTGGCCTACTCTTAGAATTTATGTGAAAAGAGGTGCTATTATTCTTGTAGCTTTAACCTTTATTGTGTTTTAACCTCCTGAAAACATAATCATAACTATTAAAAACATAAACAAACATAAAAAGATAATCAAATATGAGGGAATGTTCTGAAATGTGTTAGTAAATGACTAAGGAGATACAAAGTATGTACTTGCAATGTCATCCTATTTTTAAAGGAAAAGTGTTCTCTGTAAAGAAATGTGTATTTTTCTAGGAGAAACTTAATATGACTTTGCTCTGTGTATATTTGAAATAAATTTTAATTGCTTCCATTAAACCTCATAAACAGTGAGCACACTTGTGGATGGGGGAGGGCTGGGAGGGCTGTCGAACCTTAGTCTGTATTGCGCATAGAAATATCGGAAAGGCCAGCAACACTGGTTATTTTCCTTGTCTAGGAAATGTTGTGCTCCTTAAACTCAGTTATTTTAAACAAGTTTATTGTTTCCTAGGACTTCCACTTAAACAGAGTAAATCTGGAAGAATCTACAGGAGTGGAAAATTCCCCAGCTGGTGCTAGACCGAAGAGGAAAAACAAGAAGTCTTACGATTTAACTCCAGTTGATAAGTTTTGGCAGAAACATAAAGGAAGGTAAATGAGAAAATATCAGTAATTAAAACATTTATTACTTAAACAGAAGTGCTGCCCGACCTGAGACATAATACAGAGGGCATTGACACAGTGGCGGGTCTAGTTAAGTCCACCGTAGATGATGTATTGTTCCATTCCTTTCTTTCTTTTTTCTTTTGTGATGTGTTTGGAGAACTTTGAATACCATATACTTTTTCACTGATTTGTGTGAGCAAGAATAAGGTGTTAAAAAGGTCATCATTATTCTCTCATATTTTACTTTGATCATGAATCAAAACCGAAGAAACTAATGAACTCTCATAGGCCCGGCTATACCACTCCAGATTCATACCCAAATGACTCCATATCCTACCACAAAGACATGTATACATCCATGTTATTGTTACGCCAATCACAATAGCAGAGGCAGAATGCTAAATTACATGTCTGTCAGTAGATGAATGGATGATAAACATCATGTACACATGCATAATGGAATCATATTCCACATAAAGAAGAAATTTCTTTTTGACCCCCCGGCTTCATTAGTTATTTGTAGGGCTCTTTTTCTTCGAAAGCTCACCCTGAAGATTGCTCTTTTTACCAGTAAGGGTGCTAAGAGTACTAAATTTAGGATGCTATTTTTTAAATCGTTGTCATTATAGTTGAATGGTTCTTCTGACATCTGCTAGTTTTGGTGATAATATTTATTTAATGCTCAAACATACTTATTTGTCTTCCTTTGATTTTCAGTCATGTAAGTAAATAATAAGTTAAAATATGTTTTTGTTTAAACACTATATAAAGAGAAAATGTGATTTCATTAATGAAAAGACTAGAAGTAGAATTTGTGCAGATTTCTGATTATGATACACACACTTTTAAATTACATAGTTTTATCTATATATGTCTACCCATGTTATATATAAAATATATTCAAAACTGTTTTTAAAGTAATAATCTTACATGTATTTCAAAACACACGTGTAAAACGCTGAATCCTTTACTCTCAGTTGATCGTGCGCAATGTCGTTTCAGTCCGTTCCCAGAAGTCGCAGAATCAGTCCAGCAAGAGCTAGAATCCTACCGAGCCCAAGAAGATGAGGTGAAACGTCTGAAGAGCATCATGGTAAGGTCCTGTTCACACCCAGGGCAAAGGTAGAGGGAGGTCATCTGCAGAGGTCAAACAAAGTCCAGCGCAATCATTATCAGCCTACTCAAGGGTGTTTGGTTTTGACAAACCGTCTCACACCGTAGCATAGGCCACCATAGCGTAGGCTAGCCTCGGACTCCTGGCAGTCCTGTCTAAGCCCACACACCCAGCTTTGGTATTCTTTTTCAAAAAACAAATCTAACTATTAAGAAGAAGCTGATTTTAAGGAATGGGTTGTGATTTGAAATGACACAGTAATATTATTTTTCAAGATGTGTGCCCAGGATTTCTTGTTGTTGCAGACTGTGGACAGATGTCAGCTGTAAGGCTGAGTCCTGTGTCTCACCTGCAGTGAGTGTCTGGGCATTGAGAGTGCCCGCTAAGGTGGCCACTAGAACCTTTCTGTAGTTGTCAAAATGTGTGTCCTTACCCCCAAAAGATCCTGTTTGTGCCAGGTGACCCAGTTTATCATTGCTTATCAGCAGTCTGTGGGATGTGTTGACCTTCTGCTTGGGTCTGGCAGTGTTCAAGTCCTAAGAGCCTTTTCATCCCCTCACAGGGACTAGAAGGCGAGGACGAGGGAGCCATCAGCATGCTTTCTGATAACACGGCTAAGCTCACGTCAGCAGTCAGGTGAGCAGTCTTCCTGATGATGACATTTACCCTGGAAGTTAAAAATCTCTAGTGATCTTAGTAAGAGGGAACAGTAGGAAATGCAATTGTGCCTCTGAGTTTGAAGAACTGAATGCTTTGAACACATTTAGGCTGATTTCTGTTCCTCTCAGATGCAACAGAGTAACTGCCTGTGTGAATAGTTAGAAATTTCCAATTCGAATAATTTGACTAGGAAAACAGTATTAGTGATAAAGTGGGACCAGTCATTGTTCGTTTTGCTATTGCTACTGCTGTTTTAATTCAGTTGAAACAGGTTTCCAGTACCTAGAGAACTATAGGTAAGAGCATGTTTCTGTTAATCTCATTTTATTCTAAACCCCTAAACATTGGAAGCAGAATGTGGAACTGTAGAAGTAATGTGTTGGCACCAGACTATTGTAAGATAACGTTCGCCTGTATTTTTAGAGTGATGCATGTGGTATATGATCAAGCTAGAGCTCAGTTCAGTTGACAGTTTAACTTGTCACTTTGATTCAGTGTTCTGAGTTTCCTCGTGAAGCAGCAGGCAGGGGTTTATTGAGGTCTGCATTACTTTCTTAGAAATTTTGTGGTTAATTTTCAATTTTTTGTAACTTATAGTTCTTTGCCAGAACTCCTTGAAAAAAAAAGACTTATTGATCTCCATACAAATGTTGCCACTGCTGTTTTAGAACACATAAAGGTAAATGTAACTTTTTCCCTCCACAATCCACTGATATCTGTTCATATCTCATTGAACGTCTCTTGCCATGATACGGTGTAATTACAGGAAGCAACAGTGCTGTGTGTTCATTTCTGCAAATGAGGGAACCTCAGAACCCAGGAAGACCACTCTGCTAACTCGTAGTTGGGCTGTGATGCTGTGTGCTGCAGAATCTCAATACTGTGCTTACTCTGTTAATGAACAGCCATGTAGCTAACCATTGGCAATGCAGATTTTTAATTCTGTTTTGGTTGTTGTTTTTGGTTGTTGTTTTTGATGTTTGACGTGGTTTTACAGTGTGACTCAGGCTGACCTCAAACTCACTATCCTTCTGCCTCAGCCTTGGATTATATCCTTTTCTGTTGTGCTCATGATTATTACTTTTCTTTCCCTTCTTGTCATCATAACCCAAAGTTCACTGGTTCTAAATCAGTGTTTTCTAACAAGAATAATATCAGCTGCCAGTGTAATTTTAGATTTTTCTATTAGTCACATTAAAAGGGAAAAATAAGTAAAATTTATTTTAGTACGTTGTATATAATCATTAATGTCCAAAATATTAGTATTTCAACACATATTCTGTTTAGAATATAAAATATTTTATATTCTTTTTTATATATGATGTCTAATAAGTTCATAGTATATTTACAGTCATATTCACATCTTAGTTCATATCAGCATCAAATCCTTGAGTATTTCACCTCCCAGGTACTGAGATTATGTACCACAATGTCCAGCATAGAAATCCTTTTTGATAGGATACTGCCTAAAATACACACTAATTACATGATTCATTTGTGTAACTGGATTCTGAAGTTTTTGGCTTTAGATGTCTATTAACTTAAAACGCCTCACTTTCTCTCATAAGACAGTGATTTTTGAAACAAATACATTGGAGCTTATCAGTATTGTCTTCATAGTTCTTTTTCTTACTTATAGTTACCATGCATGAGCTTGCTTGATGAGTTCTTCACTATTCTGCTGATACTAATTCTAAAGACATCCAGTTCAATCCAGTGGCCAAATAGACAGACTTGAGGACTTGCTTTCCACTCAATATGAACTATTTGAGGCACTCTGAAGGATAAGAGTGTGTGCTGCTCACCAGAGATGCAGAAAGTATCTTGATTTTTTTGTTTGTTTTGTTTATGAGAAGGAACTTAAACACTTTATTTATTAATCATTTTAAAAGCCAAAAAAAAAAAACACTAGAAAAGAATTAATATGTAGGTAATGGACATGGTGCAGAATGAATTCAGCTTGCAGAATTTCTATTAAGCTGACACCTTGATATTATTGTTACTCAGTACTTTTCACATTCTCATAGGTAGGAAACGTAACTGTGCAGTCTGTCAGTGTTTCTGTTAGTGTCTCCACGTCCTTATGTTGTGCCTGTTGACATCAGGTCACTCTCTCCTGTGGGGATAACATAACGTATAACCAGGTGACAAGCTGTTCTTGGGAGGCTCTGCTTACGGAAAGTGAAAAGTTAACTCCCTAAACTAGTAAGATTTAGATTCTGGTGTATATCTAATAAAGTGTAATTATGTAATTAAAACTGTATGATCCATTCAGCAACCATTTTTCACTATAAAAAATGAATTCTAGGGGCTGGAGAGATGCCTCAGTTAAGAGCACTTGTTGCTCTGGCAGAGGTTCCCAGCCCCAACAGGGTGTAGGTCACAACCATATGTAACTCCAGTTCCAGGGGGTCTGACGCCCTCTCCTGGCTTCTGAGAGCACACAAGTGGTACACAGATGTACATTCAGGCACGACACTCATGCACATAAATAAAAAATAAATATTAAAAGAAAATCTGTGTGCGTGACAGTTGTTTATAGTTCTGTGAATGCTTTGAGGCTTAACATCGTTCCCACAGTTTTCTTTGGCTTATAGATTTCGTTTCATTATTAAAAGTTTATTAATACTTATATATTATTTTCTGACTTCTCATAGCTCTAAAGGTCAGGAAAATGCCAAGCTCCACTCTTGCTACTAAATTAGGTTGCATGACCCCAAGTAGATAATTGTAACTATAGAAAATTTTGGTTTCTATAACTTCACAAATGCATCCTTCCCCCAATATTTTTATGAACATACTCTTTAATAGTAGGTCAGACTAGAACTTTTGGTTTTACAACATTTTGGTTAAAATAACAAAACAATTTCTTCCTTCTCATATAACTTATATTACAATGAAAATAAAGTAAATAAAGTAGGGGAAAGATGTCAAGAAGTGTTAGAACAGCAAAGCAGACGAATAAGAGGCAACAGCCAACAGTGGCAGGCAGGTCGGAGGTTACATGGCTAAGGAAGTAAGTTGGCCTTGATGGATGGGTGTTGGAGTTTAGTTCTAAGTCACTAGAAGCAGGGAGTTAGTGGGGATCTCAGAGCCGGCCATTCTAGGCAGGAGGGACAGGGGTAAAGTAATGGGCATGTTTGAGGATCTGGAGACACAGTGCTTCACTGAGGAGACAGTGATAGATGAGGAAGTCCAAATAGTAAGGATTTCCTTATGGGTGAGTCATGTGATGTGTTTCAAGAGGCAAGTGTGTTGAGGGAGAGGTGGAGAGTTCTGGAAATAAACTCGAGGTAGAAAGCTGTCTAAGAAAATGGAGCCATATAAAGTATCCTTTGCATGTGAGGACAGTCCTTGTGATTGTCATTTCAGAACTGCTCTATGCTGGGAGAGGATGTCTGTGTAAGATCGTTTACTGTGCCATCATTCCTGACCTAAGCAGTTCAACTTGAGAGACACTTTGGTTTTAGGAAAGTGTTTTGTTTAGGGTTGTTGAGTCTTTAGAAGGACATCTCAGACTAGAAGCTAATTTGTTACTCACAAACTAGCGTGCTTTTGTATTGAAAAAGTCTGCAAGTAACCTGTTGATCAACTGTGAGGAAGTAAGAAAGCCTTGTGCCCTAGAAAGAAAACCATTAAAGCAGGGGTTTAAAGTACAGATTATGTCCCAGCACTTGGGAAGCAGAGTCAGGCGGATCTCTGAGAGTTCGAGGCCAGCCTGGTCTACAGAGCAAGATCCAGGAAAGGTGCAAAGCTACACAGAGAAACCCTGTCTTGAAAACCAAAAAAAAAAAAAAAAAAGTACAGATTATGTAAACTAAATGAGTATTCAACAATAATTCTTTATTAGATCAAAGTGAACTACAGGGCCACTTAAATCCCCAAAAGATGAGTAAACTTCATTGAGACTGTTTCCCCAATCTTTATCCAGCTACAGTGCCTTTTAATGTTCCACTGAAATGTCAATTGTAGGTGATGGCCAGGACTTGTAAAGAGATCAGAGCAGCTGTAATCTAAGTGTGTGTGTGTGTGTGTGTGTGTGTGTGTGTATGCGTGCGTGCATTTATATATACACATATGTACATAGAAATAAAGCAGCAACAGGCAAATAGTGAAAGAAATGCTGTATGCTGTTTTTTCGCACAGGAAGTGTGCTTTGCAGAAGGAATAGTCGTGTGTTGGCTTCCTGGTCCTGCTGAGTTGTTCTAGGTGCATATTGATTTTAAATGTCTACAGATGAGTTACAGTTGTGTTGAGTAAATCACATAGAATAAACATGAAGAAATAAGAGGGGAATGTTTCAAAGGTACATACATTTTCTGATGTATGACTGGTGTTTGTTTGTTTGTTTGTTTGTTTGTTTTGTGTGTATGTTCACATGCATGCTGGTGCCCTCCGAGGCCAGAAGGCATCAGGTCTCCTGGAACTGGAGTTAGAAGTAGTTGTGAGCTGTCAGGCATGGGTTCTGGGAACTGAACTGGGTCCTCTGCAGGAGCAGCAGACACTCTTAATTGCTCAGCCATCTCTCTAGCACCATGTGTTTGGGTTTTAATTATGAGTCTTCATTTATTTTAGAGTGGTTTTGAGTTTGCATGGGGGAAAACAAAAAAGAGAAGGTTGAGCGTGAGTATATGTAAGGCCATAGATTCGATCAGTAGTTCCACGAGGTGGGATTCGATTGAAAAGGAATAACAGTTCCTGGTTACCCTGTCACTCACACCTGCAGTTTCTCTCATTAGTAATAGTTTGCATTAGCGTGGCATGTTTGCTAAATCAGTATTATATTAATGCATTCTTGTTAGCTAAAGTCCTCAGTTTACCTTGGAGTTCATTTTGTGTTACATATTCTTTAATGAATGTATGATGGCATGTATCTGCTATTGCAGCATCACATGGAATAGTCTCAGGGTCCTAAAACCCCGTTCCACTGTTCGTCTCTACTCCTCCCTGTGCCTTCATCTTCCACTGCAGACCTGGCGACCATTGATCACTGTACCATTTCTATGCTATTGTATTTTCATATGCCTTATCAGAATCATAGAGTACACAGCCTTTTCATACTGGCTCCTTTTACTTAGCATGCATTTAAGACTCCTGTCCTCTTCATGGCTTCTAGCCCCTTTGTTTTATTTCTGGATAGTATCTGTTGTGTTGTGTGATGTTGTTTTTCATTGCCTCTAGCAATAAATGAAAGTTGTGCTCTGTATCGCTCTCAGTATCTGGTATTGTCAGTGTTCTGGAGTTGGCCATTCTAACAGGTATGTTGTGGCATCCCATCACTTTAGTTTGCGTTTTTTTTTGATGGCATATGGCATATCTTTTCATATGCTACTTTTCTGGTGGGGTGTCATTCATGGATCATGGCTTTGGTAGTATATCTAAAAACTCATTACCATATCCAAGACTATGTATTTTTTTGTAATGGACAGGATTTTTCTCCATCTTCTAGTTGTTTTAGATTTTACTGTATCTATGGTCCCTTTCAGTCTGTGTCTAGATTTGTGTGTGTGGCTATTTACTTGTCCTAACACCATTTATTGAAAAGACTGTCTCAATTGTGTTGATCTTATCAAAATTTAGTTAACTGTATTTCTGTGGGTCCTTTTGGGAGGTCTCTTTTCTCTTACAATGATCCGTTGGTCAATTATTTCATCAATACTGCACTCTGATATTATGGTAGCCTCTGAAATCTTGTAGTCAAGTAATGCCATTCTTCCAAACTTAATCACCTTCCTTAATCTCTTGGCGGTCATACATCTCTTGCCATGCCGTGTTATCCCTAAAATTGTTTGTTGATATCTATGCGATAACTGACTGAGCTTTATATTGGGATTCTTTTAAGTCTTTGGGTCAAACCAGAAAGGACTGGCAACCTGACAGTGTTGGATATTTTTCTCTGTCATCCTTATTTGGAGTTTTTGATGCTAATATAATTGGTAGTTTTACTTTAGGCTTTCAGTTGTTCATGCTGGTATAAAACCTTATATCCTAGAGTTTGCCAAGACTTTTTGATGTTACTTCTTTTGGCAGTCTTGTCTTCTGCAACAGGACGTTTTTCTTGCTTCCTGCACATTCAGTTTGCCTTTTATTTCCATCTCTAGTTTATTGTGCTTGCTAGGCCCTTCATTCGATGGCAGTGCTAAAACATTCTTGCCTTGCTCTGGACCTTCTCATCATTGCCGTCCTGTTTTCTAGAAGAGATTACAGAGATTTGGGTTTTTGTTTGGTTGGTTGGTTTTGGTGTTTTGTTTTTGTTGTTGTTGTTGTTGTTGTTTTAATGGTTTATTTAGCTATTACATATACAGTGCTCTGTCTGCATGTATGCCTGCAGGCCAGAAGAGGGCACCAGATCTCATTACAGATGGTTGTGAGCCACCATGTGGTTGCTGGGAATTGAACTCAAGACCTCTGGTAGAACAGCCAGTGCTCTTAACCGCTGAGCCATCTCTTCAGCCCTGGTTTTGGTTTTATGGTGGGATTTTTGTTGTTTTATAAATATTTTATAAATGTAGAATTCATTAGTTTACCAGTGTTCCCTTCAGAGTCTGGTGTTTTCAGTTTTTGAAGGTGCTTAATTTCAGTATATTTAAAAAATAGAGATAGACATATTCATAGTATCCTTTTCTCCTTAAATGAGTTTGGTAGATTGTATCTTTCAAGAAATTGGTTTGTTTCATATGTGTTACCATATTACTGGGTTTATAGATACACAGTTGTTCGAAATACATTTTTGTCTTCTTAATGTTATTGATCCCCCGAAGTAACCTTTCCTTTATCTTTTCTGACTTTAGTAGTCTGTCTCCTTTCTCCTTGGGTTTCTTAGATATGACTACAGACAGGCACGTCAGTTTAATTGATCTTTTCAAAGAATCAGCTTTTGGCTCTTAAGACTTTTGTCTTCAGTTCTTGTTTGTTTTTCCCCAGTCTTCTGCTGCTTTTTGTGATTTTTGCTTTTTCTGGGTTTATCTTTAAGTGCTCAATGCACTGGTTGAATACATTTAAACCAAACAGTTTCTGAAAGCCTTAGCAGTTTACATATCTTCATAAAACAACATCAATAATTGATATTATTATTGTTCTCTCAAACAAGACAGTGCATTTCTAGAAAGTGAAGCCCAAAGAAGAACATGTAAATTCAACTTCTTTTACCTAATTTCTATTAAGGGCCATATTGAAAATCTGTTCTTATTTAAAGAACAATAACACATATTTTCATAAAATAGTATCAATAATTAATATTTCCATGGAAACAATATCATTACATTATAATTGTACTTACATTTCTATTTTAAATACTTATCTCTAAATATTATTTTGTATACATTTAAATTTTTATTACAGATTCTTGTAGATAAGATTAAATATTTGAAGTAGAAGTTAGTATATTGAATAAATTTATACATTAAAGTTGTTTCCATATTTTGAAACAGATCTAGAGCAGCCTCCACAAATAGCACATCAAACTGAAGAGACAGAAACTCAGAATAGGTGCTGGGGGAGAAGGCTCAGAGGGAAAAGCACATGCAAGCATGGGAACGTGAAATCAAGTCCCCATAACCCATTACAGCCAGGTGCAGGCATGTACGTCCATGCTCTTGGTGCTGCTACCTCGGGATGGGAGGTGGAGACGAGGGAATACATACACAGCTCAGCGATGCTCACAGGTCAGCTATCCTAGTGTGTGCAGCAGCCAGTAACAAGAGAACCTGTCTCAAGGTGGAAGGTGAGGACCAACAGTGGAGTTGTCTTCTGACCTCCATTCACACTGTAGCACACCCACATACCTGCACCCATAATCATGGCATGCATACTCAAAAAAGAAACTCAAATGAGTTCCTAAGTATTTGTAAACTCAAAGTAGTTTCTAAGTATTTTCATATATGTCTGAATTTTCTGGCCACCAATATTTTTTAAGTAGAGGGTGGTGTCATTGAAGATAATTCCTATCAGAAAAATTTTCTAAAAAGCATTACTTTTTGTCATATTATAAAAACTACTACATTGCCGGCATAGTGATTGCATGCCTTTAATTTCAGCACTAGAGAGACAGAGCCAGGTAGATTTTGGTGAGCTTGAAGCCAGCCTTGTCTACATAACATGTTCCAGGGCAGCCAAGGCTACATAATGAAACATTGTCTTCAAATATATATATGTATATATGTAACATATATATGTGCAATATATTTACATTTAATTACATTGTGTCTTAATCTAGAGTAAATTGTGTAATGTAAGAGTGAGTACTTAATGTTACTCACATTTATGAATTTCATGTAGCTACTTTGTGAGGCAACTTTAATGGCCAAAATATGGCATTAAAATATAATTTAATGAGAGCAGTTCTATGATTTATTAAGGTAGTATGGTTTAAGTTTATAACCTTTTAATTATTCTTAAACTAATAACAGATTTTGGTCCCTAAGGTAGAAAGATTACATATTTTTTAAACAGTAATAACAGGTTTTCAGTAGGGCCCTTAGTAGACGTTAGATATCAGAAACTGAAGTTACACGTTCTTCGTTGGACTTGACTTCCTAGAAGTGCATTGTCTTGTTTGAGAGAACAATGCATGTGTTAAGAAACAAGATGGCCACCTAGTGAGTCCGAGAGTCTCATAGAAACTGAGCATTCTGACAAGCTGTCTCACTTAACAATGTGCTGTCCTGTCTCTAAGGAATGAGGTAAAAAAGAAAGGATTCATTTTATCCAGCAAGCTGAAAAATATGGAAAAACAAAATGAAGACTTTTAGGAGCAGTGCAGAGTGATAGACAGTTGAGAGGCAGGTCTTCCCAGTGTATACTTCTCTCTGTTGTTTTTATTGCACATACACACACACACACACACACACACACACACACACACACACACACACACACACGATACACTTATGTTTGCATTATGCGCCACAGTGCACATGCGGAGCTCAGAGAATTAGTGTCAGAAATCAGCTAGCTCTCCTACCATGTGGGCTCCAGGAATCACTGAGTCACCAGGCTTGAAAGCAAATGCCTTCAGCCAGTGAGCCATCTTGCCAGCCCCATTTTTAATCTTACTGTGTGAGTGCTTCATGACTTTAAAACTATGGCCTTGGGTTCCACTGCACAGGACTGGGTTGAAAAGACCTTTCCTGGTTTTTTGTGGCTCACACATGAAGTCCATTCCTCAATCTACCTACTACTGTTCAGATGTCTCTATTCTGTTGTGTCCTAGGATGATCTAACAGAAAACTACTGCTTATGTGTCTCCAAATCACTTCCAACTCAGTTCAAAAACAAAATAAGAACAAAGGCATGAAAATAAGGGATCTTGCTTGTTGGAAAGAGCACTAGAAGTAACATAAGTAGTCTCCCTTTCTGTCTGGTTAGGGTGACATGTGTGGATCCACATGCTACATAAGTAAGCTTTCAACCAAAAACAGAAAACTAAGACACTAAACTATATTTAAATAAACATTTGTTTATAAATTTCATCATAGAAAATAGAAATTTGTTAGCAAGAGACTTACTATATTTTTATTACTTACTATATTTTTACCTAATGTTTATTTTGAAACAGGCTAGAAAACTGGATGTATATTTTGAATATGAAGAAAAAATAATGAGCAAGACTACTCTGGATAAGTCTCTCCTAGATGTCATATCCGACCCTGATGGTACGTCCCATACATTTGAGACTGTTTACAGGAATGGTTCTAGCATTTCAGTCTGGACAAAATTCAAGTAGCATTACTGTATCAGTCAGGCCTAATTACAAGGTAACTAAATGAGCTATTTTCTGCTGAAAAGTTTTCAACATAGCAGTTCTTAAAATGGAAAAGTTATTTCTAATTTAGTTTTTCTCTGGTAGTATTTGTAAATACTTTTTACTCATGTCTTTAATGTGATATGGATGGCCATCGCTTTCTACTCATCCAGGAAGATTTGAATGAATGGCATTGAAAGCAGGTGTCTTCAGGGGGTGTTTTCTACTTCATTTTGGTTTGTCCCAGAGAATATCATGAAAAAAAAAAAAATGTAACTAAAGCTGAATTCTACTTTAAACGTTCAGGAAACAGGCTTCTACAAACACTGTGGAGTGCCCCGCAAACCCTGCAGTGGGGAGGGCCTCTCTGGATGGAGTGCTTGCCTGCACACAGGAGGACCTGAGCAGCTCTGTGCTGCACTACGTACCTAGACTCCCAGTGCTGGGAGGAGGACCCCAGGAGGATCCTGGGGCTTGCAGTCACGAAGGTCTGGGAGCAGCTGTGCCCATTGGATTTGAGCGAACAAGTAGCATTTTCCACTAGGGCCCAGCACAGAAGGAGTGGACTGCAGGATAGAGTAGGGGAAATATGAAAAGTGAGTCTACAACATTTGTTGTGCCAGGAAACAAATAACAACAAAAAGGAAACATGTCAAAAGGACATAGTCAGTTTGAAGAGGCTCCAGGTCAGAACGATTTGACCATCAAAGTAAGAATATGATAATAAATCGTGGGCTAGAGCCCACAGGATGGAAAGGAGACCATGATTCCATATAGAAAAAATAGGTGACATACTTGAAATTTTATACGATGCTCACATGATTTCAGAGCACTGCATCTGTTAATGAGACTTCATCACTGTGACAGATCCCTGAAACAGTTTAAAAGGAGGAAAGGTTTCAGCGGTCTTGGTCCACACTTGTCTGGTTCCATTGCTTGGATCTGAGGTGACCCTGGGCGTCATGGCCCATCACTTGTGGTAGAACAAAACAGCTCACTTCATGGCTACCAAGCTAGAAGATCGGTACATCTTCATACAGCATATCTGCAGTGATCTACTTCCTTCAGTTAGACCCACCTCCTGCTTCTCATCATTTCCCAAGAGTGTCACCATCTTGTGAGTCTACTGGGTGAGAACTGTTAGGACCCAGTCGCTTCCCAAAGGCCTGCCAGCTGCCAGCCAGTGCCGTACGTGAGCCTGCTTGGGACAGTTCATGTTGCGACCATCGTACTTCCCACGAATACTTGTTAACTATGAAGGGGGAATAGAAACTTCACAATAAAGAACCATAGTCAATACCTCACTAGGTGATCCCATTTAACGTTGTCAGTAATGAAATATACCAGAATGGTGTAAACCTGAGAACTTGACTAAACCTGCCACTGATCAGTCATATTCAGGAAATAAGGTAAATTGAAGAGTTTAAATGAATCATGGGATTCTAAATCCCATGAAGCTCCATGCTTCATCAGCTGTCACGTTTTCTTTTAATCTTGTTTTATTGTTTATTGTAGTGGTGGGCTTTTGTCTTTTGTTTGTCTGGTTGGTTAGTTGATTTTTGAGACAGAATCTCAGGTCTAGAACTTACCATGTAGCCCAGGCTGGCCTTGAACTGAGATCCTCCTTTCCTTGGTCTTCTAAGTCCTGAGAGTACAGGCATGTCTTAGTTTTTGTTCTGTGATGATAGTTTAAGTCTTTACATCCTAGGACACACTGTCAATGAGATTTGATAGGTTATTCATTAAAGCCATTTCTATATCATCTTTCCACCAAAGTGCACCGTGTGGAAGAAGAGGGATGCGTGAGTTTCTCTGCAGAGTCCAGGCCTTGAGTTATATAGTAGACATCATCATCGGGAAAACTCCCAGGTAGCAGGGACTTTCTTTGAAACCTTAGTTTTGTCTTAAAATTTGAGGTAAATATACTCCATTTCATGTTTTGATATAAAAGTATAGTTTTCATGAACCTTGTAGTAAAGTAAACTCTTCAGAGGGGACAGTTACGTTGAGAAACTCAGTTTAGGAAATAAGACTTCTGGCTCAGCTAGATGATTTCATTTAGCCAGCGGATCTCATAACCCCACACCTCGGCGTGACACCTCTGACTTAGGACAGTCCTGTTCTCCTTGACACCTGAAAAGATGATATTTAGAACTGCACACTTACCTGTCCGAATCCTTTCTTTGCTATGTGGTTTATGCCTGAGGATAAATCTTAGCATTCTATGCAGTCTGGGAGACAAATGAGGGGTTTCTGTAGTCCCTCCTCCAATTCCGCCTTTTGTCTTTCAGTTTCAGTGGTTGTGATTTTAGTACTTCCTACTTCATCTCAGTTGACTAAGAGCCGCATTTTGTTCTGTCATATTTACACATGCTTTGAATTTTAAGGTTCTTCTAAGTTTTAATTATAATGCTCAATAATTACAATTATAAGTCTTTTTTTCCTTTCTCTTCCCTGTAGCGGGAACTCCAGAAGACAAAATGAGGCTGTTTCTTATCTATTATATAAGCGCCCAGCAAGCCCCTTCTGAGGTATGTCCATTGACGCTACTGAGGAGAAGGCATGAGGATTTGCAGCCACCAGTTAGAGTTTCAAAAATAGACATCAGGGATCACTAAACATGTGATGTTTCATTCATTAAAAAAAATTGTTCAGGCAGCTTCTGTTTGCTGCAGGGTTTTATACCGATGTTTTTGCCACTGCTTAGATGACTGACCACTTTTACGTTGTTGAAATAGAAACTGACTTCAAGTGGTCAAAATCCTTCTGAAAAATAACTGTTTTGAACTACTTAGCCCGATGTGCTGGGCTTTTCAAAAGGTTGTTACTTCTCATTTTAAAATTGTTTTAAAGATAGTGACTGTTACAGAACATACCCTGTACTGTCCGGTGTTCTGTAAAGGAAAGTGGGTTGGAGACCATGGGTTCTTCCTTGTATTAATCAAGTATCGCTTTGCATAATAAGCTGCACACATAAGAACCTCCAAGATACCATTGAGATAATTCTCAATACCAGCTTTATTATTATTTTTTTAAGTTGTAAAGCTTCCACTGGTCAAAATATTATTAGCATGTTAAATCATTATACACTTAGGACCCTTTTACTTTGCTGTAGACTATATTGATCACTTAACTTTTCCTCTAATTAATTTAGAAAGAAAGTGTGGTTCTTTTCTAGAAATAACTTTCTCATCAGTGAAGATTTACCTGTTTCTTAGACTCTGATGTCCTATTTATAATATTTTAAGGATATATTTTTAAACCTTAATATTGTTTTAATTGGACCATCTTATTTTTGTAAAGATTTTACTAAACTTTACTGATCATTAAGTGGCTTAATTCATGATTACTAATATCAGCTTAATTGTCCTGAAAATGCAAAGAAGTTAAAGTCTCTGGTTGACGATGAGCTTAAAAGTTTTCCCCTGACAGGCCTGGGGGATGGCTTGGTCCATAACGTGCTTGCTTTGTCCTGCAAGCGTGAGGACCCGAATCTGATCCCAGCATCCATGTTTTAAAGGAAGCCGCTGTGCACCTGCAGTCCCAGCACCGGGCATGAGGAAACAGGAGGATCCCTGGGGCCTGCTGGCCAGCCAGTCAAGCTGCCTCCTTAGCCTGGAGGTTCAGTGAGAGACCCTGTCTCAAAAACTAAGGCGAGGAGTGACTGAGGCCGCGGTGACTTGAGGCTCTGCACTCCATCCACACTCACACACAAGAGCACATGCAGTTTTTCACTGTGGTGCTGGCTCCTCAACTCACACCAGTTCAGTTAGACCCACTCATCAGGGGGTAAAGAGAACAGGGAAGGAAGAAACGATTTTAAAACGAGAGGACAGCTGTTCTTCCACAAATGTCTCTGAGCCCCACAGTGTCGATGAAAGGAGAAGCCGGAGCCGTAGACCCCTCAGGCTGTGTTGGTCCTCAGCAGTTCTGGTGTGGAAATACTTTTGTCCTGAAGAAAGGCAGTCCATGCTAGCAGTAGAGAAGAAAGTTGATGAACTCCTGAGGAATGACAAAATATCGTACTTTATACTTGTGGGGCTACCTTCTCATCTGGGTGGTTTCTGTCCCAGATACTCAATTGGGTAGCCATTTAAAGTACAACTGCACCTGACGTGGGTGCCTGGCATTTAAACTCATGCCTTTGTTTTTTATGTTGGTTTTGTTTTGTTTTGTTTTGTTTTGTTTTTCGAGACAGGGTTTCTCTATAGTTTTGGTGCCTGTCCTGGATCTTGCTCTGTAGTCCAGCCTGGCCTTGAACTCACAGAGGTCCACCTGGCTCTGCCTCCCATATTAAAGGTGTGCGCCGCCGCCACCCAGCATGCCTTTGTAGTATAATCTTGATTGAGCGAGTAACAGCAAGCACAATTTTCTATGAAAGTGTGATGTTCTATCGTGGAGTTCTTTTCTTATGCAGGCTGACTTGGAGCAGTATAAAAAGGCGTTAGCGGATGCAGGGTGCAACCTGAACCCTTTGCAGTACATCAAGCAGTGGAAGTAAGTCATAGTTCTTTTACTTTCCAATTGCTTCAGGTAAGGTCACAATCCAAACTCTGTTCCCAAGAAAATAGGAATGCTGGGAAAAGGCTGAACAATGTCGTGGCGAGTTTTTACGGCCAGTGCATAGCATTTCCTTGTCTGGCCCACCATATGCACAACTTAAAGCTACATAAAAGAGTGACACCTTTTATTCTGGGATAAGCCCTATATTTTCTTTACTGATGCATTGAGAAAGTCAGAGACTGAAAGCTATTCGATCAAATGTCTCAAATCTACTAACTAGCAACTAGAACAAAACCAAATTAAAAAAAAAAAAAAAAAAACATTGTGCTAAGGAAATGGCAAAATTAACTGGAGCATTTAGAGTCTACTAGTAGGAATATAAATCTTGATGATTTTCCAGAATGCTGTAAAAGGTTTTGACCTTCTACTACTTTTAAGGATTTATCCAAAGAAGTTATTGGAACCATAAAATTGTAGCAGTGAAAACCAACCCAAGTGTCCGGCAGTAAACTGGGTAAATCAGTGGCGGTGCTTTAGCCTGGCATGGTGGTGCACTCCAGTAATCCCAGCGCCTGAGAGGGTGAAGTAGGATGAGCCATCACAAGCTCAATAGTGTTTGGGCTACATAGCAAGACCTATCTGTCCATCCTTCCTATAATTGTAGCACTTTTATAAGAGAGAATCCAACTGGATAATTAAAAAATCATGATAGACGACTTAGTGGTATTGGAACCATTCACATTACTGTGCTAAGATGAGGGAATAGTTGTTTACAACACTATTTGTTGATTAATTTGATGAATACCCTCAGCTTTCCATACCTATACCTCTGCAACCATGGGCTAGAAATATTCTGGAAAAATTTTGCTAAATTGTTTGGTTTTTTTTTCCTTAATGTTATTCCCTAAATAATACAGTTTAATAGATTTACATAGCCATTATATTATATATTATACATAATTTCGAGATGGTTTAAATTATAGGAGACAACATGCTAAGATTATATGGAAATATTACACATTTTATATAAGGGACTTGAGCATTCAAAGATTTTCATGCTTTTGAGAATCCTGGAACCAAACCCCCACGAATGCCAAAGGATGCTATATTTTTATATTTATATATATATATGTGTGTGTGTGTATATACATATATGTGTGTATATACATATATGTGTATATATAATGTTCACACACACACATATATATTATATATATAATCTAGGATCTTGATGGGTAGGACCTGCACCGTCATTGAATTTACATATGTTGAAGGAACAGTTAACAAACAAATGAAAGAATGATACTAAACTATACTGAATGATTCAAAGACAAAACTGAGTTGATGGGGAATGGGTTTCTGTGTGCTGTGAAAATACGTTGCTCTGATTGGTTGATAAATAAAGCTGTTTGGCAAATGGTAAGGCAGAATAAGGTTATGTGGGACATTCTAACTAGAGAAATAGGGGAGAAGAAAAGAGAGCAGAGGAGACGCTGCTAGCTGCCCCAGGAGAAGCAAGATGTGATGTACCTGTAAGCCACAAGCCATGTGGCAAAGTACAGATTTATAGAGATGAGTTAATTTAAGATATAAGAACTAGATAACAAGAAGCCTGACGTGGCCGTAGTTTAAAAATAATATTAGCCTGTGTGTGTTTATTTGGGTCTGAGCGGCTGCGGGACTGGTGGGTGAGAGAGATTTGTCCTGACGTGGGACATAGAAAAGCTTTCAGCTATACTGAATGATAAGATCTTAGCCAATGGCTGGATTTGCTTAGCAGAGAAAACTTGTGGATAGGTGTATGTGAGCCAAAATTCAGATGACATTTATTACAGCATGATCCACCTGTGTATATTGACACATACATACATTTGGTTGTATCACTGAAATGCACGTACCTGCCTGTAGCTCCACTTACAACTCTGTTTCTTTCAAACCTCTAAAGCAAGCATTGCCTTCCAATGCATCAGCTTTTGCATCAGTTTTCAGAAAATAGATTAATAGTCTCCATTGTGCATAGAGAAAGAAACACACAAGATTCATAGCAGTGGTTTTTCTCTAGATTGTGCTGTGGAGTGCTTTTTATTAGCCATGCTTCTAGTGACATTTTAAAGTTTTCTTCTGTTTGACCATGTTCTTGTAATAGAAAAAGCACAAAACAGACAAATAGTTGACTGTGTGGCAATGTGTCATTGTTCTTTTTTATTATAATATATGTGGAGTTTACTAGTCAGTGTTTGGAGCTATCATGGAAAAGACAAACTAAGACATTTCATGCAGTTAAAATATGTTTAATCTCTAATTTGTAACATCAGTTTACTTTCCAATTGCAAACTATTAGTTTAATAAAGAAAATTTCAGGAAATTGAGAAAATATAAAGAAGGTAAAATTTGGGCCAGCAAGATGGCCAGCAGGTAAAGGCACTGTAATGCAAGCCTGGTGACCTGAGTTCAATTCCCAAAATCCACTAGAGGTAGAAGGGAGAACTGACTCCGCCCAGTTATCCTTGACTCCTTGTGGTCACCATAGCACACGTGCACACAAAGCAGTAATAAATGTTTTTAAAGGGAAGGAAAATTGTATTTGTTCCAGTAACCATGGTCCAGCCTGTAACCCCAGCACTCAGGAGACTGAGGCAGATCTCAGTGTGTGGCTAGATGTCACTACCCAGAGAGTAGTTGGTGTTAGTGTGCATCTTACGTCGGGCCACAGTCCCGGCCGCAGTCGGGCCGCAGTCGGGCCGCAGTTCGGGCCGCGTCCGGGCCGCAGTTCGGGCGCTGCTTGTTCCTGCCGGGCCACTGCTGGCCCCTGGGCCTCGCCCGGCTGCAATGTTCGGCTGCTGAGCTACACCCAGCCCTGCCCTGGCATCTTTTAGGGAATCTCACTGTTTAAATGCCGCACATCTTAGATGTTAGCCAGTAAACTTTTTATTCCAAGATGCTGCTGATAACTCTGTCCACTTGTAAGTTTACGCCTCTTGTCTCCTAGGGCTTTTGCAAAGATGGCCTCCACTCCCACCAGCTGCGGCAGCACCACCGCTAAACCCATGGGGTGAGTGTGCTGTAATGTGGGTCTCTGCTCTCCACACTTTAAATGTTCGCGTCTTAACACACGGCATCGCTCACCTCCCAGAAAACCTCATCGTGATGCAGAATGTCAACACTTATGGCTCCCTTGGGTAGTTTTAACTCTCCTTTTAAAATGTAAGAGAATGTCTTCCACATAGTATGACATTCTTTCTTCTTATAACTCCTTTCATTTTTACAAACTATGTGACTAAAACTGTTTGTATTGCTATTGGTCGCCATAACATAGATTTTTAAAGCTAGTCACTCAAGACCTAACCATGACAAATTCATTCCTGGGGGCTGGGGAATGACACCTCATTCTAGAGCAGTTCTCAGCCCCTTTGGGGGTCACACAACCCTTCACAAGGATTGTGTAGCATATCCTGTATATCAGATATTTACATTACGAATCATAACTATCAAAATTACAATTATGAAATAGCAATGAAATTATATTATGGTTGGGGTCAGCACAACATGAAGAACTGTGTTAAAGAGTCACCGCATTAGGAAGGCTGAGAACCACTCTCCTGGAGACTGCTGTAGTGTGTGTGTGGCTTTCCAATTGGCTGAACAAGGCAATTCTGGCTACTCCTTCCTCTATCATACACGGTTCAAATTCCTGATTTACTTTCAAAGCTAGAATAAGAGTATGAAGCCCAGAGGAAACAAACTTTGTCTGTTCAGTGAATCCAGCTGGCCTCCCCTCTGGGGGGTGCTGTATAGGGTGCCCTGAGCCCTGCTGCCCCACTCACTGAGGTGGGTGCCTGGCAGAAAGAATGGCTTCAGCCGGGCGGTGGTGGCGCACGCCTTTAATCCCAGCACTCGGGAGGCAGAGACAGGCGGATCTCTGTGAGTTCGAGGCCAGCCTGGTCTACAGAGTGAGTTCCAGGAAAGGCGCAAAGCTACACAGAGAAACCCTGTCTCGAAAAACCAAAAAAAAAAAAAAAAAAAAAAAGATCAGCAGTGCTTGACCTGTTGGTAATAGTGACAGGCAGTTCTGTGTTATGTGATTCAACTCCAGAAGCAAAGTCTGAGTTACTGTTTTTCATCTGGTGGAAGAGTCTCAAATTATAATTTACCAAAAACGATGTGTGAGGCTAAACAACTAAGGTGTTTATATTGAGGGCATCGCTATAGAGTTTTTAGTAATTATTGTATCGCTATTTTAGTAAACTGCAGCAGTGATATCCATAGAAGTAGAGACGCTCACAGCCGTTCTGTTTATGAAAATAAACAGTGAGCAGCCTGTGGTGTGTAATCAGGCAAACATTGTATCAGCAACACACTGGACAGCAGTCGATACTGATGTGGTCTTCTTTGTCTTTCCCCCTACCCAGTCTCTTATCTCGAGTCATGAATACAGGGTCACAGTTTGTGATGGAAGGCGTGAAGAACCTGGTATTGAAGCAACAGGTAAGTACACTTCTCAGAAAACATTCTAACTTTGAAATATAGGTGTTGATAGGTTCACTGCCCAGGCAGAGAAACTTCCGGGTGTATTCAAGTAAGAAATATGAAAGAAAAATTAGAACAAGGTGTTCGTATTTGCATAGTAAGAAAATGAGATATTTCTGTGTAGTTTATATTTTTTTAAAGATGTACTTGTTTAAACTGTACCGTCTTTACTCTTCAGTATTTAATATCCTCCCATTTTTGTTTTTCTCTCTCTTTTTTTTATTTTATTATAACTGGAACATGTTTGCCAAATCTAAGATACATTGTTTCACATCACTAAGGAAATACAATGTTTATCAGTACCAAGATACAGTGTTTCACATCACTACAGAGATAACAGTGTTTTATATCACTGCGGAAATAACAGTGTTCCACACCACTGCGGGAGATACAGTGTTCCTTATCCCGTACAATGTTTCACATCAGTGTGGAGATGCAGTATTTCTGCATCAATACTGCTTAGTAGAGATTTTAAAAGCCATATTAAAAGACAGTGAGTTACCCAGAGCTGATTGACAGATGTATAGAGATACTGTCTTCAAAATGTTCTTTCCCTGAATTTCCTCCACACTTTAAAATCTTCCTCATGTTTTCTTATGATGTTTTATATTATTATTATTATGTGTATTTTGCAAATCCCACGGCATGTTGCATAAAATGAGTTTCTAGTTTCAAAGACCCTTCAGATTCTTCATTTGAAGGAATAAATAACAAATGAATACTCTGTGTTGTTAATAGAGAACAGTGAAAAATCCTCATTTGCTTTGTTGAATTTAAAGGCCTTCCAAGCTTTCTTCTCAGATAATGACATTATTCCTGAGTACTTGGGAATCCCTTTCAGCCTCAGTAAGGAATCCTTTAGTGGTATTGTCAGCACCTCGTCCTCCTAAATACTCAATCTGCTTATTTTAACCAGTTCACAGTACTGCCCTGCGGCTCCTAAAAATAATCTGTAAGAGGTATCCAAATTGGTTTGCTGTTAAGTGCTTTATTATGGCAACACAAAAATTTGTTTCAGATTTCATGAAATACAAAAATCATCATTTATGACCTTACTTTGCTTTCCATAACATTTCAAACTGTTAAGAAAACTGTTTTTGACATCGGCAATTACTTTTAAAAGTAAAAATTAGCCTATAGGTGGTGGCACATGCATTTAATCGTAATGCTCAGGAGACAGAGGCAGGCAGATCTCTGAGTTCAAGGAAAGTTAGATGTACAGATTGAGTTCCAGGACAGCCAGGGCTACACAGAGAAACACAGCCTTGAAAACCCCCGAAAAATAAAAACTGAATTTCCCTGTGGTGATCCCTATTTATATAACATTGCTGCCTCTGCCGGAACCACAGTGTTAGCAAGGGGTTGTGTGAAGACAGCTCTAAGTGTTCGTTTTTCTGCATGAGTATTCATCTCTGATTACTCCCACCCACATTGCAAATTCCTAGAATTAAGAATTTACTTAGGAATCAAAGGGTATGGACATTTTTAGTTACTCCTAATAAATATTGCCAAATCATGCTCCAGTAAAGTCTCTCTGTTCTAGAAATACCTGGGAAACTCCTGGGGGCCCACTGTGACCCTGTGCTGTCCTGATACCCAAGTATCGAGGGCATTGCCCTGTGGGCTTCTAGGAGATTCAGGAAGTGAGAGGCGTCAGAAAGGCTGCAGGGATACAGACTTAGAACACGGTAACTGAGGCTGCTTACATCTGTAAGGATGGCCTTGGCTTTTTCATGTTTCTATTTTCATTATGGGGCGTGTATGGAGTTGGCTCTCTCTTTCCACCTTTACCTGGGTTCCAAGAATGGAACTGGGGTCACTAAGCACCTTTATCTGCTTGAGCCTTTTCATTGGCTTTGTAAAATTGTTTTAGTGTTTTTATCAGAATAAACATTGTAAGCTATAAATAAATTAGACAAGAATTAAATTGACCAAGAAGTTAAAGAAATAATAGAATTAACAATGTTCAGTTTTCTAGGTCACTAATAGAGCGTTTTGTATTTTGTTTTCTGAGCAGCATGAGTTTTATGCATTCTAACTATCAACCCTCACATAGCCAGTGGAATGATATTTACAAACTTGAATGGATTGGTATCAGGATCATTATACAAGAATGTGGTAATGATATAAATACAAAGTTGCAGAATTTAGAAATCTCCACTGACTTTGACTGGTCTTGAAAAAATGAATTAGCAGTAAATAAATTACAAGTAATGGAAATGCACCTTAAAACAGGCTGAAAAGACAAACCTGATTGCAGTGCATGATCTCTCTTGAGGGTTGTTATTAAATAAGAAGACTGAAAATTTTATGCAACTGAAAATTTGAACTCTGAATATTGTATAATAACCATCTCATGGTATAAATAGACATCGTAAACTACATTGTACAGTCTAAATGTCAAGCCTGCTTCAGTGAAGTGAGTGGGAATGGAAATAAGGTGTTGATAGGGTTCCTTTTAAAGCCCAATTGCATTTGGGAGATACACTGAAATATTGGTGGTCTGTCTAGCAGTGACTGTCTGTAAGGGCTTGTTTCAGCACTTTGGGGTCATAGGGAATGGATGAAAGCAGCTTTGCATGAGTTTGTATCGAGGACTATGGGGGTCCAGCCCCTCGATAGTCCCCTCCCAGGGTCTGGGAAGAATCTACAACCAGCTGATAATTAATCTTTAATGGGAAGAAATGAATCTATGTACACAAAACTCCTTAGTCCATATACTTTATTATTCTGTGACAGTTATAAGCTTGTATTCTGCTCTCATATTTAGGTCATCTTTAGTCTGATTTCTCTCTACACCTGTCTGCGATCCCCTCTAGGTTCTATCTTAATTCCTTCATCTAGTTCTGCCCCTTCTAGGTTCTCTTCCATCTTGTTCCTTCCCATATCATTTCCTCTCCCATCTCCTTCTCTCTCATCTGGCTCTTCCTCATCTTCCATCTCGTTCCTCTAGTACTCTCCTGTAGCCCTTCAATCTACTTCTTCCCCATCTCAGTTTGTTCCTCTCAAGTTCTTACCCATCTAGTTCTTCCATTCTCTTCTCTCTTCTCTCTCCTCTGCTTTACAGTTATATATCTCCCCAAAATCACAATCCTCCCCTCCACCCAGGACACTCAGCCTGAACTTCCTCAGGCAGTGATTGTCCGCTATCAGGATCAAATGGAGGGTTGATAAGAATTACAAAGAGGGGCACTAGTTGTTAATTACCATTTGTGACCCAAAGGGGAAGTGACTAATGAATTAACTAAAGGCTAAATATGGGTAATATCTAAGAAGAGGGATCTTACGTGCACAACTATAACCTTAAATGTGTTTGGTAAAGGATGTTAAAAATCTATAAGTTGCTAGGTCAATGGGAGAAAATAAAACTGTCTTCTTTTTTCCTGTGGCTCCTATCTGTCCAAGCTGTCTGCCGTTTTTCTGCAGGGTGGGGAAAGTGTGCTCAGTCTCTAGGCAACCTGTGTACAGCTAGATGCCTCTGGTGATAGTTAAAGGGAGATCTGGAACTGGAGGTAAGGGTTGGGAAAGGAGGAAGTTAAGCTTAATTAGCACATCCACCAGGCCTTCTCAAACAGGAAGCCTGGATGCTTAAGTCTGTTCTTAGAGAGTACAGAGGTATCTCTGATAAGGTACTTTCCTCCATCCGGTGATGGCCTGGCCGGATGCTGCCAATAATGATAATTACAGGGAGGCTTGAACTGGGAGTTCTGGCTGAGCATAGCTGTTAGCACAGAAGGTTAACTAAATATTCCTAGAAGTGGTTAGGTAAGTAGTTAGAGGTCTATAAAGTTAGTAAGGCTGTAAGAAAGGAGGGTCTGAGCTAAATTGTGTAAAGCTATTACTTAATGTCTACCTGACCTAGGCGGTGTCCCCTTGTGGAATTTACCTTAAGTCAGGAGACTCGCCTGTGGGTTGTTATCACTGTTAATCCTCGGAAATTGGGTGACCACCTGGGCGATGTCTCCTTTAGTCCTTGAAAGTGGCTAGGGGAGATATCTGATTCCAGAGAAAGCCTTTCCTGAGGCTGTTCTCCAAATACCTGGAATGTGTATGTCCAGAGAGTGATCAGTCCACACTGTTAGCCTTTCTTAGGGAAAAGTCAATTGGGAAATCTATGAAGGCACACATGATTTTCATAACAGAATACAGCTGATATATAACAAGCCAAGTAACACCAAAAACTCCTTGGGATTTGGCTTCCTCTGGAGGAATTCCCTGATTCCTCCAGGTAGTGACTTTGCCATAACCAGCTGAGTTCCTATGATATTCCTGCGGCCCGCAGCAAGTTTGCAACTCTGGTGAAATTGGGTATGGGGGGGGGGGATAGATGTGGACCCATATAACTCTATCTTGTTCATTATTACCATTAATACACTGTGATTGAGAAGGGAAGTCAATTCATGATATTTTTATGGATTCCTCATCCATAGTATGGGCATTGGAATTAGTCTGTAAATTTGCTTCTAGCTTATAATCCTAAAGATTGGAAAAGACTCATATTTATCCCCATCCTCTGTGAGTATCCAGCATCTGCATATATTCCATCCTTACTCTTTGTCTGAACTCCAGCACCCTCATTGGGACAGCAGCAACCCTGCCTCCAATTCTGCTCGTCAGCCTCAGAGCATCTTCCCACACCTAGAAACACAGAGTTAGAAATGGTCCCCATAGAGCAGTCAGCTGTATCAGGCAACTAACTCTAGGAGACTCAGAAAACCTTTTCATTCGTGGCCCTGCAGTGTTAGTATCAGGGGTTTGATTTTTATGCATATTTTATTTCCTTTTGTTTTTTAAAGGAATTACATCATTAGAGGTTATCATGGGTTTTTTATCTAAACCTTTCCAGTAACTAAAACATAAAACCAGTCTTAGGAAATATATTTCTCACTGTGTGTGTGTGTGTGTGTGTGTGTGTGTGTGTGTGTGTGTGTGTGTGTGTGTGTGTATCTTCTGATAAATTTCTGCTTCATAAATGATTTCTACTTCATTTAGAAACAGATTTTAGAAATTATGAGTGGGACTCTGCCTCTCAAGTCTATGTCTGTGTTAGCCTTCTGCTTTAAAAAAAGAAAAAGAAAAATCAGTTGCCAGCCAACACAGTAGTCTTTTCTGCCAGCCGTGCTAGACCAGGCCTTTATCCTAGCACTGGGAGGCAGAAGCAAGTGGAACTCCGTATTTTCCAGGCCACCCAGAAAATTTCCATACATAGCAAGTCCCAGGCCAGCCAGGGCTACATAGTGAAACCCTTTCTCAAAAACAAAACAAAAAATATAGTGTTTTCCATTTTGTTTCTAAACAGCAATGTCTGAGAATACAGAGAAATGTGCTTAGAACATTTTCACTTAGTTAATTTCGTCTACTTTTTTTCAGTGAGGTTTACACACTGTGACAACTGTTCTTTACACAAAAAAGACTGATGCATTCTACTTGCTGTGGTCTGAGTGGCTGCAATCCAGTTTTTCTTTCTTTCTTTCTTTCTTTCTTTTTTTTTTTTTGAGACAGAGTCTCCCTGGCTGTCCTGGAACTCACTCTGTAGACCAGGCTGTCCTGGAACTCACTCTGTAGACCAGGCTGTCCTGGAACTCACTCTGTAGACCAGGCTGGCCTGGAACTCTTAAGTGCCGAGATTGAAGGTGTGCACCACCACACCCAGCCAGTCCAGTGTTCCATTCAGTAAAGGTTTGTCCTAGCTTAACTTCTGCTGTCATTTCACACAGCCTGGAGTCTCCAGGAGCCTCAGTTGAGAGACTGGTCTGTGGCCATGTCTGTGAGGAACTGTCTGATTCATGTGGAGGGCCAGGCTTACTGTGGATAGTACCGTCCATCTCGGGCCAGGTGGTCTTGGGCTATGTGATAACAGTGAACCTGTGAGCAAGCCAGCAAGCAGCATTCTCCATGGGTTCTGCCCTCCTCTTGATGAGTTAGGACCTGGAAGTGTAGGCCAGGTAAACCCTCTTTCCCATGTTGTGTTTGGTCAGCGTTTATCCCTGCAACAGGAAACTAGAACAGTGGACATTCCTTGTGTGAAGAGACTCGGTGTGAGTTAACTTTCCCCCTTTGGTCATTGAGACAGGGCTACCACTGTAGCCCAGGCTGGCCACTAACTCATGGTAGTCCTCCTGCCGTAGCCTACAGAGTGTTAGGATTACAGGGATGAGCCAACACACCTGCCTGCTTTTTTAAATTATTAGCTCAAGCTTTCATTTACACAAAGAACTCGGGAGAGTGTCGGGGTGACAGATCTCCGTTGTTTTTATAAGTACTGTGGCTTCTGTCTTTGAAGATGTGTTTCCTTCCTCATTCTTTACAGCTGAAGACTTCCCTTAATCTATGACCGATTCTTTTCCTCAGATATAGAGACCATGGAAAACGTGAGGAAGAATTCTTTGTGAGCTCTTTTCTTAAACACTTTTGCTAGGAGAGATTTTTCTCAAGTTATAACATACGTGTTGGCAAACATGTCTTCATTTGTAGCATGGCTATCAAATCCAGAATGAAATTTAATCACACCCTTCCTGAAAATCTCTTATGGTACAAGAAGATTCATCATAAAATACAGCTTAAATGCCCAAATTTCTACTTATTTCCAGAGTTAAAAGGAAACTCCTGATTTGTTACATACATTTTTCCATGTAGTTTTCTGCACTGTACGCCTCTCACTGTGCATTCACATTCAGAAAGCTGAGTGAGAGTTGGGTGTGAAGTGAGAAGGGAATAGACAGTCTTCAGCTTTAGAAAACTCTTAGGAAGCCTTTGTAGGATTTCCTTGCCCCGAGGTTGTTTATCTTATTTATTATTACGTGTGTGTTTGAGTATTGAGCACGCCACAGCATGTGTAGAGGTCAGAAGACTAGAAGGCTTTCTTCTACAGAATTGTATTCTTCAATGGGAACTTTGAGTGCTGAGGTTATTTACATCTGTAACATCTAACTATGCACATAAACTTAGGATGTGTTTAATTGAAAGGTAAGCATGTTTAACTATATAGAGTGATGTGTCTGTATTGGGGCTGGAGAGATGGCTCAGCAGTTAAAAGCACTAACTGCTCTTCCAGAGGACCCATGCTCAATTCCCAGCAACCACATGGTGGCTCACAACTGTGTAACTCCCGTTTTAGGGGATCTGACACCCTCATACAGGCATAAAATACAAATAAATAAATTATTTAAAAAACTATAGAGTGATCAAGTTGTCATTCCAGTATTTAACAAAACACTAATGTCTTCCACAGAATCTACCCGTTACTCGAATTTTAGACAATCTCATGGAGATGAAGTCGAATCCTGTAAGTAGCAATTACATTATATAAATTCTTGGATGTATCAAACCAACTGAAAGGTGTTAATCCAGATTGACTCAGTTGTGCTCCTGATTACTACCAGTATATGAGAAAAAAAGTCCATGTTCTCAGTGGCATCTTTTAGCCATTATCATAGATACATAGAATTAGGTTTTTCTTGGCTGCTACAACCATTCTGACTAGGTCTCATCTGAATTAAATATATACTAAATGTTACATGTTTTAATGTTAATACATCCTAAAGAACACATTTCTATAAGTGAAAAAGAACCAGTGACCATCAGTTTGTATAATGTAAAGAGAAACAGACCAATTTAAGGAAATTAAATTAGGAGAGAAATACATAGTAAAACTTCTGAATATTTCAGATGGCACAAAATTCCTTTGGGCCAAACAAGTAAATCAAAACCAATTGTTGGCTGAATACACAGTAGACAGTTAGCATTTGCCTGACAGAGTTGTCCGAACTGTCTGCCCGTCGGCCGCTCACGGAGGTGGCTGTGAGAGCCGTCGGCGTGGTTCAGCAGTGGCAGCCAAGGCGGCGGTGGTTTGCACAGGAGTCAGTGCAGAGCAGCATCGCATCCTCACAACTCCTCCTTGAGGCCACTCTGCAATAGACCTGGCAGTAAGGCTGAGGATTTCAGACCTGAAAAAAAAATGAAAACAGAATATTGAGACCAGTGTGACTCCTTTAGTAATTGTTAAAACATGGTTATGGAAATTAGCAAAAACAATTTTTAAATTCACTCATGTGGAAACTAAAACCAGAAAATGTGCAGCTGCTATTATGAAAGTTTCTGAGAAATTATATGCTGTGATACAGGACTCTGTATAGAGGGAAGTGAAATACAGTGCAGTTGTAATTGACCGTCATCGTCTCCTGGACTAGGAGGCCCTTAAGAAGAGGTGTGCATTTATGACCAGTGGTCCTAGAAAATACTCCATTGCGGGCAGTGGACATCTGAAAGATGTCCCAAGCATACTAAAGGTCAGCATGCAAATGAATGCAAAAATCCAGATGACAAGAACATGCAGGGTTAGGGCCACTTAGGGTGATTTGATGTTCTGTGTAGACCAGTAACTCTAATAGCAGGTGCATGTATGTATGTGCCAGGAACCACTCAGCAAACTTACCTTATAACATTTAACCCTCAGTTAAACCACCTAAGAAAAGTGCTATTTTTATTATTCTCATTTTATAGATAAGGAAAAGGAAACACAATGAGGTCAGTTTACTTGCTAGGGGTTACACAGCTGATAAATAGCAATTTGGGGGTTTCCTGAGGGCAGAAATTCTACTATTATGCTGTGTTGGTTAGAGTGGGAACCATGTGCCTTCACAGACTCACAGAACTACAGAAGTCATTGCAGGTCATTTAACAGCAGAAGAAAGGTGACCAGGAGCTGGGTGGCTGCTTCATGCCACAGAGTTGAATCCAGTCCTGCTCCTTCTGCTCCTCCAGCTGCTCCTGCTGGCAGCCTCTCCTCCCACGTGCTGTATAATAAGCATGTGGATGGCTAAATTTGAGTGACTCTCAGTCAGCTGTTTCTCTGAGCTGTGCGAGTTTATCGATACTATTGAGTTTATAATTTAAAGCATTATAATTACAGACCAATCTTTTATTAATTAGAGGGGTTTATTTTTCTGTTTTGAAAGCATTTCATCATCGATGCATCTGCTATGTAAGGTAGCAATCTGCACTCCTATTCCTTCTTGTTCCTAGATGAACAAGGTGATTTGGAGACACTGAGGAAATAAGCAAAATTAGTAAGTTAGACCTGGCAGGTAATAGTGAATGAATGACTGTAGCATCTCACCTCAGATGCTTTAAAAGACTAGAGCCCGGACTGGGCATGTAGCTCAGCTGGCAGAGTGCTTGCCTAGCATGGACAGGCCCTGGTTGATCTCCAGGACCACATGAACCTACATAGTGACAGGTGCCTGTGCTGCCAGCACTCAGAAGGTAGGAGCAGGCAGATTTCTGGTTTGAGGCCATCTTTGCCAACACAGCTGGGGGCCAGGCTGTACTGTATAAGACGCCCTCCCTTCTACATTTTATTTTGTATGTGCCCACACGTGCAATGGCACATATATATTGTGGAGGCTCTCTCCTCCCATCAGGTGCGTCCTGGGGATCAAATGCAGGTCATCACGCTTAGCAGCAGCTAGTGTGACTTGCTGGTCCCTTATTAAGTGTTGTCCTCTGTGTTAATTAAGGTATGATCTCAGAGAGGCTTCGTCTTGTCTAGAAAGTCCAGCTGGGAGGGGTTTCTCAGGGAAGTGTTGGAGGATTCTGGCTACACTGGGGTGCTGTGTTGATTTAGAGTACTGACCACCAGGTACAGGACTGAGTATTGGAGGATTCTGGCTACACTGGGGTGCTGTGTTGATTTAGAGTACTGACCACCAGGTACAGGACTGAGTATTAGCAGCAGGTGTACTTTAGTTGTTTACTAGGTTTGGGGGCAGGCCCTGAATTGTCTGGTTGGTTCTACTATGGCACTTTAAAGACAGAGATCAGGAAGTAGTTATATCATGGAATAGCGGAGCTGTACTTCACAATTCCTTAATAGCAAGACACTTCCAATTTAAAATAAAATTCTACAACCTGTGGAGTCAGAGAAACTTGGAAAGCTAAAGGAGTCTGAGGCGAATCTCACCTGGACTAAATTGATGAGGCTCTTTTCAGTTTTTATTGATCCTATTTTATGTTAACATTCATATATCTATAGAAATCCTAATGCATTAGATGGTGAAATGTTGGCTACATAGACAGTTGATATCCACTATTATCTAATTTTTTAATTCTAGAATTGATCTGGTTCTGAAACTTGCATATAAAAGATGGAGCCTCTTATATGTGTTCTGTATACTCAGTAAAGTTATGACACAGAAAGACAAAGTCATAAACAAAAACCTTGGGCATTAAAATTACACTCGTAGGTGGTTCACATCCTAGAGTTCCTGTTTTTATTATTAAATATGTGACCTTAGAAAAGTAACATGATCTCCTGTTTTCCCAGTTTGCCCCTCTAAAACTGTGGGATAATAATAGGAACTGCAATAGATTGAGGATTAGTGCATGGTGTCATGTAATGCACTGAAAATCCAGCTTATTAACACAGAATAATGTCTGATTACAGATTAGAGACAGTCACTACACATTCTGTGAAATTGGAAGATTTCTTACAATAAAATACTGTGCCAAACTCTGACCTTCTAAACAGAAATCTCATGGTTATGGCAATGTGTTTTATTTTTGTTTTTAATAGGAAACAGATGATTATAGATATTTTGATCCCAAAATGCTACGGAGCAATGACAGGTAAGGAGGGGGCTTTTCTCCTGGGTGGTGTTTGGGGTCAGTTCCCTCGGGGAATGGAGTAGTGCTGTATTATAAGACAGCCTGCTTTCACTAAAAGTCTAACTGTGGGAGACCAGTTAAAAGGTGTGTATTTGAATCTCCTTCAGAGCTAATCACTGGTGATTCTGATTAGTATCTTGTTATTTTCCCTTAGTGTATACAGAGAAATAAATTTAGCTGTGTACTATTTATGAAATGGTGTTCTCATAAACAGAGTGGGGGACTTAGAGAAAGTGTTTTTAAATGAATATAGTTATTGGACTAAATGAAAAGAAAATAACTGTGTTGGAAACAGTTGTTTAAGGTGTTGGTTTGTTATGGCTGTGAAATCCATGTCCATGAGAAACATTTCTATAAAAGTATTTTATGGCAACAAAACCACTCACTGTATAGTTTTATGAAAGACACAGTATGGTAATTTACCTTGGTTATGTTACTTTTCAAGAGTTAATTCAGGGTAGTATGAAAAATAACCTAAAAGACAGATAACATTGAAGGAAATAACTGGATGTCCCTAGCACTAAAACTCTGGGAGCAAGTTTCTTGCCTGTTCCTGACTTGAAAGCTTCAGTACTTTGTACTTGCCCCTGTCTCAAGCATTCAGATCTTTGTGGGTTGTCAGGACCAAGGATCTAGCTGCTAGATTATTAGGTAATTCAAGTGTTGTTCTCTTTCCTGAACTTAGCACAAGTGCTGTTGCATAAGAACTGCTAATAATAACTGTCACTGGCAGGAGAGAAATCTGACAGCAAATTATAGAACAGAGGAATGGGGACTGACCACCAGGGGGACAGGGTTTTCTTTCAGGAGTGATAAGAATGTTAGATTGGAGAGTGATGTTTGTACATATACTAAAACCCATGAGCTTTGCTTCAAAAGAGGTCTGTCCTAGGAATTCTTCCTTGTGCTTGGCTAAGCAGGAGCCATAGAAGCTGAGGAGTGTTTCATCCTAAATGTAACATGTGATAACGAGAAGGAATGTTATATTGCTAAAACAAACAGGCTCACCGCGTTCTTTTTGCAGTCTTTTCCTGGGCTATCCTATCCCAAACCATGGTTATTAATAACTTGTGGTAAAGCGCTATTTAAGTCTCCTGTCTGCTTCAGTGGAACTGTTGAGAATTAAGATCAGGTGGACATCTTGCCATCTCTGTGGAGCATAGACTGTTTAAACAGGCTGTAGATGTGAGAAAAGATGGCAGAGATGGCTGAACTAAACAGTCCACATCGAGGAGGTGTAAACTCTCCTTACTGCACTGGACACTTCTGTGAATAGAGATCTGACATGTGAACACTTGGAAAGATGTTGAGTGCAGATTTCTTAGGTGCCAGTGAAGGATTTTTACAATCTGTGATGTGTGATCAGTAAGAAGCTAGAGCAGAGTGTAGATGTCTCCTCCCATTTCCCTTCCATCCTGAGGAAGAGGCCCACAGCTGTGTGATTGTTAGAGCGTGGTGAAAATGTCACTCGTGACCTGCTTTATTGCTTCACCTGTTCCCAACTTCCTTCCCTTCACATAGATCAGCCTTCTAGAATACATGTCAGAGTGGTCAGTAGGCTGTCCCATTCCCTTTTAGACATTGAGATATCTACCTTCTAGCTCCTTCCTCTACAAAACTGAAGAACCCCAGCTTCCCAAGAAGGTGGACCTGGAGTATCTTCTTAATGCTGCGCACAAGTGCACATGAACATGTATTTCCCATCCCCGTCTTACCTGTCATAGAAGCCAGCAATGAAATTTTCAGTGCCGTTTCTCTTTATTGCAGCTCAGTTCCTAGGAACAAAAATCCATTCCAAGAGGTAAGTTTTACGTAAAATTTCTCTGCTCCTAGAAAGATAATTTAACAGTAGTCCTGAGGCAGAACAAGTTTGTCATAAGCGTAGCTCGCTTGTGATCAGTGAACAGAACAGCCATTGAGGTAAATTCCACTCTGCACACCCAAGAGACTGCCTTCAAGTCCTCAGCACCTGTATTGCACTGGCTTTCTTCAGCTTAAGAATGACAGAATGGCAGAAAGGGGTCTTTTGGATAGCAATGAGGATTTTACATGTGGGATTTCGGTATTTGTGAAGATGTGACTATATGTTCATTTGAACTATATGTTCATATTGTCACTCATCTTGAGTGACATGTTGAAGTTGCACATTGGGTTTTCCAATGTTCCTGCCTATAGCAAATAGTAAAGATTGAGAACTACCCTTCAGTGAAAGCCCTGCGCTCGTTTGCTCTTACTTGACTGGTAATGCAGTTAGACCCTGACAGAGCACTGGGTTTGTGAGTGGAGCCTTCCGCAGTCTGGTCTCAGTCTCAGGACAGGCCCCAGACTAAAAGCCATGCTGCTTGAAAAATAAAATGCTTGTAAACCGTGTTCTCACCTTTCTCCTTCGTTTGCATTCTAGGCCATTGTCTTTGTGGTAGGAGGAGGCAACTACATCGAATATCAGAATCTTGTTGACTACATCAAGGTACAGTTGGGTTGTCTCACTCTGTCACTTGGTGGTATCATTTTCATTGTCCAGCACCTATCCTGACCTCTGCACAACTACTTTCCAAGAGGTGGTTTTTAAGTTCTGTGTGTGGGCAAGACACAGTGGCCCAGGCCTGGAATCCAGGAGGATCACTTGAGCCCAGGAGTCCAGGGCAAGTCAAGGCCACATGGCAAGATCTCATCTCTTACAACAATAATAAAAATTAAAATGCTATATACAGAGAAAATTACCTATTTGATTATTTTCCTATCATACTCATTTTTCTACTGAAATTGTACTGGACTAGAAAATAATATATCATATTGATATTTAGTATTTGGGTGCTCTCGTTACGCTTTAACTGTTTAGAGATCTCAAGCTTCTCTTCTGAGTATTGTCTCCCTTGAGATAATTTATAGAATTCATTTATCTGACTAATACATGCTTTACATTTCAATTGAATTAACTTAAATCAGCCACATACTTGTAAAAAGTATTTAAGGTAGCAAATTAGAAATGATGGAATCCTACTTTAAGCTATGAATGACAGAAAACTAAAAATACATGAAGCAGGAAGCCTAATTTGAAGACAAAAAAAAAAAAAACAACTATAGGCTGGAGAATTAGCTAATGTTATAAAATAAATGACATTTTATAATTATTCCGTTATTGTTGAGGTATGATCGGTCATTCTTTATGTCCTCATTACAATGGCATTAATGGAAACTATGGTATAACCGGGAATACATAACTCCCAGGAATCTGACTGGATAGATTGTCTTCAATTATGAGCACTAATGTATTTTTAAGAATCAGATCAGGGGTCCCTAGTCTTGCACAAGAAAGGGCTTCATTTTACATGCACACATACGTGCAGGCTCAAGGACAGGTTTGTACTAGAATATTTGGTAAGCTAATTTTTTTTAAATCACCTGGTTTGCCAGCTAATGCAGATGATTAGTGTTTGCTGCTCACTGTCTTCCTGCTATGTAGATGCTATGAAAGACTTTTTTTTTTTTTTTTTTTTTTTTTTGTTTTTCGAACAGGGTTTCTCTGCGTAGTTTTGCCTTTCCTGAGCTCACTTGTAGCCAGCTGGCTCGAACTCACAGCGATCGCTGCTCTGCTCCGAGTGCTGGGATTAAAGGCGTGCGCCACCACCGCCCGGCGCTATGAAAGACTTAAGAACATGGAGCTGCATCACTTGAGAACGCTGAGCCCAGCTGGGCAGAGGGCAGGGAGGTAGAGCAGGTATCTCAGCTGGCCTGCTGCAGCCCTGTCCAGATCTGAATGAAGAGGTAGGATCCAAGTGCTGTGCTAGGATCCAAACAGATCAGGGCAGCCCACACTGATGTGCCAGCATTGCGTGCTAGGAACTGGAAAGATTCATGGTTTGCGACCAATTTCTGTCAGTCTCTTGGTTTCTGCTATTGAACCACATATGAAGCCTGATTTTGTCTACATGTCCAGAAAGAAATAAGTGCCTTCCACATGAATAAGACCAGGGTTCTTCCTAATTAAGCACGTGTGGAGTATTTCTTGGTGAATGAGATGTGTCCTGTACTCCTGGGATGATATTTTGACCGATTATCTGCCCTGCTATCGGTGGCTCTTGCAGGTTTATTCTGTTTGGCATCAAGAACCCAGCCATATGACCTTTGGTACTTGATGTGTGTACCATCCCTTCCCCTTTGTAATGTAACTAAGCTGCTGCTCTTGTTCTGTTTGTTCCCGGAGATGGGCCAGCTAGGACTGGGGTGTGTTTGTGTTTCATTTTTATTTATTTTTACGGGTGTGGGTGTTCTGCCTGCATGTATGTCTGTGCACCACACTTGTACAGTGCCTGCCGAGGCCAAAACAAAGCAACAGAGCCCCTGGCACTGGAGTTACAGACAGTCCTGAGCCGCCAAATGGTGCTGGGAACCATACCCAGGTCCTCTGCAAGAGCAGCAGGTGCTCTTAACTACAGGTCCATTTCTCTAGTCCCAAGGACTGGACTTCTGGTTGGTTGATTGGTTGGTTGATTTTTGTTAATTTATTTGCTTTAAAATGGGGCCTCACACTGAGCTGGAGCTGAACTGGAACTCAAGGCAGTCCTCCTGGCTCAGCCTCACAAGTGCTCTGCTCACAGCCTGCCACCACACCCTGCTTTAAGTCATTGACTGAGCCAATGTTTATTCTGTTTACACATCACAGGAAAATTATTTCCTCTTGTGCATGAAACCACAATCTTGTTTCTTGATGGATTAGCAAATTAATTTGATAGAAATTTTGCACATTGTAAACTCAGCTCGATGACATAATTAAAGAATATGGGCATAAAGAACCTCACCAGGTGTGGTTGTGAAACCTACAACCCCAGCTCTCAGGAGGCTAGGGCAGGAGGATAGAGCGTTCAAGGCCAGCCTGGCCTAAAATAACAAGATCCTGTCTCAAAAGAAAAATAAGTAAGTAATGAAATATTTGCCTGAATTCTCTAGTAGAGAAATTTTGTGTTTGCTTCCTAATATTCTGTCAACTTCAGAAATAAAATTCAGGGTTACAGTATAGAATGGGCTGCATTAACAGTACTGTATTACACAGTGTTTAGAATGGGCTGCATTGACAATACTGTATTACACAGTGTTTAGAATGGGCTGCATTAACAGTACTGTATTACACAGTGTATAGAATGGGATGCATTAACAGTACTGTATTAGACAATGGGACTGAAAATACAAGCCCACATCATCTTGCTTTCAGCATCAAAATTCTCTTAGTATTTTCTTCAGGGAACACAGATCATACCTTGAAACAGTATTCATCTAAGATTGTATAGACAGCTGTTGGTCCTATGAAAGATAACAATATCAGCATGCCATGATATACTACTTTTTGAAGGAAGAAAAAAGCATGTTTGTGCCCATTTCACCACTTTATTCCTGTTTGTTTAGGCAGTTTAGGGGACACACATGCACACATACACACACACACACACACACACACACACACACACACACGGACACGGACACGGACACACGGACACATACTTTAAATCTAACACCACCACTGGACAAAAGCCTTTCAAGAATAGCCCTCTCAGCTGGGCGGTGGTGGCGCACGCCTTTAATCCCAGCGCTCAGGAGGCAGAGCCAAGCGGATCTCGTTGAGTTCGAGGCCAGCCTGGTCTACAGAGTGAGGTCAGGACAAGAATAACCCTCTCCCCAGAACACCCAGCAGGCTTTTTTCCCTGAGAATGCATATACTGTCTCTTGTTCACGGTTATATCTGAATTCTGTGTCTGCTTTTTACAGGCAAAGCAAGGCAAACATATTTTATATGGCTGCAGTGAGCTTTTCAATGCCACACAGTTCATAAAGCAGGTAACGTGTGCCTTTTTAGTTTGTTTTCTTAACATAACACCAGTTGATGTTGGGTCTCTCCCCTTTGAAAACTGTCACTTATTCAACTGAATTTAAATCAGCTTAAACTTTCCTCTAGCTGTAAGTTTCACCATGGATATAAAGACAATTCTGGTAAGTAACATTAACAAAGGTTAATAATCCAGTAGGCCAGATTGAATTTAGCATTTCCTATGTTATCCAGATGTCTGGCATT
This sequence comes from Peromyscus leucopus, assembly GCF_004664715.2. Lineage (NCBI taxonomy): Eukaryota > Metazoa > Chordata > Mammalia > Rodentia > Cricetidae > Peromyscus > Peromyscus leucopus. The sequence continues at coordinate 20,438,468 of NC_051075.1, forward strand.
GCCAGACACATCATATTTGGGCCTCAGAATTCCTTTGTTGATCAATAGTATATGCTCAGTTGATAGAATTATGTTCACTTTGAAAGTTAATGGCAGCTCTAGCTGAGAGGGCCCATTTCCATCTAGTCCTTTGAGCATCATTCCCACTAATGTTCTCAGTAAGTATATTGATTTTAGCATAGCCTGATCAATAATGGGGCTATAGGTAAAGGAGATGCAGCCTCACATTATCACCCTCAGCCCCCTGGAGTTTCCTAAGATTTTAGAGATGAACTCGGGCCAAGCCAGGATTCATGGCTTTGATGATGAAAAGAACTTGAGAACTAGCTGGGTGGTGGTGGTGGTGGTGGTGGTGGTGGTGGTGGTGGTGGTGGTGGTGGTGGTGGTGCACGCCTTTAATCCCAGCACTCAGGAGGCAGAGGCAGGTGGATCTCTGTAAGTTTGAGGCTAGCCTGGGCTACAGAGTAAGTTCCAGGACAGCCAGGACAGTTTCACAGAGAAACCCTGTCTCAAAACAAACAAACAAACAAACAAACAAGCAAAAAAAAAAAAAAAAAAGAACTTGAGGACTAATGAGCTTGTGAAGCAAGAGTTGGAGATTCTGTGACAGATATTTACAGCAGGGAAGCATGGGGTCAGACAAAGACGTGTTCAGAGTAGAGGGGACACCCCTGGGAATGTGGGATGACGTGTCAGAGATGAGTCACAGAAATCACAGAGCAAGGTGTGGCATTTTTTCTAACAAAATACTTTATTCTCTGAGAATTTCATGCATGTGTGCATGCACTTTGGTCACGTCCAACAGTATCCTTACCCTTGTGGCTTTCACGTTTTTAACCTTAGTGGAAAGTTTCCAGCACACAGAAAGTTGAAGAGAATTTGCAGTTTCGGTAACCAAGGAGACTCAGTGGGTATCTTTTCAACGAACCAGCTGTTGTCATGTTAGTTCTCAGTTCTTTTTCTTGTCTTGTTGGATTTTACTCTCTAATGTTTTGTTTAATTGCTTTAATTTTGTTCTTCTCCTGGCCTTCCTAAACCGGAAGTCTAAGTTCAGCTCTAATCTAAAACTCAGTATTTAAACTGTAAGGTGTAAATGCCCGCACCCGGGTCAGCTTATTCAGTAAACGTTTCTGGGCTTTTATTAAGTTTGAAATATTCTGTAATCACGTTGTGATTTATTTTGTAGCCCAAATACTGTAGGTCTGTTATTTAAACATCCTGATGTTTCTGCAATGTTTCTGTATGTATCAGTTCCCTTGTAGTCATAGAACATACTCACCTGTGTTAATGGACCACAGGTCCTTTTATGGCCCCGCATACGGTCTGTCATGCTGTTTTCCACATGTACTTTAAAAGAATGAGCTGGGTCAGGGTAGCACTACTCAGGTTCTGTGTTGTTTGGTTGTTTTTCCCTGTCCTTCCTATCCTGTGATGAGAGGTATTCGGATTGCTAACTCGGAACCGAATGTGGTGGCCCTTGCCTATTTTCCAGCCTTCCAGAGCAGATGAGTTTGAGCTGGGTAGTGGGAGCCTGTCTCCAAAAAGGTGCTAATTAGAATTATTGAATTCTCTTTCTCCTTTTAGCCCTATCAATGGCTGCATTGGGTTTTGTTTTGTTTTTGTTTTTGAGACAGGGTCTTATGTAGCCCAGGTTAGCTTTGGACTCAGTTTTCTTTCTCCTCTTTTTTTGGGACTCTGTTTACAACTCTGTTCCCAGAATTCGAACAGTGCTAGAAAATTCCTGTTGCCTAGTGATGCTGGTGTAAGCAGACTTACTGTACTGCTAGCCACGGAGAAGTGTAACACATGCAGTTTGCATGGCAGTTAATGATAGTAAATGCTCAACTCAAGTGCAGCTCAAGCAGTGAATGTTTTAAACGTCTGCAGTGAATCTCCTGAGCTTTCACGTACTGGGCCCCTGGCCCCCAGTCCTGTGAGCTCCACGCGTGGTGACTGCCTGATAAAGATCTACCACTTGTAATCTTGTTTGTGTGGATACAGGCATACAGCTGTAATTCAGTGTAAAGATTAGTATAAAGGTTACTTTGGCGTTTGTGCGCTCGTGAGGCCAGAGGCCGGCATCAGTGTCTTCCTCATTAACTCACCTAGTGCCTTTGGGCCGAGCTCTTTGATCCAGTCCAGCGGTCGCCGATGCACTGCACTGGCTCGTCAGTGAGACGCAGTAGTGCTGAGAGGATTGATGCGGGCCACCACACTCAGCTCTTCCAGTGTGCGGAGGATCTGAACTCGGGTCCGTCCTGAGGTTTGCACAGCGAGCGCGTCACTGACTGAGCCGTCTTACCACCTCACTTCTTACCTTTATACTGTGCGTTTACTGTGCTTAGGCGTTGTTACAACTGCAGACAGAATAGAGCAACTTACTAATTAGATGTACAGTCTTGGAGCAATAGTATTTCATTTACAACGTAGGTGTGGAGTAGGCTTACACCATGTAGGTTCTCTGAGTACACTCCGGGGTTTTCTTGATGCTGAATTCACCTTACTGATGCATTTCACAGTGTGTCTGGTCATGGAGTGAGTACGTGTTGTATATATTGGCTCATAAATTGCTAAGGATTCTGATTCTCAGAGTGAACCATTTGTTTTCTCTCTCCCCATTTTAATGAATCTTTCTTCCATTTCTCTTCTCTTTAAATAAAGTAGTTAGCAGTTCCAGAATTCTCATTTGAATTTTTTTCTTCTTTTTTAGTTCTTCTCTGCTAATATTTTTTTCACTCTTTGTGAGCATTTTTTTTTTTTTACTTCACTAATGGTAATTATTGATGCTTTTTTTTTTTGAGGTTTTTTTTTTTTTTTAAGACAGGGTTTCTCTGTGTAGTTTTTTTGGTGCCTGTCCTAGAACTCACTCTGTAGACCAGGCTGGCCTGGAACTCAAGAGATCCACCTGCCTCTGCCTCACAAGTGCTAGGATTAAAGGCGTGCACCACCACTGCCTGGCTAATTATTGATGTATTTAAGAACCTTGTTAATTGAAAATTGTGGGTTGTTAGAACATGTTGAATTTTCCTGTTATTTTTTTTAATTGCCTTGCTTCCTGAGCATCATAGATTTGTGTTTTGATGAATGAATGCCATTTCTCTAAAGAGTCCAGACTTAGGGATTTGTTAAGCAGTTATTTGGTTGGACTCAAACTTTGTCGTTTTCCCGTTTCTCTTTCTCTTTCCTCCTTTATCCCTCCCGTGTATCCCAACCCCACCCTCTTGGCTCTTTCTCAGACTCGTGGCCTTTGACCTATTGTTGCTCCATACATCCAAACTCATTCTCATTCTCTCTCCTGAAAGTCTGTGAAATTACTTGTACGTTTGTGATTTCAGGGCTCAGTGAGGTTCCCCCATAAATTGTTTCTTCAGTAGCAGCTCAAATCTCAGTCTCTCCCATCCAGGAGAAATCGATGGTTTTGTGGTAAATTCAGGAAGAGTGTGCGCACACACTGCTCTGTCAGGTTCGTGTGCACACGCACTGCTCTGTCAGGTTCGTGTGCACACACACTGCTCTCTGAGGTTTCTTCCTTTCTTGTTGTCCTCTACACTCTGCTCGGAGTCTTCAGGCAAGATGATCAGTGCAGGATTTCTGTCAGAGGTCCGCCTGCCTTGTGCAGCACCAGCTCTGGCCTACTTTCAAACCAAGAGCCCCCAAACCAGGGGTCGCCTACTGTTTCCCGCCTCGACTTAAGTCACCTGTAGAACCTTCTCGTCTTAAGAGGTTCACCGCGGCCTCTGGGGAGTTGACCTCTGTGGATTTGCTAAAGACGTAACACTGTTGCCTGTGGAGAGTTGCTCTAATAGGAGTTTATCCGGCCTTCTCAAGCTGAAAGTGGGTTTGTTTGCTGCCTCTAGTGATCTTTGAGGAATATGAAAGCATGTGGCGCACTGTCAGCACTGACATTTCTCTTTACAGTTTCATTCTGAGTTTAATGTCAATCACTTGTAATGTTTACATTTCTGTGCCATGACAGTGTAACATTTGGAAAGCATATGTTAAATTAGGTTGTTGAAATTTACTGTTATAGGAATATGTAGTAAGCAGGAAAGTTTTTGCGATTCAAAAATGGACAATTATATGTATAATTTTTTTCTTTCATTTTAGCTGTCACAACTTGGACAAAAATAACACAGAAGAACCGTCAGGGGTGATCAGTTTGGATAGATGTCAAAGGAGCCAGATGTGTCCTCCATAGCAGTGCCCTAACAGTGCAACCTGTCAGAATCATTAATTTTTAAATAAATTCTATATACTTCATATACTGTGTACTGATTAAAATAATAAACCATTTCAGAAGTAACTTGGCTTATTCTTGTTTGACAAGTGAAAACATACATGGGAAACAAGGAAAGCCCTATGGACAGATCCTAAAATAAGGTATGGTATCAGTTGAAGTGGGTACAAGTTCATGTTGTCACACACTCCAGTGCTACTTGAGGAATCCCCTACTTACATTTTCATTGTAACACTGTCTTCTCCGGTGGTTTCCCACATTGCTTCTGGATTTTTAAGTGGAAGTTTTAAAACCACTTTAATATATCTTCTTCCTCTGGCACACCTATTTACATTGTCAGTAAAGACTGCTGTTTATAGAGTGTAGATAGGGTAACATGTGTTTTGTGATGGACAAATCCAAAACATTCATTCCTGAGAGTTCTGAGTAGGGAGTAGAAATGTGCAGCACCAGCAGAGAAGAATGGTTACTCACTTTAAATCAGACACTAGGAATCAGGGCACTGAGGTTTGATTGTACCAATAGTTAGTCTGGAGTAAGACCTGGGTAATGAAACACCCATTTCAGGAGGTAAAGGTACAGCAGAAATGTCTGCAGAACAGTTTGAAAATATGTATTAATAAACTTTCTGCACTCACTTAACTGAATAAGAAATTCTTCAATACATCTACAAGACATTTTAAAATGATCTTGCCATGAAGCCATTGGGGTAAACGAAATCATTCGTAGCCTTTTCATATCACCATTTACATTAGGAACTGGTAACTAATGGTTCAAAAGACTGTGTTAGAAATTAGGGGCATAACTTCCAACTCATTATGAGAAAACTTTGAAGTGAATGGCTGCAAAACACCACACTAAAATGCACTGTTACAAGTAAAGAACTTACGTCATCTTAACAGTTCAGAAGCACAGTTAAAATGAGCAGGAAACTGGCTGGTACTGTCCATCATGAATTAGAGAAATAAAAATTTTAATGACAAAAAATGACCAGAGAGATGCCGTAGCGGATGAGGTACCCGCCGCCAAACCTGATGGTCTGAATTAGATCCCAAGGAGCCACATAGTGAAGGAGAGAACTGATCTCCAAAGCTGTCTTCTGACCTCCATGTGCACACAACACATTTTTTTAATGTAAGAATGTTTGAATATGGGGGAAAAAGGAAGTGCTAAGACAGAGTCGGTGACCGAGGGCTGTGTGCCACATTCTGTCCTCTCAGAACTCGTGAGCACTGACCCACGATGAGACTAAGACAGGGCTCTTAGTGGGTTATAACAATTGCGTTTAAATGAACTCAAAAGAATGAGATACAATATAATTTAAAAAACCAGATACTGATCCTCTAGGGCCAGTAACAGGAAACACCATCTCCCCCTCATCCACAGTGAGGCTTCACCAGAGGCCAGCCCCGGCAACACTTTGGTCTTGAAATGTAAGAAAATATCTGTTAGGACAATCAAGTGTGCTATTTTGTGAAGGCAAACTGAGCTGGCTGATGCAGAAAAGCACAAACTTAGGGCAAACCTGATGGGAATAATGTGAGAAGACACAAAACCTGGTGTCAGGGTAAAAAGAGGCATCAGCCCTAGGCCCGCAGATGCTAGGGAAGTGCGGGGAAGCCTGTGCTCTATGCCAGGATAGATGGCAGCCTCCAAACCTACCCAGCATGGATCATTCTTAAACTGAACGGAGCACATGGAACAGCTGCCTTTAAGATACCAGAAATTAACAAATCTTGTCGACCCTGCAGAGAGAAAATGGGGAGGGTGAGGAGATCACCCCACGTCCATGTCAGAGGTCAGCATAGCTAGAAATCATTAGTCTCGCTTGTTGAGGCCATTCTGAGAGTCCAGAGAAACGGGGATGGCCATGCCACTCAGAGAGAAGAGCTGCACAGCTCGGGTCAGCAGAAGGACCTCTTGCTCAACAGAGGACTTGTCTATCCGGGAAGAAGGTATCCGACTTTGCACATACACACACCGCAGTGCTGGGAACTGAACTTGAGTCCTCTGCAAGAACAGTGCATTCCCGGCTGAGCCATCTCTCTCCAGCCTACATAAACATTTTTCAAGAATATTTACTAAAATATACCACATCCTGGGACTTTCAGTATGTTTTTTTTTTTTGTTTATTGAAATTTTAAAATAAATCAACTATAGAAATCTAAAGCAATTTTTACACGTTAGTCCCCTAGAAAACAGGCCCAGACAAGGACCGGAGTCAGTTTAGGGACTTGATCAGCACCTGTGGGAGAAGGGTGGGGTGCAAGAGGAAGGTGGCCATCTGAGGCACCGCACACACACAAGAAACTTCCAAATTAAGTTGAAGCTTGACCTTTTTTTCCACAAGTAGTCACTGACACACTGTTGGATTGCTTTTGGCTTGGGGTGGTTCCCTGAAGGAAAATTGGCCAGTGTGGTACTGCAAAAGTTGTGATCCAACATGCATGAAATGGGGAGGGAAAAGAATTGCCTAGAAGTAGGTGAAGTTGCAGAGAGCATGACATCAGCATCCTCTCACCTTGTCTACACCAAAGCCACACCATGTCCTACTGAAAGTAAGTAAAGCGTGGCTTCCAGAGAAAATGACCGGAGACTTGCCAACCGAAGGGTTCAGCTACTGAGGAGCTAAACCATACCCCATCTCCTCAGTAATGGAGACGTTCACACAGCTAACATTTGCTCAGAGCACCTTTATCAGGTAAAAACTACACCAAAGGTATAGGGATAGCCATTCCAAAGTAACGGAAGGAAGTAGCTTTACTAATACGCGTATAACATATTTTCAAACCTACAGCCACCTACAGGCCCCTTCTGCACATTTCCAGCCACCCACTTGGTACCCAGACTTCTCACATCCTCTTCCAGGGTCCAACTGAGTGTGGTCCCCTGATCTCCCTAACCACACCTTATCCTCAACCTGCCAGATCTAGCCTGGGTTTCACAACCAGTGTGCCTGCCTGGTCTGGCCTTCCCTGCCTGCACCACACAGAGCTCTATGCTTGGGCTAGGACCTCCCTGCCTAACCCCCCAAGCAAAGGACAGTCCCCTCCATGCTGTATCCAACCTTTCCACCCAGCCAGGACTCCCCCCACATTCCAGGCTTAGAACAGGAGGCACATCCCATACACCAGCCCAGCAGCCTCTGTCCACATGACTGTTCCGCCCAAGCCCACACATCCCCTCTTCCTAAGCTGCTCTCTCTGTAACAAACTCAGAACTAACAAAAGAAGTCGGCATTCCCAGATCCCATCACAAATAAAAAAAAACAAAAATGCCAGCTACAGGGAAGCTCCAGCCAGTATCATCGCTCTAAAACCTGCCAGTCCTGTAGATATGAACGCCAATGACAATTGCTGAGATTAATTCCAGAGCAAAGAATTTAAAAGAACAATCAAAAACCTCATCAAAAAATTCATGGAATTTAAGTAAAACACAAAGAGCTCAATGAAATTAAGGAGAACGAGCTTTAAGGAGAATAAACGCCTGAGTGATGCTCGAGAAAGGATGAGGCTGTTTGTTGTTGTTTTGTTTTTTTGAGACAGGGTTTCTCTGTGTAGCTTTGTGCCTTTTCCTGGAACTCACTCTATAACCCAGGTTGGCCTCGAACTCACAGAGATGCCTCTGCCTCCTGAGTGCTGGGATTAAAGGCGTGTGCCACCACCGCCCGGCAGCGGCCGCTATTTTTAAAATACAAAAGCAATGAAAAACAAAAATAAGGCTGCTAGAAATGACTGAAACAATCCAACACTTGAGAATAGGATTCAGACAGCAGGTAGAAACTGAAGAAGAGTTGAGCTGAAATGAAGACGGAATTGAAAAACCCAGTAGCTCAACTAGAAAACTCAAAAGTCTTGTGAGTAGATTGAGTCCAGCGGAAGACGGAATATCAGGACCCAGAGATAAAGTAGAAGATCTAGAACAAGTAAGAAATATTTAACACACACACACACACACACACACACACACACACACACAAAGGAAAACAGGAAACGTGGGACGTCGTGAAGGAAAACAAACCGTGAAAAAAAAAAAAAACCTTTGAGTTACAGACATAAATGAAAAAGAAGAATCAATGGTATAGACCAGATCTTCAACAAGATAACAAAAGAAAACTTCCCCAGACTAAGGAAAGACACCCACATACAAATACAAGTAGCACACAGAACACCAGATGGACAAGATCAGAAAAGAATCCTCATGGCACATTGTCGTTAAAACACTAAGTATACATAACAACATGAAAGCAGCAAGAGAAACATACACACACACACACACACACACACACACACACACACACACACACACAAGTCAAATATAAATGAGAATTCATCATAATAACAGCTGATTTCTCAATGGAAACTTTGAAAGCCAGAAGAGCCTGGGGCAGTGGATTCTAAGTCCTAAATACTATGACAGCCTAGAAATATACCCAGCAAAACTATGTACCTTAACTGAGAGAGAGAGAAACAACACCTTCCCATGTCATAAACAGCCCAAATGAATTATATCCAACAAACCAAACTAAAGAAAATACAGGAAGCGTTTTCGGCTGAGGAAATGAATGAGAGCACAGCGGAGAAATGGTGGAAAGAAATCTGAAGCCATAAAAATACCATCAAGAACATGAAAAAAAAATCAATAACATCATGACCACAATTAACACACACATTTCAATTTTAACTTTAAATACCAATAGCCTTAATTTTCTAATCAAAAGATATACCGACTGAATGGATCCAGAAACAAAAATCCATCTATCTGCTGCCTACAAGAAACACACATGTTGTTTGTTTGTTGTTGGTGGTTTTGTTTTTGTTTTTTGTTTTTGTTGTTGTTGTTGTTTGTTTTGTTTTGTTTTGTTTTTCAAGACAGGGTTTCTCTGTGTAGCTTTGCGCCTTTCCTGGATCTCGCTCTGTAGACCAAGCTGGCCTCGAACTCACAAAGATCCGCCTGCCTCTGCCTCCTGAGTGCTGGGATTAAAGGTGTGCGCCACCACCGCTCAGCCACACATCTTGGTTTTAAAGATAGGCACCACCTTAGAGTAAAAGGTTGGACAAAAGTACTCCAACCAAATGAGACCAGGGAGCCAGAAGGTGTCGCTATCCTAATGAATGACAAAATAGACTTTAAAACTTAACCTGGAGAAATAAAGAGGGACACTTTATTCTACTCAAGAGAACAGTTAACCAAGAAGACATTACTATCCAAAACATAAGTACACCAAGCTCTGGGGTGTCCAATTTTATAATAAAAAAATCAACTACTGCATTTAAAGACAGACTAACATCAATCCATTAAGAGTAGGTGATTTCACTACATACAGCCCATGCTGTTACCTTTGCTTGCCCCCGAGAGGTAGAAGGTAAGTCTCCATTGATGAAGACACCATGCTCTTCAGACATAGGGTGCAGAGACCCCTGAGCTGGAAGCAACTGGAATACCTCCTCCCTAAGGACTAGTTTTGATGGTACCAGAAGGCACTGTACAAGCTTCCAAAGGAGGGGGAAATCAGCAATCCTACCCAGCTGTGCCACCTGTAAAGCACATCTGTGATCAGCTTATGGGTGCAGCAGGGGTTAACCAACAGCTCTCTAATTGGACTTAAGACATGCTCAACAAAAGGGAAACCATGCCTGTTACTGGAAAACCAGCTAACTATTCAGTACTAGTGAAGTGGATATTGGAGGAGACTGTAACCACTACTAAACCAGCAAAATCCCTCACATCAGGGCTGGAGAAATGGATTAGTGGTTAAGAGCACTGGCTGCCCTTCCAAAGGTCCCAGGTTCAATTCCCAGCACTGACATGATAGCTCACAACTGTCTGAAACTCCAGTTCCAGGGGATCTGACACTCTCATACAGACATACATGCAGGCAAAATATCAATGCACATAATAAATAAATAAATCTTTAAAATCCCTAGCATCAATCTGAACATTTCTCCTTATACCCCTCATCAAGGGAACTTCTCTTTGCAACAGAAGGAGACCAGTACAGAAAACCACAACAATCAAAATACACAGTTGTGGAGCCCAGTCCCAGTGGACCCAGACAATCCCAGACTTAAGGCTCAGGGAACATTGCAGAAGAGAGAGTTGTAAGATTCTAAGAGCCGGATGTTCAGGGAGCTTGCTTTGAGATTGTGTCTCCCAGGAATATCAGAAGCTACGCCCAGAAAGTCTCACCAAGACAGCTCCCCAAATATGAGCTGAATAAGGATGACACCAATGTCTATGCCGATGTGGACTGGAAATAGCCTATGAGGCTTCAACCCTCCAGAACTATAGGCAACCGAGAAATGCTGAAAGGGGGGGAAATCGTCTTCCCCAAGAAGACCACACCAATTGGTTATCCAATACCAAATGGTCAGCCCTGAAAACAAGCATACCAGTAACATTATAAGGACTAAGCAGCTCATGTTTAGTAATATGTATGTATATGCACATACATTTTGCATGCGATACCAATGAAAAAGGAGGTTATGAACTTGAACGAGAGTAAGGTGGGATGTATGGGAAGGTTTGGAGGAAGGAAAAGGGAGGGAAGAAATGTTACAGTATAATCTCACAAAAAAGTAAAACAGTATTTTTTTAAGGTTGCTTTCAATTCACATAAATACTTTGTCTTGCTAGACGTAAAGGGGGTTATTGCCAAGGCTTTGAGGTAGGAATCTTTCCTTTTCCCTGTAGCAGTTCACTGTCTTTGTATAACTCATTGGGGACAGCTTGGCCTCTCTCAGACTGCCCATAGCTCCCCCTGTCCATCCTGGTATGGATTACTAGCATGTTCGTCCTTAATATTGTCAGGGTCATTACAGGTTAGAACAACAAAGCCTACACCAGCATGCCCATAACTTGTCTGGTCCAGAGATAGTTTTATCTGCCTCCCCAAATGGGCTTCTCCTTTGAGAACTGGTTCCTGTCTCAGGAAATCTCAGCAGAGCTGGAGGTCATGGGAAAGGTAAATTTATGAAAGTTGTATCAATTCTCACAGCAGCCCCAATTTTTTTTAAAGATTTATTTATTATGTATACAGTGTTCTGCCTGCATGCCAGAAGAGGGCGCCAGATCTCATTACAGATGGTTGGGAGCCACCATGTGGTTGCTGGGAACTGAACTCAGGACCTCTGGAAGAGCAGCCAGTGCTCTTAACCGCTGAGCCATCTCTCTAGCCTGCAGCCCCAATTTTTATAGCTGGAAACGAGGTCAGACAAGTTAAGCACCACTCAGTCATTTTGGGTGCATGGTGGAGCCAAAGAGAGGATGTACATCTCTGCTCCCAATCCATCCCTTTGCACTGCCCCAAGTTCCCTGATAGGGAGGTGGGGGCTGGGAATCCAGCTCACCACAGCCAGTGTCAATCACTTTTTAAATTTTCAATGACAGCTGTATAGAGGGGCATTTAAGATGGGACCCCTGCAGCTTGCCCAAACCCACCAACTCGGGATGTCCAGCAGGACATCCTTACCTAATGAGCTTACTACATGATGTGACAGGTTTAGACCTACCAGGGAAAAAATGTTAACACTTTAGTATACCATCAGAAAGGACAATTCACATACAGTAGGTAAGGCTGTACTATAAAAGAAAAAGGGAAAACAATTAAGAAATTTAGAAAAGTTTGTCCTAAAACTCATGATGTGTAACTAATATTCAAAAGAAGAAGCTACTATGCCTAAATGTCCCCACCCAGATCATCAAATTTTGGTGACAATTTTTCACAATTTTTTGAAATGTTACAGCATTTGAAAAAAAGCCTCCAGGAAATGAAACTCCCAATGTGGCACATGAGTGTGTGAATCTAGAAGCTGAAGTCCTGATTTATTCATGTGACCACACCAAATGAACAGACTAAGCAGAAAAACAAATGGGAACTAACTTTATTGAATTGTACCAGGCTCTACTGTAGTGGGTAGCCATTCCAGCTTGGATCTGGAAGTTCCAATCCCCATTGAGGCTTCAGCAACTGTCACGCCTTCAAGGCAGGGCCAAGGGAGGGCCTAGATGGTGGAGGTTGACCAAGCAGAGCTCCAGAGAACACCTCTGGACTGCGATACACCTTCCCCAGACTCCGCGACCTACCTATCCCTTCATTTGTAAGTTACCCACTAAATAAATCTTCCTTTTAACTACGTGGAAAAAAAAAAAAAACAAAAACTAGGGTCCAGGAACAGAGAGCTGGCCCATCCAGATCTCGGGTCTCTCGGTGCCTCCCTTGGCCCCGCCTTGTAGGCGTGACAGTTGCCAAAACCTCAATGGGGGTTGGAACTTCCAGATCAAAGCTGGAATGGTACCCACACTACACTCTACAGAATCAGGAAATGTCAAAAGTTCATATCCAAAGAGACTCCGGGAGGTTGTGTGCATGCATGCCCGGCTTCAAACATCTGCAGCTTCTTATCCTGTGGAGACCTCAAGCACTGCAGTCATGATGCCTCAGCTCTCCACTGTGCCTCCATTTCAAGTGGACAGGTGATTGCACTGAGAACATGCCGCCCATGGCATGATAGGTAGCACCAGAGAATCCAGAGGCAGCTGTGTGAGCTCGAGCTGTCTCCAGAGAGTGTGGCTGACGGTAACATCAGCTTGACTTGCCTACCACAATGATTTTCCCTCATTTCTGTGACCCTGATGTTTTCTTCCCTGATTTTCACTGGTATATCCAGGAGGAGAACAGTAATCCATTAAAAGGTTAGACATACAACCAAATGCACTTTGTTAAATCATGAGGCACTTGTTGCCAAGCCTGGTGAGCAGAGTTTCATCTCTGGAATCCACATGGTGGAAGGGGAGAATGTACTTCCACAAGTTATCTTCTGACCTCCATGTATGCATCGTGGCATGTGCACACCTACCCACACAATCAATCAATCAATATGCAATTTTAAAAACAACACATCAGTAGCCAAATAAACCAAGCAAAAGACATTTAGTAAGCTTAAACGGGTCATTTGGAAAAGCACAGCCAAGAAGAAACAAAAGAAAAAAGGAAGAGGAACTGAGACATTTCCAGAAACAGGAAATGCCAGGTGACTGGAAATCTAGAGGCCCATGAGAATGTCAAGGGGCTGGGAAAAATGGCTTATTCAAAATGAGACAGAAGAAATAATAGCCTACAGAGGAGGAAATAGATACACAGACAGGGGAAGGTCAAACACGTCAGAGGGCTGGAGAAGATGGCTCAGCAGTTAAGAGCACTGGCTGCTCTCCTAGAGGTCCCAAGTTCAATTCCCAGCAACCACATGGTGGCTCACAACCATCTATAGTAGGATCTAATCCCCTCCTCTGGCATGAAGTTTTACACATAGATAGAGCACTCATATACATAAAATAAATGAGTAAATCTTTTAAAACAAAACAAAAACAACAACAAAAAAGACACCAGTCAGGCTTAACCCACTCTCCCATAAATCATCCCATAATGAGCAAGAATAAAACCAGAAGACACAAAACTCACAAGTGAACGTGATGATAAGACAGATATGCTGTATAAACAATTCATGTCTTTAATATTAAGGCTTTTAAGATTAAAATAACTATATTTACATATAAAATATAAACATAGAAAGCTGAGTATCAGATAGGAAGATGCAATACATAAAGAAATGGAAAGCAAAACATCTGAGATCCTTTATGTGATATGAATGTGAAACATTAATAGCAAATACAACTATATGAATATTAAATAATATATTCTTCAATTATTATTCTGTTATTATTATCAATAGTTATTCAATTATTCAAAAATTAGAGAGAATTCTTAAATTTCTTGAGTCCAATGAAAATGAAAACACAACTTACCAGGACCTTGGGGACACAGCTTGGGAAGTTAGAGGTGAGCTTATTGTGTGAGTCCCGACACTAAAGTCTCAGGGGTCTCTAACAGTCTCAGAAAGTGCCACAAGGTCTTGAAAAGAACAAAGAAATAGGGCTGGAGAGATGGCTCAGTGGTTAAGAGCACTGGCTGTTCTTCCAGAGGTCCTGAGTTCAATTCCCAGCAACCACATGGTGGCTCACAACCATCTGTAATGAGATCTGGTGCCCTCTTCTGGCCTGCGGGAATATGTGCAGACAGAACACTGTATACATAATAAATAAATCTTTAAGAGAAGAGAGAGAGAGAGAGAGAGAGAGAGAGAGAGAGAGAGAGAGAGAGAGAGAGAGAAATAAGCCAAACTCCAAAGCAGAAGGCATCCAGAAATAAAGACCAGGGCAGAAAGTAATGAAATAAAGAAAAGTAACACCATAGGGGTTACCATAGTGGGGGTGGATGGCTTAGTCAGCCTCTCTAGCAAGCGTGAGAACCTGAGTGTAACATCAGAACCCATCTTATATATAATCAGGCAGCACCTGGGGGACAGGATACAGATTAAAATGTGTGTGTGTGTGTAATATATATGTGTATATATGTGTAATATATATATATGCAAGTGTGTATGTGTGTATGTGTGTGCATGCAATTGTGTATTCCAACAGTGAATTACCTGAAATAGCAGGTTTGGTGTCATGATACATGTCTGCTGTGATAGATAGTACCTTGGAGGTGTGAAGCTCGATCCTAATTAGTCTTAACAATAAAAACCTGGAGTCAGATATTGGGGTAAAAACTGAAAGATCAGAGAAGCAGAGCAGCTAGCCACCAGAAACTTCTTATCTCTGCCAATGCTCAGACGGAATGGCGGGGATCCTGTCTCCACCTCCCATGTGCTGGGATCAAAGGCATGCACCACCACTGTCTGGCTCTGTTTCTCTTCTAGACTGGTTCAATCTCGCATAGCCCAGGGTGGCCTTGAACTCCTGATCCTCCTGCTTCTTCCTCCCAAATGCTGGGATTAAAGGTGTGTGCCACCACTGCCTGGCCTCTCTGGTTCACTAGTGGCCAGCTCTGCCCTCTGATCTCCAGGCAAGCTTTATTTGTCAGAACACAAACAAAATATCACACAACAGAGGCAAAGGCAGAAGGATCATGGAGGAGAGGCCAGCCTGGGCTATACTCAGTGAGTCTGAAGCAAACCTAGCTTACCCGGGGAGACTCTGTGTGGAAATAATAATTGGGGCTGCAGAGAGAGTTGCTCTTGTGGAGGATGTAGGTCCCAGCACCCACACTGGGCGGCTCAACCACCTGTCCCAGGGGATCCAACACCCACGTCTTGCCTCCATGGGCACCTACACATACATGGTGCACATGCATACACTTAGGCACACACGTATACATATAAAGTTAAAACTACACTTTTAAAAATCAAAAAGCAATGCCATTTAAAATCGATAAAACTTCAGGTTACAAAACCCCTCCCCCAGTAACAAAATTTTTATAGTATGAATATGATCAAGGACCTTAAAGAGGTTATGAATAAATTCATTAATGAAACCTATGAAAACACAAACAGTGGAAGGAAATGAAGAAAACAGTTCAAGATTTGAAAGCAGAAAAAGAATCAATAGAGAAAACCCAAAGTGAGGTAAAACTGGAAATGAAAAATTTAGGAATTCAAATAAAAACCTCACAGGTGAGACTTATCTGTAGTATATAAGAAACAGAAGGGAGATTCTCAGTCACTGAAGACAAGATAGAAATATACATAAGTGACCCTAAAAATCCTACCAGGGAACTTCTACCACTGATAAATACTTCCAGCAAAGTAGCTGGATACAAAATCAACTCACAAAAATCAGCATTCCACCGGGCGGTGGTGGCGCACGCCTTTAATCCCAGCACTCGGGAGGCAGAGGCAGGCGGATCTCTGTGAGTTCAAGAGTGAGTCCCAGGAAAGGCACAAAGCTACACATAGAAACCCTGTCTCGGAAAAAAAAAAACAAACAAACAAAACAAACAAACAAACAAAAAAAAACCAGCATTCCTTATATATACAGATGACAAACAGACTGAAAACAATACTTTTCATAGTAGCCTCAAATATTGTAAAATATCTTGGGGGTAACTCTATCCAAGCAAGTGAAAGACCTGTATGATAAAAAACATCAGGTCTTTGAAGAAAGAAATTGAAGAAGATATCAGAACACCGGAAGATCTCCCATGCTCATGGATCAGTGAGATTAACATAGTAAAAATGGCCATCCTACCAAAAGCAATCTGCAGATTCAATGCAATCCCCATCAAAACTCCAACACAGTTTTTCACAGATCTTAAAAGGACAATTCTCAGCTTCACATGGAAACACAAAATTCTGGGGTAGCTAAAACAATCATGAATAACAAAAGAACTGCTGGAGGGATCACTATTCTCAATCTCAAATTGTACTACAAAGCTATAGCAATAAAAAAAAAAAAGGTATCAGAAACATTGTCCAATGGAATCTAATTTAAGACCCAGACATAAAACCAAATTAATGACAGACACCTGATTTTTTATAAAGTTAGGAATAGACACTGGAAAAAAAGACAGCATCTTCACCAAATGGTGCTGGTCAAATTGGATGGTTACAGGTATAGGAATCTAAATAAATCCATACTTATAACCCTGCACAAAATTCAATTCCAAATGGACCAACAACCTCAGCACGAGGCCAGATAGACTGAATCTGACAGGAAAGAAATTGAACTCATTGGTACAGGAGAAGACTTTCTGAAGGGAACGTTGTTAGCACAGGCACTAAGATCAACAATTAGTAAGGCAAAGGACACCATCTTTCAAACAAAGCAACAGCCTACAGAATGGAAAAAGATTTTTTTTTTACCAACTAATAGGGCACTAATTTACAAAATATTTAAAGAACTCAAAAATCTAGGTATTAAGAAAACAACCAGCCACGCGACAGTGTCACATGCCTTTAATGCCAGCACTCAGGAGGCAGAGTCAGGCGGATCTCTGTGAGTTCAAGGCCAGCCTGGTCTACAGAGCAAGATCCAGGACAGGCAACAAAACTACACAGAGAAACTCAGTCTTGAAAAAAAACAGAAAAGAAAGAAAAAAAGAAAACAACCAAATTTAAAAATGGGGTATAGATCTAAACAGAGAATTCACAAAAGAGAAAATTTCAAATGGCTGAGAAACATTTAAAGGAATGTTCAATATCCTTAGTCATCAAGGAAATACAAATCAAAACTACTTTGAGATTTCATCTTTCACCTGTCAGAATGGCTAAGATCAAACACACAAGTGACAGCTCATGCTAGAGGGGATGGGAATAAGGAGAACACGCCTTCACTGCTGACAGGAGTGCACACTTGTACAGTCACTCTGGAAATCAGTATGGCGGTTCCTCAGAAACTGGGAATAGATCTCCCTCAAGACCCAGCTAGACCCCTTTTGGGCATATACCCAAATGACTCTACATGCTGCTATAAAAACACGAGCTAAATCATGTTCATTGCTGCTCTATTCATAATAGCCAGAAACTGGAAATAGTCTAGATGTCTATCAACAGAAGAATGGATAAAGAAAATTACGGTACCTTTGCACAATGGAATATTACTCAGCTCTTAAAAATATGAAATCATGAAATTTCAGGCAAATGGATGGAGCTAGGAAAAAAATCATCCTGAGTGAGGTAACCCAAATCCAAAATGACAAATATGGGATGTATTCACTTATATGTGGATGTTAGCTGTTAAGTCATTGACAAGCAAGCTACAACCCATGTAACCACAGAGGTTAAGTATAGAGTAAAGGACTTGGGGGAGGGTTGGATCTCCCTAGGAAGATATTCTGGATAAAACATTTTATGTCAACTTGACACAAGCTAAAGTCATCTGAGAGGCAGGAACTTCAATCAAGAAAATGCCTCCATAGCTGGGCAGTGGTGGCACATGCTTTTAATCCCAGCACTTGGGAGGTAGAGACAGGCAGATCTCTGAGTTTGAGGCCAGCCTGGTCTACAGAGTGAATTCTAGGATGGCCAAGGCTACAAAGAGAAACCCTATCTCAAACCCCACCCCACGCCTCCAGGAAAGCAAATGCATCCTTAAGATCAGGATCCAGGAATGCCTGTAGCATGTTTTCTTAATCAGTGATTGATGGGGGAGGGCCCATTGTGGGTGATGTCATCCCTGGAGTGATGGAAAGCAGGTTGAAGAGCAAGCCAGTAAGCAGCACCCGTCCAAGGCCTTTGCATCAGCTCCTGTCTCTAGGTTCCTGCCCTGTTTGAGTTCCTGTCCTGACTTCCTTCAGTGATGGGCCACAAGTGTAAGCCAAATAAACCTGCCCTCCCCCGTTTGCTTCTTGGTCCTGGTGTTTTGTCACAGCAATAGACACCCTAACTAAGTCAAAAGGGGAAATAAAGTAGTTATGGTAGGAGGAGGGAGGACAGACACAGAGGACCCAACACAGGATAGCAAAGAGGGAGGACACACAGGGAAGAGCGCAGGGTGAGGGAGGGACCACAGGGAGGAACGGCCAAAAGCAAGGGTCATTTGAGGGGTCCTATGGATAACTAATACAGTAGAATCTTCTTCAAATATATACTTATATGAAATAAATCTCAATGGAATCATCAGATAACGGGAAAGACAAAGATCCAACTAGACATTTCCTGTCACCCAGTGAAACCTCCAGTGCAGGGAATGGGTTACATCTGATCGAGTTGTTAGCCAAAGGGGCTCCATGGAAACCCCTAAAGAGCCCAGGTTATTTCGGAGTCTATTGATTGCTCTCCGTGGACGGATGGTAAGATCCTATTGCTGAAAACAATTCTTACACAACTCATTGAACGCAAAGAAGTGGAGCTGGTGCCTACATAGAGCCTTCACCGCTACTGATGAGTGTTCATGGTATTGGAAGGTGCTCTGCATGATACCAAAGAAGGAAGGTAAATATCAACCCAGCTACAATCCCTGTGATAACAACGGTGACCTGCCTGCAAGATACGCTGGTGCAATAGTGGCACAAAGTGTGTGGGAGTAACCAACCATCTGATTGGATGTAAGGCCCACTCCATGCAATGGAATGCGTACCTGACACTGCTTGGGTGGCCAAGAACTAGACAGACAGGCCGGGAACCTAGGAAAACCAAACACTACCGTTCGGCTAAAGGAATGTAGCAATGAAATGTCTCCTAACCACGTTCTGCTAACTCAATGATCAGTGCATTGCTCAGCCATTATCAGAGACGCTTCCTCCTGCAGTCGATGGGAACAAATACAGAGGCCTACAACTGAACAATGTGCAGAGAGTGAGAGACTCTTAACACGCAATCCTAAATGGGATCTCTCCGTCAGATTCCTGTCCTCAGGGCTCAGAGGACCCAATGGAAGAGGAGGCAGAAGTCCAAGAGCCTGAGGGGATGGAGGACACCAAGGAAACAAGATCTTCTAAACACAGCATGACCAACACACATACGAACCCACAGACACAGTGGCAATGTGCACAGGGCTTGCATGGGTCTAAGCCAGATGCGGTCCCAGCACTGAGAGGGGAAGTAGACACAAGCCCCCATCCATAACCCAGGAGCGATCCCCATTGATAACCACTTGCAAAGGAAAAATTAGTTTTCCCCAATGGGTATCCAGACCACTCATAAGTGCAGGCTCCATGCCCAGCGGCAGATGGCCAACGCAAAATGCACTCAATGGTGTTTTTGAAGGGTTGTTGGTTTGGTTTACACTATAGATTTTTTGTGTATATATTAAGGTTCCCATTTTTGTGTTTTTAGGGGATTTCTCTGTGTGTGTGTGTGTGTGTGTGTGTGTGTGTACATGTGTCTCGGCATCTGTGTGTTTCTTGTGCTTTTTCTTTGGTTCTTTTTCTTCTGTTTGTTTGTTTTTCCTATTCCTGTCTGTTTTTGTTTTATTCTATTATTATTTTTAAAGGCCTGTTTTCCTTTTTCTAATGAGAGAAAGAAAAGTGTAGATTTGGGTGGAAGGGGGGGGTTCGGAGGAGCTGGGGGAGGGGAAAACAGTAATCAGAATATATCACATGAAAAAATCTATCTTCAATAGAAGAAATAGGAAAGCAAGTAAGATTTACAGAAAAGATAGAAATGGTTATTTTTTTAACATTTAAGCACAAGGAGTTGATAAATATATTTATACTAATTTGAACACTGCATAATATAAACATATATCAAAATATTATAGCCCATGGTACCTCACAAATATACATTATTCATCCATTTAGAGCTTAAGAAATGGTATTTCTTAGCTTTAATGAAACACAAACCCATTTTAAATACATAAAAAATCATCTTAAATAATTTTTGTGACTAAAACCTTACATCAACAAGACAAAGACATATTTGAAGCTCTTTGTCACATATTTTGCACTAGACAGAGTCCCAGGTGACATGTCAAATGACACACTAGAGTTATCTGAGGAGAGGGACATACAATCAAGAAAACATCCCCATAAGGCTGGCCCAGGGCATTTCTTTTTGTCTTATTGGTGTTTTTGTTTGTTTTGATTTTCAGTGTGGGGAGGGGAGGGGGGTGTTTCTTGGACTTTCTTTTTTGCTTTTGTTTCTTGTATGGTTTGTTTGTTTTGAAAGGAAAGAGGGAAAAAGAGCATGAAGTTGGGTGGGTAAGGAGAATCTGGGAAGGATTGGGGAAGGGGAAAAACATGATCAAAATGCATCATATGAAAAAAAATATTCAATTGGAAAAAATGTCCATAGGCAAGCCTGTACAGCATTTTCTTAATTAGTGATTGATGTGAGAGGACATGACCCACTGTGGATGATGTCACCCCTGCTCCTCGAGTGTATAAGAAAGCCAGCTGAGCAAACCATGGGAAGACAACCAGGAGTCTGCTTCAGTTCCTGCCTCTAGGTTCCTGCCTTGAATTCCTACCCTGATTTCTCTAAGTGATGGATATGACCTGAAAGCTGAAATAAATCCATTTCTCCCAAAGTTGCTTCTGGTCATGGTATTTTATCACAGCAATAGAAACCCTAAGTAAAATAGGCAGCCTTCTTCAGAGGAAGTAAATCTATCTATCATCTATCTATCTATCTATCTATCTATCTATCTATCTATCTATCTATCTATCTATCGTCTATACATACATATATACACATATATAATTAAGGGGATTTGTTAGAAAGTCTTATATGATAAGGGCTGGTTAATGTAATAATAACTGTCGGCATGCTACCGAACTGTATAGGTGCTCAGGCTAAGAAACTGGACCCCTCAGAAGTCCCAGTCAGGTGTTGAAAGCCTGCAGGTTTCTCGTAGTGTTGCCAAGGGCAAAAAACCTGGAGTGTGCAGGATGGCAGTGGCAGCAGACCCCTTGCTCATAAAGTGACAGTGAAGACAAGTGTGCACATATTGCCTTTTCCTCGGGCTTTTTTTTCTCTTGGCTGCCCACATTGGGAGGGATCTTTCCCTCCAGCGCCGTTCCAAATGTCAAGCCTCTGAAAAATGTCCCCATAGACACACAGATGTACTTCACATCTTCCAAGCCTGCCAAGGTAACAACTAAACCCATCACACACTCCAAAGATTCCTCTTTTGTCTTAAGACAAAAGGTTTTTTCCATTTTAAAAAAAAGTCTTCAAATAATTGTGATTCTCCTTCACAAAACTGCTAAGCTGGACACTGGTGATATATCCACGTAAGTGTATGAAATTTTCAACAAATACAAAGGGTTTTTTTGTTTGTTTGTTTGTTTGTTTGTTTGGTTGGTTGGTTGGTTGGTTGGTTGGTTGTTTTTTTGAGACAGGGTTTCTCTGTGTAGCTTTGCGCCTTTCCTGGATCTCGCTCTGTAGACCAGGCTGGCCCCGAACTCACAAAGATCTGCCTGCCTCTGCCTCCCAAGTGCTGGGATTAAAGGCATGTGCCACCACCGTCTGGCCAAAGTATTTTTTAAAAGATACAACCATAGAATAAAAGCTGTCACTCAACATGTTCATAAGTTAAATAGTAGAATGATTGATTTTTAAAATTATATCTGATCAGTTATTTATGAGCCTTTCTCAGAATAATTAGTGCTTTTAAATCACTTGTGTGTTACAATGCTAAAATGGTTTTAATTCAGCTCTATTAACCTTTTTAATGTGTTTATTTTATGTGTATGTCCATGTGTCTGAGTGTATGCTTGCGTGTGCAAGAGCCTGAAAATGTCAGAAAAGAACATCTGTGATCTTCTGGAACTGGAATTACAGGCATTTGTAAGCTGCCATGTGCTAGGAACTGAACCCAGGTCCTCTGCAAGAACAGCCAAGTGCTCTTAACCTCTAAGCCATCTCCCAGCCCCTAGTTCTGTTAACTTTTTAATTATATAGTGATACACAAATAAATATTGATTATGTATCTTTGACTTTAGGAGAAGCTTGGGTAGGATGACCCTTATTATTCTGATTCCAACCAAAGTTGCAGAGACCTGGCTTCTCCACGTGCATCCCTGTTATTAATTAATATAAGCTCAAAATCAACAGTGATCAACTGCTTGGGTCAGCCTTATAAGAAGAACTTCTGTTATCTGTCATGGACTCTGCTAGGCCTTTCCCATCCATGTAAGTTCATTTAAGCCCAATAAAAACACTAAGGAGCTAGGCTGTGTCTTCCCTTCTTTATAGACGAAGAAATTAAGTGCAGAATTCAGTCCCTACCTAAAGTTACTCAGAAAGTAGTGGCATTTGAACTGAACACATCCAAGTCTACAATCTTCCATGTGAAATGAGTACAAAGAAACTGGGTGACTAAGACACCCCTACTAGGGGACATCAGCCTGAGGTCTTGTTTAGCTGGGTGTCTTAGCAGGATCTGGTCCTACAGCAATGTCTCATGGAAGAACAGATGCGGAGGAAGGCAGTCCAAGCCACACCCCTCCTTTTGACTTTGCTTCAAAGTGCCTATGATTTCTGTAACTATGCTACATACTCAGTTTCACAAAGAAGTCTCTTAGGCAAAAAGGACTCACCAGTAGAAAAGTCATAAGGCAACCATCCTGGTCTACATGACTATGGACACATGGTTAATTTTAACTGTAGAGGATTGGTACAGAGCACTAAATAATGATGTATTTTTGTGTGTGCATACAAGTTGGTAATTTTGTTTACTTCCTAGAAAGGGAACAGGGTGCCAGGGCACGTGGTTACATAAGGAAAAGCAACTTTAACACACTAAATTGAATTGTGAATCTGATGAATCACCTATCTTCATGTCTCTGAAGCATCTAACATTGTAATCTCCTCTTCTTGACCTCATTCTACAGCCTTCTTGACTCCAAAATACCAATGGAGTCATTTGATCTATGGTCTTACTATCAATTCTCAAGGTTTCAACGTTTTGGATAAGAATCAAGATAAGAAACATACCATGGCAGGTATAAGTGAGAAAATGACACAAAAATAAAATTTTAAAAAAAAACATTAGATTTTCCATAACACAGTTTAGAAACAGTTAATCATCCTGCATACTACCATTCAAAAATCCCTGAGTTTAAGCCCCAACATCACAACACACACAACCAGTTAATCTCAAGATGAGCATCTGGAACTAGGCTGCCTGAATTCAGTCTCAGCCTCATGCCCTATTAGCCATGTTGCCTTGAGAAGGCTACTTCAATCTCCTCCCTACTAAAAGGAAGGGAATGCCCGCCCACCTGGCTAGCTGTATGTGGACTGGAGCACTCCTTTGTGGACTATGCTAGGTTCCACATCTGAAGTTCAGTATCTGTTCAATGCTGTTCCTACATCCTGCGCCACACGTGCCCTGAGGGAAGAACACTGTCACCCACGTGAGCAGCTGGCTCCCAGCAGAGGTCTATAGACCCGATATGAGGTGGCTCCCTCGGGATGGAGCCAGATTCTTTGTCATTTAGACCTCTATGTGGTCAGACTCCCGTCTGGGACTTTTATAAGGCCGTTCCTGTTGTTCACGTTGCCCACCGCGGTGAGACACGTGGTCCAGACAGCTAGGCAAGACTCTGTGTCCCATTCTGCACCTCTCTCAAGATTCCACCAGTGGGGTCCACGGAGCAGCCTTTGTGTTTACACAGCATGCTGCTCCAGTTGGAAAGACCCGGCTCCTTCACAAGCCCTGTGAAAGCAGTGGTTCCGACATCTGAGGACTAGGAAGCATTCCAGGTCATCCCTGGGCTGCCGTAACTAACAGGAAGGGAGGAGACAAGCCGGTCGGTTTTCTCGTTCCTCGCTTGTCATGTGTGACTTGCTCTGCCTCCCTCCTGGCACAGCAGATGACATGACCACCCTCCTGTGGTCTACGTGCAGAATGCGTGCCAGCTGTCACCTTTTTTCTGGCTGCCCCTGTGGCCACATCTGCCAGTGTCCACACCCCACACATCTGCCTTGGCCCACTCTGCATCCTTATGCAGATTCAGCAAGGCCAGCAGCAGTCAGCCTCACCCGCCCTGGCACACCACACCCCCAGTTCAGGGAAATGATCAGTGACCAGTGACCCTGTGGCTACTTTAGTGGGGATCTAGCCGGAGACAATCTTCTGGCTCCAGAAGTTTGTTTGCATGGGTTTCTAATGAACTGCTCATGATTGGAGGGAAAGGAACTCAAAGATGCGATGGTCCTGAAGCTGCTAAAAACAACAATTTTCCCCAAAAAGTAAAAATAAGTTTCTACATCAAAGGAACCTTTGTCTTTTGTTTCTCCGGTGAGTACCCTTCTTGCCTAATACTTTTTTTCTCCTCCCCTACTTCTTCAAGCTTGCTCCTTTCCCCACATTTTAGATTAGCAGGGTGTCCTAGTTAGTTTTAACTGTCAACTTTGATGGTAATATGGTGCTGGTTGGTCAGCGGAAAAGTCACAGGCCACGGCAGAACCCAATGTTAGTTTTAGGGCTTTATAAGAGGGAAATGGGGGAGAGAGAGAGCCAGGCCTGGGCGAGGGAGCAGAGTGAGAACAGAGAGAGGAAACGCAGGAAGAGAGAGGGGTGGTGGGGTCCATGTCCGGCTTCTTAAGGCGGGGACTGTGCCCCCTGGTGACATAAGATGTTAGACCCAAGCTGCACATGTACTAACGAACTTGACACAGCCTAGTCTTCTGAGAGGTAGCTTTAATTGAAGGATCACCCAGATGAGATGGGCATATGTCTGATTGTTAATTGATACAGGACAGCCCAGCGCACTGTGAGCAGCACCATTCCCTAGGCAGGTCCTGAGCTATATAAGAAAGCAGCAGCAGTATGAACCTGAGAGTGAGCATAGGGAACATCCTCCATGCTTGCTGCCTCAAGGTCCTGCTTGAGTTCTCGCCCTGACTTTAGTCCATGATAGACAGTAAATTTTAAGCTGAAATAACCACTTTCCTGTAGTGGGTAGCCATTCCAGCTTTGATCTGGAAGTTCCAACCCCCACTGAGGCTTCGGCAACTGTCACACCTACAAGGTGGAGCCAAGAGAGGGCCCTGAAGACCCGAGATCTGGATGTACAGTCTCTCTTGGCTCCTGGACCCTGGACGCTGGAGGTAGACCGAGCAGAGTTCTCCATTGAACACTGCCAGACTGCGCTACATCTTTTCCAGACCCTGTAAACTATCCCTTCACTTGTAAGTTACTCCACAAAATAAACCTCCCTTTTAATTACGTAGAGTGGCCTTAATAATTTCACCAATACTTTCCTTCTCTAATATTTTTTTTTATTAGAGTGTTTTATTGCAACAACCGGAAGGAACTAGAGGTCATTGGCTGGTGGATTCACTTCAGGTGTTCTGCTCAGGGAGCTGCAAACCAATTCTCAAATATTCCAGTTCAGTTTATCTTCTAGCCCTGCATGTTCTCATCAGGGGCCTACAGCACTGAACCATTTGACCCATCACTACATTTAGAAACTTTAGAAAGAAAGACAGACAGACACTGACTTTCTGTGTAGTTCAAGATGGCCTCAGGATGCCTGGCTTGGATTTCACGTTCCGTTTTCAATAATTGTGATAAAATTATTGTATTTTAAAAGCAGAGGGCAGTGGGTTAATAAGTGCATCTTTTAAGCAGTTTGGGAGATACTGCCCTCTTAGATAAAAGCTTCTGAAAACACAAGATCACAGAAATTCAGGAACACAGCTTTTCTACAAGTGGCTCAGCCTAACCATCCACACCTCCCCTCTGACACCTCCACCACCAAGGCCCCTGTCCAGAACAGCGTGCCCACAGGGTATGAGTTAGGAGCATGGGCCATTCTTGGATAGCTGGACTTGACTCAGAAAGCACAGGAGGTCCACATATGCCAATCTAATCAGACTTCCAACACGGCTTTCTTCCACCATCCTGCCGAGGGGCAGTCTGTCTTGAAGAAAAAGCTTACAACCAACCATTAGAAAGCAAGAGATCTGAGAACTCTGGGTGAGCACACAAAGGCACCAGCCTCCTTATAGCGGGATCCTTGCCCACTCTCTAAGAGTCTTCACCCCTGTATTTGTGGTTCCATCTGTTGAAAAGCATCTCCTGGGTAGTGTGGCCAGGGTATGTGTGAGGACACACTCCCCAGCACGCACACAATCACCGAGTCCACCAGCATCCTCCAAATGAAAAGCCCATCGAGAGGCTGTCAACATGGGACACGCATCCAACCTTCCTTTGGCCTGTGCGGTGTTTTCTTTGGGGACCCACATAATTACCAAAGGGACTCACGGTGGACACGTTTGTAGAGGCCACAACAGGGCTAAGGAGGTCATGTGTGCAAGTATTTTAAAAGCCATTTTAACCCTACTTTACTGTATGCATAGTGTCTTAGATTGGGTTTCTATTGCTCTGAGAAAACACTGCGACCAAAACCAACTTGGAGAGAAAGGGGGTTATTTCAGTGTACAGCTTATCGTCCATCATCCAGGGAAATCAGGAAAGAAATTAATGCAGATGTCATGTACAAGTGCTGCTTGTTGGCTTTCTCTCCATGGCTTGTTTAGCCTGCTTTCCAGGCACCTCCCACGGCAAGCTAGAACCTCCCACATCAATCATCAACCAAGAAAGTGCCCCACAGATTTGCCCACAGGCATATCTGGTGGAGGCATTTTCCCAACTGGAGTTCTCTCTTCCCGGATGTCTCTAACTGTGTCTGGTTGACGGAACACTAGCCAGCACACAGAGCAGTGCAATTTACATATTAAACCATACTACATAGATGGATCTAATTTCATTTTAAGTGAAAAAAGGAGAGATAAAAATTTCAGGTTTTAGAAAACAAAGATGGTGTCACCCCCTTGGCACCCGCCAAGGAGCTCTGAGGAGTCTGCGTCAGCCGGAAGAGGAGTCCGCAGAGCCTGTTGTAACTCCAGAACAACTTAAGAGGCAGGTGGATCTCTAAGTTTGAGGCCAACCTGGTCTATAGAGTGAGTCCAGGACAACCAAAGCTACACAAGGAAACTCTGTCTCAAAAAGAAACGAACGAAACATACACACGCAGACACCCTCACTCACAAAAGTCAAATCTTATGGGCAGATGCTTTTAAAATGTGGACTGACGGAACTGGAAGGAAAGATGGCAGACCAGAGGCACGCACAAGGAGAATGACAAATCACGCAAGGAGAACGACAAATCTACCGAGTCTCAGCTCGCAGCAGGCTGCAAGGACAAAAGCCGTTTCTGATGAGCCGCGTGGCTGCCAGCCCTAACGACAGGGAGATGTGTGGGAGCTCGGGGCTCCTGCAGAAACAGGTCATTGCTGAACAGGGCCAGCTCCCAGCATAGAGCTGCTGCAGCCTCAGCCCGTACTGCTTGCTGCTGGGAGACAGCAGTGTTGCCCACAGGCTGCAAGCGCAAAGGTCGAGCCTGGAGAGCCTCCTCGGAATGGCAGACCTCAAGGGCATGGAGGTATGCAGCAGCCAGGAGCTCTTGCAGCAGTCAGGAGCTCTCCCGGAACCTGCCCCCGGGATGCCCTGCCTAGATGCGACATCACCCTGACTCTGGGCAACAGCAGCATATCTGAGAGGAGTTTCAGCAATGGTCCAGTATGTGTGGTGCTTCAGAACCAGATACCTTGAACCAGACCAATGACTTGCTGCAATGAATATTTGCATGTAAATCTGTCTGGGCACAATATATATAAAATTATGTGACACACTGCAGTTTCTAATGCCTCCGAGGTGGGAAAGATAGAGGAACGAAGCAGTGAGTGAGCAGTGGAGAGAGACAGAACTAGAGATGGGTGTGAGAGAAGTCTGTTGTTGCCTAGTAGGGTTGACAGGTGGTGTGCAGCAGCCTGGAGCTTGCACTCTGACTCAGTCCCTGAACTCTCTGCCTAGCACACAATCACCCTGGTTATGAGCAACGTGACATGGTGTCTAAGATGAGGAAAGGTTCATTTTCTAGATTGGACCTCCTCAAAGGAACTCTAAGGTCCGTGCTGCCCCTGGAAACCCCTGGAGGCCACCTTGGTATCTGTAGTATGCTGCCCGGGCTGTGTTTGAAGCCCCAGGTTCATGTGGATGTCCATAGTCCTGCTGCAGCCAGGACCTGTGTTGACGTCCAGTGGCCTGTGTTACCACTGAAGGCCATGTGGATAGCCATGGTCTGTGCTGGAGCCTGAAGCCAACATGCCCCTGGGCTGTTCTGCCTCTGGGGGCCGTGTTGATGTGAGTGGCCTGTGCTGCCACCTGAAGCCACAGTGATGTGAAGTCCCATGCTGCTGCTGAGGCCATGTCTGGATCCATGGTCCTACTGCAGCCGGGGTCTGTGCTGATGTCCGTGGGCTGTGCTGCTGCTGAGGGCTATGGTGTGTCTGTGGCCCATGAAGCAGCCATACTGAGGTCCATGGCATGTGCTGACACCAGACACCACTTGGATGTCTATGGTCCATGCTGTCACCAGAAATCATGTGTAGAAGTCCATGATCCTTGCTCCCGCTAACTGTAAAGGGCAAGGAACCTACTTTTGCAATGGTATCGATTACTGCAGACTCACAGTTGAGAGAGACATAGAAGGCTTCTCTGACAACTGCCCCTCCCCCACAAAAAGTAACAGCCTGGACAGAAAGCCATTGAAGAGAACTCTTTAAATTTGTGATAAGAATGCTGATGGCTTCTGGTGGGGGTACAGGTGGAGAAGGACTGTTTTCTTTAAGGGGTTGACCATGGGGTGTTTGACCATGCTTCAGTAAGTATATGGGCAACACATATTAGACTTGCCTTTCTCTCTTCTTCTTCTTCTTCTTCTTCTTCTTCTTCTTCTTCTTCTTCTTCTTCTTCTTCTTCTTCTTCTTCTTCTTCTTCTCCCTCTCCCTCTCCCTCTCCCTCTCCCTCTCCCTCTCCCTCTCCCTCTCCCTCTCCCTCTCCCTCTCCCTCTCCCTCTCCCTCTCCCTCTCCCCCTCCCCTCCTCCTCCCTCTCCCTCTCCCTCTCCCCCTCCTCCTCCCCCTCCTCCTCCCCTCCTCCTCCCCCTCCTCTTCCTTTTGGGGAAGGGTTACAAGAGTGGGAGATGTAGACCTGGAAGGACTGGGAAGTGAGTGTGCTCAGAGTTCATGATGTGAAATTCCCAAATAATCAATGAAAAATATTATGGAAAAAATTTCAGGTTATAGATCCCCTTCCCCTAGAACAACAACAAAAAATTATCACTTTTTTCTTGGTGGGTCAATGTGAACAACTGTACTCTGTAACTCTTCACACCTAATTCCTGTTGCACGAATGGTCAATGGAGTTAGAAAGAAAGCCTGATTTCACAATCACCGCCTCAGTGGAGGAGCATGCACTGGATTTTTCTGGAACATAAAAATGGTTCTCATTACTTCAACACACAGAAAATTAAACTCATATATCCAGCATGGGTAAGGGTCGAGTGAAGCAGGAGGGAATTATGATGGTGTTGAAACTAGAAAAAAAAATCTCTATTTTGATTCTCTATCCTTCTCCATCACAAAACACTACCCTCTCTTGGTTTGCTTTATAAATCTTAGACTATAGTCACAATTACACTTATTTACATATACATGTATATTATAAGCTAGGGTCCACATATGGGAGAGAATATGTGATTTTTTTCTGAGTTTGTAATACCTTATTTAATATTATACTTTCTTGGTCCTTTCACCACCCTTTAAATTTCATGGTTTCCTTTTTCTCTACAGCTGAATAATATCCATTTTGTGTATGTACCACATTTCATTATCCATTCATCAACTGATGGATATCTAAACTGGTTCCATTTCCTTGCTGTTGTGGATAGAACAGCAATAAGTATTGATTTGAAAATACCTCTGTTAAGACACTGGATGATGAAAAGTCCTTCCATGCTTCTGGACTGGCAGAATTAATATCACACAAAAAAATGGCTTACCAAAAGATTTCCACAAATACCAATGCAATACCAATCAAAATTCTAATGTCATATTTCACAGTTCTAGAAAAAGATAATTTAAGAATTCATATGGGACTGTGGAAGACCACAAATAGCCAAAGAGGAAAGAACATAGCTAGAAATATCACAATAGCTGACCTCAAACGATACTGCAGAGCCACAGTGACAGAGACAGCCTGTACTGATATGAAAACAGACTGGGAGACTCTAATAGTACAGAAAAGAAGACCCAGAAATCAACTAAGGCTGTGGTGCTAGAAAAACCTATCATCCCGGGTATGGAATTACACCCATATCTTTAACCCTATTAAAAAAAAAACTCAAAGTTGATCAAAAGACCTTAATTTAAAACTCGAAACACTGAAACTGTTTGGGAAAAGCACAGTGAATACTCTTTAAGACACTGGGGTAGGCAAGGGATTCATACTAGAATACAAATAGCACAGAAACTCGCCCTAAGAATCAGGAGATGGAATGACATGAAAATAAAAAGTTTCTGCCCAGCACAGTCAACTATCAGTAGAGCAGACAGCCCGCAGAATGGGAGAAAAAAATATTTACCATCCATAATTCAAACAAGGAGCTAACATCCATAATTTACAAAGAACTACAAAAATTAAACACCAAAAATAAAACAAAACTGCTATTCAATAAATGGGCTAATTAAATGAACAAACACAAATAGACAATAACATTTTTTAAAAAGCGTTCAGCAGCCGGGCGGTGGTGGCGCACGCCTTTAATCCCAGCACTCGGGAGGCAGAGGCAGGCGGATCTCTGTGAGTTCGAGGCCAGCCTGGGCTACCAAGTGAGTTCCAGGAAAGGCGCAAAGCTACACAGAGAAACCCTGTCTCGAAAAAAACCAAAAAAAAAAAAAAAAGCGTTCAGCAACCCTAGACAGGGGGGGGGGGGGGGGAGCGGGTGTGTAAAAGCGTGAGTGTGAGCAAGCACACTATAACCAGACAGCAGTCATTTGAAAGCAACCCAGGCAGCCATAATGGCTCCAACAACTACTTGCTGAGCATCTAACATGGGCCAAGCATCTGGTAAGCATGTTCCCCGTGTGACCTGGGTTAGTAAGGTGATTTAGAGGTGTAGAGTGTGGGAGGAAAAAGCCACCCTTCAGCCTTGTTTGCCCAGTGCAGCTGAGAACCGCTAGGCTGTCCTGAGCATCCCCTCAACTTCTCTGTGCGTGGGCAGTGAGTGAACCTTTCTAATAGCATGTGTCAGACATGAGTCGCAAACACAGGTCTAGAAAATCACCACCAAGTGAGGAGGAAACCAGGCCTCTGGGAACGATCCAGAGGTCTTGGAAACAAGCCTCTGGGGGAAAATAAGCTTTATCACAGAAGTTACAGGGATTCTGATGAAAGTGCTGTGACTTCTGCTCGCCTCCCAACAAGACTGAAAACAAGCTGGGGGGGGCGGGTAGTCCTTCTGGCTAGAAATGGTTCAGCGAGAGGATGGCTGTCTTAGTTTGCTCTCTGTTTCTGTGATAAAGGCTGTGATCAAACCAACTTAGGGAGGAAAGGGTTTATTTCAGCTGACAGCTTGTAGTCCATCATGAAGCAAAGTCAAGGCAGGAACCTGGAGCCAGAACTGAAGCAACAGCCATGGAGGAGTGCTGCTTTCTGGTTTGCTCTCCATGACTTGCTCAGTCTACTTTTATATAACCAAGACTCACCTATTCCTGGGTGGCACCACCCACAGCAGGCTGGGCTCTCTCCCACATCAGTCATTAATCAAGAAAATGTCCCACAGAAATAGCCACAGGCCAATCTGATGAAGGCCATTCCTCATTGAGATTTCCTTTTCCTAGGTGAATTTAGCTTATGCCAAGCTGACAACCAACAAGAACAAAAACTAACCAGCACAGTGGCCGAGGAGCTGGGTGATAGACACTAAGGCAATTGTCATGCCCAAAGACCACAGAGCCACTGCATGTAGACCAGACAAGGGAGCCCACAACCTGGGGCCCTACTATGGAGCATCATAGGGACCACAGGAACAGACCATATGTCTTGCTCAGTGTTGGGAAGCCTGAACAATAAAGTTACACACTTGTCCTCCTGCAGCCTTCATCCCAGATCATTGAAAGTACTACTCATATACCCATTTTACAACTGAGAATTGAGGCACCGGAAGTTGTTTAATAATATGACTAGTATATATAAAATAAACAAATGGCATATCTGGGATTAGAAGGCAGGACTATAAATCCAAAATCCATCCTTTACTGTGCTGCCTGTTCATGGAGCAGTGTTTGAGCTGGCTGGCCAAAGGCCCAAGGATGTGTAGAAGATGGGGTGTGTGTTAGTGTGATCTCTGTGACTATTTATGAAGAGGAGGGTGGAGTCTGATATCCTGGGAATTCTTGATTCTTTGCATATGACGTATTTCACCCTACCCTAGTCAGGAGAGGTTAGCTAATCAGCTTCAGGTTACAATGGAGCTGTTCCAGTAAGAACCCTGAAACCCGCCTATTGCTTGGTCCTTTCTGAGGAAGACAACCCTAGTTACACCACCACCATCCTAAGAATGTTCTGGAACACATGACCTACCAGTCCAGCCATTGATGACTGGACCAAAGGGGCATCTATAAACTGAAGCAAGGTAATCTCACCTCAAGGGGCAACCCCATGATGGGTCATGCCTGAGCCAACATGTCCTTTCTTTTAAGGAGTGTGAAGACAATACACACAGAAAGGAAAATGTACATTGTATTAGGCACAGCAGAGTGCTACGCAAAAGGCCATCAGGACAAAAGCCTGGCGTGCCTGAGTCCACTTATGGTAGAGAATTTGTTTGATTTAGTGAAGCCCTGAACTCAAGAGAAGAAGAATCTGTACTGCTCAAATCCAAACATCTTCATTGACCTCCCAGGACTGACCTGTTTTCCAGACTCCTGAGCCCAGGTGACAAAACTGTCCTGGCCTTCAATACTCCTGCAGTCCAGATCTATGCAAATCCTCACAGAGAAGCATCCAGTTCTTAAGGTTGTCTGGATGAAGCTCTGATCACTCAGCTAACAACCATAAAGCCACAAGGAGATTATATATAAAACAACGATCCATTCAGGCCAGTTCCTGTTGGCATGAAATGCTTCAGGAATGGTCACTTCTTCCAATGCGATCTTGAGACAAAGCGACACCAAAGTGAAAACCAAATGCCAGCTGCAGGCAGCGTGGCTTGCGGTGAGCCCTGTGGTGTGGGTTCCCATGCTAGGTCTGCTCGGGTAGTGTTCCTGCTTCTTACCCAGCACGTTAGCACATATCTGTCATCAGCTTATCCACACCCATGACACTTTTGTGTCTGATAGTTGAGATTCTAACATCCATGGAAACATGACAGAAAATGGACAGGTTAAAAAAAAAAAAAAGAAGAAATAGCTGGAGCCTCTTCCCACCATCTCTCCCCCCTCGCCTCATTTTTATTAGTTCTTTGAGAATTTTGTACAATGGACTTTGAACATATTCATCACCCCTTCCAGACCTACCACTTCCCACCCACCCATCTTTGTGTCCTCTACATCAAGTACCACTGGTGCTGCCCACATGCTCTCGGATGTGTGGCCTTCAATGGCCAAACCACCAGGGCAGCGCCCTTAAAGAAAACTTACTCCCTTTTACAGGCCTAAGGTCATCCACTTAGAAACAAACAGACCAAAAACAAACAAACAACAAACAACAACAAAAAAAAAAAAACACTAAAGAGTAATGCTAGGCTGGGCAGCGGTGGCACACACCTTTAATCCCAGCATGGGGGAAGCAGAGGCAGGCGGATCTCTGTGAGTTCAAGGCCAGCTTGGTCTACAGAGTGAGTTCCAGGACAGGCACCAAAACTACACAGAGAAACACTGTCTCAAAAAAAAAAAAAAAAAAAAAAAAAAAAGAGTAATGTTAGAGTTAGAAGATATCATAAACCAAATGGATTTAACATATCTACAGAATATTCCACCCAAACACTAAAGTATACACATTCCTTTTGGCAGCCCATGGAAGTTTCCCTAAAATTGACCACATATTAGTAACACAAAGAAATCTCAACAAATATACAAAATTGAAATCATGTTTTGTATTTTATCTGACCTTCATAGAATAAGACTGGGTACCAACAGCATCAGAAACTACAGAAACTTCTAGAAAATAAGATCATTCCGCCATCTCTTTCTTTAAGTTATTATGACATCCTTGTCAGTTCTAGACTACATCTCTGGACCAATTTGTGTTCAAATCAATGGTGACCTGGCCTCTTCTTCAGGCACTGCAGCATACTCCAGGCTAGTCAAGGTTTGCCACCAGGGACATTCCTGGCCTCTAACATCAAAAGACCAGTCCAAGTTACAGCTGCTAGTTTTGACCATTACATTTGTATTTGTTTTTCAGGTCTAGGACTTTCTTCCCTTTTGGTAGGGGGAGGGAATGGAATCCAAAGTGCTGGATATTCTAGGCAAGTCTTCTACTGCTGAGCTGCACCCCTAGCCATGCCTGGGACTCTAGAAAACCAGGAGGCTAGGAAAATCTCAGTGGTCCCTGTGCTCCAACCCTGACTCACTACATATTAGGAAGGCCCGAAAGTGTTTAAAATTTCATTTAGAAGAAATGTTTCTTCGGGTAAGAGACCATTCACATGTCATCCTGAAGTCTCCATCACACCAAGTCTCAACAGACAATGTGTCCTGGAATGTAAATGACCAAGTGATCACATATCAACTTACCTACTCAGTAAGCCATACGGTGTGGATTAAAGGGCAGGGTCTCCCAGAATGGTGTCAACCTCTCATCTTGGCTATGATGCCTAATACAACAACAAGAAAAAAAAAACTTAAAATGATGAAATGACAGAGAGAAAAAGAGCAGAGGGGCCTAACAGATGCACAAACCATAGGACCAGACACTAAAACAATATCTCTAAAATGCACCCATCACCAGGTCAAAATGTGGTGGGCCATTAACTGCCTGCCTTGTTTCTGGCTCTTCCTGACCACAGTCTCCTCTCAGATAAATTTATTCATTGAAGACCTAGATTCTATGATGTAGGAAGACTACATCTAAAACACTGAAGCCACCAGCCACAAACAAGAACAGTGCTGACCTGTGTTTGCCTACGACAATGGAGCTATTCTCTTCATGGTTTTCAGGGTGTGTTTGGAGATTTCACTGAGCTGTGTGGTCTTAATGGCTGTCTCCTCACACGCTCCTGCTGAGAGGCATTGTAGAACAGAGACATGAACGACTCTCAAGCTGAAATCTAAATGTTAATTTATGCAGCCGAAAGTTTTCTTTTTTTCAAATGGTTTTTACTAGCCAAAACAAGTTCTATTTCCAGACCTGGCCACATCATTATCTAGTGTTTCCAATGTGATTGAAAAATAGGAGATTGCACTTTCAACCCTTTCCACTGAGGTTCAAAGTCAACACTCACGGGCATAATAAAAGCTCATTTTTAGGGAACAGATTTCCATAGAAGTCAGATGCCTTTCAGTTAGATATCTATTAGGACTGAGGTTGGTGAGGTGAACAGTGAGACCTTTCCTATCCTGAGAGCTACTGTCGCCATGCAGGCAAGCTAGTCTTTCAGCTTGTCGGGAGGCCAATACCCTAAAAGGGATGCTAACTGAAGGTAAGTGGATCACCCTGTGACAGCTAGTCTTAACTGCCAACATGCCAGAGTCTAGAATCACCCAAGACATGGGCCTCTGGGCACGCTTCTGGAGGGTTATCTTTTTTTTTTTTTAATCATTTTTTTCCTTTTATTTTATTTTACAATACCATTCAGTTCTACATATCAGCCACGGGTTCCCCTGTTCTCCCCCCTCCCACCCCCTCCCCTTACTCTCAGCCCACCCCCCATTCCCACCTCCTCCAGGGCAAAGCCTCCCCGAGGACTGCGATCAACCTGGTAGACTCAGTCCAGGCAGGCTGGAGGGTTATCTTGATTTTGTTAGTTGAGACAGGAAGACCTGCTGTTGGTGGTCCTGTAACCTGACTGGGGATCTTGGATGAGACAGAGAGAGAGAGAGAAGCAGCGTGCATCCAACCCTCTCTGCCTTCTGGCTGGGGTTGGGATGTGATCAGCCATTTGAAGCTCCGGCTGTCTTAACTTCCCTTCCATGCTGGACTTTGAACGTGGAGCTACAACAACCCATTCTCCCTCAGGTTGTCTGTCAGAGTATTTTACCACAGAAAGTGGAAAGATTGGAACCCACCCTTAAGAAGTTCACATTCTTGGGAGAAGAGGGGAAAGTGGAGCTGGTATGTTAACCATTACACTAAAAAATTATAATTTGGGAGACTGGAGAGATGGCTCCATGGTTAAGAACACTGACTGTTCTTCCAGAGGACCCATGTTCAATTCCCAGCACCCACATGGCAGCTCACATCTGTCTGGAACTCCAAGATCTGACACCCTCACACAGACACACATGCAGGCAAAACACCAATGCACATAAAATAAAAATAAATAATTTAAAAATTTTTAATTTGTTTGGATAAAGCAAATTTGGTGCAAGTTCAAGGATGGGAATGTGCTGGGAAGAGTTAACAGTCCAGACTCAGCTCTGTTGAAAATGTCCAAGTTTAAGAAGGACACAGAAGAGATGAAACCTGGAATAAACACTGAGCCTTGTCACTGTGACCTCAGAAGAAAGAATAAACTGGCTCTCAGTAGACACTGAGGCTAATGACAAGCAAAAGGAAGCCCCGGCATCTCTCTGTTCTTCGTCAGGGTGAAATGATGGCTGTCACTCTATATCCAGGTTAGCAACGGTCCCTAACCATGCTTCTCAGCGCTAGTGAGCTGGGATGCCCAGCGGGCATTCTTATGACAAAATCCTGTGCTTCCGATCTTATAGGCTGCCTCTCTCATCTTTGCAAGTCCTCACCATCATCGTCAAGGTCATTTATTAGGGACATCATTATTAAATGCATTTGTATGTCCATATTTAATATTATTGCAGTTGTTACCAGAAATTTTGAGGAGTCCCATCTGGAGTGCCACATGTTACCAGCAAAACTGGAAACCCCCTGTTCCCTGCCACTTAAGGTTATTAGTCTCATTAACAAAAGAATTTAGGAACAGTCTAGCAGGTATGCTTGAAGATAGTTTTATTGAGAGTTTAAAGGAAAAAAATCACAGGGCAGGTGAGCTTTGAATCTTAGCAACTAGCCAAAGCAGGAAGATGGAGAGGAAGGAAAAAAACCATGTCTCTTGGAGTTAGGCGTGGAAGTCTGGCACAGAGCCACACAACAAAAAGACTCTACCTTAGCTTCAGAAAACAGTGAAGAGGCCTAAGGACCAGACAAGAATACTCAGGTTCTGGTTAGCACCCAAGAGGAAGAAACAGAAAAGAAGAAAAGTATAAAGAGGTTATACCAGTACCAGTGTGGCCAAATTCAGACAAGAGGGACTATTCACATTGCCATAGTAACTGGGATGAAAATGGTCCCCAAGTTGAATATTCAGCTATGGACATTTTAACAGTGAGCATGGTAGTGAGAAAGAAAACGAAACAGCTTTCACTAAGTTAATTCGGTGAACTAACCAATGGCCGGCCGTATACTACTGCTGATAGTCCAACCCCACCCAGCTCTCAAAGCAGCCAAATAGGGACAGAAAGACAGGCAAGGCAGCAGCCGTGGGGCTGTGTGGGAACTGAACTTAACAGAGAGGGTGGGTAGTCCCCGAGCGGGACACCACAGTGGGGCCCAGCGCTTGCACAGAACTGGTTCAAAGCCCATCCCTTCCATCCCCTTTGCTCCAGCCTATTTCGGGGCCTGTGGCTGACAGGAATACTTGGTGCCATGACTAAATGGCCTTCCACACTCTGGTCTCTTTCCCATCCAGAGTATCTTTTACTATGTCACCGGGATTATTGGCATAGCATTGAAATCTGATAATGACTCCCCATTGAGTGCTCTACAGTTGAGTATTTACATGCATTATTTCATTCTACCCTATCTCCCTCGTGAGAAAACTGAATGACAGTTAAACAATTCGCTCGGTCACAGAGCTCATAAAGTCGGCAGCAAGGTAAGCGGCAGAGCTGGGTTCCACAGCCTCTTGTACCGAATACTGCTTCTGTCTTAACTACTACCATACATTCGCCCTCCGTCAGGCAGAATTCTCACATGTGCAGAAATGACTTAAACAGAAGAAAAACAGGGTGATTAAAAAAAAAATACAAACTGCAGTTCTGCTTCCACTTAAGATGCAGAAAAGCACAAGAGGAGATTGTTTCCACCCTGCAATGTGGAGAGACTTAATAGTTCCGTTATGAGTTCAGCTTCTGTTGAGTGTATCAGATCACAAGGGCCTGAAAAGCTGTGGGCAGATCACAGACTCAAAGGAATCCTTGTCATCCTGGGCCACTTGCAGAGTTGGTAGTGCCCAACATGTGACAGTCTGACATGATGCTGTCCTCATAGCCATCTTGGGATGCGTGTGACCCAGGCCACATGGTAGGAATGCCCAGAGACTAACAGCCATTCAACCCAGAGGAGGTGACGTCTATGGCGGATACAAATAAGCAAACCCCCCTAAATTGCTGACAAGACTGATTCAGCCCCTCATCAGAAGAGCCTGATGGATGAAAAGCTACCTCCTTGGATTCACATCAGTCTCTCCTTTTCTACAGTGTCTAGCATCCAAGGACAAATCATAAGTGTCATGGAAAATGAAAACCAAAACACATTTTCAAGCTGAGCATGGGGGTGCAGGCCATTAATCCCAGCACTTGGGAAACAGAAGCAGGCAGATCTCTATGAACTCGAGTCCAGTATAGTCACATAGTAAGCTCCAGGCCAGCCAGAGTTCCAGACCCTGTCTCACCAAAAACAGAAAAAAACAAAAATGGTATAAAACCATTCACAGGCTCTGACTCATGAATGACTCTATAAGGATGGAGGCTTAAGCAGCTATAACTAATTTATTAAAAGAACTGGTGGGATAGTGAACATCATCCACAAATAGAGAGGCCCAAAATATCAACAAAAAATTCATTTTGAGAACTCAAGTGGGAATTCTGGCAATAAAATATGATATCAGAAATAAAACATTTCTTTAATGGTTTTATTAGCAGATCAACATGGCAGAGAAAAGAATCGGTTATCTTGAAAATGGATGAACAGAAATTATATAAACTGAACCATAAAGAGAACACAAGAGGTAGAAATGGGAGCATTTGGGATATAAAATTAACTGAAGATCATAGAAAAAGAGAGAACAGGGCAGAAGAAAGTGACAAAGAGATAATGGCTATGGTTTCCCAAAAGTAATGAGCCATAGAAAAAGAAACTCAGAGACCCCAAACCACACACACACACACACACACACACACACACACACACACACACACACAGCCTTAATACTGAAGCAAAATACTAGAAATCAGTGATAAAGGGAAATTGTGAACAGTAGACAGAGAAATCAGAAATAGTATATAATATAATAACAAGACTATAGTAAAATGAAAGCCAGAAGACAAGTTGTATTTAGTCAAAGAAAGAAAAAAAAAGTTATATAGAATTGTATCTTTCAAAAGTAATAATACAATAAAAACTTTCCCAGATAATCCATTGCCAGCTCAGGTGGACAAGAATGTTAGAATGGGTCTTCTAAGAAGAATGACTATCAGAGCAAATGGAAACTTTGTTTATTCAAAGAATGAAAAGTCTTTGGTGATATTTTAAATGCAGATTAAACAGTTGCACATAGCCGTATGTGCCTGTAACCCCAGCACTAACCAACCAGTGAGCTCCAGGGTTGGTAGACAACCTGTCTCAATGGAAAGACAGGAAGTGACTGAGAAAGGCATCCAAACCCAGGTTTAATTTTGGCCTCTGCACACCCATTCATGGGCACACGGATATAGACACAAAAGCACACACATTTAAAATGTAAAATTAGAAGATGGAGATAGATACTAATTTTTTTTTCTAATTTTTATTCTTGTTAAATTATTGACTACTTATAGCCAGGCAGTGGTGGTACACACCTTTAATCCCAACACTTGGGAGGCAAAGCCAAGTGGATCTCTGTGAGTTCGAGGCCAGTCTGGTCTACAAAGCAAGTTCCAGGATAGCCAAAACAGTTATATAGAGAAACCCTATATCAAAAAACAAAACCAAACAAACAAAAAATGGTTGATTACTTAGAGCAAAAATCATAAGCATGTGTTGTGGGATTAACATACATAGAAATTAAAATGAACGCACTGTTCACAGTGGGTCTGGGAGAGGATGGCTCACTGGGTGAGTGCTTGCTGCCCCAGCATGAGTTGGAATCCCCAGAACACACAAAGAAGGTGGGCATAGTGGAATAGGAAGTGTGACCCCATCACTGGGGAGTTTGGTGCAGCACGGAGGCAGGAGGATTGCTGGGGTTGGCTGGTCACTAGCCTAGCTCCAGTTTCAGTATCGAGATCCTATCTGGCTTTTATACAGAATGGGTACACATATCACCTTCCAACACACATCTGTACCATACATATATACACATACACACTCACACATACATGTACACACAAAAATATGTGCACAAAAGATATGAGCGGAAACCAAATTATATACTTATAAGATATACTATCTGGTCAGACTTGTCGGCACACACTTGCGATCTCAGCACTTGGGAGGCAGAGGCAGAAGAATTGTGATTTGGAGACCAGCCTGAGCTATACAACAAGATCTCCTCTCAAAGAAAACTGGGGGGGGGGGGGGAGAAGGGATATAAGAGTACTGTTTTTTTATAACAAATTCTTTAAAATACATGTAGAACAACTGACAGAAACCAAAATCAAAGTCGATAAATCTACAACTCTGGATGGAGAACATGACATTTGATGAATTCACACAGATGTCCACCACCTCGCTGATAGTGCCAGAACACTCCATGCAGAAAGCATCAGGCTAAACATTGTCTCTAGTGCACACGGAACAGTCATCAAGAAGGACCACATTTTAGGCCAGAAAACAAACCAATTTTTCAAATAATTGAAATCATACATATTATATTGTTTGAACACTATGAGTTAAATTATAAGACAAAAATGGGAAAACATTTGGAAAATGTACAAAGATTTGGAAAGTGTGCATGCCATTTCTAAATAGACTTTGAGCCAAATAAGAGCTTATGGGAGAAATTAGTAAATATTTTGAATGTAGTGAAAACAAAAACAACACGTATCATAATCTTCAGAATGCAGCGTTTAGGGGGGAATAGCGTTAAGTGTGTGTGTTCACAGAGGAGAAAAGACTGTAATCAGTGAGTGAGGCCCAACATTAGAACCTGGGGAGGAGGAAGCAGATGCCATAAAAATGAGCAGGAGGAAAGAAATGAGGAAGAACAGAAGGCCATGAAATGAAACACGGAAAATCCATGAAACCCAAAGCTAGTTCTGTGAAAATTTCAATGACGTTTAGAAACATTCAGTCAAATTTATCAAGAAAAGGAATGAACAGCTCAGAATGCAGCTCAGTACTCCCGTGCTGGCCCAGCAGGTACAAAGTCCTGAATTTGAGTCCCAACACTAGTGAGGAGGAAGGGGAAAATACCAGTTGTTAATATCAGAAGTGAAGGCCATACAGATTTTGAAGATGGTTAAATAATAAGGACAATTAGTAAAAATCTTAGGCCAACAAATATGACAAATAAGGTCATTTACTTTCAAAGTAATGGTATTGACTACCCATGAACATCTGGAAACTGAAAAACAATACCATATGTCAACAAATTATAACACATGAACCACTTGAGAATAAATCTAGCAAAATACATGCAAGATATTTGCATTGAATATTAGCCATTATTGAAAGAAATGAAAGATGATGTTAAGAAATGAAATGCTAGCCGGGCGGTGGTGGCGCACGCCTTTAATCCCAGCACTTGGGAGGCAGAGGCAGGTGGATCTCTGTGAGTTCGAGGCCAGCCTGGGCTACCAAGTGAGTTCCAGGAAAGGCGCAAAGCTACACAGAGAAACCGTCTCGAAAAACCAAAAAAAAAAAAAAAATGCTAAATCAGACATGGATCAAGCAATTTAACATTATTATTATAACACACCCATCCCCCAGTTGATCTACTGAACTAACATAATCCAGTGGATATCTCAGTAAGCTTTACTGATGGATTCAAAAGCTAACTGCGGGGCTGGAGAGATGGCTCAACAGTGGGGAACACCAATTGCTCTTCCAGAAGACCCAGGTTCAATTTCCAACATGATACGGTGACACCCAAGCATGTGTAACTCCAGTCCCAAGGGATCAGTGGGCACCAGGCACAAGACAAGGTACACAGACATCTATGCAGAAAAAACATCCATATGCATTAATAAATTAGTTAATAAAAAATGAGAAGGTAATTGAACGAAGGAAACTCAAATTACCTGTCTTCAAGACAACACTGGTATTAGCCTAACAGCAATACAGAGTAAACAGTCCGGATTTAGAGCTTCGTCTGTGTAGTTGATTGACATCCACATTGCGCAATGGTGAGAGGATTGTGCTTTCTGTAATGATGCTACGAAAACCCACCCAAACAAACCATTAGTTTACCATTGGAAACATTTTAATCTCCATCTATACACAAAACAATGAACCCAAAGTGGATCATAGTCCTAAATGTAAGAATCAGAGCTACAGTATTTCTAGAGGAAAGTCTTTGCGACTTCAGATCACACAGATCTCCTAAACAGGACATAAGAATCATGAACAATCAGAAGTTTATAAATTACATCTCTTTGAAACTGTGGTTCTTTGGTGATTGATTGCTTTCTGTTGCTGTGATAAACACCATGACCAAAAGCAACTCAAGACTTATTCCAGCTTACAGGCTATCATCTATCATGAAGTGAGGGCAGGACAAAAACTCACAGGCAGGAATGGAAACAGAGGCCATGGAGGAAAACTGCTCACTGCCTTGCTCAGGCAGGTTCCCCAACCCTCAACCCCCATTTACCTGCCGAGGGTTGAGCAGGGCCCTCCTACATCTATCATTAATTCAAGAAACTGCTCTACAGACTTGCCAACAGGCCATCTGATAGACTCTAGTTGGCGCCATTTATTTTAAAATCTTAAGAAAATAGAAAGGGCACAGATTTGGAAAACTATTTGGAGAATAATATTCGATTAAAAATACTTTGTAGATAGTATAACATACATCTTTGGATCTCCTAATAAATATGTTTGGTAAGGACAGAACCACAATGGCAAAATGTCAGGTCAGAGGATACCAGGGGCTGGGTGTAGGGAGAAGGAGCTGACGTCAGAGGGGCGCAAGGGACACTTTGGGGCTCTGGGTGATAGAAAGAGTTATCATGGAGTCCATACAACTCGAAGTATGCGTTAAAATATAAGCGTTAAAAGGACACCTCCTACCCTCAATGGGATATAGTTAACAGATATGAAGTTAATCAAAAAGCAGATCACATACTTCCAACATATAATGGCACAGGATAAACATTACCATTCCAAAATGTAGGAAAGGGAGCATAGTAAGGAAATACTGGGCCAAAGCAAAACTGAAAACCAGCTGGGAAAAACTCCAAATTCTGCATCTCCATGTCTGATTTCAAAATGCTCTTCAGATCTCCAACTCCTTTCAGCTTTGTTGACTGCAACATACCTCTCTCTCTCTTGGGCTGGTTCCACTCCCTGTTAGAAGCTTTCCTCGGCAGGTATCCCACAACTCTGATATCTCCAACATCTTGGGGTCTCCAAGGCAATCCAGGCTTCACCTTCACAGCTTCATTCAATGGCCTCTCTAGTCCTCCATTCAGGGACATCCCTGACACATGCCTGGCCTCAGCAGCTCTCCTAAGTCTCAGGGGAAATATTCCATAACCCCTTCTGTTCTTAAAGCCAGAACCATTTGGTTGAAGCTGCCAAGTTCTGCTGCTTACTGGGGCCGGAACATGGCCCCCTTGTTCAATTATGTCTTCACCAGCTTTCTGTTTTCAATGTTTTACTTCACTGCTTAAGCTTGGCTATCCTGAAACATGCTCTGTAGATCAGGCTGGCCTCAAACTCAGAGATCTGCCAATCTCTGCCTTCCAAGTACAGGGGTTAAGGGTATACACCACCACACCCAGCGCTAAGCTTTTCTTTAACTCTTCTTCACAAGTTGGAAATTTAGGCGGTGGGATCTTGCCCTGAGGTCCCCACTCCCTTTAATACATTTCTTAATCTGTTTATCTCTTTGAACACAGGGTTTAGCTCCATTCCATTTCCTGGTTCTCCTTTTCTCTTCAAATATTTTTTAGGAGCTCAGTGTGATCCTTTTCATTATATATCTTCATTAGAGTTAACATTAGTAACCATAGATCAGAGTCTATACTAGGCTGTTTTGAGATTGCCTCTGCCAAGGGAATTAATCCAAAACTCTTTACTTTAATCTCGGGTAAACTTTTG
Source organism: Peromyscus leucopus (assembly GCF_004664715.2). Taxonomy (NCBI): domain Eukaryota; kingdom Metazoa; phylum Chordata; class Mammalia; order Rodentia; family Cricetidae; genus Peromyscus; species Peromyscus leucopus. Next base: position 20,483,260 of record NC_051075.1, read on the forward strand.
GCACAAGGGCAAAAAGCAGCCATATTCTTCACCAACATATCACAAGAATGATTTCTAGGCAACATAATAAAATTTTTCTCCTCTGAAACCTCGTGAGCCAGCCCTGCACAGTTCAAATCACTCTTGGCACCACTGTCTTCCATGCTCCTGCTGGTATGGCCCTTCAAGCCGTGCTTAAGCATTTTGTTGCTTTCCTAACTCAAAGTACCAAAGTTCAAATCTCTCCAAACAAAAACATGGTAAGGCCTCTTACAGAAATACCTGAGTCCCTGGTACCAACTTCTGTTTTTATTTGGTGTTTTTATTGCTATGAAGAGACACCATGACCATGTCAACTCTTATAAAGAAAAATATTTAATTGGGTAGCTCACTTACAGTTAAGAATTTCAGTCCATTATCATCATGGTGGGACAATGCAGAGTGCAGGCAGTCATGGTGCTGGGGCAGTAGTTGAGAGCCTTACATCTTGCACATGAGATTTCATATATGCTCAACCACCTCCACTATGGCACACTTACTCCAATTAGGCCACACCTCCTAATAGTGCCACTTCCTTTGGGGGCCATTTTTTTTTTCAAGCCACCACAGGGCCCAAGGCTGAGTCCAGTCAACATCTGAGCTGAGATGGGACCTTGGCTTGTGGCTGAAATTTGCTGTGAATGCTTCTCACTGATAACTAGCAAGGTGAAAAAAATTACTTGCTACAAAGATGAATAGAACATAGTAAACAGATCTAGCTGACCTGAAACTCAGATAGTGGCTCCATCCTTATTCACTGACGCAAGCTACTACCTGAGACATAAAAATGGGGATGCTCCAAGGAAGAGAATTCCAGCGAAGTGTGTTTGAGGTTGGCTCAAACAGGAGTTCCTGGTACAGCAGGCAGACCCCACTGTCTCCCACATTTACATAGCCAGCTTGTGCCACTAGTCCATATACCAAAGAGAATGTACTCATCAGTTCCACCTAACTTGATCTCTCAGCTGCTCTGTCCTCTCTCACTATACTGTACTATACTATACAATCTATACTATACTAATCTATAGTATACTATACTAACACACTTTACAAAGACCCCTTCATCATGATCATCTTGCTTCCTTATTTAAGATGGCTACATGCCCTTTGTTCTCTTTCATCTCTAATTTGTTTTTATAGGTTAGCCTTCTGAACACATAAGCCTTTTAATTTTTGTTTTTTGAGTCAAGGTTTCGTGTAGCCAGGCTGGCCTCAAACTTGCTATACGGCTAAGGATAATCTTGAACTTCTCATCCCCTGCCTCTACCTCCCAAGTGCTAGAATCACTAGGCATGTACCATTACACAGTTTATGCAGTGCTGGAGATTAATCCCAGGGCTTTGTGCTTGCTCAGCAAACAGTTTATGAACTGAGCTACATCTCCTAAGCCAAGGATTTTGATTTCTCATTTGTGAACTTCATTTTCACGATTTCTTAAAAGTTTGTGATGAAATCTTTGCTTCCCCCAAAACACACTATACCTTACCCCCTTTTTATTTATTTATTTATTTATTTATTTATTTATTTATTTATTTATTTACTTTTTTTGGTGAGCTCTGGAAACACTGATTTCAAGTGGCATGTCACATACAAGTGGCCACCCACGGCCAAGTGCTAGCAAATGATGGGGAGTCGGAGAAAGTGAGATGTTCATCCCAAGCTGAGCAAATCTGGGCGAGCATGCAGAAGCCAAGGCAAGAGCCACAGGCTGGGTAAGTGCCACCCTGGCCCCTAGGTCTTCTCCTATCTGTGACAACAGATCTGTGGGGCTTGCTAGATCACCCTGCTTGTCCTCCTGGAGGGCCCAGACAACAGCTCAGGGACAACAGAAATGTATAATTTGCCAGCTTCCAACAATGGTTCCTAAGAGCCTTTGAAATGGAACATTTAAAAAAAAAAATCACAAGGGAGAAAGACTGAAGTCATTAGCAAAGGAAAATCCCCAGAGGGACCCTCGCTGTCCCAAGCAGTCTCTCCAGGCTTGGGAGCACGCACCATACCCAGCTTGTGCCCAGAGAGAAAAAAAACTTTATGACCTTACAAAAAGTTACATAAACAACACTACCTTCTTTGTTGGTTTCTTTTCCCCCTCTCACTTTTTTTATTTTTGGATTGTTTTGAAATAGATAATTTTACTGATCCAGCAGCCAAGAACTGTTGCTCTGTCTCGAGGATCTGTTGGATGCCCTTTGGCAGGACTGTTTGTTTGCCTAAGATTATTCATGTCTGCTGGGGACATAAAAATGAACCCAGGGGTGGAGATCACTGCACCTGAATAAATTGGTTGGAGTTGTCACATAGGAAGTTCTCAAGGGCCGCAACCTCCTCATGCATTAGCTCCCTGTTTCTTCAAACCCCCCCCCCCTTGATGAAGATACAAAGATGGGTGTCTTTACAGTCAGGCTGATCAACTAAACGGTACACAGAAAGGGCATGTCAAATCTGCCAGGGTCCAGAGTCGGGAAGGCAGAAGGAAAGAGAGTAAGCTGCCAGGCAATGCTCTGCAAGACGGCTCATTGCTTAGAAGCTCTTATGCCAGTAAAAGGATGTGCCCCAAAAAGAAATGAAGAAGAGGACAGTTGTCTCAGACATGCACAGACGTCGGAAAACTGATTAGTTCCACGTCTAACGTTTCCTCCTCCATCTTCAGACTCAAAGGAGATATTTCCAGATGTTCTGACTAACCGGGAGGAAACGGTTACCGGATCCATGCTGTTCTGAAGTGAGGCTACATTATGCAAAATAGTAGAACACAACCTGGTGGGAAAGGGAACTCACACTTCGCATGAGGCTTCTGCTTTGATGTAAATCTGCGTGGAACACAAGTATAGAAACTTCTGCAGACATGCCCTCCTGAGTCCAAACACACAAAACAAGGGACTCGGGAGAGACGACCAAAACCAAACTTTCTTCAAATAAGAACACATCCCACAGATGGTCTTTGTGCGGCAGATATCTGAAGAAGAAAATCTGCTAAATCACAAGGCTGTGTGAGCTGAGTTTGCCTTTCTTTAATTACAGCCACTCAGAATAGTAATTTTTTTTTATTAAATGTCCTTTCCCCCTCAAAAGGATAAAAAGAAAATCTTTGAGAAATTACAGAAATGCCAGACATTTCTAACTCCACGCTGTCAGTGTTCAGTTCATCTTTGCAACACCTCAACACTCACCTGAGCCCTTCCCTTTTGTGAGGAACTGTCTCTGGAGTAGACACCACTTCACCGCCCCGATCCCTGACTCACATGGCGCTGGACAATCATTCTCAAGATGAACAAAGCCCACAATGTCACAACCACTTTCCAGACTGCACCCTTCCTGCAAACTGCCTGCAGAGTTTGTTTCTGAGCAGAGGGGACTGTTTTGAAATTGGCACCTCAGGTTTTAAGAATGAGCGGAGGGTCTATACTTGTTAATTTACAAGAACACCTCGATTTTATTAGTTTTGAGCTGAGAGTCATCCTGGGAACACAAGAGGAGGCAGAAATGAGGCCATGTTGACTTTTCGGAGACCCTGCCAGCCAGCAGCTCCTGTCCCACAACACGACAGCATTCTTCTCTGTTTGTATTGGCTAAGGATGAGAGCCCACGCAGCGCGTCTTATCAGTTTCCAGGTGGAGGCAGTGGGCCCAGCCACTTCAAACAGGGAAGTGGGCCAGAGGGAGCCACAACAGAGTCACGAAACCCACTGTTGCCCGCTGGGCCAAAGGCTTTGTGGATACAATACCTGACTGTTGCCCTGTACCTGCTCTGCCTGCTGCTCCCTCTGATGTTCGCGAAGAGCCTCCTTCGTATGCTTAAGGGGGAGTCTGTTTTATCCTGATGGAGGAAATAACTGAAAATAAAAGAACCTTGCTACCTCTTCTCGCTCCGTCAAACCTGTGTTAACTCTTTGTGACTACATCGATGAAACAGGGGAAGGAAGCAAGGAAAGAAGGAAGGAGGGAGGAAGGGAGGGAGAGAGGTACAGAGAGGGAAAGCAAAGCACACATCCAGCAGCAGTCGGAGGCAGATGTGCCTCCCAGGGGACGTACATCTGCATGGACCTTAAGGCTGCTTTTTGCTGCCCTGAAGTCACTCATCTCCCCCTTCCCTCTCCCGAGTCCAAGATGATTTTTCTCCTCTGTCCCTTCCATGTGCTCACTGGACAAATCTGAGAAGAGTTGGGGTGCGATGTTGGTTTGCTCCTTATTTCTTATTTCACCCCACATCTTATTTCCTGATTTCGTCCCACATGGCAGCTGACGGACTGGCTTCCCCCACACTGTACCGAATGGCAGCTTGTCTGATGTCTTTAGAGTGTCTGTGCCGCGGTTCCTCTACCCTCACCCCCACCCCCAGAAGATTCAAAACCTACATCAACCTGAAAAGAGCAGCCTCTTGTATCCCTCGGGTAAGCCGACTCGGCTGAATGTAGCAGAAGTTTCCACACAGAACTGTGTCGGGAGTCGATGGCCCCCATGAGTCACTCACTGTGAATTCTCTTCTCTGGACTTCACGGAGCTGCTTTGCTATTTTCTACAGGAGGGGGCCGTGGAGCCTTCTGTCCGTCTCCATGAAGTGCTTGTCAGGGACTGGAAGTCATAGTCCTTTCCTCTTAGGAATGCCAGGGGAAATGTTTCCTGGGTGCACATCTTAGTATCCGCAAACACTGCAACTTCAGACTGTAAGATAGCTGGGTAAGAGGGCCCTTGATTCACGACAGAAAGAAGGAACTGGCTAGCAAGAGAATCAAGCTGTTTATGGAACTTTTCAACACAATCTGACACCGATGAAACTACTAATTAAACGTGCCCCGCCAGTTCACACATCTACTGCTCCATACTTCGAGACCGATATTCACTGCCCTACATTGTATGAGAGGCCATGCCAGGTTTCTGTGATGCCTTTGCCGGCAGAGAAATCCTCCCCAGAATTGTCTGTTCAAGGACACTGTGCTGTAAATGACTTTAATAACTATGATGGCACCTCCCAAGGTGGTATAAGTTTGACTGCCCGTTCCCACACACTAGGGACAGCTTTCTCCTTAGACTAGGAAGACTGTCCGGGTACTCAATGGTTGCCGGTTGGGTTGACGGTACATGGAGTAGAAAGCAAACAAGCAGTCCTGGCCCATTTGGGGCAACATCCTGATAACAAGGACTGACACCTAAGGCCGGCTACGGCCACCCAGCTCATGTCAGGCCTTGGTCAGCAAAGCTTTTTGGTAACTCGGAGCTAGACAGCACCACTGAACACTGCCACACAGGCAGTATACCGTCCAAAACACATGGGTCATCCAAGAAATATGAAGCCAACGAAGAAGGCCAGCAGACAGCATGGCGCCAGCCGGGCATGGGGCTCCAGACCAACATCAATTTCGATAAATCAGTGGCATCTAACTTCCCATCCTGCAGGGCGGAACTTGGACCTACCACAGATGTCGCCTCTGACCTCCTTCTCACTTCCTCTAGTGCTACTTTTCAGGACTCCTGAAATGTTCAATTCTGGTACAGATTCAACACCACCTAAGGCCTAAGATGCCACTGGTCTACCAAAACCAGAGCCATAACTTAACGTAAGGCCACAGACAGGATGCACAGCCATATACAACACAGATCACACCAGCAGAAACCTCTGCATGTTGCTGGCATGGAGAGGGCCTAAGGGAATCTTCTGAGTGGTGGTTACAGACATGAAACACACACATGCGGTTGCCAGCTAACACAGCATCAGTCTAACTTAGAAAGGGAACTCCAAAGTTTAGGTTGGAATTCATGGTATATTTTTAAGTAGTAGGTGAATCTTAAATACCATTGTTCTATCTAAATATTTCTCTCACCCTTGTCCTCTACCCCTCACTCAGACAGCTGAAAGAAAAAGGCAGACATCAAAATGAACCAACGATCACGGGGAAAAGGCTAAAGAACACAACTACGCCATTTGGCTCTTTCTGTTGAGGTGACTGGACTGTAGTCCTACACCGACCATAACATGATAAGGATTTCCAGGCCTGGCGGCACACACCATCAATCCCAGCACTTGAGAGGCAGAGGCAGGTGGAGCTCTGTGAATTTGAGGCCAGCCTGGTCTATGTAGTGAGCTCCAGGACAGATCAGCCAAGACTATATAGAAAGACCCCATCACAAACAAAAAACAAAATAAAATAAAACAAGCAAACATAACAAGGACTTCTATTCAAGTTTCCCAAAGACTTCGCTGCCAGGTAAGAACAAAGGAAAATTATTGAAAACTAAGCTGTTTGAGCTGCTTCACTGCCAAGGAAGGTGGTGCCAATGAAACCACAACCCACATCATCTCATTATGTACAGGTTATAAGATGGGACATTAAAGACTTCCAGTGCGGTCGGTGCTTCTGGGCGGGGAGAACATAACAAAGACATCAGCACTCCAGTATATTCAGGTGGTCTACTAAAGAATCACAGGCTCTAACCAAAAAGCAAAGGTTTTATTTAGAAAACATGCTGACGAGGTGAATCATGAATTCATAATTTTGAGAAGCCCATGGATGCTGTGTTATTAAGTAAGCCCCAAAATGATAGCCATGTTAACATATGATTAAAAAAAAAAAAAAAGACAAGACCATCATGAGCTTTGAGCTCACTGGCATTCATTCGGTTCAGCCACCCCAACTGGCTAGTGGCAAGAACAGAGTCACATCTATAGATCAAGACGAGCCACAGCCCACACATTGCTGCTGTTAACAGAGTAACCTGTGAGGCACATCCTTGGTCATCTGAGCCGACCTTCCCACTACACTGGCTTGGCCATCCTGCCTAAGCTACATCTGGTTTGCGGAAGACTTGAGGATGGTCCAGAGAAGAGCAACAAAAGTGTCTGGAAAAAAATGGAAGAAGGGCCACAAAGGAAGATGAAAAACAAATGGAGTGGGAAAAGAGTTCTGCCGAAGATGTGGCGGCTAGGTGACGGTTCCTAAGACACCTCTAGAGGACGTGCCTCTCTCCGTGTGCAGAGGATTTTGGAAACCATCCCACCTGTTTGGAAGCATTAAGTTCAATGCACAAGAACATCCGTTACATTGTTGATAACCATCACTATCACCTCCACCGCACCCTCTTCGGCTTGGAAAGCTGCAGCCACCGTCCCGACTCCCCCTAGCCTCTGGCAGCCACCCGCGTCCCATCTCCACAGAGCTGACAGCTCAGGATACCACAGAAAGTGGAATCACACGGGATTTAAGCCTTGGCCACCACAGGCTTATGTCCCTTAGCATAATGTCCCCAAGCGCGGGTATTATTTTTAAGAAGGCATTTAACAAGCATTAACCGAGGATGATGACCAGCTGCTTCCCATCTTCCATAAGAACAAAGCAAACAAGTTTAAGTCGTGGGGTTGGAAAAGTTGTCATGTGGAACACAAGCTCCTTGAAAAAAAAAAAAAGGCTGTGCCTTTTCTCAACACTCCCAGAACGGCTATAACAACACCTTGCTCCCATACACAAAAGTGACCTGCAGGATAAATTAAAATTGTGAATTCCACAAGCCCTCATGGAGCCTTTGCTTGTGATACTGTGGACTGTGATAAAGACCACACCACCCTCGTCTTTGAAGACGATACAATTTACAGAAACGATTATCTTTCTTCAAGTTCTTATGGTGCCGTCATTTTTGCCACAGTCCAAGGATCACAAACAATGTCCAGACTGAATGCCAACTCTTGTAAACTGTGCAAGGCTGCCTACAGCCCTGGAACGAATCCTGAGTTCAGGAATGAACACAGAAAGGACACCACAACTATGGCTGGTCATGGGTCAAGAGGAGACAGGCACCGGTGGGTGTGACAAAGCCACATGCCTGCGGTTCCTGTCCAGACTCTCTACCTTTGTTTCTCACCGCCAATGGCCGAGTGGGATCTGCACCCGGTTCACACTTCTCTCCAGATAATGTGTCACAGTAACTGTCAGTACCGCACTTGGCATTCGCCTAGCATGCCCACACTCTGCAGGGTACTAATGCACAGTCACAGGACCAGACACAGCAACCAAGGTGGTTACTTGATTGCACACATACCCACTTGCCTGCTTTCTGGGTTCTCCGACCATTGCTCCATCCTTTCTGTTCTTTGTGCCATTGGTATTCTTCCCCGGCCTTTCTTTTCTTCCACTTCTTTCTTAGGGGACTCCCAGCTTTCAGGGACCCTCTCCCTGGGTGCCCTGGGTGCTCCAGGCTACCTTTTCTCATCCCTGAAAGTGTAAATGAAGTGCTGCCTAAAGGTGTGGCTTCCAGGTCCTCGTCTGCCCCTCTCTGCAGTATAGGGGTTCTTCACATAGCCACCCGAAACCGGTTGTGACCAGCAATTACCCATTTTTGTGGGAGTTTTCCTTACAGCCCCTAAACACTTCCCTGTGCTGGTGACCCACCCACTCCATAGAACTATTTCACCTTTTCACTAGCCACGCACATTTCTGCTTTTTTCCCTCTTTCTTCTTTTTATACACCTTCAGAACACAATCCTAAATGTCTTGTCCCCATGGTCAGGACCGTATAAACTCTTGCTGAGTGTTTTTGCCATCTACTCACCCAACTGTCTCTTGTTCGATCCAACTACATAACCCCACGCACCTGAATCTCAGCCTGGTCCAACTCAAGCTCTTTCCCTTGCCCCTCCTCCAAACAAGGTCTCTCCATCCACATCCCCTTACCTTCTATATAACTCTCTTGATGAACGCCTTTAATCCCAGCATATGGGAGGCAGAGGCATCTCTGTGAGTTTGAGGCCAGCCTGGGCGAGATCCAGGAAACTCGCCAAAGCTACACAGAGAAACCCTGTCTCAAAAAACAAATAATAATAATAATTGTTTTACATCTTTGTAATTACCGTCTTTATCCACGCATCTGTCCAACCCAGAAACCTGGGTCATTCCAGATCCTCCCTCTTCTCTTACTGTCAATCACTATTATCCTGGGTAATTCTCCATTCTTCTCTGTTTTGTTCTTTTCTCCATTCTCCCATCAGTGTCCTGTCTCAGGATGTCATCATTTTTCATCACGGCAACAGCCACCAACCTGTCATTGAAGTTCCTGCCCCTTCCGGTGCTCCTGCCTCCTGTAGAACCATCCTCTAGCCCACCTTGTCTTACTTCCTCGCTTGGGATTCCGCAATGGTTCCCTATAGTCTACGGGATGGACTCCAAGCACCGTAAGGATGTGTGAGGCATTGGGCTTGGCCCATGAGAACAGCCTCTTCTACCTTTGTTCCTATCCACTTCAGTTTCCAACAATAACGAAGTCCTCACATTCCCAGGACAAATCGGTCTGTACCTCAGGCCCTTCTCTTTGCCAGCTCCCAGGCCCACCCTGACATGAGGCTTCCTAGTTCACAGCCACTACCCTTCGAATGCCATCCCCAGTGCAAAGTCCTCTGCACTGCTGGACTCTTCAAGCTGCGGGTGGCACATACACGTCCTGACTGGCTTGAGCCAAAAGGGAGCATAGGAGGGTTCACAGCTCGGAAGGGATGTTAGGTCTCGGAGGCAAGTCAAGGCCTCTGCCCATGCCCGTTCCTGACTCTCATTCTAAAAGCATGTTCCTTTTCAATATTTCTCTTCTACTCCAAATTTCAGTCTGTTTCCTTGGACCTAGGCACTGGTGCACACTCGTAGTCCAGGTTTCCCAGGAGAGTGAGGCAGGAAGATTGCTTGAGCCCAGCGGACATTTCTAGGTAAAACATCAAGATTGCACCTCACTAAAAAAATACATATTTAATTTCTAAAAATATGCTTCAAGAATACCTTTTCAGAAGCCAGGTAATGGTGGCACACGCCTTTAATCCCAGCACTCAGGAGGCAGAGCCAGGCGGATCTCTGTGAGTTCAAGGTCAGCCTGGTCTGCAGAGTGAGATCCAGGACAGGCACCAGAACTACACAGAGAAATCCTGTCTTGAAAAAAACAAAAAACAAAAAACAAAAAAAGAATACCTTTTCAGACCTCAGCTGTGTTCGTCTAAACCTAGAAATCAGATCTTAAAATATTCGACCTATTACTAAGTTACACCAATAGTTAGTAGCATCTGATGGGTTACCTTATTGTCAGAAATGTGGGGCATGGGAAAGAGTTTGTATATTGAAAAAACTGGTGCAGTTAATGGAATGACTTCAACAAATATGCCTATGACCTTTTTAAAGCAGTCCGTAAAAAAATAAGTTATTCCTAGAGACGACCCTGAGACTCTCCTCCATACAGTCTAAATGCCTCAAAGATGCCATCCTTGGGGTAAAAAAAAAATAAAAAATAAAAACTCAGAAGAGACAAATAACCTCTGCAAAATCAATCAGCTGACCCACCCAAGGCAGCGAGAAGCCAAGCTCACTTGTAAAACACTCGTGTGGGAAAATAAAAAGCATCCCTGCTTGTCTGTTTTCAAGTTACTACAGAAACGAATCTTCCTAAGAATCTCTTCTCTCTCCTACACCAGACAGACATCAGCAAACCAGAGCCTGTGAGCCAAATCCAGTTCAACACCTGGTTTTGTAAATAAAGTTTTATTGGCACACAACCACACCCATCTGTTTATGCATTGTCCAGGCTGTCTTGGCACAACAGCTGCAGAGGGATGTTGTTAAAGGACCCACTCAGAATGCTGAAGGTACTCAGTACCTAGCCTTCTACAGAAATGCAAGTGAATCCAATCCTCACAAATTAAGGACTCCCCCTTATTTGCCAGTGACCAAGAAAAGGGGCTTCTTCTTCTTCTTCTTCTTCTTCTTCTTCTTCTTCTTCTTCTTCTTCTTCTTCTTCTTCTTCTTCTTCTTCTTCTTTTGTCACAGATTCAATGTGTCTATGATAATACAGCATTACCAATTGTTCAAAATCAAGTTGTAAATTCCTTGTGGTCTTTTACTGAGATACCGGATTCCCTTCTTGCCTTTTTTCTTTTCCATAACCTTGGATAGGATATGAGGAATATAGACCAATGGAACAGATAGGAGATCCAGTCAGAAAACCAGAGCAATGGGCACTTGATTTTTTTCACAAAGGTCCCAAAAATACACAAGAGAGAAAAGACACCATCTTCTACAGATCGTGCTGGCAAACTTGGATACTCACATGTAGGAACATGAAGCCAGAGCCCTGCCTCTCACCATGACTGAAAACTCATTCCGAATGCATCAGACTTCAATATGAGACCTTAAGAAAAATGTAAGGCCATCTCTTCAAGACACAAGCCAGGCCAGGGAGTTCATAGGAAGACCAAGTTTCTTAGGAAGCAAGGTTACTTGTCCCAACTGACAAATGGGACTTCACAAAATTAAAAAGCTTCTGTACAGCAAAAGAAATATCAAACCAAGTGAAAAGACAGCCTATAGAGTGGGAGAGAATCTTTGCTTGCTAGCTAGCCACCTGACAAACAATGAATACCTAGAATATACGAAGAGCTCAATGCCCCAGTCAACAAATGGGTTAATTGAGTGAACAGACAGTTGTCAAAAGGCAAAATACAAATGGCCAATAAACATATTTTTAAATGCACAATTTCGCTAGCCCCCATGGAAATGCAAATCAAATCTACTTTGAGATCTTGTCTTACTCCAATTAGAATGTCAGTCACAAAGAAATGAAATAAAGACAAATGCTGACTTTTGTTGACAAAGAGCTGTGGACAAAAGTAACTCCTAGACACTGCTGGAGGGAATGTAGTCCAGAAACCAACATGAATTCAAAAACTTGCCATGTGATCTAGCTGTTAACACTCCTGGGTATTCACATGAAGGACTCCAAGTCAACTCCCCCAGAGAGTCTTAGCCACCAATGTTACTGTAGCACCACTCACAATCACTAAGTTATTGAACCAACCTGTGTGTCTAAAAACAAAGAAATGGATAAAGAAAATGTGTGATACATACCCAGTGGAATTTTTTTCATCCATAAAGAAGAATGAATCTGGGGCTGGCAAGATGTCTCAACAAATAAAACATTTCCCACCAAGCCTTATGACCTGGGTTTGATCCCCTGGTCCCACGTGATAGAAGGAGAGAACCAACTCCTGTAAATTGTCCTCTGTCCTGCACACTTACACTTGGTGTACACACACACACACACACACACACACAAAATAAATAAATAAATAAATAAATAAATAAATAAATAAATAAATAAGGAATAAAGAGAAGAATGAAGTGATTTCATTTTCAGGAAGATGGATGCAGCTGGGAATAATCATATTTAGTGAATTAAGCCAGTCTCAGAAAATCTTGGGTGTGCCTCTCTCATTTGTGATTCCTAGGTTTTGTGTAGTTCCACAATCCTGTGTGCACACACACACGAAGTATAAGTGGAGGTGAAACTGCCCAGCACAGGGGCAAACAAGAAAGGCTGGGGAGAGGGAGAGGAGAACACGCCAATGTACAGCACATACCGGGATGAAAAATGTCTTAATTAAATTAGATTTTTCATTCTTAAATGCCGATGCCAGTGCATAGGCTTGTCAAAAGTCCTCAGAATGGGTGTTTGAGCCCACGTGTCTTAGGGTTTCAGCTGCTGTTGAGAGACACTGTGACCATGGCAACTCTTACAAAGGAAAACACTTAATTGGGGCTGGCTTACAGTGCAGAGGTTTAGTCCATTATCATCATGGCAAGACGTGGCAGCCTGCAGGTAGGCATGGTGTTAGAGAAAGAGCTGACAGTGCTATATCTTTTTGTTGTTGTTGTTTGTTTTTTGAGACAGGGTTTCTCTGTGTAGCTTTGCACCTTTCCTGAAACTCACTCTGTAGCCCAGGCTGGCCTCGAACTCACAGAGATCCACCTGCCTCTGCCTCCCGAGTGCTGGGATTAAAGGCGTGTGCTGCCACCACCCTGCTGAGAGTGCTATATCTTGATCCAAAGGCAAGAGGAAGTGAACTGTGTCACTGGGCATAGCTTGAACATGGGAGACCTCAAAGCCCACCCCCACAGTAACACACTTCCTCCAACAAGGTCATACTTACTCTAACAAAGCCACACCTCCTAATACTGCCACTCTACACTACAGGGGGGAGGGGCATTTTCTTTCAAACTACCATATTGTGACAAATGATTAAGAAAATCCTGGGCTGGTGAGATGGCTCTGCAGATAAGAACCCCTGCTGCCAAAACCAGAATTCAATCCTTGGTGCCCAAAAAACTGACTCCCAGAAGTTGTCCTCTGATCTCCATGTTCACTAGGGCACATGCATATGCACACATACACACACATATTGAATAAATAAATGTACAAAAGATTAGCTCCATAAAAATCACATAAAAACATGGTCTTTTTACAGCAAGGAAAAACTAAGAAATAACTAAGTCCTGTGAGGAATTCAACACATTTGTAGAATAAAGGGGGAATAAGAAATGATCTCACAAGACACAGAAAGCACAGGATAATCACCATCAGCACTCAAGATTCTACCCTGCAAACAAACAAACAAAAGCTCTGAGCTCAAGAAGAATGGAGCTGGGTGTGGATGCTCATACATGGAATCCCAGCACTTGGGAAGCAGAGCCAAGAGGATCATTGAGAGTTCAAGGCCAGCCTGCCCCATATAGTAAGTTCCAAGTCAATAAGAGCTACAAAGTGAGACCTTGTATCAAAGAAAAACAGGAATAGAAGAGTGCTGGGATTTGTATGTCTGTGAGCCATTCTCGGTTTTGTGGCTTTACCCAGCAGGTCGCATAAGGATGATAGACAGGGCTGAGTGCAGTGTTGAGATAGTCTGACTCGTGTGCTGGGGGATGGTCTGTATGGCAAATGTGTTGCTCTGATTGGTCAATAAAAAACTGACGGCGTGTAGGCAGGAAGTAAGCGGACTAACAGAAAGAAAAAAAAAAAAAAAAAAAAGGAAAACAGATTAAAAATAAAAAAATAAAAAAAAAATTTAAGCTAAAGAACAGTTACAAGAAGCTGCCATGGCATACAGTGTAACCAATATAAGTTCTGTGTTATTTCGGTCTAGCGCTATGGACTAGCAGTGAAAAGATGTCTGATATGGCAAGAGAAAATTAAGCTAAGAAGAATTTTCTAAATCAGATGAAAGCAAATCTTGGCAGTTCTGACATTAAATATTATATTGAATAGTGAAGTGTTGGAACATAGGAAATAAACCAGAAGTGCTTGCTACCCTTCCACACACACACTGTACAAGGAAATTCTAAGTTGTGAAGCAAAATGAAAAAACACACGTGTGAAGAAATAAATGCCATTGTTCAGATAGCATGAATGTGTTCGTGCTAATCCAAGAGTATCTATCTATAGGTTGTATAAATTCGAAAAGCTCAAAATTATCTGTGAATTATTAGAATTGTACATTTGTAAATTGCTCAGAATGGATGGATTCAAGGCTAATATGCAAAAGTCAACTACATTTCAACCACCAACAATTAGAGAAGTTAAAACCTTAATAATGATATCTGCCATGTTTGTGGGTCAGAATTCCTGTCTAAATGTACTATGTAGTTATACATGTGTCATATGCTAAATAGCATAATGCCTCCAATATATCCGGATTACCTGGACATTCAATAATGTCTCAGTCAAAATACGTGTATGATGAGACAGGAATGGAGGTACACACCTTTAATCCCAGCATTTGGGAAGCAGAGACAAACAGATCTCTGTGAGCTTGAGGCCATCCTGGTCTACACAGCAAGTTCCAGGCTAGCCAAGGCTACATAGTGAAACCTTGTCTGAAAAAAAATGTATGTATGAAGTGTGTGTATGTATGTATGTATGAATGAAGTGTGTGTGTGTGTGTGTGTGTGTGTGTGTGTGTGTGTGAAAACTTACAAGACACATCAACTTCAAAACCATATGGAAATACAAAGGGCCAAACAAATCCAAGACAAATTTGAGGAGGAAGACTATGTATGGTAAGTGTCTTAGTCAATGCTCTATTGCTATGAAGTATTGTGGAATATTTGTTTAACTATGTAAAGATGTGTTGCTGTTTTACCTTGCCTGCCTAAGGCATCTGATTGGTCTAACAAAAAGACGAATAGCCAATAGCCAGAAAGGAGGTATAGCAGGACTTTCAGGCAGGGAAAATAAGTAGGAGGAGGAATTTAGGCTTGGGGGAAGAAAGAAAAAGAGACACCAGAGGGATGCCAAGGGCCAGACAGACACAGAGGAAGCAAGAAAGTAGGACATACAGAATGAAAGGCAAAAGGCCCCAAGGCAAAATGTATGTGAATAGAAAAAGGTTAAATTGAGTTAAAAGAGTTAGTGGGACAAGCCTAAGCTAAGGCCGAGCATTCACAATTAATAGTAAGTCTCTGTGTCTTTGGGAGCTGGTTGACAGCCCAAAGAAAATTGCAGCTACAGTGAAGAGACACCATGACCATGGCAACTCTTACAAAGGAAAACATTTAATTGGGGCTGGCGTATAGTTCAGAGGTTTAGTGCATTATCATCATGGCCTGACATGGCAGCATGCAGGCAGACATGGTGCTAGAGAGGTAGCTGAGAGTTCTACATTCAGATCAGCAGGCAGGAGTCAGAGAGAGACACTGGGCCCCACTTGAGCATTAGAAAGCCCAAAACCCACCCCCAGTGACACACTTCCTCCAAGAAGGCCACACCTCCTAATCCATGTCAAGTAGCATCACTCACTTATGACCAAGCATTCAAATATCTTAGGCTATGGAGGCCATTCCTATTCAAACCACCACAGCGAGATTGCTATGCTGGGTAGCAAAACTCAACAGATAATTAGGGTGGTATTTTCTGATAAATACAAATATGATACACATGTGTATGTATGTATGAAGTGTGTGTGTATGTGTGTGTGTGTGTGTGTGTGTGTGTGTGTGTGTGTGAGAGAGAGAGAGAGAGAGAGAGAGAGAGAGAGAGAGAGAGAGAGAGAGAGAGAGAGAGGTAACTTACAGGACACACCAATTTCAAAACCATATGGAAATACAAAGGGCCAAACAAATCTGAGACAAATTTGAGGAGGAAGACTATGATAAGTGTCTTAGTCAATGCTCTATTGATATGAAGTGTTGTGGAATATTTGTTGCCCCACATGTTGACAAGATCAAAGCAGAAGAACCATAAGCCTATAACAGACAATGCACCTGTGCATACAGATGTTCTCCAAGATTATAATTGTTCAGCTTGGGGCTGGGGGAATAGGAAGACATTGCTCACTCGTGTTAGTTACTTGTCTCATTGCTGTGACAAAAACATCCTAAGGGAGAGGGGCTTTATCTTAGCTCACAGTTTGAGGGTACAGGCTACTGTGGCAAAGAAGTCAGGGAGCCAGGAGTGTGAGTCCCCTGGTCACATTATATCCACAGTCAAGAAGCAGAAAGTGATGATACAGTGTTTGGCTCCTTTCTTTCAGACCAAGGCCCCAGTCCATAGAACACTACTGCCCACATTTAGGGCAGCTCTTCCCACCTCAACTAACCCAGTCTAGGTACCCCACATACACTCCCAGAGATCTGTTTCCATGGTGATTCTAAATCCCATCAAGTTGACAATCAAGATCAACTCTTAACAACATTCAAAAGAATGTTAGCTTTGAATTTTAATGTTTTCCTGGCCTAGGGATTTAAAGAACAAGGCTTTTTCTGAACAACAAGCAAGCACAGCTCCTGGCCACGTGAGGGAAACACTCTACGATGTACTGTGCTGCTGGCTTGCATTTGTTTGGTAGGTCATACTGAATGCATTTTCGATTTACAATGGACCTATTGAGACAACACCATCATACTCCCCTCTAGGAGCATCTATATTTGATTTTCAAGACAGATGGAACTAAGAGTGATGGGCAGAATGCTTGCCAGTGATTCATTTGGAAAACAAAACATAAAGATGGCTGCACTATTACTTTGTAAGACAGTCATCCCTGAGTAGCCGTGGAAGGATTGGAACCAAGATACCCAAGTTCTCAGATACTCGAAACCTCTAGATAAAAAGCATGGTATCTGTGTGTAGCATCTCACAAACTCTAGCATCTCTGGGTGCCTATCACCCTAACACAATGCCAATGCTGTGTAAATACTGGTTATATGGTAGGAACAATAACAGATGTGGGAGTTGTGTGCATCAGAAGAGAACTATGGTTTCACCTTTCTAACAGTTCCAGTCATCAATTAGCTGTCTCTAAATCTCTAGATCAATCATTACAAGAAATGTCTCCATTGCAGGCAACAATAAAGACATGTAAAAGTATTAACCCCAAAGGAAAAGAAAGGCTAACTGGGATTGCTTTGAAATTAGTAACTTCTACTCACTAAAATCTGCCATGGCCACAAAAATACAACTGTTTAGAGAGAACTTAGGGAAAGGCGAATATCTAAATACAAAGCATCTATAACTCAAAAAAGTGGACAAACAGCTCTGGAAAATTAAGCAATACAACTAAATTCACAGAAAAAAGACAGCAAAATACGCAATCAATCATGTTACAGAAATGTAAAATTAAATGACAATGAAACACACACACACACACACACACACAGCTGAAATTAAGGACTGGCAATGTGAGGGAAGTGCCTGGGGTCTCTTGTGCTGCTGCCTAGCACATCAGCTAGTACAGTGAGCTAGGGAGGATAGATACTACCATGGCATTTGAAAGTACTCTGTGTAAATCTATACAATGCAATTAAGATGCTGTTTTGAGGGAGGTTTGTAGTGTTACATAAATATTTGCTATCAATATTGGAAGTAAAATTTAATAAAATAAATATCCATTATATTATGTGCAATAGCCAAGGAAGCCCAAAGGAAATAATAAAGCTGAGAGCAGAATCAATGAAATAAAGTAAATATACACTAGAGAGGTTGATTAAGAAAGCCAAAAGAGTATCACATTCTGGATCCAGCTGTAGATTAGAAGCCTCACCAATGAAACTGTGAAAGAAAAGAGATAATACATACTAATCTCTTTTCCTGAAAGAGATAGGATCTCTAAATGAACATTGAGCCAGGCGAGATCTCAGAGAGGGGCAGATAGAATGTGAGTGTGCTGGATAGTTTTATGTCAACTTGACAAAAGCTAAAGTCATCTGAGAGGAGGGAACCTCTATTAATAAAATGCCTCCATAAGACCAAATTGCAGTGTAGCTGGAGTTTTCTCCAGTCCTGCCCAGCCCCACGGACCCCACAACCACTTATAAAATAATCACTCAGAAGCTCATATCAATTAAACTGCTCGGCCATTAGCTCAGGCCTACCACTGTCTAGCTCTTGCACTTAAACTCAGCCCATTTCTATTAATCTATACCTTGCCACGTGTCTCATGGCTTACCAGTAACTTACGTCTTGTTACTGATCGAGGTGGCTGGCAGCATCTCCTGACTCAGCCTTCTTCCACCCATCATTCTCCTCTCTTCTTGTCCCGCCTACACTATCCTTCCTGCCTGGCTACTGGCCAATCAGCGTTTTATTTATCAATCAATCATAGTAACATATTTACAGCATACAAGACATCCCACATCATTGCAGCCACGCCTGTAGGGCATTTTCTTTTCTTTTCTTTTTAATAGTTTATTAACTTTATTTTATGTGCATTGGTGTGAAGATGTCACATCCCCTGGAACTGGAGTTACAGTTGTGAGCTGCCATGTGGGTGCTGGAAACTCAATCCAGCATTTTCTTAATTAGTGATTGATGGGGGAGGGCCCAGCTCATCATGGGTGGTTCTGGGTTCTATAAGAAGGCAGACAGAGCAAGCCATGGGGAGCAAGCCTGTTAGCAACACCTCAATGGCCTCTGCATCAGCTCCTGCATCCAGGTTCCTGCCCTGCCCAAGTTTCTGTCCTGACTTCCTTTAATGATGAACTGTGATGTGGAAGTATAAGCCAAATAAACCCTTTCCTCCCCAACTAGCTTTTTGGTCATGGTGTTTCATTGCAACAATAGAAACCCTGACTAAGGCAGTGAGTCAAGCTGCACCATGAACCCAGTGGAACCTTTGAGAAAGCACTTCTCTCACACACCCTAGTCCTGCAGGTATAGAAGTTGAAGCAGTGTTCAGAGTCCAGCTCAGGTAGGTGAGAAACGCCAGACAATGACTTCTAACCTCTACTCCCTTGCACATGAGCACCACAAAACACCAGGGCTGCTGGTGAAGCCTTGGGGTCGCACTTGCTGCTGCTCCCACACAGCACCAAGGCCAGTCTAGCTGGGTTGTGTACAGCCAATCGGAGAAAGCACCCAGAAGACAGTGAGGATTACGTCTTTCTTACTGCAGGTGTGCAAAACACACTCTAAAAAAAACTAGGTTATTCTACCCTAGTGGAGATATAGACCCCAAATTTGATATTATAGGTCTAAACTAGAATTGCAAACTGAGCCTTCCCCATAAGTTTAGTTTGCTATGAGATATATCACAGACAGAGCAGAGCTTCAAATCCCATCCCACCAAGGACAAAATACTAACCAATAGGATTATTTTTCCTCTTTTAATAAAAATAGATTCTCTTCTCGTACAATACACCCTTATTACAGTTTCCCCTCCCTCTGTTCCTCCCAGTTCCTCTCCACCCCTCCTCCCATCCAGATCCACTCCTTTTCTGTCTTTCATTAGAAAAGAACAGGCTTCTAAGAGATAACAACCAAACATAACAAAATAAAATATAAGTATAAAACAAAAACCATCACATCGAAGTTGGACAAGGCAACCCAACAGGAGGAAAAGGGCCCCAAGAGAAGGCACAAGAGTCAGAGACCCACTTGTTCACATCCTCAGAAGTCACACAAAAATACTTAACTGAAAGCTATAATACATACACAGACCTACAGACTAGTGTAGACCTGTGTAGGCCCTGTGCTTGCTGCTTCAGTTTCTGTGAGTTCATATGAGCTTTGCTCAGTTGATTTAGAAGGCCTTGTTTTCTTGGTGTCCTCCATCTCCTTCTCCATCCCTCTTTCTGTCTCCTCTTCTAAAGGGTTCTCTGAGCTCTGAGAGGAGGGAATTGATGGAGCTGTGTGTTTCTATCTATCTATCTATCTATCTATCTATCTATCTATCTATCTATCTGTCTGTCTGTCTGTCTAACTATCTATCTCTTTCTATATCTCTGCATAATGCCTTGCTGTAGGTATCCTGCATTTGTTACCATCTGCTGCAGGAGGAAGCTTCTTCCCTGATGATGGCTAAGTAAGACACTGATCTATGTGTATAGCAGAATTTCATTAGGAATCGTTTGATACTTTTTTTTTTAGACAAGTAGTATTTGGTTTTACCATAAGCCACTGGGCTATCTAGTCTCTGGTTCTTGCTCATCCAAGCAGTGCCACCATATGGGTTCTATCTCCTGGAGTGGACCTTAAATCAGATCAGACATTGGTTGGTTACTCCCACAAGGTTTGTGCCACCACTGTCCTAGCACATTTTGCAGGCAGGACAGATTGTAGATCAAAGGTTTTGTAGCTGGGTTGGTGTTTACATTTCTCTTTAGTAGCCCGTAAAGTACCTTTCTATGTCACAGAAACTAGAATATGGGGGTGAAGTTTCTATGTAGGCACCCTACATGTTTTCTCCCCCTACATGTTTAATGAGTGGTGTGGGTGCTGTCTTCAGCAATGGGGCCTTACTGTCAGTTTGTAGAGAGCAACCTATTATCTTGGCAACAGCCTGGGTTGTTTGGGGATTTCCATAGGATCCCTTTGGCTAACAACTCAATTGGATGTAACCCATTCCAAGTACCAGAAACTTCATTTGGTGACAATAAATGGCCAGTATGGACTCTGTCTCCCTTATTATTTGGAGACTTCATTTGGATCACATTCCTATGTTTTAGGAAGTTTCCACTGAGCTAAGTTTCCAAACTATCCCTCAAATGCCCCACAATTCTACCTGTCTCCCTCTGCATTCCCTTCCCCAACCCCATTTCCCATCCCCAATACAACCTGATCTTCTGGTTCCTGTCAGCCCCACCCCAAGTCTACCCATTGAAATCTATTCATTTCCCCCTCTTAGGGAGAACCATGTGTCTCACCTAGACCCTTCCTCTATACATAACTCCTCTGTGCCTATGATTGTAGCTTGGTTATTATTTATTTAATAGCTAATATCCACATATAAGTGAAAACATACCATATTTATCTTTCTGGGTTGGTTTAACTCACTCAGGATGACTCTTTTTTTTTTTATAGCTTCATCCATTTGCCTACAAATTTCATGATGTTGTCATTTTAGACAGTTGAGTAATACTCCAATGTGTAACTGTACCACATTTTCTTTATCCATTCCTCAGTTGAGGGCCACCTAGGTTGTTTCCAGTTTCTGGCCATTATAAATAAAGCCACAGTGAATGTGGTTGAGCAAGCATCCTTGTGGTAGGATGAAGTGTCCCTTGGGTATATGCCCTAGGGTGGTATAGCTAGGTCTTGAGGTAGATCAATTCCCAGTTTTCAGAGGAACCGCCATGTTGATGTCCATAGTCCTGTACAAGTTTGCACTCCAACTAGCAATAAAGGAGTGTTCCCCTTGCTCCACATTCTTGCCGGCATGAGCTGTCACTTGTTTTATTGATCTTAGCCATTCTGACAGGTGTAAGATGAAATCTCAAAGTAGTTTTGATTTGTACTTCTCTGATGGCTAAGGATATTGAACATTTCTCTAAGTGTTTCTCAGACATTTGAGTTTCCTCTATTGAGAATTCTGTTTAGATCTATACCCCATTTTTAAATTGGATTATTTGGTTTTTTGAAATCTATTTCTTGAATTCTTTATATATTTTGGATATTAGTCCTCTATCGGATGTGGAGTTGGTTAAAAATCTTTTCCCGTTCTGTAGGCTGTCACTTGGTCTTAATGACAGTGCCCTTTGCCTTACAGAAGCTTCTCGGTTTCATGAAATCCCATTTATCAATTATCAATCTTAGTGCCTGCATTTTGCATGTTCTGTTCAGAAAGTCTTCTCCTGTGACAATGAATTCAAGGCTATTCCCCACTTTCTCTTCTATCAGGTTCAGTGTGTCTGGTTTTAAGTTGAGATCTTTGGTCCATTTGGACTTGTTTTGTGCAGAGTGATAAATATGGATCTATTTGCATTGTTCTATGTGCACATCCAGTTTGACTAATTTGGGTGCCTTTGCATTGAAATGTCCAATTCCAAACATCTATGCCCTAAATGCAAAGGCACCCAAGTAAGTGGGTGGAGCTCTCCTTTGAGGAGCGTGTAGTGTCCTTCCCTATCTCTTCTGATTGGTTTTGGTGTGAAGTATATTTTTTTAGATATTAAAGTGGCTATACCAGCTTGTTTCTTAGGTCCATTTGCTTGTAATATCTTTTCCAATCCTTACCCTGTGGTAATCTCTATCCTTAATGTTGAGGTGTGTTTCTTGGATGCAGCAGAAGGATGGATCCTGTTTTCACATCCATTCTATTAGTCTGTGTCTTTTTATTGGGGAATTGAGACCATTGGTATTGAGGGACATCAATAACCAATGATTGTTGATGTCTGTTATTTGGTTGTTGTTGTTGTTGTTGTTGGTGGTGGTGGTGGTGGTGGTGGTGGTGGTGGTGGTGGTGGTATGTGTGTGTGTGTTTCCCTTTGATTTGGTGGTCTAAGATTATTTATTCCCTTTATTTTCATGGTTGTCGTTAACTTCCTTAGGTTAGAGATTTTCTTCTAGCACCTTTTGTAGGTTTGAGTTTGTAGATAAATATTACTTAAATTTGTCTTTATCGTGGAATATCTTATTTTCTCCATCTATGGTGATTGAAAGTTTTGCTAGGTATAGGAGTATGAGCTGGCATCTGTGGTCTCTTAGAGTCTATAAGACATCTATCCAGCTCCTTTCTGACTTTTAGAGTCTCTATTGTGAATTCAGGTGTAATTCTAATAGGTCTGCCTTTGTATGTTACTTGGTCTTTTTCCCTTGCAGCTTTTAATATTCTTTCTGTGTTCTCTATGGTTAGAGTTTTGACTATTAAGTGCTGAGGGGACTTTCTTTTCTGGACCAATCTATTTGGTGTTCAGTATGCTTCTTGTACCTTTATAGACATTTCCTTCTTTAAATTAGGAAATGTATTTTCTATGATTTTGTTGAAAATATTTTCTGGGCATTTGAGCTGGGTTTTTTTCTCCTTCCTCTATTCCTATTATTCTTAAATTTTGTCTTTTCACAGGGTCCCACATTTCTTGGATGCTTTGCATCAGGAGTTTTTTAGATTTAACATTTTCTTTGACTGATGTATCCATTTTTTCTATCCTGTCTTTAACACCCTGAGACCCTTTCTTCAATGTCTTGTGTTCTGTTGCTGAAGCTTGCCTCTGTAGTTTCTGTATGATTCCCAGATTTTTCAATTCCGGAATTCCCTCAGTTTGGGTTTTCTTCTTCAATTCTGGTTCCATCTTCAAGTCTTTAACAATTTTATTCATTTCCTTACACTGTTTGTTTGTGTTTTCCTGGGTTTCTTTAAGGGATTATTCATTTACTCACACTGCTTGTGTTTTCCTGGATTTGTGTAAGGGATTTATTTATTCATTTCCTCTTTCAGGGCCCCTACCATCTTCATACAGGCTGTTCAAGGTCTTTTTCTTGAGCTTCAGCTATGTTGGAATATTCAGAGCCTACTGTGGTAGGGTTGCTGGGCTCTAGTGGAGACATACTGTCCTGGCTGTTACTATGTTTTTACTGTGGCATCTAGGCATCTGGAATTGGGATGGGTGGTTATAGGCCTAGGTGCTGATTTCTGGTTTTGTATTTGTTGGGTGGGTATTTTGTTCTTTGGTTTCTATTTTCTGTCTGGATTTTAAAAGAGTGTGGTAGCTGTGTGTTGCCTGGTAGGGAATTGTCTTGTGAACCTGATAAGTGTGACCACTGGGGGTTCCAGTAAAATGTGTTTCTGGGTATTGGGAACTGACACTTAGAATTGGGGGTAGGCTAGGGGTCTGAAGGGATTCACAGAAGGTAGGAAAGCAAAATCCTGTTCAGCCAGGATCTGCTTATTTAGTGACCTTTGCTGTGGATATCATTCTATATAAATAAAACACTGATGGCCAGTGACCAGACAGGAAGTATAGGTGGGACAAGGAGAGAGGAGAATTGGGGAAACAGGAAGAAGGGGGAGAGACACTGCAGCCACCACCAGGACGAGCAGCATGTAAAGACGCCGGTAAGCCACCAGCCATGTGGCAAGGTATAGATTTATAGAAATGGGTTAATTTAAGATATAAGAACAGTTAGCAAGAAACCTGCCACGGCCATACAGTTTATAAGCAATATAAATGTCTGAGTGATTATTTTATACGTGGATTGTGGGACTGCGGGGCTTGGTGGAACCTGGAGAGAAGCCCTCCAGCAACAGACCTTGGAATGGGGGGAAACAGTGAACAGAGGTTACCCCAGAAGGTCTGTATAGAGCTAGGGATGGGACTGGGGATTGTAATTAGAGGAACAAAAGGAGAGGGGAAGATCTATGGCCAGCCTCCCTGCTTCCCTGGCAGGAGTGGCCTTTGGGTTAGCAGGGGGTGTCGGCTCGGTTTATGGGTCAGCATTGAGTTGTGAGGAGGGAGGGTAGGAGGGGAAGATCTGGGGGATCCATGAGAGATGGGGACAGAGGGCAGCAAAGACTGAAGTGGGTGTTCTGTTGCAGAACTGGGGGTGAGACTGGGGACCAGGTCTGAAGGAACAGAAGGAAAGGTGAAGATCTGCGGTCAGCCTACCTGGTTCCCTGGGAGGAGTGGCCTGAGGGATTTTTTATTTTTATTTTTATTTTTTGGTTTTTCAAGACAGGGTTTCTCTGTGTCACCTCTGTGTCTTAGAGCTTGCTCTGTAGGTCAGGCTGGCTCAAACTCAGGAGATCCACCTGCCTCTGCTTCCCAAATACTGGAATTAAATGCCCAGCTGGGATTTTTTTAAATCTAATGTGCTTTATTATATACTGCCTGTATGTATGTGTGAGAGAGAGGTGGGGTGGTGCACCTGTGGACATATCAGTCAGAAGTTGATCAGGTGTCTATTTAATCCCTTTTTTTTTTGAGACAAGGTCTCTCAATGAACCCAGAGCTCAGCAATTTGACTAGATGGACTGACCAGCAAGTCCCAAGGATTCTCTTTGCCTCCAGAGTGCTGGGACTGGAGGTGTGTGCTGCTGTGTCTGGCTCTTAGCTGAGTGCTAGACCAAATTCAGATCCTCACACATACACACTCTACCAATGAACCACACCCCAGCCCAACTTTGCCCTTTTTTGTTTATTACAGCCAATTTGTTAGTAATTTTTTAATTTTATATTTAACTTTTTTAAGTAATAAGGAGCAGCTATTAAAATACAAGGAAAACAAATTGTGGGATATAATTGTGACTCATAGTTTGGGCTGTAAGTATTTATTAAAAACAAAGAGCATTACATGATCATAATAGCCACATTTTCCTATGTAAAGATTATAATTAAATACCAGCATATTGTTACATGCCACAAGCATTCACAATGAATGCATCCATAAACATTTCATTTATATTTTTGCTTTCTTCTTTTATGAGTATGGTGTCTTTCCTCATTCTTCTGTTTCTGTCATCTTGACTGAGTTTTTATCCTTACATCTTTTTCATTTTTATGAGCTTCTACTCCATACTCCTCAATGCCATGAATTTTCAACATCCAAATACTTTGCATGGGGCTGTCATGAATCTACTGAGGCCGATTGTCTTCCTTGATACTTTTCAGTATCATCATCTGCTTTTTCCTGCTCCTTCTTGCTCAGGGCTACTGAGTTCTTCCCTGTGTGCTTTCACCACATCCCAGATACGGCAGTGTGTGATTTCTTGACTATATGAACACTCTTTGTACTGTAGGCCTGGTGTCTTCTTTTATAATCTCTCACTTCTGCCAGGATTTCCCCACGAGATTTTGGACATTTTCAGATTGCCTTGACTGACTTTACCAGTCAAGTCTATAAAGATCACTGTCATTTTCAATGACTTGAGAAGCAGATCACTTTTTCTTTGTCCCTTCAATGACAAAATCACCAATGGCATGATGATCTGCTTGGGTGAGGTCACAAACAGACTATTCATGATTCAGAGGAACTTCAACAGGCACTGAGGAATACATTACTTAATTATTTGATTATAAGAATCACCATGTAGCCAGGTGGTGGTGGTGTACACTTTTTTTTTTAATCTGTGAAATAGATTCTTATTTAATGAAGGACAGTCACTTTTTTTTATCTGCCCTACATTTCTATTCAAAGTGTTGTCAGTTTTTTTTTAGTTTTCTTTTTTTTCTTTTATCTTTTTAAAGAAATTTTCTACTCATTCCACATACCACCCACAGATCCCCTCTCCTCCCTCCTCCCCCCCCCTAGCCTTCTCTCCCAAGCCACCCCATATCCCCACATCCCCCAAATCAAGGTCTCCCATGGGGAGTCAGCAGAGCCCAGCACACTGAGCCTAGGCAGGTCCAAGCCCCTCCCCACTGCACCAAGGCTGTGCAAGGTGCCACACCACAAGCACCGGATTCCCAGAAGCCTGCCCATGCACCAAGGACAGATCCTGATCCCCTTGTCTGGGTGTCCCCCAAACAGTTCGAGCCAAACAACCATTTTCTGTGTCCAGAGGGCCTAGTCCAGTCCCATGGGGGCTGGTGGCGCACACTTTTAATCCCAGCACTCGGGAGGCAGAGCCAGGCGGATCTCTGTGAGTTCGAGGCCAGCCTGGGCTACAGAGTGAGTTCCAGGACAGGCGCCAAAGCTGCACAGAGAAACCCTGTTTCAAAAAAACAAACAAAAACAACAAAACCATGTTTTCTGATTAGAGTTCTAGCTTACTTATTTATCTGGGCTTGTGACTCCTTTTCCAATCAAAGGAGTCTTCACATTCTTGTAGAGAAAACCAGTATGGCACATTTCATCCTCTTCTTGTGTATATCCCAGTCCTATACAGTTCCAAGTGCTTTGTTAAAGATGATTTAGGCATGTGTTGTCTGAAATCAGAGGGCAAATCACAATTTCATCCTCTGCCACCTGCTCATTCCCTGGGGTCCAGGCGACCCAAGCTCCCCACCCACCCAGGGGTGTTATCGCTCCCTCCAATGTCTGCGGCTCTCCATCAACTGATCTCATCCTGTAACCACTGCTGTTTCTCCACCAAACCAGCTCAGCTGCCATGGCTGGAGCCCAACTCATGGCGGAAGTCTGTTTCCAATTTTTTAGTTTCACTCTTACATATCTGCTTCATAATGGTTTTTCTTTGGTTTGAATCTTGCTCAGTTTTAGGATTTCTCTGTATCTTTCTCCACACAGGATCTGATTAGACAACTCTTACTAGTTTTTCAATGCCCACCTCATGTACGTTCCTTCTCCTATTTATTTTCCTTTTCCTACCTTCCTTATCCCCTCTTTCTTTATACTTTATCATAATAACTGTCTTAGTTAGGGTTTCTATTGCTGTGAAGAGACTTCATGGCCATGGCAACTTAGTGATTGAGTTAGGAATCCAAGATTGGTTTGGCTTTAGAAAACTGATGGATGTCGTCCATTAGAGTATTAGAGGATAAAACGTCAAGAGAGATGGAAGTAGTACGATGATACAACATGGAAACTCCAGGGTAAATTAACCAGAGATGTGAAAGATTCTATGGGGAAAACACAGCAAAGAAAATCCATCTAGTAGAGAAATATTCAAGTATCTAAAATCAATAATCTAGGGTCAATGAAATGACTTGTGGGTAAAGATGCTTGCTGCTAAACCTGACAGCCCGGGTTTGATCCCCAGGTGGACACCTGTGAAGTGTCCTCCAACCTCCAAATGCTCTCCATAGCACACACACATGTGAACACACACACACACACACACACATGTGAACACACACACACATACATGAACACACACACACAATAAATGTTAAAAGGATTCACAAAAGAACCACAATATTGTTAAGCACAGCTCAACACAAAGTCAATAAACCAAATCTCTTGATTTGGGTTTCCATTTCCCTTTGATCATTTTAGTGGAAGTGAGAAAACCAGGACCAAAAGGTATGTGGATGTTCAGAGAGTGGACAACCCGCACTCACTCCGAGGACAGGTGAGCCGGCCTCAGCAGGTGTCTCAGTGAGAGCACAATGTGATGTGATTCTCAGAACAGTGGGGTGGTTAACCTTCGCTGGCAACTTGCCTGAACTCAGAATCGCCTAAGAAACAAACCTCTGAGGTGTCTGAGAGGGCGTTGGGCGAGAGGACAATCCCCCTGAATGTGGTTCCATGCATGGTGGGGGTGTGGGACTAAATGAAAAGGAGGAAATGAGCTCAGCACCAGCATTGTCTGGTTTTGCCTATGGATACAATGTAATCAGCTGTCCCCACACCTACCGTCACCATCCCCACACCTGCCGTCACCGTCCCCCACACCTGCCATCATCATCCCCACACCTGCCATCACGGTCCCCTCCTGGTGGACTGCACCCTCAAACTCTGCAAAACAAATAGACCCCTCTTTCCTTAGGTCGCTATGTCAGATATTCTGTCACAAAATGAGAACGACGACTGATACAGACACACACACACAAACAGCACAAGGCTCTGGGGAAACAATGGGAGATGACACTGTCAATCAGAGAGGACTATTTAATAAACGATGCAAAAACAACTGAATAGCTACACTTCCTCACAGAACCCACACCCTAGTCTCTTCCCCTCCCTGACACCATCCCCTTCCATAAAACAGCACCTGACAGTGCTTCCTAAGCTTTCATGTTGTCATATGCTTTGGGCTCCACATACGAGAGAAAGCATGAGGTGTGTGTGTGTGTGTGCGTGCGTGCATGCGTGCGCGCGCGCAATTTGATTTAATATGGTATTGTCTGGTTCCATTCATTTTCCTGCGCATGCGCTTTTTCTTCTTTGTGGGTTAACAACACTCCATTGTGTATCTGCGCTGCATTTCCTCTCTCCATTTATCTGTTGATGGGCAGACACCAGTCTGATTTTTCTGTGATGAATTTTGCTATAGTGAATAGTGCTAGAATAAACATGGGTGTATGTTTTCTGTTATATGATGACCTAGGTTCCTTCTATAGATAAGAAGAACTGAAAATGGACAATAACTATATGAAAAAAAAATGTTCAGTATCTTCAACCACCAGAGAAATGCAGATCAAAGTAGATCGAGGGCCAGCAAGGTGGTTACAAGATAAAAGCAGTTGCCACACTAGCCGGACAACCTGAACTTGGTCTCCAGATCCACCGTGGAGAGAAAGAATAGACTCATGAAAGTTGTCTTCTGACCTCCACATGCACACACGCCTTATGCATACAATAATAACAAATAAAACAATTTTTAAAAAGAAAAATACCTACAGTGAGATTGCCTCTCACCCAAGTCAGAATGTCTGCCCCCAAGAAAACCATTAAAAACCCAATAAATGCTAGCAAAGACTTGGGGTGGAGCGATAAATGCATGGTTGGTGGGAACATAAATCAATGTAAACTATAGAAATTAGTATATGGGTTCCTCCAAAGAAATTCAAGCTGGGTATGATGATGCATTCTTTAATTCCTGGACACAGGAAGCAGGCAGATCTCTGAGTCTGAGACCAGCCTGGTCTACAGGGCAAGTTCCAGAACAGTCAGGGATACACAGAGAAATTCTGTCTTGAAAAGAAGAAGGACTTACTTAAGTATATGACAATGCTCACCATAGGTCAGAAATGTGGAAACTTCTAAAGCACAGGTATACATGACTAGACTGGCACAAAATGGTGAAGCTCACTTGTTAGTGATGATGTGGAAAAGTATAAATTCTTACCCATGGCTAGAGTAAATAGAAATTAATATAATGGACTAACTCAATAACACAAAGATTGCAGCTAGAGATATGCCCTATATACTTGGATGATAAGCAAATATGATATAGTGGAATATTATATTGAAATAAAAATGAAGGGATTGAACTGTAGTTATATATAAACATAGAGCAATCAAGAGACATAAAATACATATGATTTATGAGTAGTTATACCATTTTTAAAGATTCTTCTTTTCTATAGTATTTACTGATTCACAAAAGAATGGATTTCAGTTTTACATCTTCATACACGCATATAACATCCTTGGATCACATTCACCTCCCAAATTATACAAACTGAATTATAAATAATCACTCACAGCTAGACTTCTGCTGCAGGTGAGCTGGGTAGTCTACCAGTGAGGATAACCAGAAACGTCCAAAATAAGTTTTGAAGTGTTGAAAGACTTTTGGAACTCTCCCAAAGCAGCAAGGACTTGGCTAGGAATCGGAAGAGGGAATCCAGAGAATCAAGCCCAAAGTGAAGCGCTTTTGGCCTTCGGGCATCTGCTAACTTGGAAAAGGCAGTTGAGGCTCAGTGATAGCAAGCAGAAAATGGCAGCCTAGGATGCTGGCACTGGGCAGAGGCCATCGGACACGCCTGGAGGTCGGAGCCCACAGAGAGGAGGCTGGAGCAAGTCGGCAGGCTGCTGGGTAAAATCCCAGAAGTGAGTCAGGAATAAGGGCAGATAAGCCTGGATGCCTTTTCAGTCAGCTCAATATTTAATCAAATTAAATTGACCAGTCCCAGTTGAAGTGGCTGGCAGGGGGCAGGCAGTATATTCTCCCTAGACAATAAAATCAGTCAAAGCCTGAAATTACCCCTACAATTTCTATATATGATGCCTAGAACCTAATCAAACTAATGGGCAAATGGGAAAGGTGATAGGAATTCCAACCACGCCCGCATGGTCTCGCATGCCCTGGGGGACACTTAGTCATTTCCGGGTCATACGTCCTACATAACCCATGTCCCGTGGCTGTGTGGTCATGTAACCGCCCGGGTGTGACCATGTGATCAATGCGCATGCGTGGAATAGCCAAGTGGGCCTGTGTGCGCAGGTGCGAGCTGGCCCTTAAAAGACAGGCCCCGCGTTCCCCCATCCCCCTCCCTCTTCACACATGTGTCCTTCCGCAGGCCTGATCACATCTGTCCCTTTCTCCTTGTCTTAATAAAACTTGTTAGTGGATTCTGTCGTGTTTCATGACTTTTCCTCGCAGGGTAAGAACGCTGCAAAAAAAAAAAAAAAAAAAAAAAAACATCAAAGGGGACCATTAGATCATGTTAATGTACAAAATAATGGGTTTTGTTACAGCATTTCCAAACATGCATATAATGGAAGAGATTACTACCAAAATCCTAGAGAAAAAACGAGCATCAAACAGAAACACACGCTCCAGCACCGTTACTGAGGGTATCCACATGAGCCTTCAGTCTACAGGAGGGCCGGTGAGAGGGCTTGGCAGGTAAAGGCACATGCTGCCACACCTGACCCCCTCACCCAACTTTGATCTCTGGAACCCACATGGGGAAGGGAGAGAACCAACTCCAGAGCTCGTCGTCCTCTGACCTCCACACCCGCGCCATGCCACATGAGCACATGGACAATAAACAGCATGAATTAAAAACGTGAGAAGACAAGACGGGGGACCTGGGGAGAAGGTCAGACAAGACTTCAAAAAAATAACAAGTCCAGAGTGGCGGAAACCCCAGCGTCAGCCATGAGAAACCTCCTCTTGTGTTGTCTGTGAAGGAGTCCAGAGTCCCCAATCAATGCAGGTGTTGTTGTTGCCCTGGGTGCCTCCCCAATGTTGAAGGAAAATCCCCTGGGTACCTCCCAGATGTTGAAGGTAGATCCCTATGGGTAAAGAAGCCACGTAGGTTGGGCCAGGACTCAGAGGACTTGAGCTGGACCTGACCTGAAAGCGTCATCCCTGCAGTCCGGCTTCCATAGAACCGGAAGGGGCTGTGCAAGCTGCAAAGGGCAGGAAGGAACGGTACTCCTACCTAGCTGTGTGGCCCGGAGCCACCACAACGAACAGCGTGGCAAGCTAGTCCTAAATGTACAGCAGTGGCGCTTTATCCTGATGGTAACCAACATCTGTTTAATTGGATTTATCACCCGCTCCACAGCAGGGAAGTCATGCCCGGTAACAAACACCTAGACGACTTCCTGGAGATGGTGAGGCTGTGAGTCTTAGAGGAGAACCTACAACCAACACGGTTGCAGGCTTTCTTCTGAGCCATCAACCAGCTCCTAAATCACGGCATGGAGGCTTGTTATTAGTTTTGAATGCTCGGTCTTGGCTTAGCTCTTGTTTTAATCTGTTTCTCTTTATCTATGTTTTTGCACAGGGATTTTTTTTTAAAGATTTATTTATTTATTATGTATACAGAAAAGGCGCAGATCTCATTACGATGGTTGTGAGCACATGTGGTTGCTGGAATTGAACTCAGACCTCTAAGCTTCAGTCTCTTAACCTCTGAGCCATCTCTCCAGCCCCACCACAGGATTTTGACCTTTCTTTTTGTGTATCTTACTTTCCTGTTTCCTCCGTGTCTGCCTGGCTGCTGGCCCCCGGCATCTTCCTCTCTTTCTCCCTTCTGTCCCTTCTCTTTTCTACCTATTCTCTCTGCCAGGCAGCCCTGCCTGTCCCTCTACTGCCTAGCTATTGGCTGTTCAGCTTTTTATGAGACCAATCACGTACCTGAGGCAGGCAAGGTAAAACAGATGCAACACATCTTTACACAATTAAACAAATGCAACACAAACAAATGTAACACATATTTATGTAAAGCAATATTGCACAACACCAACACTTTACTAAACCTGCTTGATTCCTAACTGCACCGTATATACTTCTCATACCCACAGATGAGTGTATCTGTTATCAAAGAGTATTCTCTTTGCAGTAGACTTAAACCACTACAAAATGATACATGTAGCAGGAATCTTAAAGAGTCTTATTAATAAAAACAAACTGGAGCCAGGTATTGGAGTGAATGCTGGAAGATCAGAGAAGCAGAAGAAGCCACGGCCACCTCACTTTGCCAATTTCTCAGCTGATCCTGTTTCCTCAGACTGGAAGCCTCTGAGTCCTCATTCAGAATGAATCTCAGCTGAACTGCTGCTCAAAGCCTATGAGCTTAACCAGCCAAAAAGCTTCTAGTTCCTGGTTCTCACGCCTTATGTACCTTTCTGCTGTCTGCTATCACTCTCTGGGATTAAAGGCGTGAGTCACCATGCCTGGCTGTTTCCAGTGTGGCTTTGAACTCACAGAGATCCACATGGGTCTCTGCCTCCCAAGTGATAGGATTAAAGGCGTGTGTGTCACCATTTTCTGGCCTCTATGTCTATCTAGTGGCTGTTCTGTCCTCTGACCCTAGATAAGTTTATTAGGGTGCACAATATTTTGGGGAACACAATATCACCACATTTATTACATCTGGTCCAAATGCATGAAGGTCCCCAGCCTCAGTGGATACACCTATCACACAGCCCTGAACCCAAGGCTCAGGGAACGTGGAAGAAGAGAGTGGAGTCTGCTGTGAGCTTGTGTCTCCTAGAAATGACAGAGAAGCCACACTCAAGACACTGTAACACTGCGGCTGTGTAAATGAGACATGGACAATGGCCGTCAAGGATCCTGTCAACATGGAGGGGGGATCTCATGGGGCCACCTCTAGACAAAGAACTGTTGCATTTTAAAATCGGCGGGGAGAGGCCTCGGGGAGTGGAGCCAAGGTGCCCCATGGCGGGTAAGAGACAGAGACAAGCCATGCACACACTGCTCATGTAGACGGTGCTCACGTAGTCGGTGCTCAAATAGACGGTGCTCACGTAGACGGTGCTCAATAGACAGTGCTCACGCAGACGGTGCTCACGCAGAAGATGCTCATGTAGACAGTGCTCATGCAGACTGCTCAGTAGACAGTGGAGAAGGGAGAGGGGAGGGAAGCTCAGAACTGTCTCATGGGGGGAGGAGTGGGGGGAGAGCATCAAGCGGGCAGGGGAGATGAGTAGTGAAGAAGAGAAAAGAGAAGGCAGGCAAGGCTCCATCTTTACGAGGGGACTTTGCACATGCGCAGAGAGACCACATCGCGATAAGTGCGTGGCGTTGTCAGGACCCTGAGTTGGCCAAGGTATTGCGGGCGTACTGGCCAGGTCCCCAGGGGCCTGTGAGGAAAGTGTGAGTCCTGTGTCGGACACCGCACGAAGGTGTGCTGCAGCACTGTAATTACAACCTGGAACAGAGGGAGAGGGAGCAGGACAGAAGAGACCGGAGCTCGGGAGCTTCCGAGACCCGCAGAGGGCTGAGAAGGGCTCACACGGCCTTGTGAGAGAGCTGAAACCCAAACGGAATGGTAACAGTTGGCATGCGACATCAGAAACCGGTAAAACTAAGCTATGTTGGTCAGGAATGTGGAGGAATAGGGAAGGTGTACAATTTCAAGTCAATTTGTTTTTAATTTTTTAAAAATATTTTATTTATTATTATTATTATTATTATTATTATATTATGAGAGAGAGAGAGAGAGAGAGAGAGAGAGAGAGAGAGAGAGAGAAAGTCTGTTCTCTCCTTCCACCATGGTTTGTAGGGATCAAATACAGGTCATCAAATTTGCACAGCAAAACCTTTGCCCTTTGCGCCGACATATTGGTCCCAGGAAAATGTCTTAAAGAGCAAGGAATTATGATTTAAAGTTTTAAGATGTCTATCATTTCTAGAGAGAATGATAGGTTGTGGTCAGGAACGGAGGCAGGAGCGTCTTTGGTGCTCTGGTAGGGTGGTGTTCTTTAATCTGAGTGGGGGCCCTGACTCTCCCCTTATTCCTAAAGCTGTGTGCAGGTCGTGTGCACGTTTCTGCATAGACTTACATCGTGCGGAAACAGGAGAAAAACATGCTTCAGAAGCCATGCTGTCAAGTGTATCCTCAGCAAGTGTTTGGTAACAGAGCAATTTCTGAGGAAATATTTTCATCCTGGAGATTTTGTTAGCATTTTTCTAGTGTTATCTGATCTGCAGAAGCTTCTCTCCAGAACTGAGGGCTATCCACTCCTTGCAGATCACCAAATAAAAAACTTTGACCAAAGCCTGCATTTTTAAAATTAAAAGAACAGTTGGTGGGAGGGGAAAAAACTATTCAATATAATTGCAGAAGCAACACCATATGCTATGGATGAAAGATAATATTTTGCAGTGTGTAGGTGAAATTTTTTGACTGCTTTGACACACAAATCTGTTCACTTCAGTGTCTGCCTCAGAGTCATTCATTTTAGAACATCAAAACAGATTCTGAAATACATTGTTGCTGTCGTTAGCCGATCATGCTTAATGTCTCTATTCTTTCCCAAATCATTTCACACACACACACACACACACACACACACACACACACACACACACACCAACCTTCCGCTGACAATAAAACTCAGTAGAGTGCTTGCAGGCAGAAGGCCCTGGGTTCAATCCCCAGCTCAACACAGAGCAGTCATGGTGACACACACCTATAATCCCAGCCACTTGGGATGTGGAAGCAAGGAGGATCAGAAATTCAAGGTCACTTTTGGCTGCATAGCAAGTTCAAGGCCAGCCTGGGATACTTAAGTCCATACCTCAAACAAATTTGTTTAGTAAACCATCCAGCTCCACATCTAAACATCCCATCTAAGCCTGCACTAGAGTGGGTCACCATGTGATCACTATCTCTTCATATCATCCCTAAATCTGATCTGGTTCCAAGTCAGCCCAGACTCTTGGGAGCTGCCTATGTCTATGTTTGCCCAGTACATGTAGCTTGGTGACAGCATCATGCCATCCTCTTGTTCTCCACTTTAGCTGGGACAGACACTAATTTGATTAAATCCCTATCCATGGGATCAGCTTAATGATCAAAGGAATTTATTTGGGGGTTAACTCACAAGACAGAAACAAGGGATTGTAGCAGGATCCTGGAAAGGTGAGGCAAGGTCCAAGCTGTTCTCTGGCGAACTCTGCCCTGATCTGTCTCAGCATCCCAAATCCACAAGGTAGAGAGAATGCTTAAGTGCATCCCAGGTCTTAAGGGTCCCTGGTGGCCACACCCAAGGGGCAGGTAGGTACCTAACAGCTACCTGCTGCCTCACTAGGAGCGGTGCTTCATGGCATGGCAAACCACCACCCACCACACACACGCACATGGAAGAAGACAGAAATGCTAGGATCAGACATTCCCTCACAGAGCAATGGCTGAGTCCACCACAACCAGGTTATCTGGACCTGGAGAATGGTAGGACTCCTGGATTCTGATGAGGGATTGAATATCCCTTGAGATGTCAAAAATCAGCAGCCTCCTGCCCATGTGTGACAGTGCAACAGTAACTTCCTGATGCAGACTAGGAACTTCTACGAGGCCCCTCATTTCCCCAACACAGCTGCTGCTCTCACCAAGATTATCATCCCCAAGACGCCATCTACCACCTGCTTACTTTATTTTTGTTATTTCAATTGTGTGCTTTGTGTGTGGGGGGGGCACCAGTCCACCAGACAAAATGTTTCCTTGAGGCTGAACCATTCTGTGACCTCCTAAGTGGATGTGAAAGAGGTTTCTTCTGTCTTCTGTGAAAAGAAGATTGCTAAGAAATTGTGGTGTTTCTCATGGTCTTACTTAGTTCTTATATTCAATATTTTTGAACTATTACTGTCTTATAAAACGTAAAAGGCTGGGAACCACACTTTCCAGATCACTTTTGGTTTTTTTGTTTGTTTGTTTTATTTTTCTTTTCTTTTCCATCTTAATCATCATCCACTTAGGGGATTTTCCTGTTCTTGGTCAAACTTTAGAAGATCAATCATTTTGACACTGACCCATTGATTGCTGGTTTAGGGTTTGTTCTCAACTGCTCTGCCCTGCCTTTGATGGGGATGGCTCCAGTCCTTTCAGATCCACTCTCCCTACCCTGTGAGCCATGCCCAGGAGCTCACCACCTTTGCTAAGTAAGACATTGTGAGCACCTCCCACTCTGTCCACCATCACGCAGCTGGGGGGGCCACGCCCAGTGAACAGGGACACACCGTACCTAGATGTAGCTAGAGCTTTCCTGCCTTGCCCACAGTCAGGACAAATCGCTGACTCTGTAGGACCTAGAACTATGTGAGAGGCGCAGACAGCAAAGATCATCATTGTTTCTGTCCCAGAGAAACTTCTATTGCTCTGGGAAAGCAGTTTCCCACCATGTCAAGCCAGAAATTTAACTATAAACTGCACCAGGAGGACAACGGTGGCAATAAAGATTATGAAAGGAGCATTGGGTACACCAGGTGTGTCTGGCAACTGCTGTCCAGGCCCCCTTGATGTTTGTGCCTCCTCTTCAAGCGTGGTAGTTTAAGTAAGGGCTGGGCTTTCTTATGCAGATAAATATGGACCGACGATAACGGAATACTTCTGGACTCTGTGTGACATCCTTGCTCAGAGGCCACACTAATCACTACACCATTGCTGTTTGGGTACCTGAGCCACTGAAGTGAGAACTCTAGATCTCTTCTTCTTCTGGGTTCAGGCTTTTGGGTGGAATCATAGGCTACTGCACCCAGCCAGCGTGGACTGCCACCCTCTTTAGCCAGTGCTTTGCCTCTGATGTATATAGCCGCTCCCCTCTCTGTATGCTTTGCTTTGAATCTGAAATCCCCCCACATTGTGTTTAAACGTTTGTCCCCCAACTTGTACTGATGTCTTAGATGCTGTGAAAACTTTAGGGGGTGGTATCTGGCAGGCAGAAGTGGTTACTGTGGTGAGCCATTGAAGGAACTACCCTCTGGTTCCTGTGGCAGACAGTTCGAATACACGCCCTCTGCTGTGGTAGTCTACCCAAGCATGAAGGGCTAAGAAACTAAAGCTGATCTCTCTGAAATGGTAAGACCAAATAAATCTCTCACTTGAGTTGTTTCTGTCAGGTTTCTTGGTCAAGGCAGTGTGAAAGTAACTCACAGACCCTACAACTCTCTTTAACAAACAGGCGGGGAGGGGGGATTTATTATTATTATTATTATTATTATTATTATTATTATTATTACTAAATAAGCACACATGGCCTTGTTTTTCTCCTTTAGTTGCTCCTGCTTCTTTCCTTGGCACTTTCATTTCCCAGAATGAACAACCCTAAGTGTGGGCCTCTTATCCTGACACTAAGCTCTTTTCTTTTTTTCATTTCCACTCATCCTTCCTGGAAACTTCTGTCTTCAGAACATAATGATGCATCGGTGCTGAGGACTTTCAACACATGAGGTCTGAAAGCTTACACCACTGCCCTTCCAACAGTCTCTCAGCCATCTGTACGAGAACGGCCCACCATCAGCTCAAACTTTCCAGCCTCCACACTGAACTCATTTTCTCCTCCACCAAACCAGCTGACCCTCGCAGATTCCTAGTTTCCATCCAGCACTTTCCTGGCAATCAAAACCTCATTGTTCTTTCAGCCTTTTTCTCTTTCATCTTCTGGACCCAATTGCCCCTCAAGCACTCTCATCCGTTTCTCAAAACAGATGAGACTTTCCGCAGCAGGTACACGGGGAGCCATTGAGAGCAGCAGGGGCATCACGGGGATGTGGTTAGCTGGATTTTGAATACGGGTCTGATTGTGATGTGCATGGCAGACTGGAATAAGAAGTGGGCACTCAGCTACATTTTCTAAGTCTGAGAAACCCTGATTGGGTTCTAAGGCCTGGCACTTAGTAGCTATGAGATCTTCAGACAATATTTTTGCTCTCTGTGCTCTGTGAAGTCTAGAAATAATGCCTACCACACAGGAAATATTAGCCCTTCCCTTTCCTATTCCTGCCACTAAAAGCTCACTTCAAATCCCATCTTCCAACTGCTGGAGTCCCTGACTTCTAATTCCAGTTTACTGTATCACAAACAGCAAACATTCAAAGAAATACAGCCAACCATATCACCGTGCTACACCCACAGTGGTCAAATGCTCCCTACATACAATTGCTTGGTGTACATATTCACAGATTTGGCACTAAGAATCATTAAGTCTGGGCTGGGAAGGTGGCTCAGAGACTGGATAAAGGTGTTTGCCATGCTAGCCCAATAACCAGACACATAACGGTGGTAGGAGACTCTCTGGGAGAGATGTAATAACACAGGACAATCAGCAATCAACTGAATATTTTATGATATAACTTGATATTCTATGGGTATGTATATATTATTTGAAGATTCATGCATCTTCATGTCCTCATCAGTTATCCATTGGCACAGCATCTTGAAGTATTGCCTTCTAAGGGAATTATGGAGGTGCCAGATAATATACCAGCAGTTGAGAGTCATTTTGAAAATTTTCTGTCGTATGTGTGTAATATGACTATGGGTTTTTAGGCCATGGCAGATAGGTGGAGACCAGAAGACAAATTTTGTGGGGTCTAATTTGTACATCTTCATACGGTGATCAAAATGAGGTTATAGCTTTGCACAACACAGACATTTCCAATAGAGCTGTCTCATTGATGCTCAAATAAGATTAGTTGAAATATTGCATCAGTAAAATATTGTCTGCTTATCAGATTGTAAACATATTTTCTTCAAAGGATAATGGAAAACCAGAGAAATTGTAAAATAAATCCTATTTGCAAATGAAAAAAAGGTGGTAGGAGAGAGCTGCTTCCACAAAGTTGTCCCCTGACCTCAATGTACACGCTACGGCGCGTGCACACACACACACACACACACACACACACACACACACACACTAAAAATTTTAGGAAGGAATCTCCACAAAGCAATTTCCAGGACAGTCAGGACTGTTACACAGAGAAACTCTGTCTCAAAAAACAAAAACAAAGAAGGAAGAGGAGGAAGAAGAAGAAGAAGGAGGAAGGAAAGGAAGGAAGGAAGGAAGGAAGGAAGGAAGGAAGGAAGGAAGGAAGGAAGGAAGGAAGGAAGGAATCTCCAAGTCCATGTCCCATTCTGTTCAATTTCCTGTCCCCTGCTCTCCACAGGATGGTTTTACTAATCCCTTTCATACCTGTTCAAAGGTTCCTCCTCTAGTCTGGAACACGCTTCACTTTCTCCATCTAGTGACTATCCTGCAGGTTAACCCTTTGCCAATTGGTCTCCATGGACTCCAGGATCTCTGAGCTCTAGGACTTCATGCTATGCCTCATTTTGATGTGACTATTCTGTGTTTCCTTTCATGACTTAACAGTTTCTGATACAGTTGCGTTATTATGTCAACTAAGAAAGCAGCCAATTCCTAGGGAGCAA
The DNA here is from genome assembly GCF_004664715.2 of Peromyscus leucopus. Classification (NCBI taxonomy): domain Eukaryota; kingdom Metazoa; phylum Chordata; class Mammalia; order Rodentia; family Cricetidae; genus Peromyscus; species Peromyscus leucopus. Next base: position 20,523,248 of record NC_051075.1, read on the forward strand.
GGCTCCTGAGTGCCACCATCACTGAAACCCTTGGCATCCAGCGTAACAACACAAACATTAGTTCTCAAGAAATACTGTTAAATGCATGTGAGGTATCACCACCTACTATAGACACATTATTTATCTTTTGTTGGTATTAAACACATTTCAAAATAGCGATTCCCAAAGAGTAACAACAAATTGCTAACTTTTTAAATGTTAATATGCTGTCAAATTGAACTCAAACTTTAAGTAAATGAAATTTTGTAAATGCCACTGAAAACTATGATCTCATTCCTGTCCTCTTGAACTAAATGTACCCACTTAGATGGCATTATTCTTAAAACTTTATTCATAAATATGACATAGATGCTACTTTTATTTTTTTTATTTTTATTTTTTTTGGTTTTTTCAAGACAGAGTTTCTTTGTGTAGCTTTGCGCCTTTCCTGGAACTCACTTGGTAGACCAGGCTGGCCTTGAACTCACAGAGATCCACCTGCCTCTGCCTCCTGAGTGCTGGGATTAAAGGCGTGCGCCACCACCGCCTGGCTTACTTTTATTTTCTAAATATACCCATAATCTCAAGAGACTAAGACTGGAGAATCAGGAGTTCAAAGCCAGCCTTGGTTGTGTGTCCAAAGAATCATTAGGTCATACTTTAAAAACCTGTACTCCACAAAATTGGAAGATCTAAAATAAATGAATAATTTTCTCAATAGATACCACTTACCAAAGTTAAATCAAGATCAGTAAAACAATTTAAATAGACCTATTTCCACTAAAGGAAACAGAAGCAGTCATTAAAAGTCTCCCAACTGGGGTTGGGGATTTAGCTCAGTGGTAGAGTGCTTGCCTAGCAAGTGCAAGGCACTGGGTTCAGTCCTCATCTCCAGGAAAAAAGAAAAAAAAAGTCTCCCAACCAAAAAAAGCCCAGGGCCAGATGGTTTTAGCATAGAATTCTACCAGACTTTCAAAGAAGTTCTACTACCAACACTCCTCAAATTATTCCACAAAATAGAAACATAAGGGATATTTCTAAATTCATTTTATGAGGCCACAGTCACCCTGATACTCAAATCACACAAAGATCCAACAAAGAAAGAGACCAATTTTCCTCATAAACATTGATGCAAAGATACTCAATAAAATACAAAGGAATCCAAGAAAACGTCAAAAAGATCATCCACCATGATTAAGTAGGCTTCATCCCAGAGATGCAGGGATGATTTAACATACAAAAGTCTGTCAATGTAACCTACCATATAAACAAACTAAAAGGAAAAAAACACATGATCATCTCATTAGATGCTGATAAAGCCTTTTACAAAATCCAATACCCTTTCATAATAAAATTCTTGGAGAGATCAGGGATATAAGGGACATACCTAAACACATAAAGGCAATTTACAGCAAGTCAATAGCGAACATCTGCTGTGTGATAATGCTCTTATACACTGGTTTAATAAAATGCTGATTGGCCAGTAGCCAGGCAGGAAGTGTGGGCAGGGTAAGCAGACTAGGAGAATTCTGGGAAGAGGAAGGGCAGAGTCAGGAGTCGCCAGCCAGACACAGAGGAAGTAAGATGACAAGGCAGAACTGAGAAAAGGTACCAAGTCACATGGCTAAATGTAGATAACAATTATGGATTAATTTAAGTGTAAGAGCTAGTCAGTAATAAGCCTGAGCTAATGGCCAAGCAGTTATAAATAATATAAGCCTCTGTGTATTTACAGGTGGGGGGGGGCTGCAGGGAGGGGGCCGGGCAGGACAGAAGAAACCTTCTGGCTACAAACATCAAATTAAATGGAAAGAAATTCAAAGCAATTCCACTAAAATCAGGAAAAAGACAAAGCTGTCTGCTCTCTCCATATCTATTCAATACAGTACTTGAAGTTCTAACTAGAACAATAAGACAACTAAAGGAGATCAAGAGGATACAAATTGGAAAGGAAGAAATCAAAGTATTGTTATTTGCAAATGATAAGATAGTATACATAAGTGACCCCAAACATTCTACCAGGGAGCTCCTATAGCTGAAAAACTCCTTTAGTCAAGTGGCTGGATATGAGATTAACTTTAAAAAAAAAATCAGTAGCCCTCCTATACACAAATGACAAATGGACTGAGAACAAATAGAGAGAAACAACACTCATCATAATAAACCACAAGTAATATAAAAATATCTTGGTATAACTCTAGCCAAGCAAATGAAAGACCTGTATAACAGAACTTCAAGTCTTTGAAGGAAGAAGTTAAAGAAAATATTAGAAGATAGAAAGATCTCCCATTCTCATGGATCAGTAGGATTAACATAGTAAAAATGGCCATCATACCAAAAAAATGTACAGATTCAATGCAAAATCCCCCCATCAAAATCCCAATGCAATTCTTTATAGACCTTGAAAGAACAATACTCAACTTCATATGGAAAGACAAAAAACCTAAAACAATCCTGTACAATAGAAAAACTTCCAAGCCAGGCAGTGGTGGCACATGCCTTTAATCCCAGCACTTAGGGAGGCAGAGGCAGGTAAATCTCTGTGAGTTCCAGGACAGCCTGGTCTACAGAGTGAGTTCCAGGACAGCCAGAGCTACACAAAGAAACCCTGTCTCAGAAAGAAAGAAAGAGAAAGAGAGAGAGAGAGAGAGAGAGGGAGGGAGGGACGGAGGAACGGAGGGACGGAGGGAAGAAGAAAGGAAGGAAGTAAGAAAGGAAGGAGAGAAGAAAGGAAGGAAAGAAGAAAGAAAGGAAGGAAGGAAGGAAGGAAGGAAGGAAGGAAGGAAGGAAGGAAGGAAGGAAGGAAAAGGAAAAGGAAAAGAACTTCCAAAGGCATCACTATCCCAGATTTTCAAGGTCTCTACTACAGAACTATAGGAATAAAAACCACATGGTTTTTATTGGCATAAAAACAGACAGGTTGATTATTGGTATCAAATTGAAGACACAGACATAAACCCACACACCTATGTACACATGATTTTTTTTATAAAGAAGCCAGAAATAGACACTGGGGGAAAAGGCAGCCTTTTCAACAAATAGTACTGTTCTCACTAAATGTCAGCATGTAGAAGACTGCAAATTGAGCCATATTTACTACACTGCCAAAACTCAAGTCCAAGTGGATCAAAGATCTTAATGTAAGTCCAAATACATTGAACCTGATAGAAAAGAAAGCAGGGGATAGCCTTGAATTAGCATGAGAGACAACTTCCTGAACTGAACATGGATAGCACAGGCACTGAGAACAATAATCAATAAATGGGACTTCATGAAACTGAAAAGCTTCTGTGAGGCTAAGGACACCATCAATAGGAGAAAATGGCAACCTATAGAATGGAAAAAGATTCTCACCAACTCTACACCCGATAGAGGGCTAAGATCCAAAAAATGAAAAGCACTCAAAAAACTAGACATCAACAAACCAAACAATCCAATTTAAAAAAATGGGGTACAGATCTAAACAGAGAATTCTCAACAGAGGAATCTCAAATGACTGAGAAACACTTAAAGAAATGTTCAACATCCTTAGCCATCAGAGAAATGCAAATCAAAATGACTTTGAGATTCCATCTTACACCTGTCAGAATGACTAAAATCAATAACACAAGTGACAGCTCATGCTGGCAAGGATGTGGAGTAAGGGGAACACTCCTCTACTGGGTTGATATTTTATTTGTGCTGAAATGTGGTGATATTTTATTTGTGCTTTAATAAATAAAGTTTGCCTGGAGATCTGAGGAGATAGCAAGCCATTTTAAGTAAACAAAGAAGTTAGGCAGCAGTAACACACGTCCTTAATCCTATCACTTAGCAGGCAGGATCTCTGCATGTTCAAGGCCACACTAGGGAACAGAGCCAAGTGTGGTGACACACGCCTTTAATCCCAGTACCAAGCATAGAGGCCTGGAGGTCTGTACAGACAGACAGAAAGTGACAGAGCTGTGTAGGAAGAGGAAGTGAGGTAGCTGGGCTAAGAGCCAATGAGAGGGCAGAACAGCAAGGCAATAAAGACATGGGTAGACAGGAAGTAACTCGCATTTAGAAACTGCCGAGTTGGTGAGGTAAGGTTGGCTGGTGGCTTTCCCTATTTCCCTGACCTTTCTCTAAGGCTTTCACCCCTATATTTGGCTCCATGTTTTTTATTTAATAAGACCACTTAGAAATTTGTCTACACTCTATTGTTGGTGGAACTAAAAACTTGTACATCTACTATGGAAATCAATATGGCAGCTCCTCTGAAAATTGGGAATTGATGTACCTCAAGACCCAGCTATACCATTCTTGAGCATATACCCAAAGGATGCTTCATCCTACCACAATGACACTTGCTCATCCATTTTCATTGCAGCTTTACTCATTCCAACAAGAAACTGGAAATACCCTAGATGTCCCCCAACCAAAGAATGGATAAAGAAAATGTGGTACATTTACACAATGGAGTATTACTCAGCTGTTAAAAACAATGACATTATGAAATTTGCAAGCAAATGGATGGAAGTAGAAAAAATAATCATCCTGAGTGAGATAACCTAGACCCAGAAAGACAAACACGGTATGTACTCACTTATAAGTGAGGGTTCAGGGAAAGACACATGGATCTCCCTGGGAAGGGGAAATGAATAGATTTTGCAGGCAGACTGAGGGTGGGAACAGGAGGGGTCAGGCAGGGGATGGGAGGGACAGAGAGTACCAGGAGAGAGGACTAGAATTGGGTGGCCCTTGGAGGATGACATAGAAACCTAGTACTTTGGAAACTCCCTGGAGTCTACGAGAGTGACCCAAGTGAAGTCTCCTGAACAGAGCCTGAACCGGCCATCTTCTGTAACCAGGCAAGGTTCCTAGCAGTGGGACTGGTGCATCATCCCAGGCACAAAACCTTTGTCCTACAATCTGTCCTGCCTGCAAAATGTGCTGGGGTAATGGTGGCGCAGAATGTGTGGGTGAGGCCAAGGAATACCTGGTCCAACTTGAGGCCCACTCCAAAAGAGGGAGCCCACACCTGACACTGCCAGGAACCACAGACAGGACAGCCCAGAGACCCAGGATAGAACCAAACATAACTGGCAAAATAAATAAGTAAATAAGTGAATGAATAAAGTCAATGAAATGATTCCTAATGATAGTCTACTGTACTCATAGATTGGTGTGTAACCCCATTGGCATCAGAAGGGTGTCACCCAGCTACTGATGGGAGCAGATGCAGACACCCACAGCCAAATACTAGGTGAAGCCAGGGGAACTCCAAAGAAGATGGAGAAGAAGGATGGTAGGAGCCAGAGGGGTCAAGGATACAACAAGAACGTGGCCTACAGAATCAACTAAGCAGGGCTGATAGAGGTTCATAGAGATTGAAGCAACAACCACGGAGCCTGCATGGGTCTGAGCTAGGTCCTATATACCCTACGGTTGTATATGCTGGTGTTTTTGTAGGACTCATGACAGTGGGAATGGGGTGTCTCTGACTCTTCTGCCTGCCCTTGGGACCCTTTTCCTGCTCCTGGGTTGCCTTCTCCAGACTTGATATGAGGGTTTGTGCCTAATTTCTTTGTAACTTGTTATGCTGTGTTCAGTTGATATCCCTGGAAGACCTGCTCTTTTTTTTTTTTTTTTTTAAGGGAAACAGAAGAAGAGAGTGGGTAGTGGGGAGAGAGGAGGTTGGGGGCAGGACTGAGATGAATAGAGGAAGGAGAAACTGCATTCAGGATGTAATGTATGAGAGAAAAATAAAAATATAAAAAAATAAAAGATTTCAAGGCCAACCTGGACTGCATGAGATCCTGTTTCAAAAAACCAAGAACAACAACAAAAAAAGATTTTGCATATAAATGTTTATGTCATGTTTATTCATATGCTATTTATTTTCAACTGGCCATTCGATTTTTAAGATCCATTCCACACCAGTGGCATGGTGGCATGGTTTTGCCTCCTTGCTGATGCACAGTGCTCTATTGCACAAGTCAGCCTTCATGTATTTATCCCAGGCAGACACACATAAAAGCTGCTTCCATCTGTCTGCTATCATGAACAGTATAGCAAGGAGCATTCTCAAGGATGGAAGGCGGCCTGCTTCAGTAAATAAACCCACATGTAGTCTGTGGTTCCTACACAAGGCTTTCTATGTGTCCTCTAGTTTTTAAATTTTCAAATAGTCTAATCACGTCTCAAGCTGATTTAAAATATTTCACAGCTGATACAGCAGATGAAGAAGAGGATCCTAGCACACTGGAGACTGAGGCAGGGGGATTGTGAGTTTAAAACACTCTGAGCTCCACAGCAAGAGCCTATCTCAAAAACAACAACAATAACAACAACAAAACTAACCAGCCAGACAAACAAAAAAGTGCCAGGATAGTGACCTTTTTCTGAACATTACCAGTCTCAAACTACTAACCAAAGTATCCCACACTGTCTACCAGTATATCACAGGTAATGTTTATAACAATAGAGAAATGAGACATTAGTGCACACAGCTAGGTAAACATCTCTCAGCTCAGCTCAAAGCTCTTTAATGCTCAATCAACCCCTACTGAATTAACGTTGTTGAGCTCAGCAGCTTCAGACACGATTCTAGAATTTGGGGATCAATTGGTAAACAAGGCAGAGTTTGCTCCCACCGGAGTGTGTGCTCAGATAAAAGAGATAGGCAATAACCAAGCAAACTGGCAAACACAAAATATACCAGAGGGTGATCTGTTATGCTGTTAAGGTGGGAATTTGGTATAAACAAAGCAATCCCTGCAACTGGAGTCCAGGAGAACTCTCGGAAGGAAGGATCAGTTTCGTGTCTGGGCCATCCTCGGTGGCGGTAGCTGACCACACTGACTTCTCCAAATGAAGAAACAAATATGTAATTTCAGTTCATTTTAATCGATATTAACTTAAATGTTAATAGCCACATGCGGTTAGGGGGAGAGTTCTCCTCCATGGCTGTCCAGAAAAAAACTGAATCCAAGGAGGCTGCATCTAAGTTTACGCTCTTAACCCCTGCAGCCTCCTGCACCTGCTGACAATTCAGAAGAGTTCCTAAGAAGTTTGGTGGTTGGTTGCAAAATTACAGCTGCTTTTTGTGCTGATGGGAAAGCAGAGAGTGGAGCAGTGATGATGCAGAAGAGCGGGAAATGAAAGGGGGCATCTTGGGAAAATGTGGGAGGTGATGATGGGAAGCAGGACATGGCGAGGGCTGGTCTTAGAGCGCTATGGTGAATCACGGTGCATCATGGCGCAGGACGGGAGCCCAGCTGCTGTGGACACTCAGACAGACATGATAATAATAATAACCCTTGCTAGGCTCCCCTCAGAGAAGAGCCTTGTGGGATCACTGAGAAAGCAGGAACAGAGGGGAAGGGGGGGACTTAGGAGGAAAGGCACTACAGGGGCAACTTTGTAACAGCTGTGTTACAGAATGGCTACACAGTCTTGAGCCGCGGGGTTCAACTTGTGGTGCTGAGTTTCACATGGAACCCAGCAGTATGGCTAATTCTGTTGTTTTCCAACAACTTTTTTTTTTTTTTTTTTTTTTTATGACACTTGTTTACGATCAAGTCTGGGAGTTTGTGCTGAGAAAGCCCTGTACACTGAGCTACACCCAAGCCCAGCTTCATCAGCAGTTTTGGCTGATTGGGGACAGACACAGAGTGAGCATGTGTTCTGGCGGTACAAAGGGGAGTCAGAGGGGCGGGGAGTTCAGTGTGTTTGGAAGGAAGTTATTACACATGACGTTTAAGTTGGATCAGGAAGGAAATGAGAACATGACGCTGATGACAGTGAAGAGGTAATAAATTCCAAACGCAAATATGAATAAGGATACTGTTTGAGTTCTGTGGTTTTTATTGAACCCGACAACCTGATCCTAAAATTTACAGGAAGGCACCAAGGATCAAGAAAACCCAGGGGGTGGGGGCCTTCGCTCCATGGTATAGCACTGGTCTTGAAAGGACCTGTTCGATGCCTAGACAAAAAGGAAGGAGAAAAGAGATCATGACCCAGGAAAGTGATGAAGAACCAAGTCGTGGAACTCAACAGCAGATACCAGGATTTATTTTTAAAAATATAGTAATTAGCACAGTACAGCATTGATCACAGAGAAAAGTGCAGCACCGGCCACACATACCCAACAGAACACAACTTATAAGAGAACTTGGATACGTGAAATCCCGCCATGAGGAGCAGCAGACGGTGCAAACAGCGTTGAAAGGGCCCATAGTAAGCGACGCTAGTAAAATAGGATGTCCATATTAAATGAGGGAAATTGATCATTAAGTATTCCACACTTATGGATTAATGGCTTTAATATAAAAATCAAAGCTATTAAACTTTTTTTTAAAGAAAATGAAGAATACCTTTATGACAGGGAGATTAAATGAGAAACAAAAGAAAAACCCGAAAAGGGAGGAACTAATAAATCTGAATATATTAAAATTAGGAATGCCTGTTCAAACAACAAAATAAAGGGAGAGACAAGCCCAAAGCCAGACATGGGTATTCTCAACACATAAAAAGCAACAGAGGCTTCTAGTAAAAATACAAAGAACTGCAGATCTGTTGGACCATCACACCCAAGAACAAAAACAAAGACACACATAGGCTTCCACAGATCAAGAAATACGAATGATCCGGCAACATAAAAAGATGGCGCTCAAATTCATTATTATTTGTGGTAATCAGAGAAGGGCAAATTAAAACACAGCCAAATTTATTTTGTGCGTATAGTTTGCAGCAGTTTTAAGGCTGGACAACGATCCGTCGTGGGGGTTCAGGGGCACGGAGAACTCGCATGTCCGGCTGGTAGAACAGCCGAAGAGTACGTCTCAGAAGACAGGACACCTCCTGACTCTGTTCACACCACAGGAGATAAACGTCCAGGAGGAAGCATGAAAAAAAAAAAAAAAAAAAAACACTGCTCAGTTACAAACATGAGCCATTTCCTGTGAGAAGGGAGGACTCAATTGAGAACCATGGTGAACCACTCCAAAGACACAACTGTGGGAGGCCCCAGAACAGCTTGACCACACAGCTGCCATGACAGGCTTAGAGGCCCAGACACAGCTTCTGGCAGGCAAGACCTGGACCCAGGAAAAGCCATGAGCTGACCCCACCCAGTGGGGCCTGCATCTAAGAGGAAATTCCTGACATTCCGAATATTCACTATACCCCCTAGACAAGGTCCTGAACCCTGGAAATCCCCTCACCCCAACCTCTGATATGATTAAAAAAAAAAAAAACCCACCCTACATGAGCTCAGGGCTCTCTCCTCTCACTGCTGTGTTGGACAGACAGAGACCAAGCTCAGAGCTTGAAAATAAAGGCTCTTTGCTTTTACATATGGGATTCGGTCTCCGTGGTGGTCTTTTGGGGGTCCCTGTGATCTGAACATAACAACAACAATGGGCCAGCATAAAAGATAACTGAGAGTGCCCCCAGCAGCTTCGGGATCATGTGGGTGAGTGACTGTCGTGTGTCCTGCCCTTACTTTGTACAGGACTGCTTCCTGCAATCCTGGAATGTCCTCATCACCACTGCCTCAGAGGTGCACCTCAGTGCACAGAGGATAAATTGTTAGAATTCCCAGTCACTCCCCCAGCTACATGACTGCGCATGTCCTGTCCAGGAGCCTGGCAAGAGGCTTAGTCATCTCAGGGCCTTACGTCCTACATAATCCACGCACTGTGTGATCACATAATTTGCACGCAGCGTGATCACGTAATCTATGCACATGCATGGCATAGCTACATAAGCCTGTATGCACATGTGCGGGGGGTGGGGGTGGGGGGGACACGGAGGGGACCTATAAAAGCATGTTCCACCTATTCCTCCCCCTTCTTCCTGCACGGTCATTCCATAGGCCTGCATGTTGGGATTCTCCAGCTGCAAGACCGCAAATGTGCAGCTCAGGAGCTAAGCAAAGGGTCTTGCATCTTACGTCTTCAGTGTGTACTGGTGGTGACTACGTGCAGGCGGCATGGTCACACAATCAGCGCACGCGTGGTGTAGCTCCATAAACCTGCCTGCGCTTGTTCACGGGAACCCTTAAAAAGCTGGACACAGACCCCTCCTCTCTCTCTCTGTTCTGTTCTCTCTTCCCCCCCCCACCATCTTCCTCTCTCTCTGCTCTCTGCATGTGCTCCTTTCCCAGGCCTGGTTCTTCTGTTCCTCTCTCCCCCAGTAAAGCTCTGATACTGGGTTTTGTTGTGGCTCATGACCTTTCCAAGCGGTTATCAGTACCAGTAACCAGCGCCGCCTGATCATTCTTATCACTATGCACATCCCTTCTGTTCCCTTCCCTTAGTAAACTCTTATAGTTGGTTTTGTTGTACCTCATGGCTTTTCTTGCATGGTAAACGATGCTACTTAATGAATAACATCATGCTGCTTAATAAATAACACAAATCAACCTGTTTCTTCATCTCAAGGTCCCCACAGTAAAAGACATCAGAGTCCCTGCACTTGGGAGGCTGTGAGTGTGAGATCCACCTGGGTGAGAGAGTAAGACCCTGCCTCCTGAAAGAAGGAGAAAGGGGGAGGGGAAGAGAGAGAGACTGACTCAGGATGTGGTAACCCTAAGAGCATACCTGTTGTCCGATGGCAAGGTCCTAGGCTTTGACTCAATATTGAAATTAAAGGACACCTTGGGGATCTTGGGAGAAATGTGTAATTTTGCATGCTGGCTAAGCACTCTACCCCTGAGCAACAACCCAAGTCCATGTTTCTTTCTTTCCTTCTTTCTTTCTTTCTTTCTTTCTTTCTTTCTTTCTTTCTTTCTTTCTTTCTTTCTTTCTTTCTTTCTTTCTTTGTTTTTTGTTTTTTGTTTCTTTCTTTTTTTAAAAAAAGGTTTATTTATTTGTCTTTTATGTATATGGGTGTTTCCCCTGCAAGTGTATAAGTGTACTATATGTATGCACTGCCCCTGGAGGTCGGAAAGGGGCATCAGATCCCCTAGAGTTGGAGCTACAGATTGTTGTGAGCCATCTTATGGGTGCTGGGAAGCAAACTCAGGTCCTCTGTAAGAGCATCTAGTGCTCTTAACCCCTGAGCTGAGTTTCTGGCCCCCAGTCCATGTTTCTTATCTGGTGCCTTCTTTGTATAAACTGGGGGTAGGAATTGGAGGTCAAAAGGAGCCTTACTTTAACTGCTCTGCTTTATAAAGGAAAGGGGGGATTAGAAAAGACTAGGAAATTGAGGAACAAAAAGAATCCAGACCAGGACCAATAAGGACCTGTCAGGAAAACTGAATGATATCCACAGTGGAGACACCATACTCACAAAGAGAACACATGATGCACAAGTCTGTGGGAGGGCAGTGTGAGTTGGGGTTTGGACTTCATTTTATTATTATTATTATTTGGTTTTTTGAGACAGTATTTCTCTGTGTTGTTCTAGCTGTCCTGGATCTTCCTCTGTAGACCAGGTTGACCTCAAATTCACTGAGATTCACAAGCTTCTGCTTCCTGAGTGCTGAGATTAAAGGTGTGTGCCATCACCACCCAGCTACCTTGGACTTTATAAACTGTTCACATAGGGTACACTCAGTCTACAAAGAGACTTTTCTTCTTTCTTCAATAAATTAATCTCAGTTTACAGTAACCTTTTTACTTCATAAAATTTCTATTTTTTAACTAGTATAGTAACATTTAGTTTAAAATGAAGATGTATTATACAGCTGTACCAAAATATTTTCATTATTTTCTACGAGCTTTTTTCTATTTAATTCATTTGGTTTTAAGTTTTGTTTAAAACTTGGCCGGGCGGTGGTGGCACACACCTTTAATCCCAGCACTTGGGAGGCAGAGGCAGGCGGATCTCTGTGAGTTCGAGGCCAGTCTGGGCTACCAAGTGAGTTCCAGGACAGGCACAAAGCTACACAGAGAAACCCTGTCTCGAAAAACCAAAAAAAAACCAAAACTAATATATAGCTGGGCAGTGGTCGCACACGCCTTTAATCCCAACACTTGCGAGGCAGAGGCAGGCAGATCTCAATGAGTTCAAGGCCAGCCTGGTCTACAGAGTAAGTTCTAGGACAGCCAAAGCTGTTACACAGAGAAACTCTGTCTGGGGGTGGGGGTGGAGGGCAAAAAACAAACAAAAAAAACCGTAATGTATAAAAAATTTCAATAATTAAAACATAAGACATACCAGAACTCAGACCTTAGTCTAAGCCTAGACAGGGTCACGGCTATCTGTACCACTGTGCCACCTCTCATATTTAGCCCCAGAAAGGCTTTAAGAATGACATTTCAAGGATGTCAAATATAAAATGCGTGATTAACTGTAGCTGCCACTTTTGAACTGACTCCTCACTGAAGTTTGGGGTTCCTTGACCAGTGTCACCCCATCACCTCGTCACCACATCCCCCTGCTCTCCAGTTTCTCTCCATTCTACCCTGTTTGTATGAAATCAGCGTGTTTACACTCTGCATGAGCTGTGCTGCACCTGTCCCGATGAGCCTGGCTGTTCTCATTTAACACAGTGTCTTCCAGGTTCATCCACATCTCAAAAGGTAGGATTTCCTTTTTTTTTTTAAGACAGACCTAGTATCTCACCATACTTCCTTTGTCCACTTCCCAGCTGATGAACACTCAGATCATTATGTATATTAACAAAATGTAAATAGCGTTAAAATATCTGGGAGCACAGATATCTGATGCACTGATAACATTTCCTGCACATGTGTCCATGGGGCAGGGCTGTGGATCATACAGGAACTCTCACTTTTTGAGGAACTCCCAATCTGCTTCACATGAAGGCTGTACTAAGTCCCATCCCCACCAGCAGTGTGCAAGGGATTCCCTTCCCTTCACACCTTTTTGATAATAGCTGTTCTAGCAGGTACAAAGTGAAAGAGTTAAACATGGGAAAGAGGAACGAGTACCAGCCTCAGGCCCCCCAAACCAGGTCCCCAAACCGTTAACCTCAGCAGAAATATTCTTGTCATATTTCTCGTGGCATCAGCAGAATAACCTTGTGACATTGTCTGGATCTAGCAGAACATCCCGTGGCTATTCTAGGAAGAAAAGCAGCCCCCATGGAAAGTCCCCATAGCTGTACACCCCTCCCTGGTACTGATCTTCAAACTAGCCAATCATGTATTGCCCCGAATGCTATGCTAATTTTGTGGGGTTTGCCTTTAAAAGATGCCTGCAATTGCTGTCCGGGGCTCCTCTCACTGAATAGTGCAGGGGACCCGTTTGTGCAAACGATCAATAAAAGCCTCTTGCTGGTTGCATCGACTGGTCTGGAGTCTGGGTTTCTGGGGCGCCCACCCAAGAGGATAGTACCCTGAGTCTGGGGTCTATCAAAAGTAATATCTCCCTATTTTTGTTATTTCCCTGATAATTAGTGATGTAGAACATTTTCTCAACTACTTAGCAGTTCATATGTTTTTCTTTTGGGACCCCTCTTTCAGGTCACTTGCTCGGATTTTAATCAGGTTACTTGTTTTCTCACTATTAAGTTGTTTCAGCTTCTTATATTTGGGACATTAGCTCCTTCATCAGATGTGTGCCTTGAAAATGTCTTCTCTCTGTCTGGGGATTGTCCCTTTGTTATGCCCAGATCATAGAGACCCCCCAAGTACCACCATGGAGACTGAATCCCATATGTGAAAGCAAAGAGCCTTTATTTCAAGCTCAAGCTTGGTCTCTCCATCTGTCGGATACAGCAGTGAGAGCAGAGAGCCTCAAGCCCAGGTGGGGTAAGGTTTTTATCATAGCAGAGGTTGGGGGTGAGGGGATATCTAGGGTTCAAGATCTTGGTTGGCCGACATTTGTCTAGGGATGTCTTAGCAAAATGGAAATAGGTGAGTGCTAGGCTCAAGGGCATTTGGTGATCTTATCTAATCTTATCTAACAGGTTGGAATGTTTGAAATATCAGGTACTTCCCCTTAGATGCCGGCCCATTCCTGGGTGGTGTCAGTTTATGGTCTTTCTTGCAATCAGGTGTTGGCTTAGAGTAAACCAAAACTCTGTTTTCTGGATGGCCTCTATGAAGCCTGTCGTGGCAACAGTGTAGCCAAGCTGCTGCTTGGGTCGCACACCTTCAGTGTGCTGATGGAGTTGTTTGCTGTGCAGAAGTTTCATACATGTATGTAATGAATTTTAGTCTTTTCCATCCTCCCATTCCCTCCTTCATCCCTGACCCTTGCAGCGGAATACCTTCCTCTTTCCAACATGCCCACTCCGACTCTCATGCCTTCCTTCTGTGTGTGACCCACTGGGAAGCTATCTACTGGACCGAGGACAATGCCATACTGCCCCCTGGCTATGAACTGAACTGCCATTGATGCTCAGAGAGGGGTGGAGACTCATCTGCCCCTCTTCAGTCCACAATGAAATGTTGACTGGTATGTGCATGGTTTCTTCAGTGAAAGTTGTTACCAGCATGCAGACATACTAGGACACAAAAATAATGAGTCACATCTAGGCTACATTTTTCTTTGATGTCAGTTTGGACAGATACTCAATGTTGTAATCTGGCATTAAAGAACTCTCCTCACATCAAAATTGATCCATTAATAGAAGGGTAATTTTCACAGAGTTGCTTGATAGTTTGGAGTCACTAACCTTCTTGTTATCTAACTTGTTTCTAAAGCTATCACACAGGAGAAGTTAAAATCTTTAATGAAACTCGTAAGCATATGGACAGACACTTCTTCACTGTAGCTTGAGTAATTCATCCGACACAACACGTTCACAGAATCACGCAGCTTCCACATGAAGCAACACTGTCCCTTCAGCACTACACTTTCAAGGAGGGTTGAAACCATGAACAGTCATCCTTTAGAAAGAACAGTCTCTCTCTCTCTCTCTCTCTCTCTCTCTCTCTCTCTCTCTCTCTCTCTCTCTCACACACACACACACACACACACACACACACACACACACACACACACACACACACACCACGCACGCATGCACGCGTGCCTCCTGCACTTTCTCTTCCCTTGGTTTCAGTTTACACACAATCACCCACAGCCCAAAAGCACTAAGTGGAAAATCTCACAAACATGTCATAAATTTTAGCTGGCGTGCCACTCCGAGTAACATGATAAGATCTGTGCCACCCGCTCCAACCCACGCAGGATACCCACTGTCCCTTTGCTCTTATATCTGGGCTGTGTGTGCCACCCGCCTGCGTCAGCTACTTTTCCTATTGATGTGACAAAACACCAAAGCAACTTACCGAAGGAAGGGTTCATTTCAGCTCACAGTTCCTCATGCAGTCCTCCAAGGTGGGGAAGTCTCAGTGGCAGGAGTCTGTGGCAGCTGGCCCCATCAAACCCCTGGTCAATGTCTTAGGGTTTCTCTTGCTACAGCAAAACACCATGACCAAAGAGCAAGTTGAGGAGGCAGGGGTTTATTAGGCTTATACTGCACCATTGCTGTCCATCACTGAAGGAAGTCAGGACAGGAACTCAAACAGGGCAGGATCTGATGCAGAGGCCATAGAGGGGTGCTGCTTACTAGCTTGCTTCCCATGGCTTGGTAAACCCACCTTCTTATAGAACCCAGGACCACCAGCCCAGGGATGGCACCACCCACCATAGGCTGGGCACTTCCTCCATTGATCGCTGATGGAATAAATGCCTATAGCTGGATCTCATGGAGGCATTTCCTCATGAGCCGAGGCTCCTTCCTCTCTGATGACTCTAGCTTGCATCAGTTTGCCACACAAAATCACCCTGTAGTCAGCAAGCTCAGCTCCCTAGCTGCCTGTTAACTTCAGTTGGAGACGGCAGCCTGTGGGATGGCGTCATCCGCAAAGTGGGTCTTCCGACCTCAATGAAGCTTCTCTGGGATTGCTTTCACAGCCCAAAGTTCTGTCTCCTCTTTGACTCTAAATCTCACACACTTTATAGCTTTCTCAGTTATCAGATTTATGTCCCGGTATCACAGGGCTTGGGATGAATAACCACAATATCACTTTGATAATGGAGGAAAGCACAAGAGCAATGATGCTTGGAATTTCAGTGCAGGATGTTGTTTTAACTGTTCTGTTATCAGTTATTGATATTAATATCTTAATCTACATAATTCATAAACTAAACTCTGGCATAGTCTTGTATATAGGAAAACACCATAGTTTATACAGGGTCCAATGCTATCTATGGTTTTTATTGGTACCCACTGGGGAGTGTTGGAGCATATGCCCTGTGGTTAATTGGAGACTGTTCTCATTTCTGTCTGAGAGAAAGGGGGCTTACTCAAATCCAGAGATGGCCCAGGGATTAAGAGCATCTGATGCTCTTCCAGAGGAACCAGTTCAATTGCCAATGCCCACATGGTGACTCACAATAGTCTGTAACTCCACTTCCTGGAGACAGAGACCTGATCCTATTCTGACCTCCACAGATACCAGGCACACATGTGGTGCACATACATTCATGCACATATGTAGAATATTATAATAATAATAATTATTATTATTATTATTTTATTTTAAAATTCATCCAGGTTCAGGTGATAATTGACAGACACTTTGGACTTCTTTGGGGACTCTGGGCACTCCTGTGCATTGTATTAGCAACATGTAGAGGTATGTGATTTAAGTTTGTCCCTTAAAAGTATTGACTCCTTCATATCATTGGTTGCTCCTTAGCCTTCTAAGTCTTGATTCTGGTGAATAAGGTATTATCCTAAGAATGGTTTCCCAGGGAAGCACCTAAGCCTCTAATGAGGCTCCTCAGACACCAGTTAGTAGCTTGGTCTTGCCAAGAGTTATGCTGACCATTACAGTAAATCAGCGGATTTTAAGATCAGAGAAGTTGAGAACTAAAGCAACAGGAACCCAGAGTTTGTTTGCACACCAGCAGAGGCGACATTTAAATGTGAAGTCGGTAAGGAAAGGGGAGTGACTAAAATTGAAATAAAAACTGGAATGGCGCCGGGTGGTGGTGGCCCACGCCTTTAATCCCAGCACTCGGGAGGCAGAGCCAGGCGGATCTCTGTGAGTTCGAGGCCAGCCTGGGCTATCAAGTGAGTTCCAGGAAAAGGCGCAAAGCTACACAGAGAAACCCTGTCTTGGGAATAAAAAAAAAAAAAAAAAACTGGAATGGCAGGCCGGGTGGTGGTGGCACACGCCTGTAATCCCAGCACTCGGGAGGCAGAGGCAGGCAGATCTCTGTGAGTTCGAGGCCAGCCTGGGCTACAGAGCTAGTCTAGGACAGGCTCCAAAGCTACAGAGAAACCCTGTCTCAAAAAAAACAAAACAAACAAACAAAAAAAAAAACTGGAATGGAGAAACAGGGCAAGTCTGGTTTTTGGTGTCAGAATAGATGTCTGGACATGATGACAGATTTAGACATTTAAATGAAATGTGAATGGGGAGAGTTTTGTTTTGTTTTGTTTTGTTTTGTTTTGTTTTGTTTTGTTTTGTTTAAAGCTGGCAGTAAGTCCAGGAATTTCTCTGAGTGCCTGGGACTTCCTTTGATCAATACACAGACCCTACATCCTCTCCCTTATGTCTCTTATTACTTCTAAAGATAAACTACTTCAAATAGTTTGGCTTTGTGAGGGGTGTGATGAATAAACATTTTCCTGCTTAACAAAGGTAGAAAATCTCTGGGAAATGATTCACCACTTTAAAGATGGAGAAAGTCTCATGTGTATAAAATAATGTGCTCTAAGAGGGGTGTTCTGTAATTCTGGATGTTGTTCTGCATCTTTACAAGAAGGTGGCCAGCAGACATCTTAGGATGGCTCACCCATGTCCACTCCCAGTACACTCCTACCTGGAGACCCCTGCCATAGATTACATAGGCTGAGTGATGTCTCTCAGCTTCCCTTGGAGACTTTTCTTGACATTTACATGGTTGAGGAAAGTATCATAGATAAATCAACTCATATTGTTCACTCAGTAATGTATTCAACAGTCATTAAATACACAAAAACACTAGATGCAAGATAAGACATTAGATGGACCTGGGATGATAGGCAAGGCAATGCCCTAGCCCCTAAGACTCTCATATCCTGCATTAATGATGAAGTATTTCTATCAAAGAACTCACATTTGTCTTTTCCACCAAAGAAAACACTCTTCTTTGGCTTTGTCAATCTTGGGAGTCTTTGCATTGACCTCTGGCTCCTTTGCTTAAGTCACTGAATCATTGCCCTGTGTGGTGATATATTGTATGCCCTAACAAAGCTTATCTGAGGATCATAGGACAGAGCCAGCCACTAGACTAGACATAGAGGTCAGGCGGTGTTGGCACACACCTTTAATCCCAGCACTTAAGATCTTATGCCTTTGCTTGGGAAGCACACGTGTCTTTAATCCCAGGAAGTAATATGGCAGAGAAAGGTATTTAAGGCATGAGGAAACAGGACCTCACTCTCTTTAGGCTGAGGAGTTCATAGAGGTAAGAACTAGTGGTTGGCTGTTCTGCTTCTCTGATCTTTCAGCTTTCATCCTGATATCTGGCTCTGGGATTTGTTTTTGTTTTTTTTTTTTTTGTTTTGTTTTATTAAAAAACCATCTAAGATTTGAACAACATCTGGCATCCAACTTGTGGGGCACAAATTCACACACACACTCACATAAGCCACTTATCTGTGCCTTTGCAGGCCCTGGCTCAGGCCCAAGCTACATGCGTCTTGAGTCTCCACCCTACATGGGCTGGAGTCCCTAATCTGCTGGCTAAGTTTTTGTTGCAGCCTCTCTGCAGCAAACTCCATAGGTTTTGGGGTGCTCCAAAACCATAGGAGGTAGCCGCTTTCTCAAGCTCTGTTGTGCAGATGGCTGGCTCTTTGGCTTCTTCTCTCCTGGTGGGTTGTGGGCTTTGCCTGGATCCCCATCTTGGGCTGCTACCACACTAGGTAGCTGCCTTGAAACTCACAGCTTCTACTGGTCTATTTAGAAGCACTCAGTCTCACATCTGAATCATCATTGTTGGCACATTTGCTGAGACAATTGGGATTTCTTAAAGGAAGAAATTAGTTTAAATAGAGAGAAATTAGTTAAAAAAGAATTTTTCCACATTAAAAAATTGGGAAACATTTTTACAATGGAGGAAATTTAGTCTCTGTTTGATAACACAATTGATGGTCTGAAAATGGAACAATTAAATGAGAGGATATTAATGTAGATGGGATTTATGTAATGTCAATTATAAATATTATTTGTTTGATCATTTATGTTTAATCATTTAAAAAAAGTTGGTTAATGTGACTGCCAAGATAAAAATTTTAGAAAAACTTGTTAAAACAGATCATAGAGAAATTCACATCAAGACAGAGGAAATTAAAGGTAAACCAATCTCAGCACCGCACTATACAGTTACAGAGAAACAACCTAAGGCTTCCAAATAGCCAACCTTAATCTATCCAGTAACCTTACAGGAACTGCCAAATTCTCAAGTCTGTGTAAGAGCTGGCTGAACTCTCATGCAAATGTTAGATTTGAGGATATTCAAAGAAGTTATAGTGTCATACAGTATGCATTCCCCATTTGTGAAGCAGATATTAAACTTGTGGTCAACTTGTAATAGAATTATCCCGCAAGACTGGAGAGATTTAGTTACAGCTGTCTTAGAAGCTGGTCCCCAATTACAATGGAGGACCCGGTGGGAGGATGAGGCTAAGACCATTGAACAACAAAGTAGGGCTAGAGGTATGGAAATCTTCCAAGATCAACTTCTTGGAGAGGGAGATCATGCTAATGTACAAAGGCAATCTCTCTATGATGGCCACACCCTGACTTTGTGGCACATGGCAGCCTTGAATGTTTGGGCCAGAATTGAAGAAGTAGGAAAGAAAATTGAGTCATTTACAAAAGTTATGCGGGGCCCAAAAGAAGCATCCACAGATTTCCTACAAAGACTGTCCTCAGCAGTAAATAGAATGATATCAAATTCAGAAACTAGACAGATAATAATTGAATCTCTAGCTTTTGAAAATGCTAATGTACAATGCAAAAGGGTAATTAAGCCATTAAATGCAAGATCAGTACCCTTGAAGAAATAGATCCAAGATACAATGAATATTGAATCTCAAAACCATGATGATACTTGGAGAGGAGAGGTGATTTCCAGAGGTTTGAAGAAAAATGGTAATGTCAAAAGTTTCAATTGTGGTAACAAGGTCACCCAAAAGGGACACTATAAACAGGGCAAACCTACAACATTTTTTCAAGGAACAATGGCAACAGAATGTCCCTCCCTTCTGGATTATGCAGAAGGTGTGGCAAAGGCAGACATTTGACTAATGAATGTAGATCAACAAGGGACAAACAAGGTAATCCCTTGCCTTTGCCATCAGGAAACTCCCCAAGGAGCCTCTCGCAGACCCCCATGTCAAATTCTGTTCAGTCCTTTCTGGCCATCACAGAAGTGACCCCTTCTCAGAGAAATTAAAGAAACTAATACCTTCTGTAAAAAAACATACTGCTCGGGGTGATAGAACAGCTAAAGAGAACAAAAAAATTAAGAAAAACCATAAATCAAAATTGATAAAGATTAGATTTGGAAACTCACCAAAGTTAGGGTTGGGGAAGGGTTTTGTTTTTGTCATTTCAAGATCATGAAAACAACCATCTTCAGAGGCAGGCGGATCTCTGTGAGTTCGAGGCCAGCCTGGGCTACCAAGTGAGCTCCAGGAAAGGCGCAAAGCTATACAGAGAAACCCTGTCTCGAAAAAACCAAAAAAAAAAAAAGAAAGAAAGAAAGAAAGAAAGAAAGAAAGAAAGAAAGAAAGGAAGGAAGAAAGAAAGCAACCATCTTGATGAATTTAAAGATCTTTGGACAAATAAGCATCCAAAGAAGATTGGAGAACTACCTGGAAAAAATTACCAAGAAAAGGAATAATCTGACCTAATGTGATCTCTGAAGTCTCCAAAAAGATGATGGGATCCCACAATGATGATTCTACATGGACTATGATAATGTCATTAAGCTGACAAACACCACCCAAAGATCAGTTTTGGACTACAAATTACTCATGACAGTATTGAGATGGCTAGCTGGAATGATCCAGCCTCAAAGACTACTCTAGCCAGGACTTGAGACAAACCCTACACTTTCCCATTATGCAGAGACTGGACAAATGATACAGCTAACTCTCCCAGGACTTGACAATTAACCCAAAAAAATTTTTTTCAGGATTCCCTAAAGATGCCTTCACCCCCAGACAGCAGAAAGTAATTTGAAGAACATGACATCCACATTCCCAAGAGGTGGAATGGGTGGTTTTTGGTCATTCAATGGGTTATGGATAATTATCTTTATTTAGGATGGTTAGATACAAGTTGTTAATTGTTAATGGTCAGGAAAAAAGTTAAACAAATTAAATTAGATTCGAGGTTCTTGTTTTAAAAAAAAGAAAAAAGAGATATACAAATGGTAGGATAAAAGGGTAAATTATTGAATCTACTCTGGAAAAAAGGAGATATAGAAATAAAAGGATAAAAGGGTAGATTATTGAATCTAATTTTAAAAAGCAGCTACTAGTTTTAAGTATTTTATATTGGATTGGATTTTTGTTTATTATACACAAATTTTATATATTGATACAAATTTGAGATTAACTTTGTTAGAAAATACTGTACATATGATTCTAATCTTGTTCAAGGTATTGTACCTATACAGTTCATTTAACAATGTAATGCAAATTGATAGTCCTTGAAAGTTATTATTACCAACTAATTAGTATATAAAGAAATGAAAGTTAGTAGTTAGTTATTACAATCAAATATGTAGTCACATTAGATACGTTTTCAAGGTCAAACAGATATATTTTAGATAGACAGGTCATCTTCAAACACTTCAGAGATCTATAGAATATGGCATTTAAGATGTTTTAATAACATAGGTTTTTTTTTTTATGACAGTGAGACATGTCTGCTCCTGGCAGCACCAAACTACTTCAGAGAAGATGTTGGGTACTGAAGAAACTCCTTATGGAGCTTACTTTCCTTTTGGCAAAAGTCAGCCACTGGGCAAGAAAATGCCCTTGCCTTAACTGCTGACAGTATGCAGTCCAAAATGGACAAGTAGGACACAAAAGAAAGGACAGCCAAACCTTGCCAAGACAAGGCAAAGGAAGGCCCTTTAGAAAATCCTGCTTCACAGAAGAGTCTGTTGGATGTGCTAGGCCTGTAGGCCGAAGATGGATGCCCCAACATTGCAGAGAAATCTTGGGTGACTGTCCAGTCAGCTGTTTCTGTCATTTCTCACATTTTTTGGAAGTCACTTGTTTGCAATACCTGCATACTTAGGTAATATTATTTTCTTCTCAGATCTCTGAGGGAGTTGAAGATTGGATAGAGATTTCTTAGTTAACAAATTCAAAAAAGAAATTCACTAAAGAGGTGTAAAGTGTTTAAGTTTGAAAGGCATCAAAAGACAGTATTCAGTTGGTAATGCAAGTTAGGATAGAAAGTGAATTAGGTACAACATTTTGGACTCACCAAAATAGCATAAATAATAGAGTATTTTCTCTGAATCTGTCAAATGTAAGTGAACTGGACATTATTAATGTAATTCTTGACTGTATATATTGTATATACTTACTGTACTTATTGTATATAGTTTTTCTTATATTAGTTATAACCTTCTTTTATTATTTTAACCAAGAAAAGGGAAATGTGGTGATATATTGTGTACTCTAATAAACTTGCCTGAGGATCAGAAGACAGAGCCAGCCACTAGATTAGACATAGAGGTCAGGCAGTAGTGGCACACACCTTTAATCCTATCACTCGGGAGGCAGAGATACATCTGAATCTCTGTGAGTTTAAGGCCACCCTGGACTGCATGAGACTCACTCAGTCTATAAGAGAAACAGACCCAGGCAGTGATGGCACACACCTTTAATCCCAGAACTTGAGATCTCATGCCTTTGCTTGGGAAGCACACACGCCTTTAATTCCAGCAAGTAATATGGCAGGGTAGAGAAAGGTATACAAGTCATGAGGAAACAGGAACTCACTCTCTTTAGACTGAGGATTTCGTAGAGGTAAGAACTAGTGGCTGGCTGTTCTGCTTCTCTGATATTTCAGCTTTCAACTTGATATCTGGTTCCTTTTTTTTTTTTAATTAAAAGACCATCTAGATTCTAACAATAGCCCTAACAATGCTCCAAAATTATGACTAGTACAGAAGAATATATAGAAATGTTCTATTCTTTTTTCTTTTCATTCATTTAGTTTTCCATTAATGAAAAAATTTAAAACTAACTATGAGCTATTTGGGGACAATCATAATAAATCTTACACAAAGAATATTAGGATCCAAATCAATCAAAATGGTATTTTTATATAATGGAAAATGCAAACAGGCAAATATCCAACAATTTAGTTAGTAAATTATAGTGCATCAACATGACAGAAAACTATTCAGCCCTAAGGAGACCATTAAGGTGACTATGTATGGCATACAGGAAAATGAAACACAAAATAATGAATATATTATGCTTACAGAAAGATACAAACACTTGTAAAATGTTACTTGAAAATAACATGTAAAGTTTTAAGGAGTAATTAAAGTAGTGGAATACTCAATTTTTTTAAATGCTACTAATAGGTTTTTTTTATCTTTTGTTTTGCGGCTTTTTTAAAAATGCTCTAGGTGTGATCTAACTAGCTGCTCTATCAGAATCACTGTCTCTACTTCACGGTCTATGTAACTCAAGGGTTAGGTGCTACTCTCACTGAGCTAGTGTCTAAAACCCTCATATTTTACATTTTATAATTTAAAAAGAAGCAATCTACAACCTTTAAGACTATTTTTTTTAACTTTTTACTATTTTTTGGCACTGTTTCTATACACTGACATATTGACAAGAAGAATAATGCTATGGGAAACATCTTCTTTTTGGTTCAGATACCTCTGACAAGTTCCTTGGACTCTCTGGACTCCGTTCTCTCACTAGCGACAGGAGGTGATGGTAACGGTGCCCATTTCATGTAGTGTCCGAAAGGTCTAAGGAGACAACCCACAGAGCTTGGCCTAGGGTGTGGGCCAGTCATTGCCCGCTGTTTCTTGCCCATACACTTTCAAGAAGGACCTCTAGGTGATGTGACTCTTTCTGACACCCTTCATGTAATTTTGTGGCTATAACATGTATTCTTTCTTAAGTTAATAAACTGATCATTGTAGCTTGAGTTTTCCTGCCTTGCCCACAGTCAGGGCAAATCTTTGTCACCCGCCAGTCCCACACACGCTCAGACCCAACCAAGTAAACACAGAGACTTATATTGCTTACAAACTGTATGGCCGTGGCAGGCTTCTTGGTAACTGTTCTTATATCTTAAATTAACCCATGTCTACTAGTCTATAAGTTGCCACATAGCTTGTGGCTTACTGGTACCTTACATCTCACTTATCATAGCGGCGACTGGCCATGTCTCTCCGCCTCAGCCTTCCACTTGCCAGAATTCTCTTCTCTGCTTGTCCCGCCTATACTTCCTGCCTGGCTACTGGCCAATCAGGGTTTTATTTATTAACCAATCAGAGCAACACATTTGACATACAGAACATCCCACAGCAGACAATTTTTTATGTTTTATTTATGTGTATGTGTGTGTCTGCTTGTCTGTGGGTGCATCATGTGTGTGCAGTGCCCACAGAGACTAGAAGAGGGATCCGACTCCCTAGAACTGAAGGTACAGGCAGTTGTGAGCTGTCACTAAGAACCTGGGTCCTCTGCAAGAGCAGCAAACGCTCCTAACTTCTGAGCCACCTCTCCAGACTCTAGCATTCACTCTTAACAAATGAGTTTCCTGTCAGCTTTTATTCACATCTTTTAAATCAAGCAGCTCTCCAGAAAACATACTCCTTTTTCAACCAGATAATTGTGACTAAAAGTAAAATTACAATGTGTAGAGTCTTGTCTTGCTTGAACTACACTACCTTTAAAGTTTCACATTATATAACCACCCCCATCCTCCATATGAACTTTCCCAAACTTCTATTCCTTTATCTACATGAAATGATTCCAGCTCTCTTTCCCTTTGGTTATATTTAGTTGAAGTCGAATTGTATGTTTCCCTTTAGATTTAAGAAGGACAGACACACCTGATAAACAAGAGTACAAAATAACAGTAATTCAGGCATTAGCCTCATCTTTTGCCAATTATAAAAACTTATCTCAAAATGGATTAAATACTTAAACATAAGACCTGAAACCATGAAACCACCAGAAAAACACACAGGAGGAAGTTTTCAGGACATAAGAATGTGCAGAGCGGTTTTTGTTCAGTTTTGTTTTAAGAAGATACCCAAAGCACAGGAAACAAGGAAAAACAGACAACTGGGATTGCATCACACTGAAAATGTTCTGAACAGCAAAGGAAACAACCAAGAAAGACCACCTACACTTGCAAGAAATTCATTTCAAATGACACTGCCCACCAGGGGTTCATATCCAGAATACGTGAAATTCCAAAACCTTAGTAACAAAATAATAATAATGATCTATTAATAAGTGAGCAATAGACCTAAACAAACATTCCTCAAAAGACATAAGATAGCCAAGCAGTTCATGCAAAATGCTCAGTGTCTCTAGTCATTAGGGAAACCCAAGTCAAAACCATAATGAAATATCACTTCATCCCAATAAAAATGGCTGTTAAACAAAATAAAGGCCAGGTGGTGGTGGCACACACCTTTAATCCCAGCACGTGGAGGTAGAGGCAGGTGGATCTCTGAGTTTGAGGCCAGCCTGGCCTACAGAGTGAGTTCCAGGACAGCCAGGACAACACAGTGAAACACTATCTCAAAAAAATAAAATAATTAAATAAATAAGCAGCAAGCATTGGTGAGGATCTGGAACTAACAGGATCCTCACAGATTACAGAGGGAGTAGAAACTAGAACAGCACAGTGGAGAACAGCATATATTTTCTTTAAAACAAACAAACAAACAAAAAAACAATAGAATTATACAGCATGACCCAGCATTCCCACTTCAGGTTACAGACCCAAAAGAAATGAAGACAGTATGCTACCAAGACCCCTCTCCTCCATGTTTATTGTAGCTCTCTCCACAATCGCCAAGATAGAGAATCAATCTAAATGCCCATCAAGTAATGATTGGCTAAAGAAAATGTGGTGTATCTATGTCTCAGAATACAAGTTAGCTATAAAAAGAATGAGATTCTGCACTTTGCAAATCACTACGACAAATGAAATAACCCAGATCTGGAAACTCGACTATGGCGTGATCTCACTACATATAGACTCTACAGCGTTGACCTCATAGAAGGTGAGGGTGGAATGGTGGCTGTCAGAGGCTGGGGCGAGCACTGGGAGGGGAGAGATTGGAGAGAGGCCCATGAGTGGGTGCCAGGCAACAGTCAGGAGGAAGACTGTCTGGTGTGCAATGATCTAGGTAGCGACAGTCTACTGTATAATTCACAACACTGGGAGGAAGCAGTTTTCACAACAAAGAAATGATGAAATGCCCGCAAAACAGGTGTATCTAACCTGATTTCAACATCATGCAAAATGCATGCATGGGTTGAGATGCCGAGTGGCATCCCATGATTACAACCGAGCCTTAATGTTTTGATTCTAAAAATTTAAGATTAATTCCTCTCTCACTCCCAGAGGCATATGTTATTGTATGTTTAGATGTTATCTTTGGAAGAACTCCATGCATTTTCAAGTAGAGCTCTATTTATGGACATGTGTATCCGATTTTAACCTGAGTTGGAACATATTAGAGACACTGTGCTGCAAGTTGCTTATCCACGCACCATAAAGATTGTTTCACATCAACACAAACAGTGCTGTAATTTTTGTTCATAGCTATATAATTTCCCATGGTGTTGAGAAAGCCTAGCTTTTCTTACTAGTCCCATATACACATTCATGTAAGATTTTTTATGTTTTGGGCTAGAGAGAGAGCTCAGAGGTTAAGAGCACACACCACTCTTGCAGAAGACCCTATTTGTTCTCAGCACCCACACTGAGTGCTTCACAATGCATGTAACTCCAGATCCAGAGGATCTAACACACTTCTCTGGCCTCCACAGGCATCTACGTACATGTGCACATACCACTACACACACATGCACATAATGTAAAATGAAATAAATCTTTAAAGAAGGATTATTTTCTCCTTACATTATCATAAACATGCTGTAATTGATATCCTTAGCTCTCCATGTGTATTATATTTAATGGCATATATACCTCCAGACAAATAATTTGTGTTCTCCTTTTTCCACATACCATATATTTTGGAAGCTTTAGAAACTCACTTTAGTTTTGCTATGATAGATAAACCACAATAGATGCCCTTAGAAACACAGGTGTCATTGGAAAGTGTCATTTTGAGTAATTGTGATTCTAGTCATTGTGTGCACAAAATGCATTAGAGCTGTCTAGACAAAGCGTCCAGCAGGTTTCAGAATTCTACAGAACCAATGAAACAAGAAAACAAGAAACAAGAGAGAAGATACTAGCAAACCCTTCAGTCTGGGTGCTCCAGTGTTGTATCTGGAGCTGTCAAGGGAGGAAACTGGAAGTCAGCGTCCTTGTCAGGAAACGTGTAAGAGTGTCTGTAAAGTCCCTAGAAAGTCAGCTGCTGCTCAGAGCATGCATGCGTCAAGTGAATGTGTCACACTGTCCCCCAGAGGTGACACATGCTCGTGGAATGTGTCTTCTGCAAGCTCCTCATGTGTCCAGGGTCAGCAAATTTTATCTGGCAATCACAGTTTGATAGAGCATCCGTTCTGGTGTTCACTTCCTCTGCATCCTGCAACTGTGTCAAGGAACAGCTCCTTGTTGACTCTCACGAGTCTTTCAAAACGTGTGTTTCCATCAGAGGCTCTGTCACCAACACCCCCTAAGAACTGAATTCCGGGGTTTAGCTGTGCAAACGAGGACAGGAAGTCCTAGGACTCTAAGTGAGAGCTGCCCTGGCTTCATGGTGCCAACAGTTCACTTTTCTAAGGACAAGTTCACTTGTTCTAATTTGTTCCTCTCAGATAATATGCTTGCATGTTAATAAAAGTGAAATTGAAGGTTCTTTTTCAAGGTTTCATTTGTTTATCAGCTTATCCATTCTCGAATTGCCTAAGGCCCAGAAAGAGGCAGAAAAGCAAAGGCTTGCCGGGCTCTTCCTGCCAGAGCTGAGATTCCATGGTGCGTTACTGGTGACACTCGATGCCAACAGAACCTGCGAACCAAACCAGCATTCCATGGTCCAAAGTCTCACTTCTTTCCTTTTAAATGACCAGCATCACTGCACAGAACAATGGGCAGGCCAGATTTCTGCAGCATTGCATCCATCCCTCATTCAAGACCACTGTGAGGTGATCTGTATCATCTTGAGAAAGTAAAAACAGTGAGTGAGTCATAGATTCAGGAGGCACACGGCATGCCACTCCATCACTCAGACCAAAGGAAATGTCTCTCCCAGCTGTGAGATTATGCCACATTTTAAATTGAAACTCACCCATCTAGTGACTTTTCTGATTCTCTAGTATTTTCTCATGCACTTGGATTATAATCCTGAGCCACTCTGCTGGCACATGTTCAAATATTGGTAGTTAATTGGGGTTGGGGTTGTAGCTCAGTTGGGAGGTTGCTTACCTAGAGTGCACAAGGCCCTGGGTTCAAATCCCAGCACAGCATAAACTGGATATAGTGGTGCATGCTGTAATCATAGTACTTGGGCCTTGGAGTAGGAAGATCAGAAGTGCAAGGTCATCCTTAGGTACACAAGGAGTCTGACACCAGTCTATAAGCTACAGAGGGAGGTTATCTCAAGCAAACAACAACCTTTTAAAAATTAGGATTATTAGTGATTTTTAGTGTTTAATTGATTTTTTTCTGCATGTATGTGTGTGCCCCACATGTGTGCCTGGTGCCATCAGAGGTCAGAAGAGGACATCACAGGCCCCAGAACTAGAATTGTAGGTGCTTGTGAGCCACCATGTAGGTGCTGAGAACCAAACCTCAATCCTCTACAATAGCAGCACGTGCTCTTAACCGCTAAGCCGTCTCTCCAGCCTCCCAAACTCTTTATTTGATAGAACATTTCCTAATCCAAGAAGTTGTCAGCTGAATCAAAATACATGAACCCTGGACGTAAGCTCCACCCACACAGTTTCGCTTAAAATTGTAACCATTGCTACTAAAATCAACCAGAAGACAGTAGCTCAAAGAAGCGACAGGGCACAATGTTCCGTTGAAATGCTGACACGATTCTTCTCTTCCCAGAGGCCTTTTCCTTGACACAGCGGCTCCATTTTACCCAGAGTGGCTTCAGACTCCCAGCGTTGGGTGGAGAGATGGTGCAGCTGTCTAAAGCTAGGCTCGTGACCAAACAGAACTTTAGCTGACCCCAGCACACAGACCCCAGAAACATAAAACTATTTTCATTAAAATGATTGTATTCTTTCTGTTGCAACAGTACCTCCTGAACTTGCTATTTGGTGTGTGTTCCCATGACCCTTACACATCTGCAGGTACTGTGAAAAACAACAGATAAAGAAAAGACCCACTTTCCTTGAAACTGGCAGCTTGTAATTTCAAAAAGAAATGGCTCCCTGATCCTTGAGAAGACTGCAAGAAGTTGTTTCTATCAACAGTCATCTAAGGCAGGTGCCTCTTTGGCTATGACAGTAAAGAACAGTCGGTGGGTGTCTTGTGGGAGCCCATTTTCAGGTTTCCTAGTGGCTTTACCCAGCAGGTCCGCACAAAGAGGATGATTGGACTCCGGGCCTGAGTGCAGGTGTCTGAGATGGTCTGCATGTGGCTGTGCTGGGGGGAGGTCTTTTGTGCCACTCCTTGGCATCTCTATAAAAACCCTGGGGCAGAGACAATCAGGGCCCGTTGGAATAGGTTTCAGGCCCTCTCAAGGCTATCTCGTATTTTCTATCTGTTTATCTCCGCACTCTAATTCTTTCTATCTAATATTTCCTGCTGCTCGCACTCAAGAGCACTCTGAGGAAATGTGGGGGTGGTGGGTAACCTCCCTCTCCCCCTCACCCCACCCCCTCCCACACGCAGTGACTCATACAAGACTAGCAACTGAAATTCCTATGACTAGAATAAGTTGATGAACAGTGGTAGTTCATATCATACATGCATGGAAATCTACAGGATGCAGAAACACCTCATGAAGCCTCTTTTCCCATCACTCCCCAATGAATAAATTAAAAGACCTCACAAAGAATGAAATCACAGCTCTAGTTTCTTTTATTCATTTTTTTTTTTTTTTTGAGATGTCATTTCACTACGAAGTCCAAACTGGCTTTGAACTTGTAATCCTCCTGCCTCAGCCTCCCAAGTGCTGAAATGAGAGATGTGTATCAACACGCCCAGCCTAAATTTTAAGTTAACAGACTCACAAAGTAGACTTCAAAATCAAATATTATTTCATTTTAAATTTGTCAATCATTTCATTTAAAAATTTAATAGACTTAAATTATTTTAAAAATAATCAATTTTATTAGTATCTGATAACAATTTGTATTATGTTTATTGTTTACATTTTATAAATCTATAATTTACCTGATATGCCTTTTATGTGAGATATATTAAATATGTTGCTTTAGTGATTTGTATTTTAGTTATAAGATCTAGAAATGTAATACCATCACTAATTATTATATATTCGTGTTATATGAAGAGACACTGAACACGGCATTGCTCATTTAAAAGCACTATGTGTGGTGGTACACACCCGTGGTCCCAGTACACGGGAAGCTAAAGCCGGAAGATGGCAAGTTTGAGGCCGGCTGGGGCTCCATAGAAAGATATCATCTCAAAACAATCAAATAAACAAAGTATCCTGATCTTCATGCATTGAGCACATGCTTCAGTATGGTTTGGAATGCTCAAAGCAAATCTGGGGAAATGGAGTCAGATTTAAAACATGAAATCAAGAAATGGAAAAGGTATAAATCTATCAGAATTTCCTGTCCAATCATGACTGAGAAACTGGTATCTGAATAGTGTTTTGAATACAAATAAATATATAGAATTGAACAAAATATTCAGATGGACTGTTTCAGATGATGGACTGACGCCTATATGGTAGCACCAAGATCCTCAGAACAAGAACAGGTCTTCTAAGAATGGAATAAATTGATGCAATTGGACTCAGGTGGGTGCTAGCCACCCACAGGCTAGTCTGGGTCCTCAAGGCCTGAGCTGGAAGAAAGACAACCACGGCACTGGGTCAGTGGGTCCCATTATGATGAGCAAGTATGAGGTACAGAAACAGGACAGAAAGAAGCAGAGCGGTCCTTGTGCTGTGGAAAGAGATGGAATGGAAGAAGTGAAGGGGGTGAGGAGCAGGCTGGTGTCCGGAGGTCTGCTTGTCACCCAAGGCCATTAGTGACATCCAGGCCAGGGCTGCAGCTGGGGTCCATGTCTGGGTCCGTGGTCCTACTACAACCAGGGTCTGTGTGGACATCCATGGTCCATGTTCCCACCAAAGGCCACAGAAGCCGAGGATCTAGGCAGCAACCTGTGGCCTTGTTGGCGTCCGAGGGCCAGACTGCCACCAGGGCCATCTTGATCTGAGGGGCCTGGAGCCATGGTGTCGTCCAGGCCCAAGCTCCACCAAGAGACTTGTCTGTGTCTATGGTCCTGCACCAGCTGGGGTCTGTGTTGATGTCTGTGGCCCATCTCACCTCAAGGGTCCAAAGGAATCATTGTTGGCATTCAGGCCCGCCCCTTGGGGACCTGCCCAGCGTCCTGACATCATCTTACGTTAAGCCCCCTTTAAAAAAAAAACTCTCCCCCTTCTTCTTCCTCTCTCACTCACCATGAAGTAGTGCACACCTCCTCTCTCTCTCTCTCTCTCTCTCTCTCTCTCTCTCTCTCTCTCTCTTCTCTCTCTCTCTCTCTCTCTCTCTGTCCTCCCATTCCTCTTAATAATAAAACTTTCCATATGGATGCCGTGTCTGCATGCCGTGAGTAACTTTCCACTGTACCACTGCCCTCATGCGTGGGGTGCCTCTGTCTCCCTCACACACCATGCCCCTCGGCTCCACCTGCCAAGGTTTTACAAAAAGCATGCAAGATGAAATCAAAGGGCCATGCAGGACCTGCCCCACCCTGCCCCTCACTGGACACTGCAGCAAGAGAGCTGGCCCCAGCCCTCATGGGAGAGCTGCCTGCTCCATTCTCCCTACACTCGGGAGAGATGGCCCCACCGCTCACCACTGGTGAGGGAGAACCAAGTCTGAGGGCATGAGCGGGGAGGGGAGCTGACTCCACCCCTCACCTGAGGAGGGCTACCCCAAAGGCCCAGACTGACCAGCTCAACTACCACCCAGTCCCACAGCCCCACCTGTGATGGGTCCACCCTAACATCTACCCCATGTAGAACCTACTAGAGCTTGTGAAGGGACTGGTCCTGTGGAAGGATACCCACAGGATCTCCATGATGACTGGAGGCAGCCGCAGGATATCCCAGAGGAGTTCTGGTGAGGATCCAGGGATGATGGTGAACCAGAAACCAGAGGCCTTGAACCAGACCAATGACTCACCACGACGAGCACTTGCTAGTAAAGCTGATTGGGACACACCGCACCAGGATGAGTGAAGAGGTGTTAGAGAGGCAGGAAGGACAGGAGAATGAAGAGGGTTTTTTGGTTGGTTGGTTTGGTTTGGTTGCTTGGTTTGGTTTGGTTTTAAATTTCTTTTGTGAGGGCGCTGCAGGGGTGAGGGGAGGCTATGGGGGACAGGGAGGTGAGCGGAATTACGGTGCACGATGTGAAACTCCCAAAGAATCAATAAAGAAATTATGTTAAATTTAAAAAAAAAGAAAGAAAGAAAGGATCAAACAAGGTGAAGCCACCGCCATGCGGCCATCGGACTGGGAGGCACTGGGAGGCACACTCCGGGGTGAAGGCAGGAAGAAGCCAGAAACCTAGCAGTGTGGCCAAGTCCGGGAAGGGGATGCTCACGTTCAAAGCACCTGAACTCCCGAAGACTACAGTCAGGGTCGGGGGGAGGGGGGGGGGCAAGAACCCAAAACAGCTTGCCCACACAGCTTCCATGACAGGCTTACTGGCAATTACCACCCAGTGCCCAGGAAAAGCCATAAACTGGCACTTCCCAGGAACAGGCCAATCAGCAGCCCAGGGGAAAATACCTAACATTCCAACCATTATATCACCAGGTGCCCTTTAGCCCAGCACACACCTATTTCCCTTTTACCAAGATAACCCTAGATAAATGTCAATCCTGGTCCTGAACCCTGGAAATCCCCTCACCCCCAACCTCTACTAAGATAAACACACACACACACACACACACACACACACACACACACACACACACACCTGCTCGGGACTCTCAACTGTACCCTGCACCCCTGAGGTGGGCACACAGCTCAGCTTGCTTGAATAAAGCTTTGCTTTTGGATACGGATTTGGACTCCTTGGTAGTCTTTGGGGGGGGACCCCACGATCTGGGCATTATGTAAGAAAGGAGCTGAGGGGCTGGAGAGATGGCCCAGTGGTTAAAAGCACTTGTTGCTCTTGCAGAGGACCTGGGTTCGGATTCTAGCACCCACATGGTGCCTCACAAACACCTGTAACTTCAGCTTCAGGGGACCCGATGTCATTAAAATAATAAAATAAAAATGTTAAAGGTTACACACTGCAAAACACAGTGTCCCCATGGAGACAAAAATGAAAGTATAATTAATAAACAAGAGAAGATAAAATGCAAATTTCAAACTAATCAATTTAAAAGAACAAAAAAGAAAAAACAAATTAGCAGAATAAAAGGAAAACGAACAGCAAAATGACAGATTTAATCCAAAGTAACCAGTAACTGTGCTGAGTAGACACAAACACTTGAGGTGAAAAACAGATGTAATTAGATTGGGGTTTTTTGTTTGGTTTCGTTTTTTTTTTGTTGTTGTTGTTGTTTTTGTTTTTGTTTTTATTTTTTTTGTTTTTGTTTTTCAAGACAGGGTTTCTCTGTGTAGCTTTGCGCCTTCCCTGGAACTCACTGTATAGCCCAGGCTGGCCTTGAACTCACAGAGATCCACCTGGCTCTGCCTCCCAAGTACTGGGATTAAAGGCATGCGCCACCACCGCCCGGCAGAAAGTGGAATTTCTAAACTTTCTGTTATTTTGAGATAGAGTCTCACTGTGTAACCCAGACTAGCTTCAAAAGTCCAATGCTCCTGCCTCACACTCCTGAGTGCTGGGGTCAGGTCAAAGGCAAGTATATGCCACCCTACTCCACTTAATCTTACTGATTCTAAAAACTAAATTACCTACATCTGTCTCCACCCATCCTTCTTACTAATTAAAAAGAAAAGGAAATACTTTATTAACTTACTAGTTAATCTTTATTCATTTACTAATTCATTTACTCCATTAATTCTTACTAATTAAAATAAAGAAGCACACTTCTGAGCAAACCGAGTCTCTCTCCCTGTGCTTTGATTTGTAGCCTTCAAATGACCCTGCTGCCAAGTCTCTCACTGCTGTTCTTGGGGTCTTGACAACTTCCTCTCTGCCTGTAGTCCGGCCTCCCCTCTCTCCTCACGGCCAGACCTCCTAACAGTCCTCACTGGAGGGTGATTCTGAGGGAGGTGACCCTGAGGGATTCAGCGAAAACTTCCAGCTTCCTGAGCACATGTTTTGAGCCGCCATATAAACGAGAAATAAAATTCTATTGTCCTCAAGCCACAAAGTCTTCGTGCTTATGTGATCCATGGCTGATTTGACCTAGCCACACTAAGGCGGGTGCCATTTTAACCTTCCATCCCGTGTTCGATATCCTTCTCTGCTTGAAATGCTTGAAATGCTTGAAATCCATCCCTACCTTGCTCTTGCCTGTTACCCTCACCCTCTGAGACCGGGTGGATGTTCACATCTCTCCCAAGTGCCTACGCTGATCCCTGGGCCCGTGAGCATGTTACATGCAGCCTTTGAGGAGTTACTAGGCTTAAATGAGGCCGTGAGAGTGAAGGTCCTTGAGCCCGATGCCCTTAGAGAAAGAGGGCGAAGCATTCCAGCTCCTCACTGAAGACATGTTGGAAGACTGTCCGGGGCCATGACAAGGCTCTTTCTAGGGACCTTGTTCCCAGCCTCCAGAATGGGATTACTTGTCACTAGTTCTGTGGGACCTTGTTATTAGTGGCCTGAGTAGACTGGCACACCTCTGGCACTTCTGTTACCTCCACAGCCCTTGACTCCTTGGCTTTTTTAGTTTTGACTTTTAGAAATAGAAACAGTTGTTGTTTTTGTTTTTTAAATCGCAATTGTGTGTATCTGTGTGATGATCAAGTCAGGCTAATTTACATATATCTGTCACTTCAAGTCTTTATCAATTCTTTGTGCTGAGAATTAAATCTCCCATCAGCCTCTCTGACTTTGAATTTGAATGGAGAGAGCCTAAACCCTTGCAACATCTCACCCTCTCAGCCCCATTCAATGGCCTCCTTCCTGTCGCGCACTCACCATGACCCAGCACCTGACTCAGGACATTCATACAGGGAAACTTTCCATCCAGCCTAAACACGCAGGTTTCTGTCAGTCTTAGTGGCCATCCTTCACCGACTCACCTGACTATTACATGCCTTCCCAAGACACAGTTATTCAACAAGTGATAAATACTGTAGCAATTTCACCTTAACAATTTAGTTATCTCTTTCTCTTCCTAGATTGAGATCTTGGAATCTACATACTAACCTGAGGGAATACTCATTGCATGCATGAATGAATACTCCCTCCAAATAACGATTTCATAAACTGTTTTCAACCAATTTTCCAAGTCAGTATTTGTAGGTAAGATTAACGAATGTCTTTATGCCTATACCAACAAAAGAGCTGTTCCTTTTGTTTCCACACTGGGTATTTAAGCTTATAAGAATAACTGGTGTTTGAGATTAAAACTGGAGTTGGATTTTACTATTTGGGTAAGTTGGTGAACAATGAAATCAAATAAACACACATGTTTTGTGGCTTGAACACAGGAGTTCATGTCTTGTTTACATAATAGTTCACAACAGGTGTTCAGGGCAGCTGGGCCTCCAGGACTCCAGGCTGCTTCCAATGCCTCACCTGCATCCCGCAGGACAGGGCGGGAGAGGAAGAGTGTGTGTTTCCTAAAATGCCTTGGATCAGAAGTGCTGTAGA
Source organism: Peromyscus leucopus (assembly GCF_004664715.2). Classification (NCBI taxonomy): domain Eukaryota; kingdom Metazoa; phylum Chordata; class Mammalia; order Rodentia; family Cricetidae; genus Peromyscus; species Peromyscus leucopus. Next base: position 20,559,285 of record NC_051075.1, read on the forward strand.
CAGCTCCTGCCAATCTATGGCTATGTAATCCCTATGCTACGAAGAAGGAAAGAAGAACTCTGCGGGCAGTGTCCTCTGCGCCCGTCACCCACTTACCCTCCCTCCCACTCTGTCTTCTTCACTCTGTTTTTGAACACGTGATAATGGCATTCCAGTGTGAAATAAGATCATATAGGATGGTGCTTTTAAATTTCTTTTTTTCATATTGATAGAGGCTTTTAAACTTCTTCTTTTTATATTGATAGAGGTGATGGGACCCCAATTTTCTCCCAGGAATTTTGTTGAGAGGTAAGGGCCCTGGGAAAAGGTGAGTGAAAGGATACAAAATTTCAGTTACATGGGAGGAATATGGTCAAGAAATTTGTTGTAGATATTTGTCACTATCATTAATAATAATATGTGGTATAATTGTAAATTGCTTAATAGATTTTCAGTGTCCTCACAAGAAAAGTACATATGGGGCCAGGCCTGATTTAGACATTCTGCAATGTCTAAATGTTGTACATCATAAATAAATATAATTTAACTCAATTAAAAAAGTGTTCTGAAAAAAGTCCATTTACCTATTTCTGCCATGTGATAGGACAGAAAGATGTCCCCTATGATCTAGGAAAGAGGCCCTTGGCAGACAGACACAGTATTCAGAGGACTGAGCAGACGCTATAACAGGCTGCTCAGTCTTCTCTGAGAGATCAGGCCTCAATTTCAGTTTCTTCAGACTAAGCAAGCAGTTTCTGAGGAGGCCACAAAGGACAATCAATGTCCAGCAGCCCTGACAGCAAGGATGAGGAGGCCTGGTACCTGCAGTCCAGGCCTGAGCCACAAACAGCTCAAGGTGATAATCAAATAAGGACAAAGCCTGAGACTTGTCCTGGCCTGCCCAAAAATGGAAAAGCTATAACCTTAAACGGCTTCTGACTAGCCTTAGCCAATTCGAACACACTAATATGATTGCCATTTGCTTAAGCCAATCATATTTAAGATGACTTAACTACTCTAGGACCTCCCCTTGGCTGTGCTTAAAAAGGAGCCTGTGAGCTCCTCCCAGGGTCATCGCCATTTTGCCTTTGTGTAGGATGGTCGGCTCCAGTATGCTGGAATCTTTCTTGAGATAATAAACACTCTTGTTGGTTGCATACGTAGATGGTGGTCTTTTGTGGGACTTCTCCAGGACCCGAACAGTCTCTGCTAGAGTTTTGTATCAGCTACTTTTCTCATTGCTGATGTAAAACAGCCGACAGGAGCAGCTCCAGGAGGGAGGCATGCCTTTGGCTCACAGTTTCGGAGGACTCAGTCCATCATGGCAAGAAAGGTGTAGCAGTAAGGCCCTGGGCTCAAGGTATCAAAGCTGCCCCTTCTCACATTTGACAGACCAGGAAGCAAAGAATGGGACTGGAAGTCTAAGTGGGTAACCCCTAAAGGTCACCTTCAGAGAAGAGGCCATGACCGGGCAGAAGACACCAGAGTCGCCACTGCCACCAGTGAGGCCCACTCACTCATTCGCCTGGCCCCCCGCCCCGTTCACCATGCAGCCTGCTTCTGCAAAGCAGTACGATCGAAGGGACTATGTATTCATTGAATTTTGTGTTGAAGACAGTAAAGATGTTCATGTAAATTTTGAAAAATACAAACTTACTTTCAGTTGTCTTGGAGGAAGTGATAATTTTAAGGCATTTAAATGAAATTGATCTTTTTCACTGTATTGATCCAAATGATTCCAAGCATAAAAGAACGGACAGATCAATTTTATATTGTTTGCGGAAAGGAGAATCTGGCCAGTCGTGGCCCAGATTAACAAAGGAGAGGACAAAGCTTAATTGGCTCAGTGTGGACTTCAACAATTGGAAAGACTGGAAGGATGATTCAGATGAAGACGTGTCCAGTTTTGACCGTTTCTCTGAGATGATGGATCACATGGGTGTTGATGAGGATGTAGATTTACCAGAAGTAGATGGAGCAGATGATGATTCACAGTGTTGATGAAAAAATGCCAGGTCTGGAGTAAGGAATGTTGTCATCGCCTGGATTTTGTGAAAGTGGAATAACTTCTGCAAGATTTAATAATTGAGAAAATTCCTGAGTCGGCAGCTCTAAAGGCAGGTGGTGTATTTGCCTCCTTTAACCCATTTTTTAACCTGTTTTTTTTTTAAGGCTTCACTGAGGGTTGATAATGTACCATTGTATGGGACAATGTAAGTCAGCTAAGGCAATATCCTTATGCATGAACATTTCCCAGGATTCCATGAAGCAGTTGAGATCCTAGGCAATTGACACAGCAGCTCTGATGAATAAACACATTTTACCTAAGTCTTCTTTCTGTAACAGTTACTTACGTGTTAGGAAGCTCTCGGCTTAGAGAAGAGAACAAGTTTTAGATGCTAGACCATGGGCTTGAAGGGGCTGAGACAAATTGGCTGACATCTTAACCTGATACCCTGCCATTCCTCCAGTGTACCTTTCAGAATTATTCCACTAAAGTTTATTTTTCAAAAAAATGTACTTTACATTATTGTATGTGATCACTTGTCAGTGTGAGGTGTATTTTAGCTAAAACTAGTGAATGCCCTAACTTAGATGGTTCTTGAAGCCTCTACATTTGGTATGTTTGGACCTTGAGCTCTTACATCTCTTAGCATGGAGGAGGAAGAAAGCTGTACATTGTTGCTTGAGAGTCTGTACATTTTAGACCAGATCTGTATTTGCACTGTCAGTATGAGTGGAAAATGTTAATACACTACTGGATTTTTTTATTTCCTGTTTTGATTTCAGCTTATGCCCTGGCTGGAAAACCTCAATTTATGTTCATGACAGTGGGGATTTTTTTAAATGTCTGCATTCTTTCTAATAAACTGTTGGAAGATTTAAAAAAAAAAAAAAAAAAAAAAAGGCCACCTTCAGTGACCCACACCACCAGGAGAGCACCACACCCTCAAAACAGCACCACCATCTGGAACAGCTGTTTGAGCACATGGTGGGGGCATTGCAGATCTAAACCACAGCAACCATTCATCTTGGATTTACAAGATTTACAATTTATACACATACATTTCTGTCATTTAAGAATTTTTCATGGAAGTCTTTTCTTGTCCTATTTTCCAAAATATAAAAAAGGAAGCGTATTTGGGAGACTCATTCGCGAGTCGCATAATCTCTTCCAATGAGAGTTTCTAAGAACTAAAGGCTGATGTACTCTGCAACAAATTCATTTCTAATTATTTGTAGGCTGGCTTCCTTTCCTGCCTGCTCCTTAGAATAGTATAGTCTTGTGCTGGAAGTCACTGCTCCCTTTCCTGGAACCAGCAGGGGATCAATCGCTGTCACAGGCTGAATGACTGGCTTCTGTCACTCCTACCAGAGGAGCCTCTCCTTGAAGCGCTCTACACAAGTGAGAGAATTGCTTTGTCTCTGACCCCTTCAGGACTCAGTGGTGATGCTGCCCCCTCAGCCAGCTCCAGGGCACTGCAGTTTCCCTGTGGTTTCACCAAATCCCATCCACAACCTTGTAAATTATTTCATTACACTTTCCACAACTCACACAATCTTATTTCTCTCCAGGACCCTGATTTCTCAAAGTGATGTCACAGAGTTCTAACACTAAAACAGAAACTAGAAATTTCCTGGAAAAAAAAAATTCATCTATCAAAATGTTACATAAAGTGTGATTAAGCACCACTGCCTCAGGCTATGCAGATAAGCTGCGTTTGCCAAATACTCCAACCCCAGAACACCTCCCAGTATTTTCCTGGCATCTGAGAACCAGCATTTGTTGTGATACAGCTCGAGAGAGGCCTTGGCAAGTTTGAGCCAAGGAGACACGCCATGAGGGTGGTGTCAAGGGGGGCATGGTGGAAAGTTACTCACACCATGCAGACACAGCATCCACATGGAAAGTTTCATTGGGAGGAAGAGGGAAGGAAAGGGAGAGAAGAAGAAAGGGAGGGAGGAGAGAAGGGAGAGTGCATGTTACCTCGTGGTGAGAGGGAAAAGAAAGAGAGAGAGAGAGGAGAGAGAGAGAGAGAGAGAGAGAGAGAGAAGGGGGAGGAGTCCTTTCTTAAAGGGAACTTAGGATGGCATCAGGACACTGGGCGGGCCGTGATTATCTGCTTATTGGCCAGGATTCCAAGAAGTGGATCTAAATGCTAACAGTGTTCTCCGTACACATGAGAAAAATTCAGATAATAGAAAGACACAGGTGGTACTGTAAAACCTCTTAGAATGTGTCAGTGACTTTTCTGTTGGCTGTGCTAAGATACCATGACCAAGGAAACTTGCAGAAGAAAGGGTTTATTTGGGGCTTATGGTTCCAGAGGGTGAGCCCATGATTGTCATAATGGGAAGCATGGCAGCATGCAGGCAAGCTTGGCACTGGAACAGTAACTGAGATCTTACATCTAATCCACAAGCAAGAGGCAGAGACAGAGGCTAGGGCTGGCATGGGCTTTTGAAACCTCAAATCCCTTCCTCCTCCAACAAGGCCACACCTCCTAGTCCTTCCCAAACAGTTCCACCAACTGAGGACCAAGCATTCAAATATATGAGCCTATAGGGACTGTTCTCACTCAAACCACCACATTTCACTCCCTGACTCCCATGGGCTTGCAGCCATATCATAATACGAAAGGCAAATTCAAAAGCTGTGGTGAGCCACAAGGAAATGATATAGGGGGTCCAGCTGTATATAATAAGCTATACTTTGACTGATCAAGGGTCCATCAAATGGGAAGCCATTTATCACTGAATATTTGGTGTTATACAGGTTTAATATTCAGCTGTGCCTTGCTATGAATTTCTTGTGGGCCCATATATTACTAGACCATTTGTCAAACAGTTCAGCTTCTCAGACCTGCTGAACCTCCAGGTAACTAACTCCCCGGCTGAGCCTAGGAGACAAACAGGCTGTAGATGCACAGCTTTGATTCTTGTGCAAATGAAGCTCAGACCATCCCCTTCCCTCAGGCCTAGGGGCATGGCAGAGAGATTGACTGAGGACAGTAGGGTTTTTTGCATAACCAGGTGGAGTAAGGACTGGAGAGGAATTCCACAGGCAGACACAACCTCATGGCCAGAGAGAAGAGAGGAAGACTCAGATTCTGTAGAGGGTAAAGCAGATCTCTTGTAGAGTTTATCAGGGCCAGGGGTAAGGAGCCAGGAAGGATAGATGGAGGATGAAGGAACAGAGGACGACGATGAGACCAAAAGCATCTTAGTTATGGCCAGAACTGTGAGGGGACAGAAAAAGTAGGTACAGAGAGGAGCTGAGACTCAGGGCGGAACTGAAGCTGTGTAGACAGAGTTTCGTCCTAGAGGAATAAAGTAGACGGACAAATAGCACAGAGTGCATACACTCCTTTCCCTCAGTTACCCCATGCTGCGCGTCTTCCCCAGGACTCTGGGAGGAATTTTCTCAGGGTTGGAACTTGGGAAAATTTCGTTAAAAAGCCCCCATAGTCTTTCACAGTCTCAATGTAGTTTCAAAGTTCAAAGTTTCTTCTGAGTCTTAAGGCAATCTCTTAATTGTAAACCCGCGTAAACACAAAAGCGAACTACAGCCAGGCATGGTGGCGCACACCTTTAATCCCAGCACTCGGGAGGCAGAGGCAGGCAGATCTCTGAATTCAAGGCCAGCCTGGGCTACATTGTGAGTTCTACAACAGCCGGGGCTGTGACGGGAGATTTTGTCTCAAAAAAAAAAAAAAAAAAGAAAAGAAAAAATAATTAATTTTTAAAGCAAATTACATATTTCCAACATACAATGGCGTAGTATATACATCACCATTCAAAAGGGAAAAGGGGAAGAAAGGAAACATAAGGAAATACTGAACCCCAGTAAGACTGAACCCCAGCGTGACAAACTCCAAACCCTGTAGCTCCATGTCTGATGTCGAAGGACTTAGATGGCTCCAGCCTTACGGCTTTGATGACACACCACACGTTTCTCTCTAGGGCTGGTTCCACTCCCTGTCTGCAGCTCTTCTCTACAGATATCCCACTGCTCTGGCATCTCCAGAATCTTGGGGTCTCCAGCACAATGCAGGCTTCACTGTCACAGCCTCATGCAATGACCTCTCCAACCTCCACACAGGGGCATCCCTCACAGCTGTCCACAGTGGCTTTCCTTAACCGAGGGGGAAGGTTTCACAGCCCCTTTACTCCTTCACGGTGCTAAAGCCAGCACCGTGTGGCCAATGTCGCCAAGTTCTGATGCCTGCTAGGGATGAAAGTTGGCCCCTCCTTGAACTGCGTTTGCATAAGCCTTGCTTCATTGCTTCCCTTTGCTGCATATGCTTTCCTTACTACAAGTTGTAAGCTTAGCTGGGCGGAGTCTTGTCCTGAGGTCACACACACACACACACACACACACACACACACACACACACACGCGCGCTTTATTCCATTTGTGCCAGGTCTCTCCTCTCTCCTTATCTCTTTCAACACAAGCCTTGGCTCCAACATTAAATTTCCTGGTGCTCTTTTTCTCTTCAAATTGTACATTTTGTATTTCTCTTTGCCCCGTTTGCTTTTCTTGCATAAGAGTGGTCATAATAGAGTGGCCATAATAGAGTGGTCATCATAGAGCTGGGCGGTGGTGGCGCATGACTTTAATCCCAGCACTCCGGAGGCAGAGCCAGGCGGATCTCTGTGAGTTCAAGGCCAGCCTGGGCTACCAAGTGAGCTCCAGGAAAGGTGCAAAGCTACACAGAGAAACCCTGTCTCCAAAAAAACAAACAAACAAACAAACAAAAAAGAGTGGTCATAATAACCACAGGATAGAGTCAACATTAAGCTGTCTTGAAAACTTTGCCAATAAGATTAGTCCAACTTTTCACTTTAGCCTGAGGTAGATTCTTAGTACAAGGCAAAAAGTAGCCACGTTCTTTGCCAAAGTATCACAAGAATGATCTTTAGGTGCTAATATTGTTCCCCTTTGAAACCTCTTGAGGTGGGCCTCCATAGTCCACATTGTTCTCAGCAACAGTGTCTTCCAAGCTTCTATTAGGAGGCCCTTTAAGCCCTGCTTAGAACCTTCAACTGCTTTTCTAGTCCGAAGTCTTCCATATTTCTCCAAAAGAAATGGTCATGCCTGTCACAGCAAAAGCCCACTCCCTGGTACCAATTCAGCCTTAGCTACTTTTCTATTGCTGTGAAGAGACACCATAACTGAGGCAACTTACAGAAGAAAGAATTTATTTCACGCTTACAGTTTCAGAGGGTGAGTCCATGACCATTCAACTCTATGAGCCAATGAGGCCATTCTCATTCCAACCACCAGAGTTTTTGTCTTCAAAATGTAGCCAATCCCTCACCCTGATGGCAAGGGACACACAGTCCATCTGACCTTCATCCACTGCTCAGACCTAGGACATGACTCTCTAGCTCCCAAGTCATCATCCAGGTAGGTCTCTAGAGAGACCCCACCAAGGAAATGTGCCATCACACACATGAAGATTTGAAGAACCTCGTCAGACAAAGAAACACAAACTGTGGACAAATGATCAGAGAGAAAGCAGAGATGCTAAAAGTGCTAGGATCCGTTCATTTCACAAGGAATCTTTATATGGAAAGCACAAATCTTCAAACTGCAGGTTTCACAAACACTGATGTGGGATGACCCTGCTGTTAGTATTCTGACCCACCCCTTGAAGACCCCCCCAGCATCCTGATGTCATCTTATGTAAAGTCGCCTTTAAGAAAAAACTCCCCTTTCGCTCTCTCTTCCACCTCTCACCAAAGGTAGCACGCACCTTTCTCTCTCTCCCTCCCCCTCCCCCTCTCTCTCCCTCCCCCTCCCCCTCTCCCTCTCCTTCCCTCCCTCCTCCCTTTAATAATAAAAACTTTCCACGTGGATGTCACATCTGCCATGTGAGTAACTTTCCACCACGCCACTCCGCCATCCACCGAGTCTGCACAGAGTGCCTCATCCACCACGGGGCACCTTGGTCCAAACCTGCCAAAGCCTCTCCCGCCAGTTCACACCATTAACACCTGAGATGCCATCAACCACTTCACAGAACACAGAAGTTATCCCAGATACTCAGTCATCTATTTTGAGAAAATGTTAAGACTCCAGACACACAATGTCTCTCTTCTCTCTATGCACTCCCCATTTCTATCCAGACCAGCACTTCCACTTGAGGATAAATTGTTAGCTTCTCTTCAAGCACAATGCAAGCTCTTTGCGTGAGGAGACTAAGCCTTGTTTTTTAACTTTTGCTGCAGTGTGTGCTGTTAATCACTGTGAAGAAATGGAAAAATACTTGATAAATGAGTGGATGTCTGCTTCAGATCTTACTTCACTATCAGTCCTGAGGTAGAGTTTTTCTTTGCACCTACTTGAATGCCATTTTGTGTGGAGAACTATCTAGAGGCTATATGCTGGGAAGAAATTCATTAAGTCATTAGTAATGTAATCTCTCCATTCTAACTCTTCCTAGGTCCCCCTCACTCCCTCTCAACTTCATGACCTCTTATTCTTTATTGTTTTTGTAAATATGGTACTCATATATGAAATCTTCAAAAAAAAATAAAGCAATAATTTGAAAAGTTTTGCAGCTCTTACATTCTTTACATTTCCTGAGCCTCACGTAGATCTGGGAGATGCTCACAGGGCCCTACCTACCCCTGCTGAACTATTGGCTACTGATGGATTCTGGGGGAGGAACAATCATTGTCTTCATTTGTACACCCAAGGACAAGGAGTCCACCGTGCTCCAATGTGTTGAAGCACAAAGGTCCTTGAGCCCGCAGATCACCAGGGAAACCGGAATGTGGAGCGCAGAGTTGTCTTTCCAAAGGAAAAGATGTAATAGCTGTTTTCCACCCAGAAGGCTGGGAATGGATGCTGTTAATGACCTGGTGACCTTTGCTATCTGTAGATGCAGACCTCACCGCCAGATCTCCCAGACTGTTTATCCCAGACTCTCCCTCCCTAGACCTTTATGATTAGCTTTGTTTCTCAGTCAATAGAGCCCTTCCTTAGAGGAGGTGTCGTATGTACTCTACAGTCTGATGACCTCCATGCTGTCTCAGTCAGAGACTGCATCAGATCCTAGGCGTTAAGCCAATACAGGTAGCCTGTCTCTAGACCCCATGTTCTTGGAAGAAATGACATGGACTTTGAGTTGAGTTTTAATGTAATCATGCCTCCTTGTGCACCTGGGGTTGTATTACACAAAGAAAATTTTTTCCCAAATTGTACAGTGTTTAAATATGCTTATAATAAACTGCCTGGTGTCAGACTCCAGAAGTTTGGAACAGCACTGACTACGTCAGGCTGAACTGGGTTTTCCTCTCTTGACTCTCATGGTTCATTTCCCTGCTGGCTGTAACATGTGCAAGGACTACCACACCAGTGAATGACTCCAAGCACATGCTCACACAGACAATCCTGGTTAAACTCAGTGGGACGTGTGTGAGAAAGACTTCAATGTGGGGAAGGGATTCAGGGGGTTGAGGATGGGAATATTAAAGGTGGAGGTGGGCAGTGGGAAAGGGATGAGCAGAAAGGACAGGGTGTATAGTGTTCAGAATAAACAGAATACAGTTTGTACATGTGTGAAAATTGTCAAAGAACAAATTTGATGAACGGTATTAATAAAATAGCGTTTTCTTGCTTGCTACCTAGCCTGGTCCTGAATTCACTATCATCCCTAGCCTCTGGGTAGCTGGGATTATAGTCATACACCACCAGGTCCAGCCTGAAACTCCCACTCTGGGGAAGTTAGAAAGTAGCTTCGAGTTCATTTCCCTTCCTTCCCCATCCCCCTTCCCCTCATCCTCTTTCTCCTTCCTTTCCAGCTCCCTCTTTTTCTCTCTCTTCCCTCTCCCCCTCCCTTCCCTGCTCTTCTTCAAAGAAAATCATACAGAGGAGGCTCTGCGAGGTGCCAGTTTGTAACCCCCATGCACTACTCTGATCCCGACGCTAACACACATTCTGACATTGAATCCTTTAATATCATACACTTCCCTCCTGAACCCATCCTACTAATGTTCCTGAGTTATTTTAAGTTTCCTACTCCCTTAAGTTGGCTCCTCTCTCTCCGAGCCAGCCATTTTCCTCTGGACATCCCAGTTATATATTAGGGTAGTCTTTTTTTTTTTTTTCCTCCTGGCAACAATGAACTGCACCGCATTTTATTCTGATCTCATCCCACACTCTGCCAATCACCAAGTCCTCACTGAGTTCTAATGATACCTTTCCAGGTTCCTCCCACCCATCCTCAGCTTGTACTGTGCCTTCCATTATACAGTGCTAAGCATCAAGCCAAATCCAAGGATCACAGCTTACAGACCTTCAAAGCGCTGTTGCTATGCTCCTCCCAGACTGATAGGTCACACATAACCACTTCCTTAATTACTTCTAGGGAATGTTACAGCATATTTGTTTCCACAAGCTCACTTTTTAAAGAACAGTAAATGCTGTTTTCAGAAATAATTACAAAGAATTTCTATGGGGAAAACACCAGTATTCTTCTACCATGACAAAATATTTCATGCTGATAGCATGAAATTTCTAGATCAAAGCATGAGTAAGAATTTTAAGCTGTTAAATATATTTCCAGAAAAGACAAGACAGCACCAATTTACCTTCCTTCACAACTATGAGCATCCAATATATTTCTTAAAAGTTCCAATTTAAGGCTGGCAAAATGGCTTGGCAGGCAAAGGCACTTGGGGCCAAGCCTGGTGTCCTGAAGTCAAGCCCTGAGACCCAGTGTAGAAAAAAAAGAAAACCAATTCCCGCAAGTGTTTCCTCTGGCCTCCACACATGGCCTGAGGCACAGTCTCACACACACACACACACACACAGGCACGCACGCACGCACGCGCACACACACACACACACACGCACGCACGCACACACGCATGCACACACGCACTCATGCACATAAAATAAGGAGATGTATTCAAAACAGTTTCAACACATTTATAAGTATTCAGCCAAGAGTAATGCGCTGTGGTGTGCATTTGTTTCATGTGGCGTCCTGTATCTGCGCTACAGAGTATGAAAAAGTTCTAAACTCCCTCAGTATCTAGCACAGAGAATGCTTCTGGAGAAACTCAGCAGCTAAGCTCAGGCTAGAGTGACTACTGGATAGACCAAGATGTAATGTCATCTTCTATGAGCAAACGCATCCCAGCAGGTGTGTGTCCACACTGAGGAAAGGGCAGAAGCGGGGAGAACCAGGAAATATGGGTAGTACTCAAAAATGTGCAACCCACAGCTAGCAGAAGCTTCATGTAGACTTTCTAACAGAGCTTTGGAGGAGACCCCTCCTTCTAAAGAGTCAGCTGCTCCCATGTGCCTTTGTTATGGATCTTCTGGCGTGGGAGTAGCTCCCACTGACATAAAGGACCCCAAGAGTGCATTAGTAAGCAAATTAAAAATATTTAATTTCTAGGGATTAAAGAGTATACTTTCTTCTGGTGAGTTCCATAGTATTAATAATTCAATAATATTATAATATAATTTTAAGAACCCCAAGTATCATTGAAGTCAAAGTTCAGAGAAGATGATAAAATCACTTAATGTAAAGGGTAAAATTGGAACCTTAGTACCCCTGGATGTGATTATTTTGTGTGTTGGTTTGAAATAGAATGGCCCCCATAAGCACATAGGGAGTGGCATTATTATTAGGAGGTGTGGCTTTGTTGGAGTAGGTGTGGCCTTGTTGGAGGAAGTATGTCACTGTGGGTGGGTGCTTTGAGGTCTCCTTTGCTCAAGCAAGCCACTCCCAGTGACACAGTTCACTTCCTGTTGCCTGCAGATCAAGATGTAGAACTCTCAGCTCCTCCTCCAGCACCATGCCTGTCTGCATGCACATTGCCATGCTTCTCGCCATGAAAATAATGGACTAAACCTCTGAACTTGTAAGCCATGCCCAGTTAAATGTTTTCCTTCATAAAGGTTGCTGTGGTCACGGTGTCTCTTCACAGAAATAAACCCTAAGACACCCTGCAACCTGACATACAGCGTTGTCTTCTTCTGGTGCCTTTCACTGTTCCTTTTGTTTTGTATTTTGTCAGGTTTTATCTGGTTGGTTGGTTGGTTGGTTGGTTGGTTGGTTGGTTGGTTGGTAAGGTTTTTCTGTGTTTTTGTTTAGTTTTCTTTTTGCAAAAAAAAAAAAAATTACAGTGAACATTTGAACTCAAAATGCTGTTTCCTGTTGTTCTTAGAAATCTTGAAAAGGAAAGCCGCAGTTGCGTGGGTACACTGTGGACACTTAGTGAGATACAAAAGAAAACTTTTGCTAAAGGGACCATCAAAGAAGCAAGTTCAACCATCTGTCACAAAGACACAGCTGCAGGTCTTCACCTGAGCCACCAAACCCTGGGTCCTGAGTCTCAAACTCGGAGTTCAAGGATCACTGACCAAAACTACTTGCTTTTCTAGTGGTCCCAGGGTGCTAGCGCCATTTCACAGGATGTACATCAAGACAGGTGTCTACCACAGATGCTAACAGCTACTAAATGTTTAAACCACAGACCCAGAAATAAATGCTTCCTTCCTATACCTATATGAATAATTTCACACAGCATGTCATGAAAAAGAGTTTGTTCTGACTGTTATGAATTATGAACTACAATTTTCACTCATTTATAGTTCACTGTGGCCTATAAGAGTCTTACATCTCTCCTATACACAAAAAAAAATTCTCCTCCATAAAAATTAATGCTCCCATTTTACACTCAAGGAAGTAATACTGAGAGAAAATGTGCTTGCTCAGTAGTGGTCTAGATGTCTTGCCTGTCACTCTAGGCCCCAAGAAGGGACATTATGCTTTCAAGTGGCTATGTTAGGAAACCAGAATAGGCATGATGTGGCACATGCCTTTAATTTTAGCACTCACCAGACCCAGACAGTTCTCTGTGAATTAGAGGCCAACCTAGTATACATAAAGTTTCCGGCCAGCAGGAGTACCTGGGAGTTCCTGACTGGGGAAAAAAAAGTAGAGTTGGGCTGGACAGATGTCTCAGTGGTTAAAAGTGTTTCCTGCGTAGCTTCCAAAGGACCCAAGATAAGTTCCCAACACCTACCTTAGGCAGCTCACAATTGCCTGTAACTCTTGTTCCAAGGAATCCAATCCGCTTCATTCACAGGCACAAACCCACACATAATTTAAAACAAAAATAGAACACTTGCCAGGCGGTGGTGGCACACGCCTTTAATCTCAGCACTCGGGAGGCAGAGGCAGGTGGATCTCTATGAGTTCGAGGCCAGCCTGGTCTACCAAGTGAGTTCCAGGAAAGGCACAAAGCTACACAAAGAAACCCTGTCTCGAAAAAAAAAAAAAAGAGAGAGAGAAGAGAGAGAGAGAGAGAGAGAGAGAGAGAGAAGAAACTGGAAGAAGTCAAGACTACCCTTCTCATCAACTGGAAGGTTCAATACCCAGGAAATGGCTCTTGCCAATGTCTTCTGTACCTTCAACACAATCTCCACCAAAATCCAATGCCAAATTCACAAAAACATAAGAAACCTAAAGTTCATATAAAGGCACCAAATCCCTCAGTAGACAAAGCAATCCTGAAAAGAAGGATGAGGCTGGGAGGGTCACCATACTGGTTTCAAATTATACTACAGAGCCACCATAACAAAAACTGCATGGAAATGGCACAAAGAATGGACACGTGTACCAGTGGAATGGAACAGAAGATCCGGATACAAACCCACACACATACAACACCTAATGTTGTACAAAGATGCCAAGAGCTCTTGTTGGCAAAAAGCCAGCTTCTAACAAATGGTACTGGGTAAACCAAACATCCAAATGTAGAGGAACGGACTTGACCCCATCTCTCCCCATACATAAAAATGAACTGCAACCAGATCAAAGGCTTTAACATAAGACCCGAGACTCTGAAACTGCTGAAGGAAAAAGGAAAGGAAATGCCGCAGGATGAAGGCATTGGGCAAGCACTTTCTGAACTGAACTCAAGTTGCCCAGGAAACAAGCCCACCAACTGGCAAGTGGGACCTCATTTATAAGCCTCTGTACTGGGAAGGAAACAGTCAAATGAAGCACAGCCTAAAAAACTGAAGAAAATCTCCATGTACTGTAAACCTGGCAGAAGATTAACACAACACTTTCAAAAGCTGCCGGCAAAATGGCTGAGTGAATAAAAGCACTTGCCCGCTCAGGGTGATGACCCAAGGTTGATCCTCGAGAGCCATATGGTAGAAAGAACTGACTTTCATCCTCTGATCTCAAAATGCACTGTGGCACAGGCACTTTCTCAAATAAGTAAATGTAATTTCTTTTTTTGTCAACTTGACAAAAACTAAAGCTATCTGAGAAGAGGGAATTTCAATTGAGAAAATGCCCCCATCAGACGGTGGAGCATTTTCCTGGTAAATGATTGATGTTGGAGGACTTAGCCCATAGTGAGCAGTACCACCCACCTGTGTGCAGGTGGTCCTGGGTTATATAAAAGCAGGCTGAGCAAGCACAGGCAGTGAGCCTGTAAGCAGCACCCCTCCGTGGTTCTGCTTCAGTTCCTGCCTCCAGGTCCTGCCTGAAGTTTCTGATTTGGCTTCCTGTATGATGAACTGTAACCTCTAAAATGGAATCAGTCCTTCCCTCCCAAAGCTGCTTTTGGTGGTGGTACCCATCGCAGCAGCAGAAAGCAGACCAGGACATTAGCTGTCAGAGAGATGCCCATATAAACCCCTTTGAGATGCCATCGCCCCTCAGTAAGAAGGGCTGTCATCACAAGACCCAAAGATGAATGGGGCTCTCACCCCTCGTCAAAGAAGCTCCTTGATGCAGCAGACAGAGACCATTACAGAAGATCATGACTGGTCAAAATGCAGAGGACTGCTGACCATGTGGTGCCCAGCCCCAATTGATACATCTCCAACACAAAGGCTATCCCTAAGGCTCAGACGGCGTCTGGCATAACATCAGTTCTATGACTGTGAGTGTCTTCTGCATCAGCAAGTCCTGGTGGGGAGCCTACCACTGCTGCTTTGCCAAGTGAACAAGTCTTCAAATTGTTTCCTAAACATTTACACTCATGGATTAGCTTTCTGCTTTGACCTGAGAAACTTCTGTTTGCCCTTACTCCAGAGACTCATTACTGGTCCGAGTGCCACAAGTAGGTGACTCTGAAACGCTTGGTCATAAATCAGACCTTCTCCAAGGTTCAAAGAACACTGCAGGAGAAGAGGGTGATAAGAAGGTAAGAGACAGAGGCGGTGGGGCAGATCGTTGTGCAAACTATCTTCTGGGCATGGATAGCCATTGCACTAATGAACCCATGAAGCTACAAGTTCCTGAACAAGAACATCCAAGAGGGACCATCAGCAGTCCATCATGGAGCAGAGGTCCCAAGGTCCTATCTGTCCATACCTTGTTAATAGCTGGTGGAGACAGAGATGTTTTCTTCAGTGGGGTAGCTCCTGGGATGTTGCCCACAGATAACCTCTGACCCACGTCATTTAAGCATCCCAATTTAAGCTCGTCGGATGACCTAAAAAAAAAAAAACAAGATATGAAAACAGGAGGTCTAGTAAGGAAGAGGAAGGGGGTCAGTAGGAGTGAATAATGAAGACTGAATATCGTCAAAACACACCACATATGCATGAAAATGCCAAAATGAAACCGATTAATATGTATAATTAGCGTGTGCTAGTTAACAATGTTATTAAACCATGCATTGAATTTTTAAAATTTAACATGTGTATTTTACATTTCCAGAAAATTCTCTTTTTTTTCCCACAACTCCACCTACCTAATCCTGGTCTTGGTAGGTAGGGAATGCTGTTATCATTTGATTGTTTGGTTTGATAAATTCTTATTGATCTTTGTGAATGTATCCATTATTGCCTGCCCTAAGTATTCGTATCATTCCATTAACAATTAAGAACCTATTTTAGGCCATGGCGGCTCCTTTTCTCCTCAAATTTTACATATTGCAATTTACCCTGCTCAACTTGCTCCTTTTAATTATGAATCTTCATTAGTTACTAATAACCACATGGTAGAGTCTATACGAGGCTGTTTTGAGATTTCTTCTGCCAACGAAATTAATCCAAAACTCTTTAGCCCCTGGCAGACTCTTTGGACAAGGGCAAAAGACATCTTCATTCTTCACCCAAATATCACAAGAATGATCTCTAGGCCACATATTAATAATCTTCTCTGAAACCTCTTGAGCCAGCCCCCTGACAGTTCAAATCACACTGAGCACCAGTGTCTTCCATGCTCCTACTAGGATGGCCCACTAAACTACACTTGAAGCATTCAACTGCTTTTCTACTTCACAATCCCAAGATCCATATTCCTTCAAACAAAAGCATGGTCAGGCATGTCACAGCAATACCCAGTCCCTGGTACCAACTCTGTCTTAGTTAGGGTTGTGAAAAGACACTATGACCACAGAAACTCTTATAAAGGAAAATACTTAATTGTGATGACCTCTTACAGTTCAGAGGTTCAGTCCATTACTGTCATGGTGGGAAGCAAGGCAGCATGCAGACAACACGGTGTTAGAGAAGGAGCTGAGAGTTCCTAGATGTTGATACACAAGCAACAGGAAATGGTGTGAGGCACTGGGCGTGGCTTGAGCATTCATGAGACCTCAGAGCCCGCCTCCACAGTGACACACTTCCTCCAATAAGACCACGCCTACTCCAACAAAGCTGCATCTCCTAATAGTGCCACTCCCTTTGGGGGTCATTTTCTTTCAAACCACCACAGGGGTCTTTTTTAAAAATTTCTCTTTTCGGAATTTATTTATTCTTTCATAATTTGATATACAAAAAAATTTAATATATATGTACTTTGATCAAATGCCTTCCATTATTTGCTCTTATGCATTTCTCTCTTACACCCCTCGGAAGGGGGTCTCCTTTGCAGGTGGAAGTGTGACTGATAGATTCTTGTTTGTTAATTTAGCCGAATTGACCATTTTTAAAGCTGAGAATGCCAATGCTTTCTTTCACCAAACAATCCTTTGCTGTGCCTCATCCCAGTCTCAGGAGAGACTTGTAGAACTTCCTTTAACATCTGAGAAATTGATATGACTTACAGTGTCATGAGGCAGGCTCAGTGACATGAGTCTGCACTGACCCAGAGAAGGAATCACTCCTAAAGCCAGCTTTCCAGATAGACCTTCAAACCAAGTAACAACCCGAAACCAAGTCCCTTCCACGTGAGGAACGCAATGCCTAAGCTTTAAAAGAGTCCAAATCTTCATGAAGGCATGCTCACAACACCCCACCACTTTCCTCAATTCTCATTCAAAATATCCCAAGCTGTAGCAATCTCTACTATATTTAGTTTACAAGGACTGATCTGCTTTTTACTCAAACAGCACCATTGGTCATATGAAATTACACTTTTAAATTTAGGGCTAACATATTATTAAATAAACAACTTTAGAGTTTATATTTAGTTTGCTTTCATAAAACTAATAAAACAAAATGATTCTGAGTTTTATGTATGGGCATATTCAAATAACACTAGAGAATTAATTCGTTAACACCAGAGTTGTTTTCTTTAGAGGAAATCCTTTCTTTGTTCTGCCTGGAAGAAGGCTGGGCTGTCTCATGTCCAGGATCTCCAGCCCTCACCACCGTCCCTCCCTCCACAAGAGTCACCAAGTCAGACGTGATTCTGTAAACATTCCTTCCTCGGCCATCTTCATGTCTTCTCCCCCAAAGGTTTGTCATCAGAGGAGGAAGGAGATGAGACCCAGGCTCCTGTGTGTGGTGTCGCCACACTGCTTGGGCTTCACTTGGCACAAGTGTGTTATCACACAGCAAGTGGTGTCATACTGCACAACACCACAGGCAAAGCCACAATGGCAGACGAGTACGGTGGTGTGGTCTGTAATCCTAGCACCGAGAAGTCTGAAGCATGAGAATGGCACTCTCCAACTGCCTCGTAAGACTCTGCCTCAAAAGCCAAACAGGCTGGAGAGATGGCTCCGCGTTCGTGAAGAGCATGTACTGCTCTTCTAGAGTACCTGAGCTCTGTTCCCTGCACCCACGTTAGGGGGCTCACAATGGCCTGTAACCCTGGCTCCAGGGGATTTAATATCCCCCCTGGCTTGTATAGGCACCTGCACTTGCATATGCAATCTCTCTCTCTCTCTCTCTCTCTCTCTCTCTCTCTCTCTCTCTCTCTCTCTCTCTCTCTTCACACACACACACATACAATTAAAAATAAATTCAATACAGAAAAAAAAGAGGCTATGTGAGCACTGAGCTATGATGGGAGAATTTAGTTATGAGGACATCAGCCTGATGATCTAGAACATTTTTAAATTATCATCAAAATAAAAGCTACAAAACTTCTAAAAATTCCCACAAATGAGTCATGAGCAATGCCTTCTCATGTGCCAAGCAAACAGGTGGCCCGGTGGCATCACAAATAAGAGATATTCCACTGACAGTATTGATGTTTAATAGCCAATAATGCTGCCTACTAAGGCAATTCTTTGAGATGATTTAGGCCCCAAATAATACCATTCACTTAAGAAAATATCAGGGTAAGGGAGAGTTGTTATTATAATAGGTCGAGGTGGTTTAATTTTACAGTCTTACAACAATTCTAGGAAGTTCAATAGCTTAATGCAGTGGTTCTCAACCTTCCTAATGCTGCACCCCTTTAATACAGTTCCTCATGTTGCGGTGACCCTCAACCATAAAAGTATTTTCATTGTTACTTCATAACTGTACCTTTGCTACTGTTATGAATCATAATGTAAATATGTGGTATGTGACCCCCAAGGGGTCTTGACCCATGGGTTGAGAACCACTAGCTTAGAGCATTCAGTGTGCTGCCTCCCATCCTCCTCCAGGGTTCCCCAACTTGTTCTCATTAATCACCCTCAACTATCAGCCCCGGCTGCTGCTGATAGAAGTATTCCTGTCTACCTATATTGCATTTAAGGTAACTCTTCTTTACAGGAGAGTGTCAAATCTTCCATGAGTTTTGCGATGAGAGAAGTTGCTGAGGGAGATGGATTCATTTATTCATTCATTTTTTTCTCAAATATCCAACAAGGAGCAACTCAGTGTCTGTAGCAACATAGCAATGGGATATTTATTGATGAGCAGGAGAATGCCCCTGCTCTCATGAGGCATAATTCAATGATGGTTAAGTATATGAACAAAAATATAAGTCCTGTTGTAATAAGTACTACAAATAATAATGATGATGGTTATGATGATGATAATAAGGCAAGTACATTAGTCAGGGTCCTCTAGATTAACAGAGCTAATAGAATGAATATATGAATATATAGATTTTTATATATTATATATTAATATTATTATGTATTATAATTATAATGTAGAATGTATACTATATTATATATTAATGAATATAATATATATTAGCAATATATATTCATTCTATTAGCTCTGTTATTATACATATAAAGGGGATTTACTAGAATGGCTTAGAGACTGTGGTCCAGCTAATCTAACAATGGCTGGCTGTGAACAGAAAGTCTAAGAATCCAGAAGTTGCTCAGTCTACAAGTTTACAATGTCTCAACTGGTCTTTAGTAAGTGCTGAGATCCTGAAGAGGAAGGTGCTAATGCCAGTGAAGGAATAGATTTACTAGAGAGGCAAGGGTAAACAGAGAAAGAGCAAAAGCTTCCTTCTTCCATGTCCTTATATAGGCTTCCAGGAGAAGATATAGCCCAGATTAAGATGTGCCTTACTACCTCAAGATCCAGATTAAAGGCATGTGTCTTCCTACCTCAAAGATCGGTTTAGAAGTGGATCTACCTACTTCAAATTAAGCAGAAATCCCTGGAAGATATCCCCTCCATTTTTTGGATTTTAGTTAATTCTAGATATAGTCAAGTTTACAACCAAGAATCGCCATCACAGCAGGCTAAAGTCAAACTGCTGGAGGTGGCCGCTTTCCTGGACATCTCTAGGGCTCTTCAGATAGGCAGAGAACTGCTCTGGGCCTCCTGGAATGAAAGCCTACTCCCCGACCTGTCACTCTGCCTCCGGCTTCATGAGAATGGGTGACAAACCTCTCTTCCATGTCTTCACTGAAGACAAAAGTCGTCCCAACCACGTGTTCTTCAGACGGAGATCATCACAATACACCTTCTACTAAACACTAAGCTTCTCAGTACAGCACATCTATTATATTACACCAATCAAACAGAAGATGCCTCCCCCCCAGTGAGGTCTCCTCTTGTTGAGTAATGCAGCATTTGAGATTCCAAGTGTGTGGGATATAACCATAATTCGTCTCACTTTGTGGGAGGACATTCAGCTTTAACATCTCTGTCCCAGTGACTTCTAATTCTTTCCAGGATGCTGACAAAATGCATTCATGGGCATAGAAGGTGCCACATCGTCAAAACAGTCTCCCAAGACTCTTCCAGTAGAATGTTGCTAAGCCTGAAAGCTTATGAGCTGGTAACGGTTCTTCTAACAGACAGTATTCTACTTCTCAGAGACATGTATTAGGCATGTTAACACCAAAGTCCGGTTCTAAAATTTGAACTTCATATCTAAGAAACATGTATTTTAAGCGGTGTTTCTCAAAGTGTGGTCCCCAGACCAGCAGCAGAATGTCACCTGAGAACATGTTAGAAATTCAAATTACAGCCTCTGTCCTCCCTACCCTACCCCTGCTACACATTGAGTCAGAAATGCCCAGCATGGTGGTGTAAGGGTGGCCCCCTTGGCTCACATCTTTGAATGCTTAGTCAACAGGGACTGGAACTGTTGGGAAGGTTCAGAAAGGTTAGGAGGTGTGGCCTTGTTGAAGGAAGTGTGTCACAAGTGGTGGGCTTTGAGGTTTCAAAAGCCCATGCCAGGCCCCATTCTCTCTCTCTCTCTCTCTCTCTCTCTCTCTCTCTCTCTCTCTCTCTCTCTCTCTCTTTCTCTTTCTCTCTCCCTCTCCTTCTCTCTCTCCCTCTCCCTCTCCCCCTTTCCCCTCCCACACACAGGTCAAGATGTAGCTCTTAGCTATTTCTTCAGCATCATGCCTGCCTGCCACCATGCTCCCTACCATGATGACAATGGACTAAACCTCTGAAACTGTAAACAAGACCCCCATTAAATGCTTTTTTTTAATAAGAGTTCCCTTGATCATGGTGTCTCTTTACAGCAATCGAACAGTGACTAAGACCAGCAATCTACGTTTAATAGGATTGCAAGGTAATCCTTAATGTTAAAGGAACCACTGATCCAAGGCATCCTAAAAAGACCATGCTTGTCACTATTACAAAGAAGTAGCCTAAAATGAAGCAAACTAGCAGATAACACACTAAAACTATTGAAAGCTATTGGGGTCCAGACTCTCAACAGCTTTCTCCCAGGGTCTGTGAAAGAATCTACAACCAGCTGATAATCTAATCTTTGATGATATTAAATGAATCTATGTACATGAAATTCTTTAGTCCATAAACTTTATTCTTCTGAGTCAGTTCTCTCTCTACATGACTTCTATTCTGCTCTCTTACTTAGCTCCTTTCTTGCCTGATTTCTCTCTACATTTATCTGCTGTCCCCTCTAAATTCTATCTTAATTCCTTCATCTAGTTCTGCCCCATCTTAGTCTTCTTCATCTGTCTAGTTCTTTCCCATCTTAGCTCCTCTCCCATCTCCTTCTTTCTCATCTCCTTCTTTCTCATCTGTTCCTCCCCATCTGGCTCTTCCTTACTTGTGTCTTGTTCCTCGAGTTCTCTCCTCTAGCCCTTCAATCTAGTTCTTCTCCAGTCTAGTTCTTTTCCAATCCAGTTCTCTTCCAATCTAGTTCTTCCCCATCTCAGTTCATTCCTCTCCAGTTCTTACCCATCTAGTTCTCCCATTTTCTTTTTTCTCTTCTGTTCCCTTCCTCTGAAAATAAAACTGCCTTTTATCCCTTTGGCCCTATCTCTCCAAGCTTTCTCTGCTTCCGCCATTTTCTGGCAGGGTAGGGGAAGTGTGCTCGGTTGCTAGACAATTTGGCTAGGCAACTTCCAAACAGCTAGATGCACCTGGTAATTGTTAAAAGGAGATCTAAAACTAGATATAAAATTTGGAAAAGGAGAAAGTTAAGCTTAATTAGCACATCCACCAGGCCTTCTCAAACAGATAGTCTGGATGCGTAAGTCGGTTCCCAGAGAGTCTGGGAGGTATCTCAGATAAGATGGTCCTGGCCAGATGCTGTTAATGACATGATTACAGAAAGGCCTGAAATTAGGGATTTTGACTGCATGACTGCACAGAAGGTTATCTAAATATTCCATTAGTAGAGGGGAAATTGTGCCCAATGAATGATGGAAACACTACAATAGCACACGAGAAATTCATAGCAGGAAACAGCTAATAATCAAAACCAGTATCACCAAGACTCCTTGAGTATCGGTTTGACCTCTGGAAGAGTTCTTAACTCCTCCAAGTGTAGCTTTGTCATAATCAGTTGAATTCCTGCTTCATATACTTTTTGTGGCTTGCAGCATAAAACAATTTAAGAACATAGTAAGCTAATGGAGAAAGTAAATTACTTGACTTCATTCTATTATTTCTTTTTTTCAGATCTGAGTGCCAGAGGGTATGGGACCACTTCATTGTGTAAGTAGCTGGTCAAATTCTGGGTCCAGATCTAGACAGAAGGCAGAGGTATGGCACAGTCCGGAAAAGCAAGCACAAACACTCCAGAACACCAGCTGCTCTTCATCATCCACGGTCGGATTGAACACTTTTATGCTCCACCCCATACCATGGCACATTAAAAACAGGCCCATCTGCTGCAAGCACAATCCCACCCTGCTTGTAAATTATTCTATCACCTCCAAATATGGCACACATTTAAAAATACATCATTGCAGTTTATAGATCGGTGTCTTTTGCAAATGCAAGTCCAGTTAATGACATTCTCAGCTGTGGCCTTCCCTGTGCTGGAATACAATTGGCTGCCAGGAGTGTATTCTCTGCAAGAACCTCCAGAAGTCTCCTCTCCTCCCTCCCATGTAGTAACTTCCAGAAGCACTCAGACTCTTGGGAAGCAGTGAAGGAAATCTGGTCCCTTGATAGTCCATCAAATCAAAACTGTGGCTCATGCCTGTGATCCCAGCACTCAAGATGCAGCAGAGTCAGGAAAATCAAAAAGTTCAAGGTCATCCTCAGCTACAAGGTAAATTCAAGGTCAACCTGGGATACCTGAGAAAGGACATAAAGATTAAATTAACTAACCAAAAGAAATTATGCTCTCCAAGTTAATGGTCATTAGTAAGCAAAAGAGAATAGATGATACACTTGGTAGAGAAATGCAAGACTTATGATCAAGCAGACTCATGGCTCCAATTTTAGAACTCTAGACTTAGCTACAAAGTAGATCCCTGTCTAGGCTAATTACCAAAATGAATGAAGGGTTGAATTCAACAGCTCCGGCAGCTGTGAACTCAAACCCCAGTAAAAGGAGGGGTTTCGTCTTGGTTGCCCTGTACATCCCTTCTCCACTCTGGGGCACCTTCCTCTCCACCACCCCCAACCCAGCCAGTTATCCCACCTTGGCAATGCCCCACTCATCACCTTGACCCAGATGTCTAAGGCTGAGTGAGAATAGCGCTGTCAGATTCCATAAATGTGTGGTGATGACTCCAACTGAAAGAGACATTCTGTCACAAGGGAAGCAGAGCTTGTCAAGAAAAATCACATTAACATTGGGAAGTGCTCAAGTTTCGGGTTAGAAGGTTTTATTTTTAGAGATAAGTTTTCTATTTCATAATTTGCAAAAAAAAAAAAAGTACAATATAATAAATGGTCCTTCATTTTAAAGACCAGAACTAGTATTTTACTACCATAGAACCATTAAAATGTATATTTGTCAAAATCAACACAATTCCAATTCTTCAAGAAGTTTAAGCTTTGGACTATATTCCGCTTATTCTAGAAATTGATTACCATTTCTTATTTTGCCCTGTGAAACATTTCACCCTTCCAACATGTCCAAAATGAGCTAATTTGCATCTGCTTTCCACACAGGCACCAAGACCTGGGAGACACTGCCTTCCTTCTGCCCCTGCTTCTGGGAGTCCAGCCCTCACCCCACCCACCCCCGCTCTGCCCCAATTTCTTCCTTTCTCCTCCTCTCCTTTCTTTCCTCTGTCCATTCCTTCCTAACAACAAAGTTCTGAAAAAAAAAAACAAGCTAAGGGTGAAAATATTTACAGGGTGAGAATTTCCGTCTCCCGCTTCCACTTGAAGGAAAGTGTGAGGGGTCGGGACGATGATTTACTGGGTTTTGTGTCTCCCTTGCCAGGTACAGAAGGTCCCTTGGTTTTGTGATTCTTTCCCATCTTGGTGGCCAAGCAAACCACAGAGGGGTCACTTCTGTGCTGTCCCGGGATGAAGAGCTCGATTAGCACATGGGGACACAAGAGGGAACAGCATGCCCCCAACAGCCCTGCCAGGAAAAGCAGCCGGTGGAGTCAACAAGAGCAACACAACCCGCCCGGCCTCCCTCCTTCTGAGAATCACACCATCTATGTGTTTACAGGGAGCCGGGAGAGGCCATGAGAAAGCATTCACCGAGATCCTGTCAGCCCACCTGCTTGGCCAGGCACGGGTGTCTCCCACCCAGGCCTCCAGCCCTGCAGCTGGGGTAGCAGGTGAGGCACCTGGTAACTTTCCATCAGACAATAGGAGGCCCTCCCTCAGCCCCCCAGCGGTGCTCAGAGCAGTCTGTCAGAAACACAAGAACATGACAAGTCAGGATAAAAGGAGAGCGGCACCACTGGATGCAGAAGACCGAAACGGAAGGAGCTGCAGACAGGACAGGGCGAAGTAATTAATGATACCGAGGAAGGAGAGTGGAAGAGAGAACTCAGTCAGTGAAGTGTTTGCCTCGCCAGTACCGGGACCCAGATGGCCTCTCAAACCCACACTTCAAAAACTCAAAACTCAACTTGGTGTTTATTAATCACATGCTAAGGAGGCAGAGATAGGCAGATCTCAGGGACTGCTGACCTGATCTAAGTCATTCCAGCAAGAGACAAGGTAGAGCAGCCAGAGGGTGATATCAGATGGTGACCTCTGGCCTGCGCATGTAGGCACAGACACAAGCAGCCCCACCCACACGTACAGACACATATATGTGTGCTTGCACTCACACATGCATATGCTTACATACACATGTGTGTGTGCTTGGGGGTGCATGCACATGTACATACAGAGAGAGAGAGAGAGAGAGAGAGAGAGAGAGAGAGAGAGAGAGAGAGATCTAGGAGGAAAGTGCAGGAAGCTTGTAAAGCCAAGAACTATGACAGACTAAAAAACTGCATATAGGTTCTGGTGTGGCTCATTCTTAAAAGAGATAGTATTGATAATCATCATGTTAACCAAAATAAGCCCATTCTATAAAAAAATAAAAATTAAAAAAAAAATCTATGTTTTCTCTCATATGTGTAAACTGGGGCCAGGGAGAGGACATGCTAATATGGGATGTTTAGTTAGGGTTTCTACTGCTGTGCTAAAAGACCAGGACCAAAAGCAAGTGGAGAGGAAAGGGTTCATTTCCCTTACGCTTCCACAATAGTCCATCCTCACAGGAAGTGGAGGCAGGAAATGATGGCAGGAACCTGGAGGAACTGACTCAAAAGCCATGGAGAGGTGCTGCTTCTCGGCTTGTTCCTAATGGCCTCCTCAGCCTGCTTTCTTCCAATACCTGGACCACCAGCCCAGGGGTGGCACAGTGAACTGAGCCCGCCGACATCAATCATCAGCCAAGAAAACACACCCCAGGCTTACCCACAGGCCAGCTCTGGTGCGGGTATTTTCTCAACTGAGATTCCCTCTTCTAAAACAGCCCCAGCTCATGTCAACTTGACATAAAACCAGCCAACCCAGACACACTGAGAATGAGGAAAGGGAGCAGAAAAACAAGAAAATGTCCTAGAGGGATGAATGTGAGATTATATATATATATATACACACACACACACACACACACATACACATGTTTGGAGGTGTCATAATGAAACCCAGTGCTCTATACAATGTATTGAAAGATCATACTCACACACACACACACATAGACACCCACATACTAACACATTCACATACACACTCACATACTCACTCACACATTCACACACACTCATATATTTACACATTCACACACACTCACATACTCACACATTCACACACACTCACATATTTACACACACACACACACACACACACACACACACACACACAAGGATTTGGTGGTTATTTAGGAATTAGAACATAGTGAGTGCAGATAGATAAAGAGCTATACCAAAAATAAAAATAAAATCAGAAATCATTATAATGGCTTACTACGATTTTCTAAAACTCTACAGGTACTTTCATACTTTGTAGGGTTGAGACAACTATCAAATCAAGTGTCTGGACCTGGGCTGGAGAGGTGGCTCAGCAGCTAAGAGCACTGGCTGCTCTTCCAGAGGACCCAGTTCAATTCCCAGCACCCATGGGGCAGCCCACGACAGTCTGTAACTCCAGGGCCAAGGGATTTGGTGCCCTCTTCCAGCCTCCTCAGGTACCAGGCACTCACATGAATACAAGCAGGTAAAATACCATACACATAAAAATTTTAAAATAAACGAATTAAATTAAAAAGACATCTGGGTCAAATGAGAAAAAAGTTCTGGTTGCTCCTCCTCCTGCTTAAGACCCCAGGAGTCGAGGACAACCCTCAGGACAGGCAGCAATCACACTGCAAGGTGTAAACTCCCTGGACAAGCATCTTTGAAGACACTAGTTTTGGTGTCTGCTCCAGAAAATTCATTCACAATGTGCTGCGTTCTTGTAGGACTGAGGACAGGCACAGAAGGACTCTTTAACCCAGCTCACGTAGTTGAAAGAATAGGCATGTCCTGGGACAGCTTTGGAACCTTTCACTATATTGTGAATGGGTGCCCAAGTGTTTTCGTATAACCACCCTCAACCAGCAAGTGCTGATAACTAAAACACACTGTGTTGTGTTCATCACAGTGGAATAAAAAGCAGCCTTTTTCACCGCCGGGGACAATAACTGAAATCAAATATTTTCTGAGTAAATATTTTTGGTTTGCTAAGTCACACAGTCAGCTTTCAGATTATGCATCAAAACAGAAAGTCTTTTCCAAGTTTAAAAAAAAAATCACAACTATTTTGTAAACAAAACACTAAGCAAACATGAACTTGAGCATCTCTGAAGGTCAGATCTGAGACTCATCTTTGATGATTTGATTCTAAAGTCACTCATTATAACTAATAAAAGTAGTGCCAATATGTGACTGGAATTTCTTACATAATAGGTAATTCTAGATTATTCAATTTATTTTTTGATTATTTGTTGTAAGCAACTTCCACCCAAGATAATTAAAGACTGGAAAAAAAAAAAAGACAAACACTGTCCAAGCTGACCACATCAACAGGTCGGGGTGAAAATTCAGGAAGAGGAACCAGGAGTGCGCAGTGATAGAGCAGTGCCCAGCCTGTGTAGTGTGTGGGGTCCTGGATTCAACACACACACACACACAAATTAGTTAAGTAAATTGTTTTTTAAAACAGGGCTGGAGAGATGCCTCAGCGGTTAAGAGCACTGGCTGCTGCTCTTCCAGAGGACCTGAGTTCAATTCCCAGCAACCACATGGTGGTTTACAACCATCCGTCATGAGATCTGGTGCCCCCTTCTGGCCTGCAGACATATGTGCAGATGGAACACAGTATACATAATCAATAAATAAATCTAAAAAGGAAAATTTTAAAACAAGAGAAAGTAAGGAACTCACACTACTGAGAAATGGACCTTTAGATTCACTTAACTGTCACTGTTTGAGTGGTAGATAATTGTAGCAACATGAAGACTGATTCTCAATATAACTAAGTATCAGGAATAAAGTTAATAAAGAAGACAAGATGATTCCAGGGCTCATGTACCCAAAGCACTGAGCTTGCATCTACCTACTGTCCTTGGGACCAGTTTTTCCCCCTCCCTCCTTCCTCTCGTAGTCCAGTGCCCATTACCCTGGTAGGACAAGTTCTTTCCTTCAACAAACAATTATTAACCTCTGTCTTTGCCCAGCAATCTCTAGTTCCCAAATGCTGAGTGGATTCTTTCTTTTGTACTCTTTAGTTAGCACACAAAATTATAGGTTTCATTAAGACATTGTCATGCATGTATATCATGTACTTTGCTTATGATCACGCCTCCATTACACTCCCCCCGTCCCCTCACCCACTCAATTCCCATTGGCCTCCTTCCTTCTTCCAAACTGTTCCCCCTCCTCCTTTCCTGTCTCATGTGTGTTTTTAATGCAGACTCCACATGAGGGGGAAACGTGCCATTTGTCATTCCGAGGCTGGCTTAGTTCACTTAACATGGTGACCTCAAAGTCATCCCTTCATGATAAGGCAAGAGAAGGAAACAGAAGGGATACAAACAGGCAAAGAAGTAAGTTTATGCCTGTTGACAGTTGTGCCTGTTTATGCCTTTTCACAGATAATATGATCCCACACTTAAAAGATTGTATCTTAGAATTGATAAACAGATGAATGAGAGTCCTCAGCCCTAAATGGCACATTCGTATCAACTCCTCCTCAGGCTCAGGAAAGATGGTAGAAGATGGATTGGAAAGAATGGGAGATCCATGGATGGGAAGGAATGCTGTGAACTTCTGTCTTCTAGACATGGCACTCATCAACTCACAATAACTATGGTTACCTGCGAAAGACCCACACAGATCAGATCCATCCAAATTCCAGCAGTGAAGGGAAGGGGGGCTCATGAGGTTCTGCTCCCAGCTGAGGAGCTACTGGCCCTTGATGGCTCCTGGAGGAGGCAACGTCATTTTTCTTTGGATGTGGCCACTGGCAGGTTGGCCATGCTGGAGTAGATGACCCACACTGGGGGGGCGGGGGGCAGCACTTCTTGGATTAAGTGGGTGACTTTTTTTAAAAGGAGGAGGACGACGAAGAAAAAGAATAATGGAGTTAGGAGAGGAATGTGTTGGGGATATCTGGATGGGGTTGGAGGTGGTACACACTGGAATTTTATTAAGCTGTAAAGAGAGTGAGTGATATGACATTTGCAGGAAAATGGTTGGAAATTGAGATTATTACACTAAATGAAATAAGCCCGGCTCAGAAAGACAACGTATTTTTCTCTCATATGTAGAATCTAGATTGTGTGTGTGTCTGCACGCACGCACACGAGTGCACATAGGACATGAAAGTATACAGGGAACTATAAGAGGGAAGAGTTCTAAGGGGGGGCAGGATAATAGGACACATACACCGTGAGAGTAGAAGGAGAGAGTACCTGGGGTGCGGGAGGAAGGCACTTCATGATAGTGAAGGGTGATGGGTGAGGATGAATAAGTTAAAATTTAATTAAATATGTATGAAAATGTCACAGTGAAACATTATTCTGCATGCTAACTTGAGATTGGTTAGAAAAAGAAAAATCCAACTAATTTCTCAAAGAACCAGTTCATACCATGCACAGAAAAGGGCCACCACCACTCACAGCAAAGCGGGCAAGTGATTTTCTGCAAAAAGGAGGCATCAATCCTCCCAGGTCTGTGCAACCTGCATAAAGGGCAGCAAAGTTACAGACATGAATATACCACATGTGAGCAAGAAATAAATACAAATCTCAACACAGGAGAGTTCAGACCTGGGGCGGTCATTCCTAGTCAAAGGAAATTAGAATTTTCCTTGAAGAACATATAGTCACAGGATTTCAGAGCACTAATTTATTCAGTGAACTGAGTCAGACTCCGAAAAAAAAAGAAAAACATAGTTAAGACATGAAAATTTCCCTTTTAAGAACTTATGATCTCACACAAGAAAACATCAAATCAACAGACATTCACAACAAACTGTTGAAATGCCACTCACGGATTATTTAACTTCCTGAGTCATGCCCCCTGCTTTGCAGAGGGTCTTTTTCTCTGTGTGTCTATTATATGTGTGTGTTTTCATCCCCCCCCAAAAAAAATCTCTGGTTGTTGAAAAAAAACAGATAAGTAAATACATAAAACTTCAGTCACATTGTTCACCCAATAATACTAGATTAAAAAAAGAAAATTCCTGAAGGAAGAAAGTGATGAAGGAAATAGAAAGTTGAAGAACTCCACATGCTCACGGGCTGACAGAACCAGTCAATATTGTGAAAACAGCCCCATTATGTAAAGCCACGTTCAGATTCAATGCAATCACCATTAAATCTCCAATAATATTCTTCACAGAAATAGAAAAAGTCCATTCATATGAAGTTATGAAAGACCCTGTCAGGGACAAAACAGGAAAAAAAATGAGATGTAGGAATTGTCCAAAAATACCCATTACCTGAGATGGTCCCTGCTCTAGTTTATAAGATGAAGTTAACCAAGAGCTTTGGAATGGATGATGGCGAGGGACCTCTTCCCTACTAGCATGCCAGCAGGAGATGGTCACAATAAAAAGACACTGTTACCTCTTGTTCAGAAGATCATTATGAAGAAGAGATTATGGACACCTTGGGATCCTGAAGTTCCGCTCCATGCTGGGAGGCCAGCGCTCTTCTGGTGATTGGTGGGGCCTCGGGCACTTCAGTGTGTCCATCCTTGATCAGCGACAGACTGAGGGACCAGTGCGTCCCATCTCATTAACAATGTGTCAACACTAGTCACCACACACACTGTCTACAACATTTGCTCAGGTTCGTTCTGTGCATGAAAAAGCTAATACATTCTGTATAAGCAGAGATTAAACTTGGTGTCAAAATATCAGGCCTGTCACCACCCAGTCCTGTCACTTGTGGAACAAGTGACCTGGGCCCCTCGCATTTGCCAATCCTAACTTGCACATCTGCAAAACTGTAATGTCACTTGGCTATCGCTGCTCTTTGGGTTTATGAGAGTCTCAGAGGGTGACCTAGCTCTGCTCAAATCCGGCAGCTCTCAGACAGAAAATGACGTGGATAGCCTGTGCCAGCCAGAGAAGAAGGAAGATGGCCGAGGAGGGCGCACGGATGCCTGGTCATACCATATTTCCTCAGTCTCTGTGGTCCCATATATAACACCAAGGCTGATGAGGTGCTCCCCGGCAAAGATCCGACCATGAAGAACCACCGGGGTTTGGAGGCAGGTGACGATTCTGCCCAGTGAGCAGTGAAACCCAAATGATCCATCCATTCCCTCAGACTTAATCACCCGCAGTAACATGGAGACCCTGGGTCAGAAGAGGCACCTAGGGGTCTGCACTGCATTGTAACTCCCTGCTGTGAGCCGCAATAGTACTTTCTTCTGTCTACAACCTTTAGGTAGCTGGGTACCGGAGTCTGGCTTCTTCATCAATCAGAACCTTCAGTTGGTGATTACCACCAGATAGTAGGAGCATAGGTTCAAGTGTGCTCTGAAGACATAAAATTATTTCACAGGTAGGGATTACCATCAACTGTCCTCAAAGCTGAAATTCCGAGTTTAATGTCTTTTCTGGGGGAAACAGATCCGATATGGAAGTTCCACTAGATGCAAAGTCAGATGTTACTTCTACCCACTTTTGTCTAGAGATCCCATGATCGGCCGGGTGGTGGTGGCGCACGCCTTTAATCCCAGCACTCGGGAGGCAGAGCCAGGAGGATCTCTGTGAGTTCGAGGCCAGCTTGGTCTACCAAGAGATCCCATGATCACTGAGAATGTGACTTATCTGCAAACCAGAAATTCGATAACAGGAACATTTTTCTCTCAAGATTGCTGTGTGTGCAAAATATAATATATAATGTGGGAAGTATGTAGTGTCTGCCAGGACAAAGATAGCACTAACTAAATATTTGAACCTGGGATTAGGGACCCAAATTTTAAAAGAAGTGAATTAATTCTAAAACTCTGTATCCAGAAGAATATCTTATGATGAAAACAATATAAAATTATTTCCAACTGGCTTAAACACCAGCAGTGAGACTCACTGGCTATTGTAATGGAAAAGTCTTCGGGAATGTGCATATTAGTCATCACTCAAAAGGTTCTGCTGCACCTACAGTTATCTTGGCTGGTCCTGCTTGACCTTGTCTTCTCTCCCTGTTACAAGATGGCTGCCAACAGCAACCGGCTTTCCCATTCACATCTGGGGAAGAGCCAACGTGACTTCTCACCCCGACCAAAAGTCTGCACTTAAATTTGTCACTGTACCATGCATTGGACTGTGTAACCAGGGAGCCTGGCAGGTGGGCGTTACACACAGGAAAGGATGGATGAATGCTACAGTGACGATTGCCTTGTCCACCGTGGACTTAACGTGTGCTCAGTGGATGACAGTACTCTCCAAACCTTGCTTTGGGTTTAAGGAAAGCGTGTATCTCTGAATAAATGTTGAACTCCAAGCTTCTGCTTTCTTTAATAAGCTCTCACACAAGAAAAAGAAGTGGTGAGGGGCCTCCAGGGACCCTCTAAACTTCCCGACAAGAGGCCCAGGTGTATCTCTGCTCAGGAAGATATCCCATGATCCTTTTGGCCTCTGTGGAGGTTGTGTATCACCACAGTCACCAAGGAGACCATGAGATGCCTGTGCCCCTGTGGTGGTAAAGCATGATGGAGCTTTTCCTGTCAGTTCCTGTCAGTGAATAAGACAGGGAAGCCTGAGGAGAGCTCCCCAATGCTAGAGAAGTTTTAAAGGATGAAAGATCCTCTCTCTAAAGCTCTCCATCAGTATCACCAAAAGCCTAGAGAAAAAAAAAATCACTGATGTAAATGAGGCTGGACTTAGAAAGTAAAACCCAAGGAGAATTGAAAAGAAAACCAGGGGAGTCAAGGCAGCTGAGACTTGAGTGCTATTTTCACAAGGCTTGTTTTTATTATTACACCTCCTTAGCCTGCTTCCCAGCCAGCATGTGCAAGGTTCTACAAGGCACAATAATGTTGTTATTTGTCTCCAGAAAAACATCTGAGGTGTGGAAACATCATTTACCCTAACTATTCCCTAGAAATTGAGGAAGACCATGGACATTTCTGTGTCCACATTTGTTGGCATTCTAAATTCCCTTCTTGAGAAATATCAACACTACCCATTCCCATGCCCATGTCACAAGTCCACTATGTCCTCACATAACAATCCCCAACACACCATCTTTAGATGGTGGCTGTAGGTGTGCTGGATTGTAGAGTATTGCCACCTGTAAAAGAAACTTCCTCGGATGGATATTGTCTCACAGCAAAAGATATGGCTGGCCTCAGAGGGCTGAACTCTGCTGATCCGGATGTGAAAGCCCGCTTGTTTTCGTCTTCTCTTCCATTCCAGTTTTCCTCCTGCGTTTGTCCATGCCTCCACTGTGGCTGTACACACTTGCTTAAAGGGCCAGAAAAAAATCCGAGTGCTCTTATAATTCAGTTTGAACTTTCTAGAAGGAAACTGTTTCCCAATTGCCTGGACTGGAGCAGTCAGTCACTGGGCGGGTCTACTACAAGGGAGTAAGGAAGATCAAGTCCATCAGCGGGCTCGGGTACACACCACAGTGCTCCTCTCCCCTGGCAACAGCAGCCAGTGGGAAGTGATTTTATAAAAAAAAAAAAAAAAAAAAACAAAACAAAAAAAAACCATAAATAGCAACCAGTAGACAAACACGGGCTAGGTTTTGATAGTTCATCTCTCAGCTTGGCCCCATTCAGATGTTTCATGCACCCTCCACTCCACATAATTTCTTGATGCTCCATTTTAAAATCTGTCAGATAACGATAATGGAATTGTCCTTGTAACTCCCAGGGCCAAAGAAAGGATAAAGAGGCAAGCGATGAGAAAGTACTAACACATTAAACTGATGTCATTCATGTGTTCTCTAACACTCTGAGTTTTAACTTCATCGCCACTGTGTCTGTGGAAGGACTTCTGAGTGCAAGGGTCACTTGTCAAAATAGTCATCCAGGGTCAGTGCTCCTGGCTGGATGGAAACGTGCCTTCTCCGAAGCTGTGATGCTATACGGTTATGAGGCATAGATACAAAAGGCAGGAACGTAAAAGGAACATAGGAAACACACCAGGCATGGGGACACGCCCCTACAATTCTAGCACTCAGAAGGCTGAGGCAGGAGGCTGCCATGAGTTCAAGGCTAGCCTGGCCTACATAATCAGATTCTACCTCAAACAAAAAAAGTACAGCTACAGTCACAGGGAAATTGGAAAGAAGAACAGTGTGTCTTATGTTTGTTGCTCCCATGTTTTCAGGAATGTTTTAATTATGTTGAAAGGTTAATTCAAGTTGGCCAAGATGCCGCACACCTGGGAGTCCCAGCACTCGGGAGGTGGAGGCAGAAAGAGAGTTCAAGATGGTCCTCAGCTACATAGTACGTTTGAGGCCAGCTCTGTCACAAATGAACAAGAGAAAGAAAAATATAAAGAAAAATAAATGGGCTTATTCAATGTTTAAGGCAATGTGATTTTTCCTTAAGAATGACTCCCAACCATAAATTTATTTTTGCTGCTACTTCATAACTGTAATTTTGCTACTGTTACGAATTGTATTGTAACTATGTTTTCTGATGGTCTTAGGCGACCCCTGTGTTCAACCTCCAAAGGGGGTCATGACCCACATGCTGAGAACCACTGTCTTATAAGGAGGTAAAAAAGTAAACACCAAAATTAACTTTAAAATAAAAATTGAGCTTGTGCTCACCTGCAGCCACAGTTACTTAGGAAGTTCAGACAAAAAGAATGTTTGTATACCCAGAAGTTTCAGACCACCCCAAGAAACAGAGTGAGACTCTGTCTCTCAAAATACCTGGAATTGAATTTAAATATAAATTAAATGAAAGTTAAAAGGCTAGCTTCACCACCAAATGGCTGAAGGAAGTCAATGAAAAACAAACATGCATCAGCAAAATTGCCCATCTGTCAAATGCAGTAACACATGAAGACCTGGCTGCCGCTCAGTCAGGGAAACCGGTCACCAGCAGGTCCAGGCAAACAGCACTGAGAGCAGAAGTCAGCGTCCCCATCACACACGACTCAAAACAAATTTTTAGACGGAGGCAATTTTGTCCCTCCGAAGAAAAACAGGAACGGATCAGAACTCTCTTTGGTTTTGTAAAGACGTTAGTACACCCAGAGCCCTTTTAATGGTCAACTAACTCACCAGAGTGGCCTCAGGCAGCCCTTAGAGACCCAGGCCCACACTCCAAGGCCTCCGCTGAATGTAGTGAACTGTTTTCTCATCTTTGTGTCTAGGATGGTATCTGCCGTGTCCTTGAAAGAATTGAGAAGTCATCTGTACCCCAGTGAGAAAGATTAACTCAAGACTCCAGAGCAGTCCACCTCACAGGAGTCCAGGACTCCTCAAAAGCCTCAGCAACACCCACACTGACAGAGGCGAAGCAGGTGTCTGCTTCCTGAGGCATGGGGTTGTTTGGTTTTCCTTTCTTTTTCTTTCTGCATGTTTTCTTTTCTTTTCTTTTCTTTTTTAATTTCAGGGCTGAGGACCGAACCCAGGGCCTTGTGCTTGCTAGGCAAGTGCTCTACCACTGAGCTAAATCCCCAACCCCAAGCATGTTTTCTTTATATACACTGATGGGTTTCATAAAGAAAATTTCCTTGAAGTATATACATGTACTTTGATAATATCCAGCCCCAAACCTTCCTCTCCTCCCATCCCATCTACCCACTTCCACTATTTCCCTGGTCTCCCTTTGGCATTCATGTTGCATGCATGAGTGTGTGTGTGTGTGTGTGTGTGTGTGTGTGTGTGTGTGTGGGGTGCATTTCTGTATTTATGTACAATCTAGAATCCATGAATGAAAAAAGATGTAGGGTTTCTCTGCACCTGGCTTATTTTGCTTATGTGATACTCTCTGGCTACATTTATTTCCCAGCAAATGACATAATCTTGTTCTTGTTCTTTGTAACTGAATAAAACTCCACTGTGCATACACTACATTTTCTTTAAACTCAGTATTATCATAAATACACACAACTTTATTTTGTTGTTTTCTTTTTTCTTTTTTGTTTTGTTTTATTGAGTTTTTGTTTGCAACTTGTTAAAAAATGGTTGGCTTCTATAATGACTGAAATAATGATTATCAGCCAAAAAATCATTACATCATATATGTGAGTATTATTATTATTAAACTATTTTCATGTATGTGGGATACATCAAGTTAGTAACCCAGGCAGCTGAGAATTGAAATTGCAAAAATATTTGAAAAAGCAATAAAGATGTAAACCCAATTAAAATTTTTGCAGTCATGAACTAGAATTGAAAATACCCATTAAAAACCATTTTATAAGCCGGGCGTTGGTGGCGCACGCCTTTAATCCCAGCACTCGGGAGGCAGAGCCAGGCGGATCTCTGTGAGTTCGAGGCCAGCCTGGGCTACCAAGTGAGCTCCAGGAAAGGCGCAAAGCTACACAGAGAAACCCTGTCTCGAAAATCCAAAAAAAAAAAAAAAAAAAAAAAAAAAAAAAAAAAAAAAAAAAAAAAAAAACCATTTTATAGGGAAAAAATTATCCATAACTCTATCCACTAAAAAGACCTGATAATAAATATCCCATAATATAAGCACACTCTAGCACCTAGATTACGTGTGTGTCTGTGTCTCTGTGTATATGTGTCTGCGTTTGTGTGTGTGTGTCTGAATCTGTGTGTGTGTCTCTGTGTGTATGTGTGTCTATATGTGTGTGTCTGAGTCTCTTTGTGTGTGTGTGTGTGTGTGTGTGTGTGTGTG
The DNA here is from genome assembly GCF_004664715.2 of Peromyscus leucopus. Classification (NCBI taxonomy): domain Eukaryota; kingdom Metazoa; phylum Chordata; class Mammalia; order Rodentia; family Cricetidae; genus Peromyscus; species Peromyscus leucopus. The sequence goes on from NC_051075.1 coordinate 20,595,909, forward strand.
TGTGTATCTGTGTCTCTGTGTTGTACTGGAGATTGAATTTAGGATTTTGCACTTGCCAGGCAATCTCTCTATGCCTGCACTGTTTCCTCAACCTTTCAGTTTTAGATTTTGAGACAGGCTTATACTGAGCTGCCCAGGCTGGACTTGAATTTGCAGTGCCGTCCCTCTGCCTCAGTTTCTTCAGTAACCAAGATTACAGCCTGCATAACCAGGCCTTCTAACTCCCACTTCCAACTGCTAGGAGCTGGAGCTCCTTGGAGAACTGACTACTTCACACCCTGGACAGAAAAGCTCTAAGATGAGCGTGAAACATTTTGTCACACCAGACAACAGGGAAACTATAAAAAAACTAGCATGTCAATGTCTATAGAATTCATAAGCAAGCTAGGAAATTTGCCATGGGCCAAAAATGGAGCAACCTGAAAGGAATGCAACACACACAAACACCTCCAATCTGTCAAAATCCAGGAGTTCATGATTATGGTTAAAATAGACAAGAACAAATTCAGTCACTTTTGGCACATATATGATGGTGTACTTTTCTTTTTGCTGTGATTAAAAACCATAACAGAAAACTGATATCTGCCAGGTAGGTGGTGGTGACCACACTTTTAATCCCAGCACTCGGGAGGCAGAGGCAGGCAGATCTCTGTGAGTTCGAGGCCAGCCTGATCATCAGAGTGAGTTCCAGGACAGCTAGGGCGGTTACACAGAGAAACCCTGTTGGAAAAAAACCAAAAAGAAAAAAAGAAAGAAAAGAAAACTATCCTAACTACCTCATGTTTTGGCTCTGTGGCATGAAACATATCCACATCACTGTGCATCGACCACCTGTTTCCAGAATTCCATTATCCCGGACTACAGAACAAACCTTCAAGCATACCTCCCCAGACCCTATAAATAAAAGCCAAAAGTGCATATTTATCCTGCTTTCCAACAAGATGCATGCCTCTGAGTGACCAAATGAAGGGATTCTCTTTTTGAAAGTAGTTTAGCTAATAAATGAAGAAGGAATGCTAATATTAAATATTTTACCATTTTAAGGGCTGGAGAAATGGCTCAGCAGTTAACAGCACACACTGCCCTGGCAGAGGACTTGAGTGGTTCCCAGCACCCACATCAGGCAGCTCATAACAGCCTGTAACTCCAGCTTGTGGGATCAGACACCCTCTTCTGGCCTCAGAGGAAACTGCACCCACATGCACATCACACACAGACACACATGCATACATGTAAACATCTACCAGTGGGTCACTAGGCAACTTGGCTAGGCAATTTCCATCAACTAGATGTATCTGTAAGTAGGAACCCTTTAGTTCTGAATTAATTGTTAAGAGTTGATCTAAAACTAGAAATAAGACTTTGGAAAGGAGAAAGTTAAGCTTAATTAGCACATCCACCAGGCTTTCTCAAACAGATAGTCTGGATGCTTAAGTCTGTTCCCAGAGAGTCTGAGAGGTTTTGTCCTTTTGTCCATCCGAGGATGATCCTGACCAGATGCTGCTAATGAGGATAATTGCAGAAAGGCCTGAAATTAGGGATCCTGGCTGTGTTACTGCACAGAAGGTTACCTAAATATTCCATTAGTAGAGGGGAAATTGTGCCCAATGAATGATGGGAAAGCTACAATAGCACACGAGAAATTCATAGCAGGAAACAGCTAATAATCAAAAGTCAATATCACCAAGACTCCTTGCACGTCGGCTTGACCTCTAGAAGGCCCTTGGCTTCTTTCATAGCTTGTCATAATCAGCTGAAATCCCACTTCATATTATTGTGGCTTGCAGTTAACATTCTATCCCCAAGATAGCAAAGATGTCCCAAAACAGAGTAGCAAAGGATGAAAATCAACCTCCCAAACAATCAGAAGCCATGAACAATTGAGTGTGGTTATTCTTATATCTGATAGAGACATCAAACCAAAACTAATCTGAAGAGATAAGTAGGGCAGATACACAACTGTAAATATTCGTAAATAGTTGTATCAAGCAGATATGACTGTTGTATTTACACATCAAATCTTGAGGCCTCCAAGTTTATAAAACAAACACTAAAAGGCATAAAATGCCATGTAAGTCCAGACACAATTATAATAAGAGACTTCAATACCCACTCTCACATCTAGATAAGTCTTCCATATTAAAACTCAGCAAAGAGTTCTCAGAGATAAATTACACAAAGACTAACTGGACTTAACAAATACCTCCAGAGTATTCCACCCTACAGATGGAGCGGGAATACACATTCTTCTCAGCACTGCATGGGACCATCTCCAAATGGACCCCATTATAGGTCACGAAACAAATAATCAAACAATTTTTGAGAAAATCCTTGGTACCTACCAGTTAGTAGTAGACAAGAAACATAAGAGAAACTTCGGAAACTACACTTGAGACTAAATGATAGACTTGAAGTTTTTATTTTATATCTGTGTGTGCATGATGTAAATGATGCATACATGTATGCCCCAGCATACAAGGGGAGGTCAGAGGACAATTTTGAGAAGTTGACTCCCTCCTTGCACCTTTATGTGGGTTCCAAGGATCAACCTCCGGTCACCAGGCTTGCGCAGTAAGTACTTCTGTCCGGTGAGCTACCTCACCAACTCTGAACACCACTCTTCTGAATAAACAGTGGGTTACTGAGGAAATTGAAGAGAAAAATCTAGTTCCTAGAAACAAATAAAAAATGATTACACACCTTATCAGGCCCTCTGGAATCCAGTTAAGCTGGTCCTACGAGGAAAATGCATAGCTATAAGTGATCACACCTAAAAAAAAAAAAAAATCAGAGCAATATCAAATAAATACCCTGATGGCTCACCTTAAGGCTCTAGAAAAACAAGCCAAACAGAAACCCAGTAGATTGCAAATAATAATAATAACGATTAGGACAGAAAATCATGCAATAGAGACTAGAAGATGTCATCAACCAATGTTACTTCTTTGAAAAAGCTAACAAGATTGGAAAATCAGTAGCCAACTAAAAAAAATGAGAGAGATGGGGGGGGCGGGGGAGGGTTGTCTGTGCTTCACCCCTGAAGCACTGCCCCTAGTAAATGTAAATGTAAACTATTTTTATATTCTTATTTAAGATAGTTTGCATATTGATACAAATACAGAACTATATTTGTTTTAATGTACATATATTTCTACTCTTATTTGAAATGTTTATATATTGATACAAATGTAAATTTATATTTGTCATACTGTGTATATGTTCTACTTCTGTTTAGGATATTTTGTATATTGATTCATATTTAGGATTATTGTCATATTGCATGTTGCACTACACATTCCTACTTCTGCTTTAGCTATTTTGTGTATTGTCACAATTTTGAGGTCATTATCCTTTTACCATACATTTGCTTACAGACTGTTTGCCTGTTTACATGAAGCCTTAATCCTTAAGTTATTTAGGTAGAGAAGCCTTACAGATTTATAGTCACCTAAGCTTGTCATCTCTATAGTTATGTTAGTTAGGTTTACCAGATTTACAGATAATATAGGTCAGGTGGACAGGTAGTCTTTGAAAACTTCATAGGCCTAGAGAATATGGCATTTAAATAACTTAGAATTCTGTTGACATGAGACATGATTGCTCCTGACAGCACTGATTTGATCCTGAGAAAATGTTGGACTTCTAAGACATTCCCATTTGGAAGTTTGTCTTCTTCTTGGCACAAAATAGCCTACAAATACTGTCCCTTTTGAATGAGTGGGACACAAGGAAAAGTGACTACTGAACTCTGCCAAGACAGGGTAAGGTGGTCTTTCAAAATTCCTGCTCCTGAAAATGATCTCTCAGATACTCTAGCCCTGTAGCCAATTTGAATGCACCAGTGGTGCTGAGAAACATTAGGTGACTGTCCAGGCTGCCAGCTGTCTCTCTGTCTACTCTTGCAAGACTCCCGGAAGTTGCTTGCATCCTTCTCCCATTTCTCAGGTATTACTATATTCCTTCTCAGGTCTTTGATGGGATTAAAGACTAACAGTTATAGTTGCAATCTTCTTGTATCTTAACTAGAACATATTAAGTATTAGATTCAGGTTCTTCAGGATAGGACACCTTTTGGAATGATCTCTGTATCATGCCATTTACCTATGCTCCAGAATTCTCTGGATGTTAATATGTGTCTCTTGTTTGATGTTGCTCTTGTTGGTTGTAGTTCTATTTGTTTATGTCATTACCCTTTATTTCTCCTTGATAATTATTCCAATGTATATAGTTTTTTGTTAGGTTAGAACTTTCTTCCTTAGACAAAAGGGGGAGATGTAGGTGTGGTTGTCTGTGCTTCACATCTGAAGCTCCACCACTAGTAGGTAAAAAGTGACTGCTAGGTACCTGCCCCTGCCTGGGCATGGCCGAGACAGGGATCCCTCAAGACCAGAGATGCACACATGCTCACTCTCTTGGCTACCTCATGATACTGGATGCTGGATGCAGACCAATTCAAGGTTCTCCAGAGAACTTCGTTGGACTGAGCCTCACCTCTCCTGGATCCTGTAACACCTTTGATGGTTGCAAGTCACCCCAAAATAAACCTCTTTTGACTATCAGATAAACTAAGTGACATCATTGCCTCATTAATTGCTGCTTTAGAGATGACCCAGATCAATAAAATTAGAGACAAAAAGGGAGTTGTTACCACAGACCTCAATAAAATCGAAACAATTGAAAAGACTTTGGAAAACACGTATTTGAACAAGTTGGAAAATATACAAGAGTGGGGTAAATTTCAAAGCGCATGTGGTCTTCTGAAATTAAAGAAGACATAATGAACAATCTAAACAGATCCACAACAAGCAAAGAGACTGAAACAGTTCTTAAAAGTCTCCCCACAAAGGAAATCCCAAGGCAGAATGGACTAATTCTACCAAACTTTCAAGGAAGATCTATTACCAACACTTATTAATATATTCCATAAACGAGAAAGGAGGGTGAGGTGGTTTGAAAAATGGCCACCACAGCCCCATAGGGAGTGACCCTGTTAGGGGGAGTGGCCTTGTTGGAGGAAGTGTCACTGGGGGCGGGCCTTGAAGTCTCAGAAGCTCAAGCCAGGCCTAGTGGCTCACTGTCTCTTCCTGCTGCCTTCCAATCCAGATGTAGAACACTCAGCTCCTTCTCCAGCACCATGTCGGCCTGCACACCATCATGCTCCCTGCCATGATGATAATGGATGGAACCTCTGAACTGTAAGCCAGACCCAATTAAATGTTTTCCTTTATAAAAGATGCCATGGCCATGGTGTCTCTTCACAGCAACAGAAATCCTAAGACAGAAGTGAATGTTATCAAAGTTATTTTAATAAGCTTGAGGGCTGATGGACAAGAAGGTAAGGACACTTACCACCAAGCCTGATGACCTGAGTTCAATCTCCAGGATCCACACAGTAGAAGAGGACTGACTCCACACATTATGCTCTCACCTCCACATGCACTTACACACACACACACACACACACACACACACACACACACACACACACACACACTTGCAAACCAAAACTTGATAAAGGCATGCACACACATGCAAAAAGAGAACTACAGAGGGAGCTTGAGAAATGGTTCAGGGTTTAAAAGCATCTAAAGCACCTGCCATGTTCACAGAGGACCCAGGTTCAGTTCCCAGCACCCACATGGCAGCTCACAGACACCCATAACTCCAGTTCCAGGGGATCCAATGTCTTCTTCTGGCCTCTGGGCACCAGGCATGCACATGATACACATACATATGTGTAGGCAAAACACCCACACATGTAAATTAAAAAAAATAATAAGAAAACTACAGGCCAATCTCCCTGATGAATATAAATGTAAAAATTTGCAACAAAACACCCACAACTAAATTTAAGATTACATTAAGATCATACATCATAGCCGGGCGGTGGTGGCTGTGCACGCCTTTAATCCCAGCACTCGGGAGGCAGAGCCAGGCGGATCTCTGTGAGTTCGAGGCCATCCTGGACTACAAAGTGAGTTCCAGGAAAAGGCGCAAAGCTACACAGAGAAACCCTGTCTCGAAAAACCAAAAAAAAAAAAAAAAAAAAAAAAAAAAAAAGATCATACATCATGACTAAAATTGGTTTCATCCCGGGAATACAAGATTGGCTCAACACAGGTAAACCAACCTCGTCTAATACACCACATCAATAGACTTTAAAAGAAAAATCACGTGACCACCTTAATAGCTGCAGAAAAAGCACTTGGCAAAGTTCAGCATGGCTTTGTGGTAAAAGTGCTGAAGAAACTAGGAATAGATGGAACACACCTGTCCTAGTTAGGGTTTCTACTGCCCAGACAAAACACTATGACCAAGGAGCATGTTGGGGAGGAAAGGGTTTATTTGGCTTACACTTCCACATTGCTGTTCACCATGGAGGGAAGTCAGGACAGGATCCTGAAGTCAGGACAGGAACCTAGAGGCAGGAGCTGATGCAGGGACCATGGAGGGGTGCTGCTGACTGACTTGTTTCCCATGATTTGTTCAATCTGCTTTCTTACAGAACCCAGGACCAGCAGCCCAGGCATGGCCCTACCTACCATGGGCTGGACCCTCCCCTATTGATCACTAAATGAGAAAATGTCTTACAGTTGGATCCTAGGGAGGCATTTCCTCAGCTGAGGCTCCTCCCTCTCTGATGACTCCAGCTTGTGTCAAGTTAACACACAAACCCAGCCAGCACGATACCTCAACACAATAAGGGCTGCACCCGACAAACCTGCAGCAGCATTTTCTCTAAAATATGAAGAGACAAGGTTCCTGCTCCCTCCACTCTTATCAGCATAGTGTTAGCTAGAGCAATAACACAAGAGAAAGATATAACGAGAGAAATAAGGAAGAAATCAAATTATCCATATTCACAAACAATATGATTCTGTACCTAAAATTCCCTATGACTTTGCCAGAAAACTCTTAGGCCTAATAAACACTCCCACTAAAGCTGCAGGACAAAATATACAAAGATAAGTAGCTTTCATATATATTGATATATATCAATAATAAATTCGCTGAGAAAGAACTTAGGAAAAAAATATCCCATACACAATAGCTTTAAAAAAAATATCTGGGAATAAACCTAATGAAATAAGTGAAACCTCCACAGTGGAAACTTTAAGACCATTTAAAAAAAAAAAGAAATTAAAGAAAATAGACTATGGAAAGAGCTACCTTCCTAGATTGGCAGAATTCATATGGCAAAAATATACTACCTAAAGTAATCTACAGATTTAATGCAAGCCCTATAAAAATTCCAATGACACTCTTCATAGAACTAGTAAAAAAAAATCCAAAAACCCATACAGAAACAAGAGGGTTGATTTAAGCAGAACAAACAATGCTTGAAGTACAATACCCAACCTCAAATTAAACCAAAGCACTTATATATAAATGTAAGTGCAAATTCAACAATAGTGACAGTGTGACTATCAACTTGACAGGATCTGAAGTCATCTAGCAGAGAGGCTTTCCAGGTGCACCTGTGAAGGATCATCTTGATTCCATAAACTGAGATGGGAAAGCTCACTCTCATAGTGGATGGCATCGGTCCCTTGACTTGGATCCTGCTGTGTGGAAAGGGGAAGCTGGGATCTTAACAGATGGCTCAGAGTTCAGAGCTCTCGCTTCTGTTCCAGGGGACCGGAGTTGAGTTTTCACAACTGCCTGTAACTCCAGTTCCAAGGGATCCAAACCCTCTCCCCTTCCTCCTCCTCATCCCTCCTCCTTCCTTCTTCTCCCTTCTTTTCTTCTTCCTCTTCCTCTTATTTTCTTTGTCTTCCTCTTTTTCCTCCTCTTCCTCTTCTTCAATGATTTATTTATTTTAATTTTACATGCATTGGTGTTTTGCCTGCATGTATGTCTGTGTGAGGCCTCAAAGAGTTTTAAAAAAAGGCACTACCATATGACCCAGCTACACTTCTGCAGAGCATATGCTCCAAGGACCCCACACCCTACCGCAGAGGTCGCTGCACATCCACCTTCACTGTCCAGCGTTCACAAGAGCAAGGGAAGTGGCGCCAGCTCAGATGCCCAGCAGCAGAGCACAGACAATGAAAATGGCGTACACAGCGGAATTTTATGCAGCTGCAAAGGAAAGTGAAATTACAAAATTTGTGGGAGAAGTGGGTGGACCTGGAAAGTGTATTAAGCAAGGTGACCCAGGCTAAAACCAACAACCGTAAGAACACGTGTTCTGTTTCATCTGCCGATCATGGCTTTCAATGCTTGTGCGCATGTGTGTAAGTAGCGTGTGGGTAGCAGTAGGCTATGAAACTACCAAGACTAGAGATGGGGCAAGCAGTGTCGAGGAAGGGAAAAACAGGAGGACACATGTGACGTGTAAGTAGAAGGGAAGCTACCTGGGGAAGAAGGGGACCAAGGAGAGTCAACGAAAACGATTTTGTTTAAAATGCCGTGATGGAGCTGGAGAGATGGCTCTGCAGTTAAGAGCACTGGCTGCACCATCCTGAAGACCAGAGTTCAGATCCCAGCGTCCGTGGAACAAGGCCGGTGTTCTCAAAGGCACCTGTAACCACAGCTCAGAGATGCGAGCCCCAGTTTCAAGAAGAGACCCTGCCTGCCTCGAAGGAGCAAGCAGAGACTGATGGAGGACATCCAACAACCCTCTTCCTGGCTTACACACACACACACACACACACACACACACACACACACACACACACACAAATACATACATACATATATACATACATACATACATACATACATATTTTAAGGATAAAAATGCCAAAATGATACCTGAACGTTGTACGTTAGTACCTAAAAACAAAACAAAAATGCACAAACCATGCTTTGGCATAGTTTCCTTCTGAATTCTCTAATATTGGAGGCTGCCGGCTGGAAGAGCCCCCTTCCGTTCCATCCTGTCCAATCCAGTGCTGAGCCTGGACTGTGGAAACTCATCTGTCCAGGCCTGCAATCTCTTTAGGGGGTTCCCTTCTTCCTACAGCAGAAGCCACTTCATCCTGTGGTCTAGACAGGCTCTCCTTCACTCTGGAGACTGTCCACCTTGGGCAGCGAATGACGAAGCCAGGAGGTGTCACCCGAGTATGTTGTTGTGGGGAAATAAGGCCAAACACCTCCATCTATTTGTGGATGACCCATATCAGTGTTCTGATCTAAGTGCTCCAGGGAGAAAGGAGAAGGCTGCAGAGAACGTCCACTGGCCCAGAGCTTTCTAGTTCTGAGTCCTGAATGTAGAAAAGTGGGGGGCAGGGGGAGCCACAGTCTGAGCTGCCCGAGGCCTTTGGGTGGCTTTCAAAAGTCTGAGGTGATCCCGTCCCTTGCCAAGGAGGACAGGGCCACTGATTGCCAGCCCCTCACCAGCCCCTCACCTGAGCTTCTCGGCTTGTCTGTCCAGCCCATCCTAATCCATAATCTATGCAGCTGTCTCCCATCAAGGAGCTGCAAGCACTTGACAAACAAAAATTTAACCCACACACACACACAAAAATGATGGTAATAATGTATCATATTTTATGGCTAGCTAAATTTGACAAGATACTAAAATATCTTTAACAATTGTTCTCAAATAGTGTCAGTACAGAATAGCAAAATAAAACTAGATTAAATTTTAAAATTTAAAACTAAAATAAAAGTAATCTCCTTGTTAAACACTTAAAATTTTATATATTCTGCCAGGCATGGTGGCACACGCCTTTAATCCCAGCACTTGGGAGACAGACGCAGTGGATCCCCGTAAATTTGAGGCCAGCCTGGACTTCATAGTGAGTTCCAGGTCAGCCAGGCCTATGTAGAGAGACCCTGTCTCAAAAATAAACAAATAAATAAATTTTTATATATTACACTCTAAAGCGAGAAATCCACGGAGTCTACTTAAATGGCAAGGAATTTATTAGAGGATTAAAAACTCACTACAGCACCATGCTGTTCTTCTGCCTGGCCCATCTCAGCATCCAAAAACCACGAGGCAGAGAGAGAACACCTTGCATCTCCGTTCTTAAGGATCCCAAGAGGCCACGCCCCAGGGGGGGATGTACTTCAAGGTCATAGGCAGGTAGAGCAGTCACCTGCTCCCTCTCTAGGGGCGATCCTTCAAGATCATAGCCAGAGCAGCTACCCACTACGACACTCTTCATTATCTGGACACATTTTATAATCAGCTTATGTTCGCAGATTTATAGAAAATGACTTATAAACTTTTAGCAACATCATTAATACATAACCCTGTATCAAACAGACAGTAAAGTTTATTTCACATCTTTTTTTCGGGGGGAGGAGGCATTTCTGAGGGTTTCTCTGTGTAGCTTGGAGCCTGTCCTGGATCTCACTCTGTAGATTAGGCTGGACTCGAGCTCACAGAGATTCACCTGGCTCTGTCTCCCGAGTGCTGGGATTAAAGGCGTGTACCACCACCCAGCTTTATTTCACATCTTTAATAGCTCAATATGAGAAGGTTTCTTGGGTCAATGGCTTCGAACAACGGATCCAATCACCAGTCGTTTGCACACCACAGATCAAACTCATCTCTCAGGGCAAGGATGAGCCATCTCACAGCAAGAGCATCACTGGGATCCTGTCTCTGTCTTTCATGACCACTGACTGCTCTTAGAACTCGGTGAATTGCAGAACACACCCCTCTTTATTCTTTATGTGGAAATGACAGGTCACTGGCCTCTAATTTGTTTGATTCTTTATTTTTTAAAGAAGTTTTATGTATTTATTTTATGCATATGAGCATGCATCAGCACAGTCACTTCCAGAGTGGAGCCTTAAAGGGTCTGAGGTCAGCACTAATCACCACCCATCTTACAGGTCAACTGTCCTAACTTCATTTCTGTTGTGATAAAACACCCTGGCCAAAAGCATCTTGGGAGAAATCGGTTACTTGGCTTATAGTTCCAGGTTACAGTCTATCTATCATTGTGGAGAAGTCAAACAGGAACTCGAGGCAGCTAATCACATTGAATCCAAAAGCAGAGAGAGAAGTGATGTGGTTAATAGCACATATTGGTTAACTCACCAATATGAGTAACTCACTGCTTTTGTAGAGGACCCTAGTTGGTTCGCAACCATCTGTAACTCAGGCCCCAAGAGATTAGTGTCTCTGTGGGCATGCGAACTCACATGAACATACTCCCCCCAACCCATGTTTAAAAACAAAGTAGATCCTTAAAGTGTGTTTTTTAAAAAAGCAAAGAGAGAATAAATACATGCATATATTGTGTTCACTTGCTTTCTCTACTCTCAATGTCCAGAGCCCAAACTCCAGAAATTTTAAGGCAACCAAGATGGTCCTCCACAGCCATACTCACAGGCTAACCTGATCTAGATGATCCCTAATTGAGATGCTTTCCCAGGGCTTTTTAGCTTGGGTCAAATTGACAGTTAAAAATTAGCCAACACGTTACGTAAGTTAGACTTTTGTTCTTCATAAATCTACTTAGAAACTATTGTTTGGCCGGATGTTTAGAATATGAAGGTGGGTCTTGGGGCACAGCCAGTGTTTCTTAACTGGCTATTTCCCAACCCCTAGGAAACAGCATAGCCCCTGATACCTACATCCGTGGTAGGCAGCCGTGTATGCACAGTCCCGTGCATGGCTAGTGGGGAGCTATCTTCAATAGCTGATCTAAATCCTTCCATTTTGTAAGACAGAAAACTGAGGCCTGGTGGTTACAGGACCATCTCTGGATCCATTTTTTGTTTTTAGTCTTCTAGTGCTGGGGTTGACCATAGGGCCTCTTGTGTGGACAAGACAAGGACTCTACCACTGATTTATATATCCTAGCCCATTAATCAGCTTTCAAGTTTCACTCCTCAGAGGCTCTGGACGTCTATTCTGCTGCTAGTCACCATCGGAGCCCAGAGTTTTCTCTGTGCACTTGCTTAGTAGAAGATAGGAACAACAGAAAATAATCAGGAAAACTAGATCTAGAAAAAGATTGATACAGCGCTGTTGATTCGGTACACGGACGAGAGGAGCCCCAGGTTTATTTCCCTCTGTCTAAACAGCCATAGTGATGGATGGGACACTCTAGGGCAGTCTGATACTGTCTAAAAGGGAACATATTCACTTCTGGATCATCAAAATACAAGTCAGGATAAATTAGGCTTTGTCCTTAGTAACGAGTTATAGAGCTTCTGTGGCACACCAGTTGGTACAGGACTGATAGTCTTGGGAAAAATTTAAAAAAAAAAAAAAAAAAGCAAGACTTTGGGGTCCATTCCCACACCCTAAATAAAGTAAATAACAATCAAATAATAAATTAAAAAAAAATACCAACAGCCAAAATGTCAGCATTTCAGAAAACACCGCCTTCAAACAGTGAGAAAACAGAAGGGAGACTAGAAACTCAAGTTCATGGCTGAAGTGAAGTAACTGCGCTCTTTGAAAATGTATTCCCGACCCACAGCAGCACCCAAAAGTCTGAAACCGCACATAGGCAGCCAGGGTTAGAGGCAGCTCATCCCCTCAGCAATGTGGCTGCTGCTCTCCACAAAGTCAGAAATGGAACCAGACACACTGGGCACACACTCAGCAAAAGCTGCTTTTGGGGAGGCTGGGGATGGCATCTAGGACCCCATTCCTGCATGCATGTGCACTAACAGCAAGCTGCACCTCCAAAATTGACAAGCACCTTTGAAGTTCAGTTCCCAACCTTTCTGCTACGGCACCCATCTTTGGAGGTCAGAGGTCTATGCAGTCAGATTTCTCCTTCCACCTTTATATGGGTCCCCTAGGATCCCACTCTGGTGGCCAGGCTTGCATAGCCATGACCCTTCCATGCTGAGCCATCTCACCAGCCCTGGGCAGTGTTTTTAAACAACGACTCGTGTTTCGTCCATGTTTCATCAGGGAAATAGAACTGGCACATAGAAATAGAATCTCGATGAAAAACTGAAAAGCCAATCAAAGATTAGAATTACCAATTTCTTTGCTAACAGGGAACTAAGGGTTATGTGCCTTGCACTATGCACTAGAATCATCCGGAGAGGTTTTTAAATGCCTGAGGCTCTGGCCCCATCCCAGACCAACAGGATCAGAATCTCCAGGGTTAAGGGAGACCCAGGCTACACCAGGAACGAGTGTAAGTGGTCCCAACTGCAACCCAGTGAGGAACCAGCTGCTCTCTGGTTTTTGAATATTAAATGCTCTTCATTAGAGCAAGATAAACTAGTAATCCTGGGAGTATAATGCTCTGGAATGTCACCCAACTGAATACAAAAATGTAATCTTCACAATTTGTCTTTTTCAGTCAAATGCATCAGATCTGGCTCACCCTCTTGACTGTTTCTGGAGACAGGTCTCTTCAATTCCCATATTTTCCCTCCATGCACTTAATGGTGAACATGAAAAACTAACTAACTGAGGGAAAAAAATATCACCAGGACTCCTCCACCCTCCTTGGTTGCTCTTTCCAAAAGAATAAAAATAAATAAAGACTAACTTCTAACTTCTCTTAAATGCTTCAAAACAAAATAATTAAAATGCCTGGGAAAACAACCATGAAACTTAACGAGCTATTTCCTCTATTTTTTCAAGTCACAGACTTGGGGTCTATCATGGAAATAGCTGCACAATTCTGATTCTGCCAATCTCCGTGGAATGGCACAGGGACTGTGCCCTGCAAGGTTCTGCCTCCACCCTTCTGCCACCCCTTCTGCCATGTGAGTCGCAGGCGTTTCTGCCTGACAACTCATTATACAAGATCCTGACAGTTCCCCAGCCCGACAGGAAGAGGCTATCAACCCTGGTAGAGGACACACAAAGATCATGAAAAGGACAGTTCTAATCGTCCTCATCTTTCCTCCCAAGGAAAACATCAGAGGTGGTTAGGTAGACTTCTGAGACAAGCACAACTCTGGCCATCATGGAAGGGACCAAACCCTTCAAGAAGCCATGAAAAAGAAATAGCCAGAACTTCCCAATCAAGCGATTTTGCCCCTTTCCCTTCAGAAGACACACGGGTAGTGAGAGGAATTGAATCATTAAGTCCCAGGCTGCCTGATTGCCAAAGCCTTCTGTGTCCCCAGGCAAGGGCTGACCAGGTGACAGGGAGCGCGCCTCACACTCCAGCACAGGTGCGCCCCAACACCATGCGCGTTGGTGTAGGACCCCACTTACATAAATGCCCATAAAAGACAAATCTGTAGGGAGAGGAAGTCCATTAGTGATTGCTGAGGGTGACGGTGAAGAGAGGGCCTGTCCGCCGACCACCAGGAGGCATCATTTTGGAGGTGATGGAATGTTCTAAAACTGGACCCGATGAGGATCATAAGCTTACTAGAACTCACCGAATCCTGTTCTTTCAATGGATGGATTCTGTGACGTAAATGACAACTAAATAAAGCTGGCTTTAAAACAGGTATGGCAGCCAGGTGCCTATGCGGCACTGCCGAAGGCTGAGGCAGGAGAATTGTGAATTCAAAGTCATCGTCAAAAAAAAAGGTGGTAGAGTAAGGGCTGTCAAGGTCTGGAGTTCCTCAGCTACCTTGCAGGTCGCAGTCTGTCGCTAACATGAGTTCCGCTCTTTCACCATATCCATCATGAAAAGTGACTGTAGTAGAATGGGCAAGAGGAGTGGACGGGGACACATATTACCAAATCTAGTTCTGTGTAATCACCAGATCTGAGACTGGAAAGACAAACAAGGAGGAATCTTTCCTAATCTAGAAAAAGAGAAAGAAAAAAAAGACAATGTCAATATTGCCTGGAGGTTAGGGGGCACTCTACCAGGTTCCTACCCTTTACCACAACCGAACCGTCAGGGAAAACAGTTTTCTAACAGAAAAGAAGTCCGGAGGCTGAGCCCCTAAAGAATAACGGGGTCGTGGGACAAGTTTTCCACCACAGCATTCATCAGATGCCGGTTGGTTTTACTTTAAAGGTAGGCACCGTTCCCACGGGCGCCAAGTTGGGAAGTTTGGGTCTCAGGACCCGGTGTTGGGTGGCTCTGCACCCCGCTGCGACTGTGCGGAGGGGCCCGTCCATTCCCTCTGGACAGTCACCCGCCACCGTCCTCGTCCAGTACCCTGCACGACCTGCGCGTCCCTAGGAGCATCCCCAGGCGCGCTCCGTGCCCCCCACCCCCCACCCCAGTCCCGGGACGCCACCGCGACCTTCGCACCTCCCCAAGGGACCCCCACGCCGCAGGGAGAGGCGCCAGCGGGGCAGCCTCCCCCCCGGGGGCCGTCGGGGGACGGAGGGCGGAGCTGATCGGCCACCGCCCTACCGGGGAGGGAGGTGTATGGGGGGGAACCCAGGACCGCTCCCAGCCCCCGCCCGTGCCCCCAGCACAGTGCTCATGCGCGCCGCCGGCCTTTATAGCGGCCACGGAGCCGCGCTTACGGCACTCGGGTGCAGCCGAGCGGATTCCACGCAGGTGCGGGATCCGGGGTGGGGAGCGGGGTCTGTCCCTGTCCATCTGTGTGTCCTGGCGTCCCCCGCGCCGATGTGAGGTGGCACAGCGTGCCTGGGGAGGCTCGATCTGCAGCAGCGGGGCTCTCCCGCCTTCTCCAGCTCCCGAGGAGCCCGGGGTCCCTGGGGTCACCACCACCACCCCCCACAGAGCTCGCTCACGCCTCGCTCTCCCGCAGGTCCGCGCAGATCCCCGCCATGCCCGCGTCCTGGATCCCTGCTCTCTGCCTCGGTGGGTACGCGCCCTGGCCGCCGCGCCCGCGCGGGCCGAGGCTGCAGCCACCTAGCTGTCCTTTCTCCGCAGGTGCGTGGCTGCTGCTGCTGCTGCTGCTGCCCCGGCTCGCGCGCGCCGAGGGAGCCGGTGAGTTGGGTGCAGGCGGAGGAGGGAGGGTGGACACGGTCCGTCCGACATGCGGAGGGATGCGGGGGCTGGAGAGGCGGAGAGGCACCAGCAACCGTCTCCAGCGCACCTTCCGGGCTTACCTGTTTCCCCACGCCAGGGTCCCCGGGTCCGACCCGGCCTCCTTCCCGGCGCACGCCACCTAGCTCTGGGACCACCAGTCCTGAGTTACTGGGCTGGGGGAACCCTTCGGTCCGAGCCCACCGATGGGGCGGCTCACGTCCTGGTCCCACCTAGTTCGATCTTGCTGTACGATTGTACAAGTAACCCCTATGGAAAGCACCGGTCGGCTGTTCTTATCGCTCCCTGGAAGCCTCAAAAGAGTTTGTTCCGCGTGTAGAAGTCCGAGTACGGGTGTGTGGTTCGGTGTCTTTTCTGCGATGTAGGAGATCGCTTCGTTTCTAAAAAAAATCTGTCATTTGCTTTTCTTGAAAGTAGGCATCTAGGCAGTGGTACCGGGTCCTGTGCTCATTGCATGAGTTGGCTGTTTGAAACCTGGAGCTTATGCAGAGACGCTTGGCTCAGTTTGGGAGGAGGGGACTGGACCTGCCTGGACTGAGTCTACCAGGTCGATCTCAGTCCTCGGGTGGGGAGGCTTTGCCCTGGAGGAGGTAGGAATGGGGGGTGGGCAGGAGGGGGGAGAACAAGGGAATCCGTGGCTGATATGTAGAACTGAATGGTATTGTAAAATAAAATAAAAGGAAAAAAAAAGTAGAAATGGTAAGTACCGCACCTGGCTTTTGCCCAAGGAAGTCAGTGTTAGCAGCTCTAAACAGACTCGATCAAAGATTCCAGTGTCGCTGCCGGCCCCTCCTCCAGGTCGCTGAAAACGGGAAAGATAGGGGTTTTAACTGAGCTGAGGAACTGGTATCACACCAGCGTCGTCCCCTTTTTTCCATGGTCCAGGTAGCAGCACAGACAGGGGTCCTTGGCAGAGGCAGGTTCTCAACTTGCAAAACTATGTATGTCTTGTCGGGTGAGGGAGATGTTCTTTTCCCCGAAACATCTGTTTCCAAAGGACTTAGGATAACTACATGCCCCCGTGTTTGGAAAGTCGTATTTAATAACCTTACTCTCGATTTAATCGACAGTAAATCAACAGGTTACCATCTCGGGGTTTGTTATGATTCGACAAATTAACACCTTTCACAGTAACTTTGTTTGCTTTTCTGAGGCGGTGTTGTTGTAGCTCAGGCTGGGCAGGAACTCACTGTGTAACCCAGTCTAGCCTCAAACTCAAGGCAAAAATCTTCCTGCCTCTGCTTCTCGAGTGCTGGGATGACTGCGCAAGCCACTCGGGATCCAAAACTTCCTTTTTTCCGGGGGATAAGCATGTCAGCAGTGCTTTCTAAAACAGTATTTGCTGCCTCCCGTGTGCCCTTTGGACGGATCTGGAGACATACAGTCAGATTCAAGTACAGGACTGACTTCCTCCTGTCTAGCCTTTGGGAGTTGTGGAGTGCTTCTTGGGCTAAGTCTAAAGCTTTCATTCCCTCATTTGTAAAATGTGCAACTAAGCAACATTCTGTGGATCCAGGCACCAGTTAACTTGACGGCATATGTGAATATGAGATTTTAAGGGTCTGGTTGTATCAGGTAACAGGCTAAAAGTCCTCTGCAAAGGGTAGCTTCAGGACTTTTGCATGTCTATGCAGACACTCCAAAGGCTCAATCCAAATCTGCTGTCATCATAAACAACTATCAACAGTTTCATCACAATTGAGATTTTTGTACTTTTAGAATAAGGACTAAGCCAAAGATAAGCATTGTTTTCTCATCCTGTTGTACTTTGTTACATTTTCCAAACTGACTAAGAACTGGGAATATTATTGTCACATTAGACATCTGTAGTAACTCAGCCTTAGATTAAACTGAAAACCCCTTTTGACTTGCTAACATCTAAAACGGCGTCAACATTTAAATCAGTATTTTGTTGGAAGTATAGGAATTAGGGGAGTAAAAATACTTCCACAGCCCGCTTTTCCTGCAACACCCCTCAAAGAAGCCGTAGGTGCCCTGACATAACAAGTCCCTTTCTCCTCAGTCCCCATTGCCATCACCTGCTTTACCAGAGGCCTGGATATCCGAAAAGAGAAAGCAGATGTTCTCTGTCCGGGAGGCTGCTCTCTGGAGGAGTTCTCTGTGTTTGGGAACATAGTGTATGCCTCGGTGTCCAGCATCTGTGGGGCTGCTGTCCATAGGTAAGCTGGGACATGGGGAGGCTGTGCGGGTGGCCACTGGACAAGCACAGTTAGTTTCTTCCCCAGTTAGCTGTTTGGAGCTCTCTCCTAGCTGCTTGCTCCTTTTTAGTGCCAGTTTGGGCCCCAGAAGGTGGATATATTTTTGAGGTTTTCCTGGGCATTCTTGCATTACCAAATGCACGAGGGAAGCTGTCTGACCATGAGCAGATAGCATTCATTTAAAAAGAAATTTGTGAGTGTGTGTGTGTGTGTGTGTGTGTGTGTGTGCGTGTGTGTGCGCTATAATTGTTTGGGTGCCCATGGAGGACAGATGAGGGTGTTGGGTCCCTTGGAGCTGGAGTCACATGTGGCTGTGAGATGCCAGGAACTGATCTCGGGGCTCCTGGGAGAGCAGCAAGTGCTCTTAAACACTGAGCCGTTTCTTCAGCCCTGCGTAAGTGCCCAATGGCTACATTTCTATGATTCTAAAACATCTGCCATTGGGTCGTCTATTATGGGGCTTGTATCCTACTCAAGGCATTGTTTTCACTTCCATCACAAATCTTAAAGTGACACAGCTTTGGTCTGTTTTTCACATGAGGATACTGAACTCTGGATGTCATATCTCTTGCTGATTGTCACTATGGTAAGCCAGTGCCCCCCCATCCTACAGTAAAAGAGTGAGTGTGATTTTTTTTTTAAAATATAGTCCAAGGGCACATACAGTTAATTGCTTTAAGAAAACTGGCACCTTTTTTTTTTTTATTAATTCTGAATCTCTGAGATGTAAGAAGCCGGGAATCAGTGTGTTCTTATCATCACTGTAAAAAGTTTAACAGCACAGAGTCACTTCTCTGGACATTTTTGTTCCTGTAGAAGTGACTCTTACAGGGCCAGCAGACTTCTCCACTCAGGCAACTTCTCCACTCAGCTATTTTCTTGACCGATAGAGCAGTAGATGATACACGACAATTGGATCGTGTCTCAGCTGTAACTCTTACTTTGCAGGGGAGTGATTGACACCTCCGGGGGACCTGTGCGTGTCTACAGCCTTCCTGGTCGAGAGAACTATTCCTCAGTAGATGCCAATGGCATCCAGTCTCAGACGCTTTCCAGATGGCCGCTTCCTTCGCGGTGACCAGTAGGTACAATTTCACTGTTCTCAGCTCTGCATAAACACTTCCCCACGCCCCTCCGGAGGGTTTTCAGCTCCCCTTAGCCCAGTCTTTTTTATTCTGATGGAAAACATTGGACTTAAGAAGTCAGCTATGGGACAGAGTCACCCAAATTTGGGGGGGAGTAAAAATTCACTTCACGCAGTGGAAACTGAAATCTGAATTGTTTGCAGTAAATGCCTAGATACTTAGCAAGTAACAAACTGTCAAACCAATGAATTCAGTTTTTGGTGGCATTTTCAAATGCATCAAGAATGCATTTTAGTTCTCCAAACCTGATGGCCAGTGTGATGTTTATACCTGAGTCACCATTCCCCCCTTAATCATCATGTAGAACTTTAGCTACACAATGCCCTGATGGCGGAGAAGGAAAGAGAAAAACAATAAACTTCTCATTTCAACAGAAGGCAAAGGCAGTACCCAGGAAGCCACGGGCCGGGCAGTGTCCACAGCCCATCCACCTGCAGGTATGAAGCACGGACTGATCCCCTTGTTGCCTGGCACAGAATTTGGAGTTGGAAATGATGTCGGGAGAACCTGTCCTTCAAAACACTAATATTAAAGAGGGGCGAAGCAGCTGCCTCGTATCTACTGATGTGCTTCGGATGAAAGTGTGCTACTTTATATTTCACATTTCTTCTCTTCTTTACTATAAACCTAGCTCATCCAATCTCAGGAAGTCCTTCCTATCTCTCTCTGATTTGACAGACCATGTGTAGAAATTGGTCAAGGACTCCTTTCCAGCTCTCTGCTTCAATAGTCCACTTAGTTTCTGTACTGTCATGTGACTAAAAGAAATCAGTGTGTGTCTGCTCAAAAAAAAAAAAAAAAAAAAATTCCAGGGATCCCTTTTTCCAAAATTGTGGCCATTTTATTTTATTTTATTAGAGATTATGTGTATGTGTGTGTGTGCTTGAATGTATTTGTGTGTATGGTGTGTGTGCAGGCAGGCAAAGGCAGAACTACAAGAGGGTGATGGGCTCTTCTGGAAGCCCAGTTACAGGCACTGTGACTTGAGCTGCTTGATGTGGGTGCTGGGACCAAACCTGGGTCTTCTCCAAGAGCAGGAAGCGCTGTTACCCCCTGCTCCACCCCTCCGGCCCCTACCATTTTAAAGTCAAAGAAATGAAGAGCATGCGGCTCCGTGTTCCCACTCTTGCTTCAGCTGTGGGTTTTAGATAGCAAAGCCTTGGATAGATACATACCAGATACTAGGCCTGCCACAGTTGTGTCGTTTCTTTGTTGGAGCAATGCCTTCCCAGTCCAGAAGACCCTGGAAGGAACTTAAAAGGCCTTTCTGAGAATGGCACTCCTGGCCACGGGCTCATTCTGGTGCAAGTTCCTGCTGTGTAAGCTCTCGTGGTCAAGGGCTTCCTTTGTTTCAGGTAAACGGCTAAAGAAAACACCAGAGAAGAAGACTGGTAATAAAGGTAAGCTAAGTTCTTGGGGGGAGGAGGGGATGGCATTTCCTCCAGCTGCTCTTGAGACTAACGGAGCCCTCTTTTGGCTCTCTGCAGACTGTAAGGCAGACATTGCATTTCTGATCGATGGAAGCTTTAATATAGGGCAGCGGCGATTTAATTTGCAGAAGAATTTTGTTGGGAAAGTGGCGCTAATGCTGGGAATTGGAACAGAAGGGCCACACGTGGGCCTCGTGCAAGCCAGGTACCAACGTTAATAAAATGGGAGATGATGGATGTCTTCAATGATGACTACTTACCAAGCTGTACTGTTAATTTCAGTTAAACATAATTTAAGCTTGGACAAGCTGGAATCCCAAACTATAAATACACAATTTAAGAATGCCTATGCAAGGCTGGGCATGGTGGTTCATGCCTTTAATCCCAGTACTCAGGAGGCAGAGGCAGGCGATAGCCTTATATCAGCTTTGTACCATCCCTGTGAGTTCAGTGCCAGCGTGGTCTACATAGCAAATAGGCCAGCTAGGGCTGCATAGTGAGACCTGGTCTTTAGAGGGGGAAAAAAAAATCCCATGCAATGTTCACAATTCTCCACACTACAAACAACAACAACAACTAACTAACTCTGGTTAGTCTGTGTCTAAGTGAGCCATTGGTATAAAAGCTCTTAGCAAGCAGTATGCTGTCTGTAGGGAGCCGGAAAGGGGATTCATGACCTAGAAGCCTTACACGAACACCCTTCTCTGCTTCGCTCAGTTCTTGGATTTTCTTTTCTGAAGGAAGCAACAGTGAGCTCTCTGTTCCTTTTCTTTACTCTGCCAACATTGGTTTTTTTTTAGCCCTTTCCATGTTCTTTCATTGGAGATCCAGAGTGTGACTGTCACTAGTTGGTGGCACGAGCCTGGGAGAGTAGAACCTAGAAATGAGGCAGACTAAAGTCTCATGCAATGGCCAACTTTATTCAGGGCATCGGACAATTTATACTCTGAGGGCATTCTGAGGGTTAAGCAAGGTCATGTGAGCAAAGTTCCCTGGAGTTCAGGCTGCATACAGTCACAGGGGCCAAGATCACGCGAGTGTAGGACAGCTCATGCTTGCAGACATCATTCTGAACGACAGTGGGTCAGATGACGGGTGTGCTGAAGCAACCCCACGCCTACTGCTACACCTGGGAGGGCTCGAGAGCACATCCCCAGAGCAGCCGTGTTCTGGAGGAGCACAAGATCCAAGACTCTTGGATCCTTGGAGTTTTCTTACGAGCTCTCGGAAGTCTCCTCGCGCAGCTCCATTCGTGGGCCGCGTTCTGACACATGCTCTCTTTTCCTTCATGTGAAAATGATATTGGTGGTTTGTAGCACTGTAATAATGTCCCTTTAGGGGGCTTGACAAGTAAGAAGTACAAAGAAGCGCCTTTCTCAGACCACATCCTCCAGGGCCATCTTCGTAAAGTTGTGTTTCCCTTCTGCATTTGAGAAGACATTTCTCTTTCCCGTTTCTACATTTCAGGCTATAAAAATGTTGGACCCTCTTTGCTCACTCTCGAGTGCTTTAAGCATCCTCTCATGACAAACGTGCATTGCAAATGGTTTGATAGTTTTCTTTTGCGTCCTCCCGAGACAGTCTCCTGTTGCCTTTCACTGTCTCGCGGCAGCCCAAGATGAGAGAGAAGCCTTATGGCTGCTTGGGCCCATCTTTGATCATTCAGCGGAATTCCTGGATTTGAAGTTCAGACATTTTAAAAGCCTCTGATAAAAATAGCTAAATTGCTTTCTAGAAGGCCGAGTGAGCCAGCTAATACTATCAGCAGTGTGTCAGGGTAGACCAGCACCACCACAAGCACTAATTAATATTCCATTCATTACTCTTCCTTACCCTTTGGTTTTTCAAGACAGGGTTTCTCTGTGTATCTCTGGCTATCGTGGAACTTGCTCTGTAGCCCAGGCTGGCCTTGAAGTCAAGAGATCCACCTGCCTCTGCCTCCCAAGTCCATTTGTTACTTATTATAGTAGGGTCTGCTTAGAAGATATTTAACTTTTCTGTATAATATACCATTTTCCCCTTGCCTTTAAAATGAGCCCTTTATTGTGTGGATTTAAATACAGTATCAATTTTATGAACATCTAGACAAGTTTCTTTGAGTCAGGTACTGATTTTTTGTTGTTGTTGTTTTGATTTGGGTGGCTTTTTGTTTGTTTGTTTGTTTTGTTTTGTTTGTTTGTTTGTTTTGGGTTTTTTTTTTTCCACACAATGTTTCTCTGGAACTCGATTTGTAGACCAGGCTGTCCTCGGATGCAGAGATCCACCCGCCTCTGCACGCACTACCGTGCCTGGCTTAGGTCCTGATACATTTTCTAAGTGTTTTGGCTTTGACTAATTTAGCCTATGCTTTTTCAAACTGAAAGCTGCATTAACCCTTATGCTCACAGTTTTCTGCTTTAGGAAGCACTAGACTAAAGAGTGCATATTTAACTAGAAAGGAATGAACTTTGTATCATTAGCAAAGCAAAAAGTAAGAATCCGACTTGCTTAAGTCAGAATCGGAACATCTGGAAGTGACTCCAAACTTAAAAAAGTGACCAACCAGCAGGTGTGCGGAGATAGTCTGTGATCTTCTTGTCACTCAAAGAATCGTCTTAAATCCCACAACCCAGAGAGCTAAAGCAGGAGAGCTTGTCTTAAAGCAAGCAAACAAACAAACAAAAAAACACACAAAAAACCCCCAAAGCCTGACATTAAAATGGCTACTTATGCTGAAAGCTTAAAAATTTGCACTTAATGAAGTTCTGACTTTGAAGATGTGCTGTTGTTTTACTCAGCATGGCCGTGTGTGTGTGTGTGTGTGTGTGTGTGCGCGCGCGCGCGCGCGCACACGCAATTAACAAAATTTTCATTTTATAAAAAAAAATTAACATTGTGTTTTACAATGCATTTCCTTGTACCTTTTCCCATCTTATAAAATGTCACTCTTAGGGACTAGAAATATGTCAGCAATCAAGAGCATTGGTTGCTCTTCCAAAGGACCCAGGTTCACCCACATGGTCACTCACATCTATCTATCTGTATCCATTTCCAGGACATCTAATGCCCTCTTCTGGCCACTATAGGCATCAGACATGCACATGGTGCACGGACATAACACACAGGCAAAACACCCACCCCCACACAAATAATAATTTAAATGTCACTGGCATTGTCCCTTTTGACCAGAGAGACCTAGGCTAATAGGCTGCTGAGTGCTTCTGGGCTGTGCCCTGGAGCAGATGTACTCTTGAATCCAACTGTTTCCTACGTACTGGTGCCCACCTCTGCAGAGTTCCATCAAAACCAGAGCCCAGAGCCACATCTACTTTAACATGCTGCACACATAAAGTCTGCAACTCCGTTCCAACCTGGATTTTGGAACAATTTTGAAGCCAGTTGAGTCTGAATTTAAAAGGCAGTCATGTTTTGTTAGGCAAATTCCCTGAGTGCTCTGAGCCCTTTTTTTTTTTTTTTTTTTTTTTTTAATAATTGGGATAATTCCATCTCGTGGAAATATGAAATGAAATTGTGTGCTTAGCTGTTATTCAAAGTGTAGTAAATTCGGAGTGTAGCAGTTATTCTTGTTATATTTCTGTAACATTTCCAGTGAGCAGAAGCAATGTTCTAGTTGATTATATAGTATGTAATTTAAAAAAGACTTAGTTCTCTTTCTTACATTTATCTTATAAGGGTTGTTTGTTTGTTTGTTTGTTTTGCCTGCATGTATGTCTCTGTACCGTGTGTGTGTGCCTGGTAACCACAGAGGTCAGAAGGGATGCCAGACCCCCTGGAAGTGAGTTAGCTGGTGGTCGGCCACTATGTTGCGAATTGAATGTGGGTTCTCTGCCAGTCATTTTTTTTTTTTTTAAGGCCATCTGACTGCTTATTTTGTCTTTCCTAAAAACTTCTTTTTTCATTTTTATAGCGAACATCCCAAAATAGAATTTTACTTGAAAAACTTTACTTCAGCCAAAGATGTCTTGTTTGCCATAAAAGAAGTAGGTTTCCGAGGGGGTAATTCCAACACAGGTAAGTACGCCATCTCTGGGCTCAGCATACCCATGATAGCGATCAGAACTGAAAGTCTTTAGTGCCATTTAGGAGACTCTCTTCCTGCTAGCACTTCTGTGTTGGCTAGATCTGCATCTCATCACATATATATAAACTGTCTGTAGTGGAAAAGACACCAGTGGGGTAGCTGGTGTATCTTTTTTTGCTTGTTTTGTTTTGTTTTGTTTTGTTGAGACAGGATTCCTCTGTGTAAGAACTCTGGCTTACCCTAGAACTCACTCTGTAGACCAGGATGGTCTCAAACTCAGAGATCCACCTGCCTCTTGCCTCCCAAGTGCTGGGATTAAAAATGTGCACTAGCTCTGCCCGGTCTGATAATTCTTAAAAACAAAACAAGAACCCCTACAGCATTGTGAGCTTTAGGAAAGTACCTGTTTTTAAGCAGATGAACTGACTTAACCATGAAGGAAGAGGGGACAGACTCTGGAAGGCCCCTTGTTCCCTAGCTGCCCTCATAGGCCAGGAGGGGCGAGAGCACACAACAGGAGGGGTGTGTTGTGTTTTTCTGTGAAATGATGCAAGGGAACGGGAGACTTCTGGGAAGTGGAGCGGATGCAGTGTAGGCTGTGAGGACCAAAAAATAGGCCTGAAGGATAATTCAACTTTCCCATCTCGTAGATCTTTTACTAACTGAATTCCTAAATTAAGTTCTTAAATTCAATGGCATTAAGTTGTTACCCAGAAATAGAAACGTCAAATGAGGCACGCACGGCGACTGCAGCTCCTTTGCTTCTGTTTTTAGGGAAAGCCTTGAAGCACACCGCTCAGAAATTCTTCACAGCAGACACAGGTGTGAGGAAAGGGATCCCCAAAGTGGTGGTGGTGTTTATTGATGGCTGGCCTTCGGATGACATCGAGGAAGCAGGCATTGTGGCCAGAGAGTTCGGTGTCAATGTGTTCATAGTTTCTGTGGCCAAGCCCATCCCTGAAGAACTGGGGATGGTTCAGGATGTTGCATTTGTTGACAAGGTACGGTGTGAGGGCTCGTTCCTGTTAATGGGTGGAAGTGACTCAGTTTGGGACCTCTTAAGCCTAGTACTGATTAGCCCCTAACTGGATTAACATATAATATTTGGTATGTTTGAGGAGGGCCTGAAAGAGCAGACCTGTAATCCCAGCTACGCAATGAGGCTGAGGCAACAGGATTACAAGTCCAGGGCCAGCCTGTGCAGCTGAGTAAGACCCCATCTCAAAATGAAAAGTAGCAAGGGCACTGGGGATACATATGAAAGGCTCTAGGTTCAATCTCCAGTACCCCGTTTGGAAAACATTAAACCTTTTATTTTTTGCGTTATCTTTTGTCTCCCCCCATTAGGCTGTGTGTCGGAACAATGGCTTCTTCTCTTATCACATGCCCAACTGGTTTGGCACCACAAAATATGTAAAGCCTCTGGTGCAGAAGCTCTGCACTCATGAGCAGATGATGTGCAGCAAGACCTGTTACAACTCGGTGAACATCGCCTTCCTAATTGATGGCTCCAGCAGTGTTGGAGATAGCAATTTCCGTCTTATGCTGGAATTTGCTTCTAACATAGCCAAGACATTTGAAATCTCAGACATTGGAGCCAAGATAGCTGCCGTACAGTTCACTTATGACCAGCGCACAGAGTTCAGTTTCACCGACTATAACACCAAAGAGAATGTCCTAGCTGTCCTAGGGAACATTCGCTACATGAGTGGAGGGACAGCTACTGGTGATGCCATCTCCTTTACTGTGAGAAATGTGTTTGGTCCCATAAGGGGCAGCCCCAACAAAAACTTCCTGGTCATTGTCACAGATGGCCAGTCCTATGATGATGTCCGAGGCCCTGCTGCAGCTGCCCATGATGCAGGTAAGACGGTTGCACTTTGTGTTAGGAATAAGAAAGGGGTCCTGTGAATTCACAGTCAATATAGGCCCAAGCATTTTTGTGGAAAGGATCCTTGCAGTGTAGACTTACTCTACAAGCTTTAGAGTCTTGGTGATTGAACTGAAATTTTTCCAAGCTTCACTGAAATCCCTTTGGGAGGTCTTTTTTTTTTTTTTTTTTTTTTAATCACCAGATTTTTTTTTTTTTTTTGCTTGTGTTAAAATAGCAATTTAAGTTTATGAGTGTTTTTTTGTGTGTATGTGTACCATGTGTATACCTGGGGCCCATGAAGAGCAGAAGAGGGCATCGGATCCCCTGGAACTGGAGTTAGATGCTTAACTATGTGGGTGCTAGAAACTGAACACAGGTCCTGTGCAAGAGCAACAAATGTTTTTTTGTTTTTTTTGAGGGGGGTTGGATTTGGGTATTTTGAGACAGGGTTTCTCTGTGTAGCTTTGGAGCCTGTCCTGGAATTCACTCTGTAGACCAGGCTGGCCTTGAACTCAAGGGATCCACCTGCCTCTGCCTCCTGAGTGCTAGGATTTAAAGGCATGCACCATCACCCAGGAAAAGAAATGTTCTTAACTGCTGGGCCACCTCTCTAGCTCCAAGACTTGTAATTTTTGATTATTGGATTTGTCAATATAACTTCAAAGACTGAAGTGGAAGAAACAAAATTACCACTAGCCCCCATTTCCTCAGACAACGCAAACCTCCCCATGTATGTATCTTTTTATGCCAGTCTCAATTTAAAATGCTGTCTGAAAGGGCAGCAGCAGGAGTCTTTCCTCACCACCAACCACGCATGCCGACTGTAGGATATACAGTTCAGCCAGGGTGTCCTTTTGTTCCTAGTTTGTTCAGTCCACTGTCCTTAATGAACTCCGCATCACATTATTAATACAATGCATTAATTGTATTGTCTTTCATGAACTGACCATCTTGGTAGTTTTTATCAAATTATTAACACATAGTAAGTTGCTAAAGGCAGCGCTTTTGGTTCTAAG
This sequence comes from Peromyscus leucopus, assembly GCF_004664715.2. NCBI lineage: Eukaryota > Metazoa > Chordata > Mammalia > Rodentia > Cricetidae > Peromyscus > Peromyscus leucopus. The sequence continues at coordinate 20,623,434 of NC_051075.1, forward strand.
TATTTTTGCCATAATCAAAACGACTGTTGTCTACCTAGAAAATTCAGCATAGATTTCATTTAAATTGTTAAGCAGTTTTCTCTGCAGCTAGGTATTAATGTATGGAATATGTAACTTTGTATGTAAGCTAGCCCTATTTTTAATTCACTTAAAAATATTTCCATTGTAGGTATCACCATCTTCTCTGTTGGTGTGGCTTGGGCACCTCTGGATGACCTGAAAGATATGGCCTCTAAACCCAAGGAGTCACATGCTTTCTTTACCAGAGAGTTCACAGGATTAGAACCAATTGTCTCTGATGTCATTAGAGGCATTTGTAGAGATTTCTTGGAATCCCAGCAATAACTGTGATACTCTGACAACTCAAAGAATTCGTACAAGGGATCTAACATTGCAAATTGTATTCTCAATACCTAAGTAACTTTATAGCTTACCAGGATCAGTAAATACATCCACAGCTGTTTAAAGCAAATGAGCATTCATTTGAAGCACCTAATTTAGATTGACCGAGGCTTGATAATCAGGGTCCTTAGAAACTCAGGAAAGAGAGATGTCATGGATTAAGACTGCAGAGTTCAAACATGCATACTCAAAGTGGCTATGTGAGTTCCACAGCTCCATAAAAGAACCTGACACTTGGACACAAGCACTGGTCCTTCTTTAATCACTGTGTTGACTGTGCAAGGAGAGCAAAGCAGCTTTTAAACATAGATCAAGCACAATTTTGACCCACGTGGACGTTGTCTTAAAACCAGCCGACAGCTGTTATTTCATGTACCAGTCATAACTACACATTATATGACCATGTATCAAGCTTCTTTTGTAGTGTGTTTTCATAACTAATGGCTAAAAATACCACATTGAGTAAAGATAGGATTGCCTGGTATTTTTCTATTTATATCCCTAATTTTATGTGTATAGGCAGGCATTACTCCAAGGACTGAGAAAATGCTTAAGCAAGTTAAGTTTCTGAAAAAAGATGTTTCAAGTATTGTAACAGGAAAAATACACGGCATAATAGCTTGGATATGTCAACAATAAAACTGGTAGTGACTTACTAAGCGCCTATTTATTAACACAAGTGTTTTTCTTCTACGACAAAAATTCTACTCCTGCTAATTTACATGGAATAACCAATCTGAATTAAGTCGTGCAAAATTTCATTCAATCACATGCTGAATGCCTATTGTAGACAGCATCAGTCATTACCAGATTAGCCACTAGGACATGTTTAAGAGTACCTGCTTCAAGAAAAATGTAACCAGCAGGGGCTAGAGAGATGGCTCAGCGGTTAAGAGCACTGGCTGCTCTTCCAGAGGTCCTGAATTCAATTCCCAGCAACCACATGGGGGCTCACAACCATCTGTAATGAGATCTGTTGCCCTCTTCTGGTCTGCAAGTCTACATGTAGACAGAACACTGTATACATAATAAATAAAAACTCTAAAAAAAAAATTAAAAAAAAAAAAAAGGAAAAATGTAACCAGCAACATTTTCAAAACTTAACAGTTGATGTCAAGGAGAGTATCAAAACTCTTGTGCGGACTACAGCCCACAGGGGTTCTACCATCCCATCTTCTTTAAACCAGGTCTGTACTCTCCTTTACCCACCTGTGGGACTTGGGAAAAGCACTGGTTGCAGACTCATGACTTACTGGAGTATACCCCAATTTCATAACCATGTAGAGTAAGGATTATCTGTGAGAAGAGACAAAACTCAACATCTACAGACTTGACAAAAAGAACATTCCTTCTTCCCTCCTTCTTAGAAAAGGCTGCAAATGCTTCATTGTGAACAAGGAGAATCCTACCGTAAAAAGCAGATTCAATTTAACCTGACTTCCTAAATTGTTTCCTGTGAATAAATGAAACTCCAGCTTCCATTCATTAGCTCTTTTACAAGGCTTTTAATTCTATAAAGGACAAAACTTTGGAGCATCTGAGATAAGCAGAAATGCTAACACTTAAGACTGTCAAAAGAACAAGAGAGAAATTAAAATTTTAAGATGCCAAGCATTTCTGAAAGTGAACAATCAAAGAAAGGATTAACAACTTAATAAAGAATCACTCCTGAGATAAGCTGGCCTTACAGACATGTACCACACTACATGGCTTTAAAAAGGAAGTTTTAAAAAGACCTATTATAATCCAGTTTCAGCAGGCACATCTGAATTCCAAAGATGCTAGCAAATTTTGTAATGCTCTGCTGCACATTTTCGTTACAGTTACAAAGGCCAACCTTGAACTGAGGATCTTCCTGGCATTATAATCATCAGAGCCAACATACCCATGCCTGGCTCATCATTTTATAACTTCTAATGAGTTGAGATGTTGGTAGAAATGAGGAAGTAAATACAATCATGAGAGATGCAATGATCAAACATCAAGAGGAAAAAAAATACAATTAAAATACCATTAAATTTGACTTACACATAAAGTCAAACTACTTTCCATAAACCACAAATGGAAACGTATAAAACAAAAATAAGATGTTTTCGCCTTCGACGCTTTAATCAATTAGCAGAGCATGATCTTGTAGTTCGACAGCTGTCTACAGAGTAGTCAAAGTGCAAAACAAGAAAAGTTCGAAAAAAAAAAAAAAAAAAAAAAAAAAAAAAAAAAAAAAAGATGTTTTCAACTTTTTAGTTTCTTCCTGTTTACTATCATTAAAAAATATAAAAAATAATATTTTAAAAGTCCATCACAGTTTTAGTATACTGTAAAACACAAATATTTATGCCCCACAATAACAAGCAAATTACAGTTAAATAGTTATGCAATGGGCTTCAGAAGACTGCTAGGAAAACTAGATTTGGGGAAATTAATTAAAAACAAGAGTGTGGAGGAATATCCCTTCAGTTCTTTTCATTTTTCAGCTCGGAAAAACCGAAACCAGTTAGCGCCCTCGGGTGTATGTGGTACATGCATGTCAGAGTGCCTGTGTGTGCCCATGCATGCATGCCGAGGCCACAGCAGGCTTCCTCCTCCAGTGCTCTCCCTCCTCTTAATGCCTTGAGCTGGGGTGGGGTGTGTCCTCACACTGAAACAGCTCACCATTTAGGACTAGGCTGGCTTACCAGGGAGTTCCCAGGACCTTCTATGTGCGCCCTCAACACTGGGGTTATATGCATGCAGTCACACCATGCTTCTCTACATGGGTGCCCGAGATTCAAACTCAAGTACTTATACTTGAGTTTGAATTCAACTATTTCAATTCTGAAAAGTCTTAGTGTTTTTTCAGTAGCAACTGAGTTATAAGTTCTGTAATGCCAAATTCAATTCCATTTGCAATTTCTTCTAAGAAAGAGAACATTGATATCTTGTTTTTCTTTCACATAGCTAACTTTTAACTTTATAAGAACATTCTACTAAGTGAATAATGTACTTTATTCTTTGCTAACATTTTTGTTAGCTAAACAAGACAACACTATTTACTAGTAAAGTAAAACTCAAAGAAATAGGATGTCTAAGCAGATTATTTAAATTGCGTATCTGAAACTTGGGAATGAGCATGACATTGGCTGCCTTATCTTATTTTAATAGCATAAAAGCTACGCCAGGTAGTGCAAATACTCTGTAAAGTATCCTTAATAGTGTTTATGTTGTAATCTTATTAGAATATCAGAATGTACTAGGAATACAGAAATAGCATGAAAATGAAGGACTAAGAAACCACCTCCATTCCCTACTTTAATCGTGGGGAGTATTGCACTTTATTATTCAACACGAAATGATGTGGCCAACAGCAATATACAGGTACACAATTTAATATTTATTATATGCATTTTATATACATTATTTTTCAACAGCTGTACGTTTGCTTTGTGGTACAATCTTAAAAATTTGCTGATTCATAGTCTGGAAAACAAAAACCTTACAAAACTCATCAAAACTCGCAAACTGATCAGAAAAGGTTTTTGGAAGACTAGAAAAAAATACTTTATTGTCTTAATCATGCATTACACAAAGAAAATCTTTAGTTACACCATAAAATTAAGCACATCTAAAAAAACAAAAACAAAAACAAAAACAGGGGAAACTAGTCCAATTCCAGCAGACTTCAGTATCCTGATTCAACTTTTTAAAATATGTATGTAATGGCAATAAAATATTCTCCAATTTTTTTTAAACTAGATTGTTTTGTTCTGGAATCATGGTAAATCAAGATAGTATCTTGGGGAGAAACACCTTGGTTTGTAACTTAACTATAAAACATCCCATTTTTAGTCTATTTTAGACTGTTCAAAGAGTTCCAAAATAGATACACAGGTTCCCTTAGCACATTAATAAAAGGATATAAAGACCAACAAAAAGTGAAATAAATAATAAGCCATTAGCAAGATGGATAATCCTTGATAAATAAACTTGTAAATACAGTAAGATGTACAAAATATCACATAGTGATAGGATGTCAGATTAGTTTTTAAAGAGTTCATTTGGAGTACTAGACTCCACGGCTTTGTTTTAATACATTTAATAGTCCTTGATTCATGAAGACGTGTAGACGAAGGTGATACAGCATCTTAGGAAGGACTTAGCTGAGCTGTATTAGGCAAAAGGAGGACAGGAAGTGGTTACAGGTGGCAGGTTAGTGAGAGCTCTGTGTTTTAGGGCTGTGTAATGCAGAAAAACATCAATATGACCTTGAGCACTGTGGTGACAGGCTAAATATATAAAAAGACTTATAAAAACTAGAATTTTATCCAAACATTTTGTGCAACTAATGCTAAAATATTTTAAGTTAAATTTTCTTTTCTTTCTTTTTTCTTTTTTCTTTTTTAAAGCAAAATAAGTTTAAAAGGGAATCTGTGGCATTCAACCGATAAATGTAAGGTAACTAAGAGATGAAAAACGCTCCTCTTGGAGCTTGCTTCCCCACAAGAGCGCCACATTCCTAACCCTAAGGCAGCACACAGAGTCCAACAAAAAGAAGTCCTTTATTTATTTAATTGTTTTGTTGTTGTTGTGAGATCAGACTCCACATTGGCTTAAACATTAAAAAAAAAAAAAAAAAACTACACTCAGTTCATATCCAGTATACAGCACAGACACTGGAGTCCTTTTTCTTTCTGTCCCACAAATACAGTTAATTACAATTAAACTAATAACCTGACATGAAGATGTGATTCCCAACAACTTAAGCCTGCCCCCAATAGCTTGACCCAGGCAGATCACATGTAGTGTCATATCAGTAACCTTCTTGATGGCAGTGATGCAGACAGACCCTCTTTCTGACCAAGACAATCTGTTTTCATGATGTGAGTCTATGTCAGTTCACACAAATACTTTGGCAAGGGCGTCAGCTCCTGCACTGGCGATATATGCCTTTGACGGATGGAAAGCAACATCATAAATTGACTCATCCAATTTCTTCCTATGAGCTGTGATTTCTTGTACACATGTCTTACTGTCCAGATTCCATAATCTAATGGAGCAGTCATGGCCTGTAAAAGACAAATAAAGCTTGTTACTGAAGAACAATTCTTTTATGAAGTTTGTGAGTTGTACAGAAGTTCAAACTTACTTCCAGACATCAAATAGATTCCATTGGGATCTACTGCTAAACTTGTAACAGCATCCAAATGAGCTACCATAGAATGGATCATTTTACCTATAAAACAAAAACAGGAGATTCATGTTGAAAGGCAGAAGATAAAATACACCATCAACATAGCAGTATTTTCAGTTTTGGAAAAATACTCATATTTTTACAATTTTAACCATTTGGGAGGACACAATTCACAGTGGGCACCACCACCAAGATCTCTATCACATGTTCATCACTGAAAAAGAAAACCTTGCCCAGTCCCTAGGAACAAGGGTCTACTCTTTCTAGAGACTGATCTATTCCAGATGCTTTATACTCAACACATTCTGAATATGTGGCTTTTGTGTCTGGCTTCTTTCACTTAATATATTTTTCAAGATGCATCTATTATACTAATAGTCTGAAGAAAAATTTTAATATTGTTATTTTTAAGACTTTGCTCCTAAATGAAACATTGCCCTACAGGTGGGAGAAAAAGGACTCAGGAGATTAAACCGAAGGTCACATGTCTGAGGAAAGTGGAATCTTGGAAGATTCTGGAAGTCCTGTTCCACCCACTCTAAGTTTTTATTTCAATTTTTAATTTATGTGAATGCATGTGTGTCTGTGTATGTGCACAGGAAGTCAGAGAGGTGCCGGCTCCTGAAACTAGATATGGGCACTGAGACTGGAACTCAGGCCCTCTGCAAGAACAATCTGTGTTCTTGGCCACTGAGCCGTCTCTCCAACCCTTAAGTTTTCTAGCAGTCGTAAACAAGTGCTGGGGAGAGCCTCTTCAGAGCTGTCCTCTGCCTGCGGCCCTGCCTACGCTGTGCAGAGAACGCCACCCTCTCCCACGTCGGGTGGGCTTTTCCCTGTTGCAGCTCCCTTTGTTGATCCATTACTGCTCCTGCTTATGTAACCCTCACTTATATTCTTGTTAGTGACCTCAAAAAGATCTTTTTGGTTCACCAAGTCGGACTACGATAAAATGACAGACAAAATAACGATTTCGGACTGTCCTGGGTTTCTTTACTGGGGTGAATCTTATGTATTGTCTTATCATAAAAGCCCACCATGCAATAAAGATTCACTTATTTTTGTGTGTCTGCAAGTTTAATTTTTTTAAGATTAATTTCATACGTATGAATGTTTTGCCTGCATGTAGGTATGGGTGCACCAAGTAGGTAGCCGATGCCTCCACATGTCAGAAGAGGGCACTGGAAACTGGGACTAGAGTTACAGATGTTTGTGAGGCATGTGCTGCTGGGAGTCAAACTTGGGTCCTTTGCAAGAGGAACAAGTGTTCTTAACCTCTGTGCCAACTCACCAAGTTGAAATTTAAAACAAGCTGTAAATACAAAATTGTGCAGTACAAAGTTTTGGGGGGAAAGAGTGTCCTACAGTGGCAACATGACTTGATGAATGAAAAGCAACATTCTAACTTGATTCATTCGGGGGTATCCAGTAGGCTCATCAGGTAGAGGCTTGCCACCAAGCATAACTACCTGAGTTTGAGTCCAGGGAGGAGAACCAACTTTTGCAAGTTGTCCTCTGACCTCTACATGCATGTGCCCATATACACAAATATATGTTGAAAGAGCAACAACAAAACAAGGCCGGGCATGGCAATGCACGCCTTTAATCCCGGAATTTGGGGGGCAAAAGGCAAGTGGATCTCTGTGAGTTTGAGACTGGCCTGGTCTAGCCTGGACTACATAGAGAAAAGCTGTCTTAAAAAAAAAATCCAAGAAGGGACTAAAATAACAAACATTGATACTTTATAGACATCAATTCCCATTTAACCAGCACCACTAGGATGCTGATTTACAGGAAGTCCTATAAATTTAAGTTATGGTCATCTGCCATAGTGCTGGCCTTGTGTGACATTTTATACTGGGATATAAGAGACCTACTCTCCTTACTTACCCCTGGACCACAGCTGTTGACCTGAACACAAAACTAGAACACAGTCAAATATGCAAACCATAAGAAGTTGAATCATTTTTTGGCAATACTTTGCTTCTGCTGATTTCAAGCCACAGCTGCTTATTTCTCATTATCACTAAAGTTAATTAACAGGTTAATTTTAGGAGTTGCTGATACCTCAGTAACATAAACTTTACTTAATATAGTATTTTTAATACAAAATTTTTACTAATTGTTTTATACAATGTATTTTGCTTAATCAAATTCACTCCCCACTTCTTTATCTCCTCCCCCCAATTTCATGTCTTTCTTTTCTCTTATTTTTGAGATTAAAATATAATTACATCATTTTCTTCCCTTTCCTCCCTGAAACCTTCAGTGGTGATTTGAACAAGAATGGCTTGTTCCATTGCTTGGTCATTAGGGAGTGGCACTATTGAGGGATTAGGTGTGACCTTGTTGGAGCAAGTGTGCCTCTGTTGAAGGAAGTGAGTCGCTGGGTGTGGGCTTTGAGATTTCCAAGGCCCGGTGTCTCTCTTTTCTTCTTACTGCCTATGGATTCATGTGTAGAGCTCTCAACCACTTCTCCAGCCCCGTGTCTGTCTGTGTGCTGCCATGCTCCAGACTATGAAAATGGACTAAACCTCTGCAACTGTAAGCAAGCCAATTAAATGCTTCTTTTATTTGTGTGTCATGTTCTCAATCAGACTATGAAAATGGACTAAACCTCTGCAACTGTAAGCAAGCCAATTAAATGCCTTCTTTTATGTTGCTGTGGTCATGGTGTCTCCTCACAGCAACAGAACAGTGGCTAAAGACACCCTCCCAATATATCCGCCCTTGTTCTCTTTCAAATTCATGGCCCTTTTTTCATTAGCTTTAACGTGCATATAGGTACATGTATATACATACATATTCCTAAAAATAACCTCATCAGTGTGTACTATGTTACTTGTAAGTATGTTTTCGGGGCTGACCATCTGGTGTTGGATAATCATTGGTGTGCTCTTCTCCCACTTTTAGCGTTTCTTAGTGGGAGAACAATCTTTCTCCCACTTTTAGCATTTCTTAGTTCTACCTACAGTTCTTTGTATGTGGTTGAGGCCTATCTATGGTCATTGTCCTTGTTCAGCTCATGTTTAGGTGGCCATGTTGGTGAGACTTTATGAGTGTAGCTTCTGTATTCCCAGGAGATACTGTCTCACAGCAGACTTCCCAATCCTCTGGCTCTTATAATCTTTCTTCCCCTCTTCTACAACAATCCTTAATCCTTAGGTTTAGGAGAATAAAATGTGTAGTCTAGGTTAGCTTTGAACTTGAGCTAATAATCCTCCTGCCTCTGCCTCTTCAGCACACAACTTTGGCTCTTCAAATTTTATTTTGTTTTATGTGTACAAGTGTTTTACCTGCATGTATGAAAGTGCTCTGCATGTGTACCTGGTACCCACTGAGGCTAGCACACACAAAGTGCTGGATCCCCCAGAACTGGAGTTAAAGACCACTGTGTGGATGCTGGAAACTGAACCTGGGATCCTCTGCAACAGCAGTAAGTTCTTTTAAACACTGAGCAATCTCTCCAGCACAAACTTTCATAATAATAATAAATCCACCAAGTCCAATCTGTGCTGCCCATATACTCATGGGTACAGGGTCTCCTACTGGAAGATGATCAACCTAAATCCTTAAAGAGGCCACATCTGTTGCAGAATATTTGTTTACACTGTAAAGATGTATCTCTGCCTAAGGCGCTTTCTGATTGGTTTAATAAAGAGCTAAATGGGGGGGGGGGGGGCTGGAGAGATGGCTCAGCGGTTAAGAGCACTGACTGCTCTTCCAGAGGTCCTGAGTTCAATTCCCAGCACCCATATGGTGGTTCACAACCATCTGTAATGAGATCTGGCACCCTCTTTTGTATACATAATAAATAAATAAATCTTAAAAAAAAAAAGAGCTAAATGGGCAATGGCTAAGCAAGAGAGATAGGCAAGACTTCCAGGCAGAGATAGGATACTCAAGATGAATCTAATCACAGACGCCAGCCAGATGCAGAACTAGCTGGACACACAGAATGGGAAAGAGGTAAAATCCATGTGATAGAACATGAATTAATAAAAATATGGGTTAAGTTACAAGAGCTCATTGAGACAAGCCTGAGAAAGGCCAGCCTTTCATAATTAGTAAGTTTCCATGTCATTATTTGGGAGTTGGCTGATGGGACAGAGAAAGATTTAATAGATACACATCCATAAAGAAAATGAACTCTCCTTCTTCCGGTTATCCATTCTTCCCAATAGAAGCCTAAAAAACCTCGAGTACAAATAGTTCCCTTCCAACCACCTATCATCAAGTTTCATTTAAAATGTCACATTTATAGCCAAGCATGGTAGCATATGCCTTTAATCCCAGCACTCAGGAGGCAGAGGCAGGTGGATCTCAGAGTTCAAGGCCAGCCTGGTTTACAATGTGGGTCCAGGAGGGCCAGAGCTACACAGAGAAACCCTCTCACAAACAAACAAGTCACATTTATGAGGGTGACTCAATTCATTAATCTAGTTCTAGTTTTCTCCTCTCCTGAGAATGATCCCCACCCCCAAATTTATTATGTCTTTAACTAAAGACTAAGATGAAGCTACACGCTTATCGCAGGGGCTCTAATTTTCCTCGTTTAAACCCTAGACTTCCTGCCTACTATCTGTGTGTATGTCTGTGTATGCTGCATGCACACTGATGGTGTGGGTACATGGAGAGGAGCACACACAGAGACGCCAGAGCAAAAGGCCACATGTCTTCCTATATGCAGTAGAAGATTATTTTAAGGTGTGCTACTTTTGTTTATGTTGCATTTGTTTAACTCTGTGAAGCTGTGTTACTGTGCCTTTGTAAAACACCTGATGGTCTAATAAAGAACTGGCCAATAGCAAGGCAGGAGAAAGAATAGGCAGGGATGGCAGGCAGAGAGAATAAACAGAAGGAGAAATCTGGGAAGTGGGATTGGAGAGCTAGGAGCCAGAAAAGGAGGAAGACTCCAGGGGCCAGCCACCCAGCTACACAGCGAGCCACAGAGTAAGAGTAAGACTTCTGTTAAGAAGTTAGAGAACATTGCCGGGCGTGGTGCTGGAAATTGAAGAGCAAGTACTGTTAATTATTGACCCATCTCTCCAGTCCCAACGTTTAATATTCTTAATCTGATTCTAAAAAGGTCCTATTTCTTTCTCAAATTTTATATTTGTTTTGCCTATTAGAAATTGCTGCTCCAGCACAAATTCCTACCACTGTGATTCTACCTCCAAACACCTCTTCTATCTTCTTCCCCTGAAAACTGCAGCAATGGTGCAGCATTTACAAGCACTTCCCATTCTCCCCGTGGACCAGAGTTTGGTGCTAACACTCACACTTCCCTAGTAACCATCTGCAAAACCCAGTTCCAAGGGATCCAACACTCTCTTCTGGCTTTCACTGACACCCACACCCACATACTCATATACAGACATATACACATAATTAAAAATAAAGCCAGGTGGTGGTGGCGCACGCCTTTAATCCCAGCACTCGGGAGGCAGAGCCAGGTGGATCTCTGTGAGTTCGAGGCCAGCCTGGTCTCCAAAGCGAGTTCCAGGAAAGGCGCAAAGCTACACAGAGAAACCCTGTCTCGAAAAACCAAAAAATAAAATAAAATAAAACCTAAAAAAATAAAAACAAAACAAAACATCCATAACTTATTGTTTCTTAAAGCAAAACATAAAACAACACCACATGTAGCAGGACTTACCTTGTGCATGCAGACATATGTATGCATATATATGTATCTCCTAATTCTCTCAGAAAACAAACTCTCAATAAAGCAAGAATAACATCTTTCCATGAAGATATTAAGTACAATATAAAATCCTGAGTACATTTTTAATCATTAAAATCATTTATTCAAATTTCGGGGGAGAGGGGGTAAGACAAGGTCTCACTATATATTCTAGAATGACCCAGAACCCTTAAGTCTTCCTGCCTCAGTCTCCTACATGCAGGGATTAGAAGCATGTACCACCATGTTTGGCTTACTCATTTATTTATTGAACCCATTTATAGTATCAATTTTTATCATGTTTCAGATTTTTCGAGAAAAAAAAATCCACAAATTTACTATACATTATATAAAATGACATTCTAGCTAACCAGAAACACCAGTTATGGGAACAGACTAGGTGACAATACTTAAATCAATAACCAATTATCTTTGACAACACAGTATATGAAGATAATCTAACAGTTTAATGTAGCAATGTAACTAGATACATATATGCATGTGGTACTGGGAGATCAATTTTTTAGAATTTCTATTGTGTGGAGCCCACTGTACACCAACAAGGCTTTAGACTTGTTAACAGAAAGAATTGGTAGAATGCAGAAACAATCTGTTGTTGTTTGTTTGATTTTGAGACTGGAGTCTCATATATCTCAGAGTAGCCTTGAACTGGCTATGTACCCAAGAATTTTAAACTTTAATAAAAGTATTTCTACTTAATTAATGTATGTATATATGTCTAGTGTTTGCACCAAGTGCATCCAGGAGACCACAGAAGTCAGAAGAGGACAGCAGATTCCCTGGAACTGGAGTTACAGCTATGAGCCACCATGTAGATGATGGGACTCAAACTCAGGTCCTCTGTAAGAGCATCAGTGCACTTAACCACTGAGCCATCTCTCCAGCCTCTCATCTTCAACCTTCTGAGTGCTGGGATAAGAGGGATGAACCACCATGCTCAGTTTATGTCGTGCTGGGGACTGAATCCTGGGCTTGGTGCATGTTAAGCAAGCACATACCCACTAAGCTACATCATCAAACCCTCACTTTATTTTTTACTGTGTAAACTCTTATTGACTCACTTCTTGATTTCTTCCAAAAAAAGAGCTCTGGAGACACACTTTTTGATCACCCCTTGTGGTAGTTTGAATAGAATGGCCCACATAGGCTCATATTTGAACTGTTACAACTGCTGGAAAGCATTAGGTGTGGAGGTGTGACCTGTTGCAGGAAGTGTGTCACTGGGGGTTTCAAAAGTCCACACCAGGCCTAGTCAGTCTTTCTCCCCACTCTCTCTCCTCCCTCCCACCCGCCCCCTCGGAGTACCTTGGTCATAGTGTCTCTTCACAGCAATAGAACAATGGCTAAGCCATTCTCCCAAAAAATAAAAGTTTCTGTTAAGAAAAGAAATCTTTTTGCTGGATACAGTGACACATGTCTGTATTACAAGTACTCAGAGACTGACAGGGACGGACAACTTGAGGCTAGTCCGAGTAGAGTGTGACCTCAGCTCAAACAAACGAATCTTTCTGAAAACACAACAGAAATAATCTCTGCTCTTGCTCAATGGAAGACATTTATGTTCCATAAAATACAGAATTGATTTGAAAAGGCATTTAACTGAGAACATCCACATGAACATGAATTTGGTTTTCTATGCAAAATGTAGATCTGTGAATATTCATTTAGTTCTCACCTTGTTATACAGAGTTAAAGAGAATCGGTCCATATTTGTTATTTGGACTTATGTAATCCTCTAAATGCTGAAAATTATTGCCTTGCCATATTCTAGTTTGTTGTGTGGCCTGGTAATCTGCAGTCCTATAATAATGCTGTGGTTAACAATGAAGTTTCTAAGTCATTAAATAACATGCCTGTTTAGGTTCTCCTCAAAGTAGCCCAAGTTGTCAGACATTTCCTGAAAGAGTATTTTTTAAAGACTTTTTTCAGACAGAGACACAGACAGGGGGGGGGGGGGGGGAGATATGTACACATGAGTGTGGATGCCTGCAGAAGCTGGAGGTACTGGATCCTCCGAAGCTGGAGTTACATGCAGTTATAAGGAGACGTATATAAGTGCTGGCAATTGGACTTGGATTCTTTGTAAGAGCAGTACCAGCTTTAGCCATTGAGCTATCTCTTCAGCACCCCAAAGCCAGTATTTTATGTAATATTCTAGGTAGTAACAGAAAACGGGTCCTTAGAAATATATCCACTGGGCCCCTGCAATGGTTGAACAGGTAAGGCATTTGCCACACAAGCCTGATGGCCTGAATTTGGTCCACACAACATATATAAATGAAGGCAAGCACCTACCCTACAGGTCTTATACCCTGCACATGTCTGCTGTAATGCTCATGCTTCCAATTACATACATCATATACACACAATAAATTTTTAGAAATATATACATGTACGATTGAAGCTATACGATAAAGATGACAGCAAACCATATGAGTCACGGAGAAACAGTTTTAAGAACATACTCAAAATACCAAATAAGTGATATATGTTGCTATATTAAAACAACATGAAAATATTCAAATAGTAGATTTTTATCTAAAGAAATGGTATTAGACAAAGTATTATACATAATCAAAAATAAAACTTGCACATTTAAGAGTGCTATACTAAGCAAAGCAAAAATGAGTTAGAGTAGCTTAGCAGCAATAATGTAGATCTGTGGTTAGGTAATTAAGTACCATGTGTGAGTCTCCAGCACCTCAAAAAAATGCATGATTTCATGATTCCATAAACCAAAAGACAACATTCCTTATATAACAGAACAGTACTTTCAATCACCTGAAGCCTTACCCGTTTTATTGTCAAAAAACTTGATGTGTCTATCTTCATGAGCAGTTATTGTAACAGGAAGTGTGGGATGACTTACTACTCTGTTAATGTGATTGCTAGATTGTAAACCTGAAAAATAAAGGAACAGAGTACTTTAAAATACAAACCACTCGGGTTGAGCCTTAGTAATAGCTCAGTGTTTTAGACTACATCAGGACCCGGTACATACAGAAATGATGTACAATCAGTATAACATAAATTATTTTCCATATTAAATTCATAGTTATTATGAAAATTAGCTAAAGACCACCCTCCTTCATGTAATAATCTTCTTAAAGAAATTTCAAAGAAATTCATGAAAACTTACCAGAATCTACCTGTGATGAAAGCATCACCAATGACTGTGATGTTTCTAAATCATAAATTACCGCACTACCAGTATTGAAAGAGGTCACCATATGAGCTGGATCACAGCCTATAAAGTCAACTGATGTAGGTATCCCATGTCCTGTAAAGAGGCCAAAATAGATTCATGTGTATTTATCTGCACACACACGCACACACAAAATTCTGAAATTATATGAATAATGAAAAAGAAGCAATGTGTTAGGGTGAAAAGAAATACTTCTCAGTTATTTAAAAAGTTATTATCTATAATATTCTATTTTACATTATAAAAAATATAACCAAAGAGTAGAGACACATAAAAATTATTAGTCTAACATGGTGTAACCCTTATCTTGCTATGCATTTTATTTTAAGGTAGAGGAAAAATAAAAACCTGTTCATTTAAAATATCTGCCAATTTTCGTAGGGAAAATGAAAACAAAACAAAAAACCCACAACAAAATAAACAACCCCCAAAACAAATAAATAAACCCAAACCTGGAATTCTCCTACATCACTCTCTTGGAAGACTCTTGCCAAATATTAAGCCTTGCCAAAGAGTTAATACAAGTCAAAATCTGGATCAATAAAAATGAAGGACGCCTTAAATCCCAGCACTACAGAGGCAGAGACAGGAGGATCTCTGTGCATTTCAGGCCAGCCAGAGCCACACAGAGACTTTTAAAAAAAAAGCTTGGACCATGCAATCCACTGGTATAATAGTATCCCAAAGTGGAACATACAGCAATTCTCTTCCTTAACACATTAATAATTTGAATTAATAATTCAAATGACAAGTAGGTAAAATCTGGAGTCTAATAATTAAAAATCTGGATGAAGTAAGAAGCAAGTATCTAATTTTTACTTCTTAAGGTATGGGTATCTGATATATCATAGAATCGCAAAATACAAAAAAGATAAACAAAACTGAACATATACTACCCACTTAAGATGTCTTAAAACAATACATATTTAAGTTCAAATCAAAGGTCTGATGAAAAACTTAATTTGAAAAACTCAGACTATAAGACCAACAATATTATAAAGATGTACACAAACATCTTCAAAAAGTAAAGCTGGTTAACCCTTCTATAATAAAGATTTACAGGCTAGCAAGAAGGCTTGGCAGGTAAGGGTGCTTGCAGTCAAGCCTGACTGACAGTCTGAGTTTGTTCCTCAAGACCCACACATAGTAGGACAGAGCAGATTCCCTCAAGCTGCCCTCTGCTCTCCACGTAACACAAATACAAACATATTTTATACAAAAATGAAAATAATAAAAATCATGAAAGCAATCCCATTTGTGCTTCTCATTAAAGGTGTTGTAATGACTGTGGCTGTCCCATCCCACCCTGAACACACAGACCTACGTGCTCAGTCATGGCACACATGGTTTTTAGGCAGGGGTATTTAAGACTATGATCCCATCAGTCCTTACAAGCAGCTGTCCTTGTTTCCTATAGCTTTTTTTTTTTTTTTTTTTCTTCGAGACAGGGTTTCTCTGTGTAGCTTTGCGCCTTTCCTGGAACTCGCTTTGGAGACCAGGCTGGCCTCGAACTCAGAGATCCACCTGGCTCTGCCTCCCAAGTGCTGGGATTAAAGGTGTGCGCCACCACCGCCCGGCTCCTATAGCCCTTTTAAGTAGTATCATTTGTCTACTTATTGGTAAGTGCAAATATGTTTATTTTTAAAAATAGAAAATGATCTGAAAAAGACCAAAAAGCACAGAGCTTCGCTGACATCTGCAAAGCACTTCCAGTAAAACAGGACTAAGTAAAAAGATAATGGCAAGTTTTATAAAATTCTTTAAACACTTCTCTTTGGATCAGTAAAGAAAGAATTGCTTTCTCCTTTTTATTTTCCAGGTTTTTGTTTTAACAAACGTTCTTCTTGGAAAAGCAAAATTCTTAGCAGGTAGAGGGGGCCCTTGTTACTGGGCCTAACAGTGGTGGAGGAAACAGATTCCTGCCAGTAGTACTCTAACCTTCCTCCACGTGTATGCCAAGGTGGTGTGTGCAAAACACACACACACACACACACACACACACACACACACACACACACACACCACAAATATATTTTTTAAAGGCTCTTTGGACAAAGCAGTTAAGAGTGTTTGCTACTCAGATTTCTGTTTCCAGCACCTGTCAGGTAGCTCACAACTTCCTGTATGCAAGCAACTCCAAGGGATCCTAGCCTCTATGAGCACCTGCAATCACGTGCATATACATGAGACACAGAAATCAGTGATAAAGCTTAAAAAAAAAAAAAAAAAAACCAACAAGGAAAAAAAAACCCCACTGCTTTTGAAGAGGCAAATCTGACTTACCCTTGTCTCCATTGTAAGTGCAAATACAAGGCAATTTCTCTTGAGGAGTCCACAACCTAACAGTGCCATCTGCTGAACAAGACAGTAACTGATTTTTTATGCCACTATAGGCAAGACCCCAGACTGCATCTGTATGAGCAACTAAAGTGCCGGCTAGAACATTTGACTCTGTAAAAAAACAAACAAAACATTAGTTGGAAGAAGTTTGGCAAATGATAGATAACTTACCACGCAATTAAATTTAAAAATGTATGTAAAGCCAGGCATCATGGTGCATGTCTTTTATTCCAGCACCTGAGAAGCAAATATCTGTGTGTTGTAGACCAGCCTGGTCTATGTAGAGAGTCCAAGGCCAATCAGGGCAATATGGTAAGACCCTGTCCCCCCAAAAAAGCAAAACAAAACATAAAAACCACAAGATAAACCAAAGCACAGTGAATATTTCTAAATATTGAATTGTGGGTGATTGGTATCATTTATTCCAACAATACTAATACTATTTGTATATTCACAATTTCTATAAAGTATGTACAAAAAATAAAACAAACTATACTACTCACTTAAATGGCACAACAATGGTGTGTTCACCTAACTAGAACTCTCAATGTGCTGACTTTCAGGATACTTTAATTTTTAATTAATCAACTAATTAATTAACTTTGATTTATGTAGCTCTGGCTGTCTTCAAACTTATAGACCAGGCTACAAGTAGACCAGGCTAGCCTTGAACTCAGGGATCTGTTTGCCTCTGCTTCCTAAGTGCTGGGATGAAGAGTGTGCACCACCACCATCTGGTAACTTTCAAAAAATTTTAACATAACTTCAGCTAAGTGAAGACACTTTCCTTCCAACTCTTCTTTACTTTTTTGAACTTCTGGGCGACCACTAATCCAGGGGGCTTGTGTAAATAAGCCTCTATTTTCTGAGTATGTTGTATGAACAGAATCCTACAGAATGGGGTTCTTTTGTGTCCAGGTTCTTATTTTCAAGGGCATCCACTATGTAGCACATATCAGTACTTCTTTTCTTTTTATTGCCAAATAACACTTCACTGGTGTTATCGTATCTTATTTGACCATTCATCAACTGATGGGAATCTGAGGACCAAATGAGTATCATATTATATCACCCTCTATTTCCAGTTAACACTTCCTATTTATTATTTATCACCTTCTCCTTCATCCTCACAGGTCCAAATTTTCCTTTATGTGTGAAGGACTATGACTTACACTATACCAAGAAAACACAGCATTCAAAAGGAACCCCTCTTGTATCCTGTACCCAATTTCAAATAATGTCAAAAACTATCTTTTTGCTTCTACAGCACTTGCCACAAGGAACCCAGTAATGGACTCCCAGAAACTGTTGTTTCTAACCTCCACAGGTGCACGGCATGGCACATGTGGATCATATACACATACACAGATATGCACACACACATACACATACAAATAAAATAAATTTAAGCCCTATTTGATTCCAGATACAAGTAAGAAGTTGTCCTTCTTCCTATTAAGGGTGAAGCCTACTACTAGGTACATTCTAAAACTCAGCCAAAATCACATTCTTGTTCTCACACTTCATACTACAAAATCTTTGCCTTGGAATCATTAGCACAACAAATTAAAATTAAATTTTTAAAAAGAGAAGAGTGAACCAGACACACTCTTTCAACCTAAACCATGAAAACATTATCCTTACCACCACCTTCTGTAAAACTGTTGAAAAGTAAATTATCTTTCACCTCCTGTGTACTCTTCAAATCACTCCATTACCACACTAGAACAACTCATGCTAAAATCAGCAGTGACCACAATTCTACCAAATACAATAAGTGCTTTTCTTTGATAATACAAAACACTTATTCTTTCTGGTTTCAATACTGCTTTTCATTCATAAACTCTGACTTGAAATGTTAAAGTGGTTCCTTCAGGGATCAATACTCCAGTATCTAACCTCCAGCTATCTGTCCAAGAACTCCGGGACCTACACAGAGCACCTGTAGCATGGTTCTTCTCAAAATGATTTTCTTCTTTGGGTATGCATCATGAATCCATTCTCCTCAGCAGCTTCCTTACTGTAGCCAATGTCAGGTCTTACTAGTAAAGACTCCAGTCTCAGGTTATCATCTCTTGATTCATATTCATTCCTTCATACACATCCATATCTTAATATTCTCATTCATATTCATTCTCTCTCATACTCTATTCCTATTTCAGTGAGTGCTACTGTCTACACAGTGAGCTGCAATGTCAGAACTCTGAATTGGTGACAAAAATGTTCTGAAATTAGAAAGTGGCGATGTCTGCACAATCTTGAACACACAGTAAAAACTACCAAATTAATGCCTTAAAACAACCAATTCTAGCTGGGCAGTGGTAGCACATACCTTTATTCCTAGCAGTCTTGAGAGGCAGAGGTAGACAGATCTCTGTGAGTTTGAGGCCAGCCTGGTTGACAAAGTGAGTTACAATCCAACCAGGGCTACAAAGAGAAATCCTATCTCAAAAAAACCAAAACCAAGGGAAAAAAGTGATGTCAATTACATCAATAAAACTTCCTTTTCAAACACAATTAAACTAAGAGTTTCACCTATTACTTTACCGATTCAACACAGTTTATCAATAAAATACTATATTATTACCCTACTTACCCAATATATATTAAACCCAAGTCTTTAAAAAATATTTATCTGTATGAGTGTTTTGCCTACGTATGTATATTTCATGTGGGCTGGTCATAAAAGGCTACTGAGGACAGGCTATTAGGTCCCCTAGGACACGGCTGTGATTTGTTTAAGTGGATGCTGGAAGTTGAGCCTGAGTCTTCTGCAAGAACAGCAAGTGCCTCTAACTCCTGAGCCATCCATCCGTGCAGCACTAAACCTGCTTCTTAACCCCGCCACCACCAGAATTCTAGCCTTGGCAGCGTCACCTCTCACTTGCTAGGTGACTCCTGGTTTTTGACCTGTCTGTCACTGCAGCCACCAGCATCCCTTTCAAGCCTCTCTGGCCTTAGAACTTTTGATGACTTGACTTTTTTACCCTTTATCTTTTAGCTTGAATATCATTACTAAAGACAGACAGACCGTTCCTGACTTCTCATCTAAGAGAGGTTCTACCGATTATGCTTGTACAGAGTACTATATTTTACTGTCATTTAGCAAATATTTTAACTGGAAGCCCTCCACTAATCCCTTGCTTTTTTTTTTTACATCCATCTTATTTCTTTGAACAAAGTACTCACCATTATGCCTTACATTATGGAATGTAGGCACCAAGTATGTGTTAACCAAGCACAACAAAGAGCTCAAACGTTTGGTTGGGTTTTTTTTTTAAATAATTATGAACAATGCCCACTGTATTTGAAGATGTAAATTTAAGCTTTTAATCAAAAAGAAGTTTCTCAAAGTGCCATTTATAAAAATCAAAGTTTTGTTTTGGTTTTCATTTTGAAATTAAAGATTCCATGAAGTTGTAATGAATTATACCCTAACCATCCCATCCATCCCTATCGTTTCTGTTGTCTTTCACTTAGTAAGAATTACATATATTGTCTCTCGAGTTTAAAAATGTGTTACTTCAATAATTTTCCCCTCTTCTTTTTGTTAATGGAAATTGACATTTAAAAAAAGTACTAAGTCAAGCACTAAAATACTCACGGCAGGATACTTCTTTAAAAAATTATTTATTTATTTGATGTGCATTGGTGTTTGGCCTGTATCTAGGTCTGTGTGAGGGTGGCAGATCCCCTGGAACTGGAGTCACAGACAGTTGGGAGCTGCCATGTGGGTGCTGGGGCCCTCTGGAAGAGCAGCTGGTGCTCCTAACTCCTGAGCTGTCTCTCCAGCCCCAATATTTCTCTTTTTAAATAAAGAAACTGTCTAGCAAGTAGAAGAACTAAATGAACAAATTACATTTGAACTACAGAATTCTGTCAGCGCTACTCACTGAAAAGATCCACTGTGCCCCTGTACTCACCATATGTATCATAGGGATCCACGTTAGGACTAGGCATATTCCACCACTGAATGGTTGCATCAATACCACCACTAAAACACTGTTCTCCATTAGAACTAATAGCTAATGAAAGAACAGGGCCACTGTTATAGAAAGAGAGAGGAAAATTACTCATAAATTCTAAGAAGAAACTCAAACTCCCACTCCCCTCAATTTAGTCATTTATGTGGTATCTAAACCCAATTTTAGGTAAAAATGTACAATTGAAAAGTATTATTAGATCATATTCAAATATAGTTAATCAAATGAAACATTATTCAACTCATGTATCTTCTCTAGTATCAAATATTGAGAAAATTAGGTTTGGAGAATGCTAACTATAAACAATAACTGTACTTGCTCATCGAGTAATAATTCAACAAAACTTACATGTGGGCCCTAAATGTGTAGATAGGCTCTACGTCTAAAGAGGCACTCCTAAAGAGGGAGAAAAGGGATGGGGGGAGAGAACACATTCAGTCATCATGAATCACTGGTTGATATTACAGATGTACTATAGACACGGGATAGTAAAGAAGAAGAATTATCCGTATGAACAAAATTAGAAAGGAAAAACAGTCCATATTAAAATACTTGCTTTTTGGCAGGAACTGTCTTTTGCAAATTCCAAAGTTTCAAGGTGTGGTCCTCAGAGGCAGTAACCAGTACAGGTTCTACAGGATGAAAAGCTAATGCTCTCACTCCATCAAAGTGACTACGTAGTGTATACTTGGGGTTCCAAGTCTTTCGAAAGGCATCTTTATTGGCCGGCAACTAAAACAAAAAATTGCACTATTTATAGGTAAAAGTAATAAACTGGTAGACATGTGGATTTTTTCTGTTTTCTGTTTGGTGTGCTTAAAACATATAAAACTGTTTCACTAAAATATGTAGGGGCTATTTTAATGACCTTAAAAACCTCACAGAAGTCTATCTTTATAGAAGAAGTCAGAAAAATCATTTTGTTAGGCTTTCAAATACCCAGGTCAAAGAGTTCCTTTATCTGTTTTCAACTAAGCATAAAAAAAATATATTCAAAGCTCCTATCAAATGTCAGATGAGAACAGAAAACTACCACTGCTGTAATAATTTACACGAAAGCAAAATAGGGATATAAAAATTACCAAGGGTTCAGTAAAGACAATAGCTTCCATTTAGGAAATTGACCAGTATGTGAACAATTCCAAGGCAGAAGGTTAAGGGACTTTTAAAACAATGGATTAAAAATTCTTTGAGAATATTTTCCTATACCTTTCTTTTCTTTTTTAATTTCCACTGGAGACAGAGTGTCATGTCACCTTTACTGGTCTTGAACTCACTATGTAATTCGCGTGAACTTCCATCCTTCTGGCCCTGTTTCCCAAATGCTATATTAGAGGCTGAGCTACCCTGCCCCGATTATGTGGTGCTGGGGATCAAACCCAGGGCTTTGGGCATGGCAGGTAAGCACTTTCCCTAATTCTTGATATTAATAATGCCTTTTCACCTTTATTTCTACATCAGTAAAGATAAAACAGTTCTAAAGCAGTTAAAAGTTTACTCAATTTAGTTGCAAATATACTTTAAAAATTATAAAAATAACCCAGCCCACCAAGGGAGTTATCTTTAAAAAACATCCTAACTTAAGTGTGAATTTTTTTTAATGTTTAAAAAAGAAATCTGGTGAAAAACTAAAGTGAATACAAAAAAATCTAAAATATAATTAACACTCAATTGAGTGTTTATGTTTGGAAAATATTTAATCAACATTAGTCTTCCCACCTAACACAGTTCTTCCCATCTCCTTTTTCTAGCCCTCAAATGAAGCTAACATTCAGGAAATGATAACTTTGTTGTGACTGATAAAATAATAGCTCAAAAATAAAACATGGCTGGCTATTTAAGACTTATCCTGATGGAAAAAAACTGATTTCTATAGTGTCTATTTTGTTAACACCAAAATATGGCTTCAACTTAGTAAATAAGAGTTAACTACTCAAGATGTATTTATCAACCAATATTTTAAAGTAATAACCCCAAACTCCTACCTAATCCACCAAAATTCCTAAGAAAGATTTAAACACCACAAAGAAAAAATTTAAAGCAAAAATTACATGTTACTTCAAATCAACACATCGACACACTTAAACTTATCTTTTCCATGCACCTTGACATTAATTCTCTGTTATAAATGATCCCAAAGAATAAGGAGCCTTCTATTAAATCATTAAAAAATTAAAAATAAAACTGCACTTACATCATAACTATAGTCTGCATCATTTGTTACCGTCAAGTCTGCAAGGTCTCCAAGGCCCAGTACACTTAACAAAACATCATCAGAACCCATAATAAATGACTTGCCTCCTCCAGATGGAAACGTTATTGGTTCAGCTATAAAGAACAAAACCGCTTCTTAAATGCTGAAAAATCATACAGTACAATACAATATTGTGGGGAATTTAAGCACGAAACAGTTACAAAACTCAGCAATATTATGAATTCTACTTCCCACTTCCACACACAAAAAAAACCCTACTACTGAGTGAAAATAAACAAACGTGCTAGAACTACAATACTGTAGTTATCTTCCACAAACTGAATAAACACTGTACACATTATCCCAGGGTGGAGGCAGAACACTAGAATTTTGTCTATTTAGATCCCTTACCACCTCAGTAAACAGGACAGTTTTTGGTTAAATAATCAGATTTCAGTCACTTATGGGGAACAGATGTCTACTAACCTCAAAGTAGCTCATCCAGTAGCTTTTTAAAAAGTTGGTAAGTTACTACAATGTCCCTTTGCTTTCTGAAGAAGTGAAGGAGCATTGGGGCACACTCCTTTCCAGACACTCTGATATACAGCCTCTCAGTCAGGGCCAGAGATGGTCTAGGAAAAGATGGCTCCACTAATAACGATAGTGTCCTTAAGGGCATGCCTTCCAACCTCACAACTTTCATCATGACTTCGTTTTAATCCCTTTTTATAAATTAGGATGATGCTAAAGTAAAACTCATTGACAGTAACTGCAGAGCTCCACTTCACTGAGTTGTCTCATCTGTGTCTCGTCCATTAGTACAGCTTTCAACATTGGCACTGCAGTTCAAATTAAAGTGCAACTATCTGAATGACTATACCAAGATATTAAAGTGTAAGCAACAATCAATGTAATTTTAAACATGTGCTTTGTAATCAAAATAGTAACATTAAGACAGCAAGAAGGAAATACTAATTACAAAATAACTCAACCTAAACTTTTAAAATCATGAACCAATTTTTAAAAACTACTCAAAAACTCGGGCTAATAAATTATGAAAAATTCTTACAAAATGGCATATATTTAATATACTACAGGAAATGGGTATATGAAATATACTAATACTAATTCACCAATAATACTGAAAATAATTCATACAATTCATATATGCTATTAACAAAGTAAAATTCATTTTTAATTTAGAATGTTTATTTTATTCTGTGTAATTTCACGCAAGTGGTCCCTTAAAGTGTGATTCAGCAACTAATCTAATTTGAAAACACTTCATAAAATATTTACAACATGTAAGACACTAAGTATCTCACACATTCAACCATTATTATGAGTTACTATGATTATTAAGCCATCATTCAATGGTTATACTTGAATCTAAACAATACACACAGTACTGATCTCTCCTATCAATATTAGTACACAGTTACTGATAATACAAGGAGCAGCTAAGAACAATAAGATCAATAGTTCAAGAATCAATGAGTAAGTATATTCTACTTTATAATTTTTACCAGTCTAAAAAAATTTAAGTTCATAATTTGTTTCTAACAAAATGCTACAATTTCTTCCACTAGCAACTATACAAATACTCATTAACACAAACTTAAAAGTCCAATAAAATACCTTTGCCATCACCAATCAACTCATTTCTTTACAAAAACTTCTGATCAACCATTGTCCAACTTCCGGGCATAAAGAGAGAAGTGGCTCAACAACTTTCGCTG
This sequence comes from Peromyscus leucopus, assembly GCF_004664715.2. Classification (NCBI taxonomy): domain Eukaryota; kingdom Metazoa; phylum Chordata; class Mammalia; order Rodentia; family Cricetidae; genus Peromyscus; species Peromyscus leucopus. The sequence continues at coordinate 20,648,168 of NC_051075.1, forward strand.
TTATTTTTCAAGAACTAGTATACATTTCTCCAGTTAATTACATATGCTCCATTTCTGTACCTTTTCTCTATGGATACACACATTTGTTTACATCTAGCAAGCTATACTACTCTTTTGATACTTATTTACATATACATATGCAAACATCTTTAAGCTATTATTTCTGCTTTCCCTATCACCCATCATTGCAGTATACAGTAATCACAGTTAATTTTTAATTTTTGCTCTTATATCTCTGCTGAAAGAATTAATGTATATTTTACAGATCATTTTATTTCAAGTTAAGATATAATTACCCATAGCAGTACACAGCATAAAAATGTAATCAACAATTTAAAATAAAATGATTAAATGAATTTTTTTTTTCAATTTTTAGAGAGGTCTTTCAATATACTCCTGGCTATCTTAGAACTTGCTATGTAGACCAGGATAACCTCTAACTCACAAAGATCCTCTTGCCTCTATCTCCCAAGTCCTGGAACCAAAGGCAAGAATTTTATTTTAATGATGAAATTTTTATTAAGCATAATTGTCTTTTGTGAGACTTCTAGGGGTTATGAATAGAATTCTTCCAAAAGGTCCTTTCTAAGAATCCTGTAATAAATTCTACTTTTGATAGATAGCATGACCGAGGAAACCTATAGTTCACATACAGACTCTTCTTTTCCTCCTTGTGCATGTGTTCTGCAGTGTTGTACCCAGGACCTGGCACACGGTTAGACAAGCACTCTGATGCTGAGGTACATCCCAGCCCCTTTCCTCCGATTTTATCAAACCAAAAGAACATACAGACAAATGACTGATTCCAATTATGCCTGTGGAGATATGGATTATAATCTTGTCTTTAGTAACAATAGTTTTAAAAAGTTGTGACACTAGAAAATAGGTATTTATTTGTTCTTTATAAACTGAAATATAACATAAAATTTTTGTTTTCCAAAAGCACCAAAATGCAAAGTGTCACAAAAATGGACTGACTATAAACTAGATTACAGTTTTCCAATCTCTAAATAGCAAATTTTAGGAAGAATCACTCTTTAAAATGTAATGAAGTTCAATGTGCCCATTCACCCTCCCGCACCACCATAAAAGAGATTAGCAACTTACTTTCTTTTAAAACACAGTCACACACTTGACAAACACACAGAGAGAGCTCTAAATCACCTTTTACGTAGAGTCAGCCTAGTGGCTTTTCCCCCAAGTTGGTTTGAAACATTAAATAGGGTTCATATCACTAATATGACTTTGCCTTAAACTGCTAAATCTGCAGTCTAAAATGTAAGTTTAAAAAAAAGTTAGCAAACTGTACTATATTACTTGGAAAAAGAAAACCCCAAATACAAAAAAATAAAAATAGTAGAGCTGGTATCTATATTTTAGAAAATATATAAAAGAAAATAGCTCAGTGGAAATGAGTACAGAAAAAAAAAAAAACAAGATTATTTAATTTCCTTTCTTTGTATTAGTTTAAGTGATTTTTAAAAATCTTTCCTTAAAATTTTCTATGAATTAAAAAAGAAAAAAGGTAAAAAAATCATAAATTGAGGATGCAAAACTGTTCAACTTCGCTCTAAAGAAAATATGTCTAGAAAAAAATTATAACAAATGTATACAAAAATTTGAAACAGGCAAATAAATCCTCTTACAGAGCAAGAAGTGTAAGCACAAATAAAAACCTAAATAAAATTACTAATTTATTATCATATATACATATCACATTGAAGCAATTTGGGTAAAGATTGAAGAGTATTTAGACAAATATCTTCACCCAGAATTATAAATTAGTCAACTATATCCATGTATCTTTAGGTATAATCAGTTGCAAAAATCCTTAAGTAGTATTTTAATTCTTATGTACTTTTGATTTTGGATTTTAGAAAATTCATTACTAGGTCATGAATTCTTGATATAAAGTTAAAGAACGATGTTCCTTATCCTAAAATGATTAACGGATACATTTATTTTTAGGAATAATATATATGTGTGTAAGATCCCCAACAGACTACCTAGCACTTCTATTAAGTAGTAGCTATTAACATTTGCTACATTTAAACTGCACTACTAAGAGTCAGTTCCCCCTCACCTGTATTCTTTAGTTTATTGTTAGAAATTGTTCTTTTCCTAACAGTGGATTTGTAAGCTATAGTTAGATTTAAGGAAGGCGCTCTGAGCTGACCTATGATGAAAACAGCTACAACTACCATGAGAACAAAAACAAACAGAAAGAACTAGAAGCTGTGTTTCGTCCCTGAGCAGTCATACCCAGCAGCTCTCCTATCGTGAGCACTTTCTACAATGGCATGCTGCAGTACTAAGAGGTGATCTGGAGTCAGGAACCCAGGAATACAGACAGACACGATACTAAATGCTGTACCTTCCTCTGCTCTTGCACCTTCACCATCAGTCACTCTAGGAGAGGCTGACCTAGCCTGATTAATGATTCCTGAAGGGATGTGGGGCAGCTCATCATCTCCCAGATCAGCTATCATGTCGCAGAGTTTTGTCCTGTTGACCCCTGTAAATTAACGTCAGCAGTAGAGGTTCATTTAATAGCTACCGCTTGACTTGCTGGCAGCCTTAGTAAACCAATTTACTAACAAAACAGGCTAATAAAAAGTCCAAGTTATTAAAGTATCATTTATATATCATTTTCCAAAATACACTGGAAACTTATAAATATGTTGAATAGTTACTATTTTGTGGCTCTTTGTGGATAGTGGATTAAACACAAACACTGTATTTAAAATATATATTGTGGAAGGGGAGAGAAAAGGGAAACTTCTATTATTCAACTTGGAGTCTATAAACCCAGCCACAGAAAATGCTGTAACAACTATAGAAATTGTTATTTAAAACCAATGTTTACTAATGCATAAAACAAAACATGGGCCTTTCAACGTAATTCATTGTTTTTAAAGTCAAAGAAGTACATACGAAATGACTGTTATGAGGGTGCAACAAACAATTAACTTTCCCTGCTGGAAATTATGGGTATTTTCCCACTATGTTAGTACAAATTTGTCATTCACGGTTTAACCCAATTTGTTAAATTTGTTTCTTAGAATCGTTTACCTCAAATTTTCACTTTCCAAATTTGCAAACAGATTTACCCACAAGTTCTTTGAATTTCTCATAATGACAGAAAAAGTCGGCACTGTCATGCGCCATAAGTTAAGTTTAATTTCAACTACTGCCTAGATAATTTAGACAGAAACTACAGAACTCAGAAGCTTCAGCAGTTATTCTTCAACTGTCAATGTCAGAAACAGTAGACTTAGTCATTCTGAGCTACATAGTAAAAAGTCTTAGTTTTCACCAAGTCAGGTGATAGGCCAGGCGGTGGTGGCACATGCCTGTGATGCCAGCACGTGGGAGGCAGAGGCAGGCCTATGTGAGTTCCAGGCCAGTCTGGTCTACAAAGTGAGTTCTAGGGCAGCCAGGATTGTTACACAGAGAAATCTTGTCTGGAAAAACAAAAAACAATATCAGAAAAAAAAAAATTTAGGAAAAAAAAAAAGCATTTAAAAAATAACATAATATAAAAGCAATTAAAATAGATCCAAAGTCAAACATCATGACCTCATATTCACTAGCATCAACACTAATGAACTAATAACTAAATTAGGCTACTTTGTGATTAAAATCCCTGGCGGGTATTTGAATGTTAGTCAACAGGAAATGTCATTTATCTATGTATCCCTAACAGAATGACAAGCAACTGAATGACAAGCTATAATGGAAATATGTGACATTTTCACATTATTTTATAGTAATTTGCTGTGGGATGGTCTGTATGTCAAATTGCTCTGATTGGTCAATAAATAAAATACTGATTGGCCAGTGGCCAGGCAGGAAGTAGGTGGGACAAGGAGAGAGGAGAATTCTGGGAAGCGGAAGGCTGAGGCAGAGAGACACTGCAGCCGCCGCCATGACCAGCAGCATGTGAAGACGCTGGTAAGCCACCAGCCACGTGGCAAGGTATAGATTTATGGAAATGGATTAATTTAAGCAATAAGAGCAGTTAGCAAGAAGCCTGCCACAGCCATACAGTTTGTATGCAATATAAGTCTCTGTGTTTACTTGGTTGGGTCTGAGCCGCTGTGGGACTGGCGGGTGATAAAGATTTGTCCTGACTGTGGACAAGGCAGAAAAACTCTAGCTACAGTAATTTCTAACTAAAAAATGGTTACAAAACTCAATTTTTGCATGTGTGTAATATACGATATCCTCTGAATTTTCCAAAGATTTATAATGAAGAAACTCAGGGTCACCTGAACATTTTTTCCCTGCCAGTAAAACAATCATAAATTCTCTTAATAAATGGGGGGGAAAAGTTGATTAAATATCCAACAACCACTTAAATTCAATGTGAAAGAAAATAAATATCATCTTTCTCACACATAACTCTTCTTTAACTTTCTGACTGTTGATTTAGTTTCTGTAGTTAAAATTCTGCAAGCACATCTTAATAATCCTACAATTTATAAGGAAGAAAATCAGTTATTTTTTACAAAAGAATTTTCCTTTAAATTGTTCTTCAGATTAACCTTTTTCTCAACTTTGTTAAATCAAGCCTCTCATCCTTATGGTTTACTATAGCAGATACAATGTTTTTAAAATCTTCAAGCCACACTTGCTGTCTATCAAATTTGAATACTACCAATTAAATTAAGGCTCCCAAATTATCACATTTATTCTATTGCCTCCTTGCTCAGCAGTGCCAAGTGGTACTTATTACTTCTTGTATCAAGACTGCTAAAATTGTCTACTTAGCCTTGTACATGCTTCTTGATGAGTTTTCCTATCCTATTCTTTACCTTGATCCTTAACAAATTGCCTTAACTTTCCTAAAGAGCAACAAAATTATTCCACTATGCATGCTGTTATATTTAATCATCTCCAGTTCCTGCGCGCGCGCGCGCACACACACACACACACAGAGGCACAGAGCTAAACTGAGTCATATGTGCCCTCTCCAATTCGCAGACACACACACAACACACTCTGCTATATTTAGTCCTATCGGCCCCTTCAAATTCACACATGCATGCAATGCATGCACACTCAGGTATTGCACACTTGGTCTATCCAAATTCTATGTATTTCTCTAACTAAATCTATTTCCTCTGCAAATATTTTATTGATTTCCCTATATACTCTTATGTATATGTGTGCCGTAAGATTGTTTTTATTAATATAATCACAAAGAATTTTATGATATAAAAAATTAAAGCTTTATTGTTTTAGAAAATGTGTAAAAATAATTTCATAAACAAGTAGACTTGAAGACAGAGAAGGGAGCAGAGATTAAATATTAAAGTCATTGCTTAAATTTAGGATAAATTACATAATTAATATTTTTACATACTTACAGCTAAACAGTAGTCTCTGAGTAGCACAGTGCCAAGTTTAGGAGAAGATAAAACTTCTCTGCTCTAATACTAGTTTCTCAAAAGATGCCCAAAGATGAAAGCAAATTTCATAACCAGAGATCATAGTCTTTGCAAAGCAGAGCACCTTTCAATTTCTATTCATCCATGTATTTACTTAGGTACTGGGAACTAAACCTAACAGCTTGCACATGCTGGGCCAGAACTCTGCCAATGACTCTATGTCCACTTCTTCAAGTGCAAGCTTAATGCATCTTCATATTTATTCGAAACCTACCAAAGATTCTAAATAATTCCACAATTTTAAATGATTACCAAAAATGAGAAAAGTGTAGTAGTATTGGTATGAGACTATTATGCTTAATATTTTTTTTACTAAATTTTTTTTTGCCTAATATTAATTCAAAGGCACAAAGGCTCACTAATTACTCATAAACATCAGCTGAGTCAGGCTTAGGACACACACCTGTAATTCTGGCAATTGAGAGGCTAAGGCAAAAGGATTGGGAGTTTGCAATAAGCCTGGATTATACAGCTGGTTCCAGATCAGCCTGGATTACACAGTGAGGCTCTATCTCAAAACAAACAACAACAAAACCTCAGTTCTTAATTATTGCCGGAATTTAAAAATATTTGTGTGTGTGGTGGCATATACTTGTAGACCCAGCACTCTGGAGATAGAAATAGGAGGACCAAGAATTCAAGGCCAGACTAGGCTATAGAAACTCTTGCTTCAAAAAAAGGGAGTGGAAAGGGGAAGTCTCAAAGCGGAAAAAACACTACTGTGAAATATAAAACACAATCCACCTACCTCTTAACTCTGACTTCCAGAGTTTACATAAATGTACATTCCTCTAAATAGACTGTAGCACAATGGAAAACATTATCTATAGTCTGACTACTGTTATTTACATCCACTCACACATTCATGACACATAAACTTTATCTTCCTCACACATCACTTTTTCCATGTCTAAAACTAACATTTTCACTTTCTCAAATGTGTCCTTTGCTAATCAATATTTTCTTTAGCAAAACTAATGGTTAGGAGTTAAACTGTTTTATTTTCTATCATTTATAATTAAAATAAACCTTTCACATTGTTATAAATAACCTTAGTGTCAAGTCACACAAAAAGACCAGACACACACACACACACACACACACAAAGAATCTCAGCAAGAGAAAATTCTTTTTTGGGGGCGAAAAATGCGTGCCAAAACATTCCGTAGCCAGCTTTCATCCCTGGTGTGGATGGTGACTCATCTAATACCATTGGTGGGTCTCAACTGCACAATCCGACCTGATCCGTCCGTCTGTCCGTCCACAAGGGGAACATTAAGGAAATGAGTCCTGGCAAGCTACCTAACTTTAATTAAGAGCAAAACAAAAACAACAAAAAAAAAAAAAAACTGAGTTTCTCACAAGACGGCACTGTTGTATTAAATAATCGTGACACTACAGTATCAAAAAAAAAAAAAAAACAGAACTGCAAAGTGAAACTGTGGCTTTAAAAAGGCACTGACTGAAAGGATCTTTCTGACATGAGACAAAATGACTAAACTAAGAAAAGGTGGGAGAAAGTAACCGGGAGCAAAGGATTAAATGGTGCATTTAAAACTGCAGCGAAGTTAGATGTCGAGTGTGAGAAGGAGCCAAGGTGAAGCTAGCCAGACAACAGAGAAGATGAAAAGAAGGGACTGGGGAGGGGAATTAACCTGAGATAAAAAACCTGGCCAATTGGTTTGTTTATATTTTTAAGCTAGGATTTCAAGCAGCCCGGATAAGCCTTGTATTTCTGATTATTCTGCCTTTATCTGCCAAGTGCTGACATTTTAGGCACTGTCACCATGCCTATCTCAGGTCTATTTTAAAAGTGTAAAATTGAAGCCAGAAACAGAGAACAAATCATCCTTTCTGTAATAATGCCCCTTTGCTATGAAACAGTTTTGCCATGTCCAATGTATTGATGGATGTCCAAATGGGAAAATGTATTACAATCCTGTAACATCAGCAAAGAAAATGGTCAAATCATTCTATATACTAGAAAGGCAGGCAAGTTACCATAGGAAACATTACATGAGTCTTTTTATCAAATATAAAACTTGAACTTGCTGGACAATGGTGTTTTAATCCCAGCACTCAGGAGGCAGAGGCAGGCAAATCTCTGTTAGTTTAAGGACAGCTTGGCCAAGGCTACACACAAAGAAGCCTTGTCTCAGAAAACCAATAAACAAACAAATAAATAATAAAATGAATTTATGACAAAGAATTAAAATCATTTTATTTCCCCCCACCTTGCAAGACTTTTATGCAAATATTCTAATCCCCCAGTTCAGTAAAATCTTAATTTATACAAAAGGCTCTGCTCCATTCTCCAATTAAAGAGGCTGACCCCTTCACCACTTCATTTCCTGTGCATCAATTAATTCTCTTAAGACTAGACAACTAAGGAAGCCTTCAACTGGACCCACTGATGGGGAAAAAACACAGTAACCACCTGCACTGACTAAAAACCAAGCACACCTCCTGTCTCAGTGTGCCCTGCTCTGCGGAGAACACCTTCTGGATCAAAAGTAAAGCCTCCTTGTCCAGACTTTTACAGGCAATGGTGGTTGTGCTATTTCTTTGCAAGCCTGAACGTATTTCTAACATTAGTATACATGAGATTAACTAGAAAAATTAAAACAAGTTGCTCTGTTAAAAACCAAGATTGCAAATATATGTATAGCTCAAGATGTGAATCTGTGCAATTCCAAAGGCTATAAATCTTTTGAAGGAAGAAAACAAATTTGAGGCAGGATCTCATATAGCCCAGGCTGATCTCAAACTCTCTATATAACTTCTAACCATCTTGTCCTGTGCCCCACCCCACCCCCAACGCCGCCCCACAATGCTGGGACTACAAACATGTACCACACTACATTTTATGTGGTACCAGGGACAGAACTCAAGACTTCATGCATGCTAGGGCAAGCACTCTATCAACAAAACTACATTCTCAGGCCAGTTTATGTTCTCAATTCAACACAAATTGTATGTAGCACATGAGAAACAATTGGCTATAAAAATAAGGACAATAAGAATTATTCTTGTGTTAGAATAATAATGAAGTTTCACTCATGTTCAAAGACAAATAACAAAGGAAATCTTTAAAAGATTTTTAGTTCTTTATATGCTAAATAAAGTTTCCAGATTTTTGATGTGAAATAAGCAAGTGTAAAACACTTCAGATGCTACAAAATATGTGATGTTTAATCATTATCAATTTACATAGCTTTACTGAGCTAATGCATGAAGCAAAAAATAGAGAATGTCAAAAGCTAAAAAAAAAAAAAAAAAAACCTGAGATTTGTTTTGTTTTGTTGTTTTTCCCAAGACAGGGTTTCACTATATAGTGCTGACCACTCTGGAACTTAGAGATCCATCTGCCTCTGTTTTTCTGGGTGCTGGGATTAAAGGCATGAATCACCACTGTAGGCTGAAATGGAGATTTTTAAAATAAGCTCTCCCTCCACTCTCAGGTATACACCATTCTCCCTAGTTCTTTTCTCCAACTGTGCATTTCATGTATTTTATCACCACAATGGAAAGCTGATCAGCAAGTGTCTACGTATGTGTGTGTATTCAAAACATACCTACAATATGCAGGGTTTGGTGCTCCAAAGTACTGTGTATCTACTGGGGGTCTTGAAACATCCTCTAGCTAGAACACTACCATTGTTCCTTAAGTTTCATCTACATGAAAGAATCACAGTTAATGTTTTCATACTGAACTCTGAATTCAGTTTTTAAATCTATAATTCCATGAAGGAACTTAGAAAAATAATTTCTAATTCTTTCCTAAGACACCCTCGGTTGGAAACCTAATTCTAATATTCCCTTAACCAGATAATCTTAAAAGCTGATGTTTATAAAAATATTTAAAAATCAGAAACTTTAAAGTTTAACTAACAGAGACCAATTAAATGCACAAAATGAAATATTATTCAAGCACAAAAATTTTAGATTTTAGAAACTAAGAAACTTTAAGGGCGAAGGATGTAGCTAAGCTGTAAAGCACTTGCATGTATAAAACCCAAGGTTCAATGCTCAGCATGGTAAAAACCGAAGTTCACCTCCTCTGGAGGTTTCACATTGGGCGTGTGTGGTAGTGCACATCTCTAATCTTAGCACTAGGCTGAAGACTAGAGGCAGAAGGAATACAAATCCAATGGCAGCTTGGGCTAGACTGAGGTTCTGCCTCAAAACAGAACTCAAGGGAAGCCTACAACCACGGTCTTGGGAACATCCTCCTTTATTTCTAGCTACCTCCCTTTCTCTTAACCCTCATGCTTAAACTAAGCCTATGTTAAAATACCTTCTGCAAAATCCCAACTTTATGTCTAAATATAGAATATCTAAATGTCAGCAAGTAACAAAAAAACTAATAAATTAAAACACATATAACAGATATTCTTGTTGGAAAATACAAAAGGCTTACACATAAAATCATTTCAAGGTTTTAGGAAAATATTGTTACGTGCAGATATTAAATGCAGTTAATTTCTGAAAAGCAGTAATAGTTAAATTTCACTTTGTCTTTATATTCATAAACTTGAAATAAAACAAACAAAAAAGTCTCTCTATGTAGCTAGCTAGGCTGGTCTACAACCCCCTATATAGCTAAGGGTGGCCTTGAACTTAAAAGGCTCTTGTCTCGGGCTTCTAAATGCTAGAATTACAGGCACATACACTCAAGAAGCAGAGGCAAGAAGATGTGAGCTTGAGGCCAGCCTGGTCTACATAGTGAGTTTCAGGGCAGCCAGATACATAGTGAGACTCTGGGGGGGGGGCAGAAGAGATAGCCTTGAGGGGCCACAAATATTTCTAACTCTCAAAAAGATTTAGGTCTATCCATAGTCTATAAAGAAAAAATAGAATGGATACTTCTATATTACATTAGAAGCAACATTAAAACTTTTAGTAGATTAGGTCAGTGCATGGCACACGTAAAAATAACCTCATTTTTCAAAATAAGCTATTTTATTTATTTATTCGGTTTTTTGTTTGTTTGTTTGTTTGTTTTTGAGATAGGGTAGCTCTGACTGTCCTGCAACTAGCTCTCTGTAGTCCAGGCTGGCCTCGAACTCACAGAGATCCGCCTGCCTCTGCCTCCCGAGTGCTGGGAGTAAAGGCGAGTAAACCGAAGTCAACCATGCACTAGTACTTTCACACTCAGCATGCACACATTGTAGGTAAAGGATGGTAAAACCGAACACAACCTCACTTAAAGTTTTTAAATATAAGTAGTTCACAATACAGTCTGACATTTCCTAACAATAGTTTGTCCTTTTATTCACATGCAGTAACACAAGCTAGCACCAAGTTATAGAAGACACTTGTCAGGTCAGGATTTACTTAGGGGTAAAGCTTTGGAGAGAGGGAAGTGAGAAAGAAGGGAAGAAGGGGGGGACTAGCAGGTGAGATTCTCAAAACCCTAGTTACCTCCACAGTAAATTCAATCACTCAAATACTCCATGATCGAAGAAAAAATGATTTCTGATATACCTGTCATCTTATGAGCTAGGGTGTCTGTCACCAGAAAAAGGAACAGGAAGAATGCCTCTATGTCTTGGTCTTTACTATGCACTATTTTTCTCTCTGACACTATACTCTTTTTAGTTTTTATTTTATTTTATTTTTGAGACAGATTCTCACTATACTACCTTGGCTAGCCTGGAGCTCCTCAGGTAGATCAGGCTGGTCTTGAACTCACAGGTCTGCCACCTCTACTTTGCCTTGTGAGTGCTGGGATTAAAGGTATGTGTCACTATGCCTGGCCAGATTTATTTATTTGTATGTGTATGGATGTTTTCTCCTGGATGTATGCTAATGCATCATGTGGATGCAGTACACACTGAGGCCAGAAAGGGGCACCAGACCCTCTGGGATGCAGACTACAGCTGGTTGTTCGCTACCGTATGGCTGTAGCAACCGAACCCAGATCCTCTAAAAAGAGCAACAAGTACTCTTCATACACTTATAAAAAAAAAAAGTGAGACTAAAAGTCAATAGCCAATTCAAAATGAATACTTTTGGAAATAAATGTATCCTAAGTATAAGGACTCTCCCTGGAGGCTGTGAAGTGTGACTAACCAAACAGAAAGTTACTTCTCTGGGAGGTCCTACAGTTGTACTTTACACTTTCACAGAGAAGAACACACATGCAGGCAGGCACCCAAAGACAGCCAGCTACGGACCAAAGAACGCTTTTTATCACCACTTCTTGAACCACTGGCCTTTGCTGAGCTATAGTCAAGAAACTGTTAGGCAGAAAAAAAAATTGTGGCCACTAATTAATTAGATTATGACCAAAAAGCAAAAGCCAGGGGAAGGGCTTTCCTACCCACTGTGCTTAAGGATTCCCAGACAAATAAATGCTGGCTATGGGCTAGAAACACCTTTAAATATCTGTGTGTGAAATACTTCCCTTCTGAGAAAATTTCAATTATTCTGAATTCCAAAGCCAATATTCCTTTTAATTTGATAAATCTTTAAGTTTTGGAAAATCTTTTCACCTCTGTCTTACATATTTAAAGGAATTTTCTACCTGACCAATAGCACACCTAAATTTCAGTTACCCAGCAGACAAAGTTTAAAGTTCGTTGCCCCCTCTGTGACACAAAGCACTGGACTCATCAGAGCCCCTTTTCTTAGCCCCAGCACACAAACGGTAACAGTCGTAAGCCGCACTTACTCTTTGCCCCTTTCTTCCCCTTTCGCTCCTTCTTGTACTGCTCCTTCAGTTTACTTATTAGTACCTGGTCTACATCCCAGACCTCAGCAGTTGGGGAGAGGTCATCTTTATCTACATGCAGCATATTAGTAAAAGACAAAAATCAGCAGTTGGCAAGGCAAGCTGTTGGCAGTAAACGGTTAAAGCTTTCGATCATCATAATAAAGACACTGTAATATACTCAAAACACTTGAAAGGTGCAGTCTGTTTGTAACTCACAACTCAACTAAATGTCCTTAAGTTTCTAAACATTTAATATCATCCACTAGTAAACAATACTTCATTTTTATATATCACAAAGTTGAAGAATATTCTTTCATCATTGGACTAACATTAGAAATCTAATAATAAAAAATAGATAACTGCATCTTTATAAAAATGTTAATAAAAAGTATTCAGCCAGCATCATATAAGCAAACAAATGAATTGCATGCGAATTCGTAATAAAGTGCAAACTATAAATGTCAGTGCCATTTCATTGATGAAATTAGTCATGCATCATCCCTGTCACACTAGTTCTGCATGCACAGGATAACTGTACTATGATAGAAAAGCATTCTACTCCAGTATATAATACATATAGTTCCCAAATACAATGTCTCAAGTAATTCACACAAAGCATTCAAAGACCACTTCTGTCTACATCCCCTCCCAACAGTTCAACATTTCATTACCTTTTTCCACTGGACTACAACTAAAGATCGGCAAAATAATAGAATAAAAATAAAACAAACAAGAAAATTCAAATTCCACTCAAGTCTTGATTTGAGTTGATTTTTTTCAGGGTAAAACAGTGACAAGCACAAAGGGGTTAAAACACACATTGCTTTATACTTGGTACCATCTTTTGTGTGTGTTTTCAGCAATGTTTAAGTAAATGCTTATGCCTGGGGGGGGGCGGGGAACGACCCTACTCATAGTGAACTAGAGAAGTCTTAAAATAGTATAAAAATAATTTTCTTAGAACTATTTTACTACTTGAAGGTTTTCATTCACTTAGTTTTAAGGCAACCTTATTATTATTATTATTATTATTACTATTATTATTAAAATTAACAGTTACAGACTGTTTTAGAGTCCTAAATAAAAATTATACCCAAACCATTAGTTTTTAAACAAATTACACTGAATAATAAGATTTTAGTTTTAAACTGCTGTTTTTGAAGTCTCAAAAGCTCCCTAGGCCTCACTCAATCATGGAAAGGCGTTCCTGCCCCTCTAGACTGATGTGTAAAGTAAGCGTCACAACGTCTCATGTTTGAACAGCAGAGAAGAAGTCAAGTTCCTCTACCTTAATTCTTCTCTACAATCGTTATGTCTTTGCTCTATCATAAGTAGTTGGTATGTGAAAAGGTGTTAATTGGATAAATTCTAGTACCTGAAACTAACTTACTTAAGATTAATATTTAATGAATTGTCAAATCTGCAACTGGAACACAGTTTTAATATTTATTTAAAAGGAAACTAGTTTTTTTTTTTTTTTTTTTTTTAGGGGTTTTCCGACGGAAGTCAGAAAACCTGCTAGACAAATTCTAAAAGAGCTGTAACACTAAGGAAACTAGTTTTTAATATACTCTAGTCATGAGGTTTCCTGAAAACTATGCCGTATCAGGAATCCTGTCCATTTACTGGATAATGTGAATGGACAACTATGACCTGAGTCATTTGAACTCCTCACTTCTGTTTGAGAACAGGGTCTTGGAACACAGCACCAGCTATCCCAGATTCATGATCCTCCTGTCTCAGACTTGCTGTGGTTATAGGTTTGCACCTCTAGACCAGCTCATACAGTCATCTTAATAAAACTACTGATTCCTGTTGGCAATTACTTACATTAAGACAAATTAACACATCTTAAAAGAAACACGTTTTACAACCACAGATTAAAGAAACAAAACAAAACCTTAAGACTTAAGTGGCACAAACTCTTACAAAAGAAAAAAACTAATTAAAATGACCAGTTTTCTGAAAGTCCTGTGTAGCAAGAATGAAGCTGTGGATTGCTGTAAGTACAGTAGCAAAGAGTGGAGTGAAAAGCAAAGAAAACAACAACAACAACAACAAAACAAGTATTACTTGCAAGATAACCTCAAGTCTAGAAAGCAAAAGTAAACTAAGGCAGTGCAAAGGAAAGGTTGGTGGATGCATATGTGCACAAAAACATCCTGGAACTTGCCTGGTAAGTAACAGATGATTTGATACTGCTTATAAGAAATAGGTAAGAGCAAAAGGGAAGAGGCAGGATAATCTTCTACATATTAATCCTGTTTTAAAAATCTAGGGGTGGGGAATACCAAGAAATGAAGTTGAATCAATTATGGGAACCTTTTTTTTTTTTCCCTAAAAGAAAACACAAACATGCACAAAAAAGTTGACTCCAAACAACGTGAAACCACAAAACTATGAAATTCCATTATGGTAATTCTGATTACCAAAGCAGAATTATACAAACATATTAACCATGGCATAAGTTTTTAACTAATTTCACTTTGTGAAAATAATAACACTTTATGCCTTGTTTGTAAATACCAATATTCAGATATTAATTATATTTTGTAATCCTAAAAAGTTCAGAGATCATAGTTTCAAAGAGTTGAAGAAAGTAAGTGAATATTCTTAAAATGCCACAGATCTAAGAAAAAGGCAAATAATGACATACCAGCTAATACTTGTAATTATGTGAAGAACATAAAATTGAACTATATTATCTAATTAAATAACAGTGTTTGAACAAGACCTAAAAGCTTCTTTTAAAAGCAGTGGTTTCATAAGATAACAAGATTCTGGAATATGTTTAAGACTCTTTAATTTCAACCTAAAAACCTTCCCATTTAAAAACCATTAAAAACTTGAGTAAATAAATTAAAAATAAAGGCAGTGTTTTTTGCACGCATTCTCTTAGTTTCAGAAAAAAATGAACACAACAGCTGTCGAACAGATGAGTTTTAGAAACACTGCATATATCCTTTGTGCTTCTATACCAAAACTACTTGGATCACCAAGAATTTAACATGCTCAAAATTTCTGTCGTCTTTGGTTATTTCCATTTAAAAAGGAAATAAAGGTCAGGTAGTGATAAGGAAGTTGTCACTCACAGATCAAGTCCTCTTTAAAACTCTACTTTACAGCCAAAAGTCTCTGAACAAAGGACTAATCATTTCCATATAACATTATTAAAGAAATAATCTCACGTCACACAAACTAAATTTGAGATGTTTTGTTATGTCAAACATGTTAAAATTCTAGTAACTTTAGATAAAGAAAACAAATGGTTGTGTGCCAAGATTTAGCTAAACAGATGTTCAACAAACTCTTAATTAAATAAATAGATTGTGTGTATAAATATTCATGTACTTAATGTTAACCATGACATCTATAATATTGTAGGTGATTTCTAACTTTATATCTGACATTTATTTATGGTCTCTAAAATATACTTATGCTATAAAATATTTGTATAATTTCTATTTTTACATCACTAAAATTTTCAGAAAAAAAAATAACCAGTACTTTTTAAGTTACAGGGAAAATATAGTCCAAGATTTAATGAGCTACAGATTTTTTTTTTTTTTTACTGTTTTTCCTATAAACAAGCAATCTCCTAAAATATAGCCATTTCAAGAAAATACACATATGGAAAAAGTCCAAACAGTAACTGTGGAGTTTATATTTTCAGTGAACGTGCCCCTTTTATATCCACTTTGAAGTAAATTTAAAAATGATGCTTTGAGGGCTGGAGAGATGGCTCAGAGGTTAAGAGCACCGACTGTTCTTCCAGAGGTCCTGAGTTCAATTCCCAGCAACCACATGGTGGCTCACAACCATCTGTAATGAGATCTGGCGCCCTCTTCTGTATACATGATAAATAAATAAATCTTTAAAAAAAAAAAAATGATGCTTTGAGCTAAGAATGAGAACATCCCTGGAGATGGGAGTTACAGGTGGCTGTCACCAACTTAAATGCTAGGAGCCAAACTCTGTTCCTCAGAAAGGTAAATGCTATTAACCACTGAGCCATCCCCGAGCCCCAACATATTTAAAAAAAAAAAAAATTGTTTTTCTTTTTCTTTTTTGGTTAGTAATGACAGGGTTTCTCTGTGTAGCCCTGGCTGTCCTGGAACTCCCAGGCTGGCCTTGAACTCATCGACTTGCTTGCTTCTGTGTCCTGGGTGCTGGGATTAAAGGCATGTGCATGCCCAGTCCAAGTGTGTTTTTCTAACACCAGAGTGATTGAAAAAAACAAACAAACAAACAAAAAACTAGTGATAAATCTTTTTAAGTGTATTAAACTAACCTCCAGAAGAAGCTCTATAAACACACTTTGAGTTCTATCACCTTTACCAGATAACATTAAATAATGATTAAATAAACATATTAATGGGAAAAACACATTTTAAGCTATTACTTTGAAATATTTTTGCATGTATATGAATAGGGTTTTTAACTACTGATAGAACTTTTCTTTCATTTGATTAAACGTTGTCTACTATTAGCTTTATATATCACTTTCAAAGTTTAGGCCCTCACATTTGTACACAGAATATTATATGCAATAAGTGTAATACCCTCACTAAATCTTGCTCATTATTAGAGCTATAAGTCAGAATTAATAATTTAGTCCTACCTAGAATTAAGACAGGTAACATCATATGGGCATACGAGGAGGTTAAATTCTCGTAAAGCCTTGATTACCTAAAATTAAATGGCGGGTATGAATAAAAATAAATAATTCTTGTTTTAAAAAACATCTGTTTGAGGGGAAAAATAAATTTATAAATCAACAAAACACTTAGTCAAGATCAACTTCTGAAGTGCCAAAATCTAATAAATGAGGACCAAACAGCTCACATTCCCAACAGCACTTCTTGCTCTCCATTTCCCTGTCCCACACACGCAGACACGCAGACCCCACACACAGTGAAAGGCTACATCTCCTCCCACCCAGCTTCTCTGGCCCCTTACCCCATTCTGTACCGTCCCCTGAACTCCGTGCTTCGCCAGCCCCTTCACCATCCTCTGCAGTTACTAAAAAGTCGAACTCTTTGAGTGCTTCCTCAGTATCAGGGTCATCAGTTAAGTCCGCAGCTAAACCTTCATTCCCTATCTGTAAAGAGAAAACAGCCAGGAATGAGTACTTTTCATCCGACATTTTAAAGAGGACCTTTCACAGTTTCACCTAACAGTACTACTATGAAATTATTCATAGCCACACCTGTACTTTTCCCACATGATTCACAAATCTCAAACTATGCCCTAGATGAACAGTTCAACACTGTTGTATGAAGATCACTTGTAAGATGTGACCCAAGCGAAAAGGCCAATGTTTTACTCCTTAAGAGTTTTCTTGCTGGGTGGTGGTGGCGCACGCAATAATCCCAGAACTTGGGAGGCAGAGCCAGGCGGATCTCTGTGACTTCGAGGCCAGCCTGGGCTACTAAGTGAGCTCCAGGAAAGGTGCAAAGCTCACAGAGAAACCCTGTCTCGAAAAACAAAAAAATTTTTTTTTTTAATTATAGTAAGTTCACAGATGATTCCTGCTTTTAAAAAAAAAAATCACCTACTCACCTGCATCCTAGTAAGTTATTTTGAATTGGCTGAACAATAAGAACCAATAAACTTATATTGGTTGTGCAACAGATAATAAAAGCAACCTACCTACCTACCAGAACAAACAACATCTCAGGTTTTTGAGATGACTCAGCAGGAAAAAAATGCCTGCCTAATGACCTGAGTTTTATCCTCATAAACTACATAAAGGTGGAAGAAGAAAACTGACTCCACGAAATTGTCCTCACTTTCTTGTGCTGTGGCAAATACACACTCTATAACACACAGTAAGTTTAAAAAATAAAACTCTATGCATCCAACAAAGTACATCACACATATGAAAAGCTGGAGAAAGGTTGAAACCAAAATATTTTCATTTTTCCCATATTATTGTAAAACCTCAAAGTGCCACAATTGAATTGATTCACTTTTTTTGTTTGTTAATCTTTTTTGGATAGACAGGGTATGGAGAAGCCAAATGACTCAAAGTCTCTATCTAGCTGAGGACAGCCTCACCTCTCAAGCACTGCACTACAACATCTAGTTTATGTGGTGCTGAGGCTACACTGTGGAATTGGTGCATACTGGTCAAATACTTCAACATACAACCTCAGGCCTTGGTTTTTAAAACACACACCCACATCCACACACACACAAGAAATACTGAATACTGAAATACTTCTCTGATGCTTACAAATGGGGCATATTCTACTTTTGGTCCTGTAGAGCTAACTCCTCATTCACTATTAAAATACATTAAGTCCATTTCTTAGAGTATTAGTAAAAGTAATCCTTAGCAAATAATCAGAATGTTGGCACATATTTACAACCCATGTATCAGTCCGTTACCCAAGCTCGGATGATACTGTTAGGATAAACTTCAATGTGACTCCAAATCGTGGCAGGATTGAAAAGGGTGCCATTTCTTTTTAAAAAGTTTCAAACCACTGGACAAATACTTTAAAAACACCTTTTCTCAGCCATTTAGTGATTAGTACATGAAATCATAATTCCTGCATCTGTACATAATGCAGTAGTAGCTGGCAATATAAACCTTTCAAGGGACACCTAAAAACTTCTGTTCACATTACTCTAGACAGAAAATCATGTAACTCTCCTACTTTGTGCTTACTGATCCGAAGTTTGTCTTTTCCTTCTGGGATGCCCTCAATCATGTCATTTTCTTCTTCATCGCTGTCATCAGCATTTTCTAAGAAATTGAATGTCTCAAGAACATCACCAGAGGGCCTGTAGGAAAAGAAAAAGATGATTCCAACTATTTCAGTGACTGACTCTAATATTTCTTCCTGCATCCTATTTTAATATTTTTCCTTATTAGTGGTACTAGGAATTGAACCCAGGACGTCAGAAGAATACTTGCTAGACAAGTGTTCAATTGCCGAGCCACATCCTGACCCTTCTAATTCCTAGTTTAAAACTACTTGTAGGTAACTGTTGCAATTCAAACACAACCTAATTTTTTGTTGCTGTGAGACAGGATCTTAACATAGTTTAGATTAATCTCAACTCATCATGTAGCTGAAAATAACTTTGAATTCCTGATCCTCCTACCAGCACGCTTGGGCCTTCACTCCTGGTTCAAGACAACATAACTATAAGATATTGCCTAAAATGTTTGTTGTAGAATATTTTTTAAAGATTATTTATGCTCTACAATTAAAATAAGCATTGTTCTGTATTTAATGAGTTCATCCACAGCAGTCTGTCTAAAACATCTTAGGTAAATGCTACCAGAAAATAAAATCTGGAGCCTGGAAATGGCTCTGCAGGTAAAAGTACAAGTAAGAGATCTTTCAAGGGACCCGAGTTTGGATCCCAACACCCACATCGGGTGGCTCACAGCAGTAGGAAACTCTAGCTCTAGGAGATTATAATGCCTTCTTTGGGCATCTATATACACCAACATTTACATGTACATCATCTCCCACCACACACACACACACACACACACAAATATAATTAAAATTAAGTCTTGCCGGGTGGTGGTGGCGCATGCCTTTAATCCCAGCACTCAGGAGGCAGAGCCAGGCGGATGGATCTCTGTGAGTTCAAGGCCAGCCTGGGCTACCAAGTGAGTTCCAGGAAAAGGCGCAAAGCTATACAGAGAAACCCTATCTCGAAAAACCAAAATAATAATAATAATAATAATAATAATAATAATAAAATAAAGTCTTTAAAAAGAGAAACAATCTACTAAGTTTAGACAATCAAACATGTTATCATTTCTCAAAAATACCAGAACAAGCAACTTAGCAATTTTTTTGTGACCTCTTATACTTTAGCCTAAATGTTTGAAGACTAAACAGTGAAACACAAAAGCTAAATTTATTAAATCTGCCCATATTTAAAATTATGAAACATGGGGATGGAGAGATGGCTCAGTGGTTAAGAGCACTGCCTGCTCTTCCAGAGGTCCTGAGTTCAATTCCCAGCAACCACATGGTGGCTCACAACCATCTGTAATGAGATTTGGCATGCAGACAGAACACTGTATACATAATAAAATAAGTCTTTTAAAAAAATTATGAAACATATATTCGTAAGAGATACCAATCTGTGGGGAGCAGAGGAGGCCCTGAGTGAGAATGTGTGTTGTTGACATGAAGGGGCAGGCTTGGTGTGCCTTTGATCCCAGTGCTTGAGAGGCAGAGGAAGGAAGCTCTGAATTATAGGCCAACCAAAGTCTTAGCCCCATGGAGTAGCAAAGCCTTCCTCAGATCCAACTGCAAATGTTGATAGTGTGTGTGTGTGAATGCACATAGTAGCTTTCTAACCCCTATCCCAGATACTTATGGCCTGGAGAGACTGTTCCTACCCAGATGAGCTAAATGTGCCTCCTTGATTCAGCCGCATACCATAACCCCCACACACACACACTTCCTTGTCCAATTGTATATGATAAGCATGCTAAGCTTCCTGGATGCTGCCCTTCTCCATCAGAGAGCCCAGGCAGCCACCCCAGCTTTCCTGTGTGTATGTGTCTAATGTCTGTAATTTGTTCATTCCCTAACCACCCCTAGTCAGGGTTCCAAGACCCAAGAGACACCAACCCATTTTACAGATTTCTTATGTTAAAAAAAGTATCTTTAATTTGTTCAAATATTTTTAAGTATTTCAAAACTACTCATGTAGTCAAAAAAACAGTCATTTAATGTCTAACAAGTACTAAAATCTAGCTAAAAATGAGATTCACAATGAAAATTTCTGCCGCACCACTGACTTTGATATCCATAAGCTAAACAATGTTCATCTACAAATATAAACCTTACCTTTTGATTTCTTGTCCTTTTTGTTTAGGAGATTCACCACCATTCAGGATCTGTTCTAAATTCTTTGCTTCTACAGATCCATTTGGTTCTGAATTAGACAGTCCAAGTAATGACCTTACCCGTTGAGATCGTACATCTAATATTGTATCTGTATATCCTACTTCCTGAAGATACCTATGAAAAGAAAAATTAAACATTAAAATTCAACATACTGAGGGCTGGAGAGATGGCTCAATGGTTAAGAGTCACTGACGGCTCTTTCAGAGGTCCTGGGTTCAATTCCGAGCACCCACATGGCAGCTAACAACCATCTGTAACTCCAAGATCTGACACCCTCACACACATACATGTAGGCAAAACACCAATGCAAGTAAAATAAAAATAATTAATTAATTAAAGAAAACTCAACACACTGTTAACACCTGCCACCTTCAAATCATATTATTTTCAGAAAACTCCACAATCATACAAATACTTTTTCATTGTCTCAATAGCTCCACTATAGACTAATTTCAGTTCTAAGAGAATGATGTCAACTGTTAGTCAAAACTGAAATACACATGTTAGAGATAATGCTCACATGGTGGCCCACAACCCAGTTTCCAAGGTATCTAACACCCTGTTCTGACCTATGTGGGCACCCAGCATGCATGTGGTACACATGCATACATCCAGACAAAACACTCACACACATAAAATCTTAAAAAAAAAAAAAAATGAAGTAGGGTGGGGTCTAGTGGCACACAACTTTAATCCCAGTACTCAGAACGCAGAGGCAGGCAGATCTGTGAATTGTGGCCAGCCTGGTCTACAGAGGAATTCCAGGGTAGCTAGGAATAGAAACCCTGTCTTGAAAAAGCAAGAAAGGAAAGGAAAAGGAAATAGGAAAAAGAAGGGGAAAAGGGGAAGAGAAAGAAGAGGGGAGGGGAGAGAAGGAAGGAGGGAGGGAGGGAGGGAGGGAGGGAGGAAGGAAGGAAGGAAGGGAGGAAGGAAGGAAGGAAGGAAGGAAGGATACCTCTGATAAACTACACCTCTAATTAGGAGCCAATTATATCAATACCTTTTAAAAAGATTTTGAAATACACACACACATATATAAAGGCATGCCTTTATCCAGACACACATATGTCTTTTAAATAGATATGTGAATTTATACACACACACATATATGCACACATACATGTTTTTTAAATATCCAAGGTATGGGAGATAATCAGTAGATCTGAACCACAGAATAGTACCATGCTAGGTTCTCAGCCAGGGATTCATCAACGGACTAATCCCCTTCAAGGATCTCAGATTCTAGAGCATTTCTCTGGTTCTGTGGTTTTCAAAGTCCTCTTATCTAAGCCAAGTACTTAACCTAGGATCCAATGAGATTGGAAAGGAGATAGATGGTGATATGTAGATAATAGGCTGTGAATTTAATTTTACCTGAAAATATTTAAGAGTTAATGAAGGATGAGAAAGAAATCTTGAGGCTGGAGGGATGGCTTGTGGCTAAGTGCACTTGCTGCTCTTGAAGAGGACCTGGGTTCAGCTTCCTACACCTCAGTCAAATGCCTCACAATCAACCTAGATCTCCAGTTCCAGGGGATCTGACACCCTCTTTGGGCCCCAACAGCACTGTATGCACGTGGTATACATACAAACAATCAGGCATAAATATGTACACATTTTTTCAAAATTTATGTTTAAATACTCCTAGTAAACAACCAAAATAGGGGAAAGCTAATAACAGGAAGAATGATTAGAATAGCAATAAAGCAAACAAGCAAGCAAACAAAAAAAAAAAAAGGAAAATAAAAATGAGCAAAATAAGCAATACCACCTTTTTGATGCACAAATAAATGCAATTAAACAAAAAGATTAGGGCAAGTATGGTGATTTACTCCTGAAATCCCAGCATTCAAGAGGCAAAGCAAGGAACAAGAATAAAGACTACAGAGATAAACTATCCAGAAAAAGTGCCAGGACCAAGAGTGCAAGGCAAGTCTTGGGTACCACACAACAACCTTGTTTCAAAAGAGTTTGGCTCTAAAAATAAAGGGTAAAGCAAAGCAGAGACAACATGAATGCAGGTGATGAGATGAGCATTTGAGAGAAATAAAGATCTCCCTGCAGCCATCCCCACTCTTTATTCTAAACAACGCAATCTACATGTGGTGGAAACAATTTCTTTCCTTACCCAGTCTCTAAACTTGGGCCTAAATTAACTGCCAGAGTCTTCCACAACCTGGATAGGAATGGCTGAATCATTGCTTAAGTTAGGCCATTTCAAACCCTTCTCGGAAATGGAGGTAGGGAGCTGTCACATGGGGAAACAAGGAGTTTTTCTTCAGAAGAAGAGAATCAAACTAATACAGAGAAGTAGACAACCAGACAGAGATTAAGACTGGGTCCTGGGACTTTCTCTGCAAGTTCTCCAAAGCTCCCTGACTTGACACCTATCATGGAGTGTTCCCTTCAACTCTCCTAGTTATTCTAGTGCCCTTTCCCATCAAAACTGTTCTTAGTTCAGGTTCTAGTCATTTACAAGAATCTAGAAACTAGGTAACAAATAAGAAGCTTAAACAGATTCCAGAAAGAAAAGTAAAAAAGTTGAAAGAACACTCTCTTCTCTCTTGTAATGACTGACCAGTGAGTCTCTTGGCAGTTTTAGTATTATTTTGTCAATCATGCAAGGGACAGATATGATCATTCCTGGAAACCCTATTTTTTTCCTTGAATATCTTTCCCTAAAATTCTTTGGGAGCTAATGCTTCTCAGGTTTCTTGTCTGGGGATGCCTGCTGTCTTCAGTCCCAGTGAGCTGTTCTAATTCAGTGCTGATAGGATTGGAAGCATATCACCCTATTTCTGTAAGTATGTTTTGAATGAGATTATTGTTCTTGAAAATGTGTGCCTATGTCAATCACCTTTTAGTTTTATAAAAACAAGATTTACCGGGCTTAATATCTGGCCAAGCTAACAAAATGATAAGCGTTGTTTTGGTTTAAAGATGTTTTGAAGTAAAAGTTGGGAGCAAACATATTTGACATACTTGTTTTTGCCAGAGCTTAACATTAGAGGATGGAAAAACTTGTTTGTCAGTGAGGGAAAACATGCTTGTCTTCGATGTATAAATCATGAAGAGCGGAGCTATTCGGGCCAGCCACTCGTGTAAAACTCATCTGGTGGTCGTCCAACACACGTGACGCCCCTGCCCCACCTTAGGACCTGAACCCCAGCTGCGGCTGGACTGTGGCAAATGGAATGGCCATGGAGAATGGGGTAGAGAGAGGTCCTCTGTACAAGGTGGATGTAAGCTAACAGTTATGCTGTCCACTGATTCTGCTGTTTTTCTCCATGAGTTAATGAGATTTCCAGATCAAAAAGTAAGACTGAACTAAGGTTGTAATTTATCCATACTCTGGTGAGACTGACCAGTGGGCAACCAGTGATAAAAAGATACTAAAAAAGATGATGCATCATGGTTGAAGGCAAAGCAAGGACACAAATAAAGCAGCCACAAGTAGAGGAGACAAGGAGGACAATGAAATGGCGAAGGGCTTAAACGTCTGATCAAATGATGTAGACTAGTATTTTAACTAGGCAAAGACATGTTACGTCAGTTTATGCTGCAGACTATTACTTTAACTGTGTAAGGGTGTGTTAGTTTTGTTTATGTCTCATTTGTTTAATTATGAAAAACCATTTTGCTTTGGCTGCCTAAGGTACCTGATTGGTGTAACACAGAGCTAGGCAGAGAAAGGATAGGCAGGGCTAGCAGGCAGAGAGAATAAAGAGGAGGAGACAACTAGGCTGGGGGTATGGGGAGAGAAGGAAAAACAAGAGGAGGAGAGAACAAGGGGAATGCCTGGGGGCAGAAGCCAGGCAGCCGCCAGCCAAGGGAGACAAGGGAGACGGGAGACGCAGTGAAAGTAAGACGTTCAGAAGAAAGAAAGGTAACAAGCCCGCGGCAAAAGGTAGACAAAGAGAAATGGGTTAATTTAAGTTAAAAGAGCCAGCCAGAAACAAGTCTAAGCTAGGCCAAGCATTCAAAACTAATAAAAAGTCTCTGTGTCATGATTTGAGAGCTGGTTGGTGACCCAAAAGAAAAAGCCTAGTACTACTATCAAGTGGCAAATAACCCAGAAACTGGAGTGAAGGAAAGAATACATTCAGGCAGTGATGGCACAAGTCTTTAGTCCCAGCACTCAGGAAGCAGAGGCAGGTGGATCTCTGAGTTTGAGGCCAGCCTGGACTACAGAGTGAGATCCAGGACAGCCAGTACTACAAAGAGAAATACTCTTTCAAAAAACCAACCAACCAACCAACCAAACAAACAAACAAAAACCGCGACTGCAGTTCTGCTCAGACAGAAGTACAGTAGTTATGTACTGACAACAAGATAAAGGATCCGACTATACACCAGGGTTATCAGCAGGATATAAATAGTAAAATTTCCAACTATAAGAAAACCAGCCAAAAAAAAAAAAAGAAAATGTTTAAAAAAAAAAAAAAAAAAAAAAAAAAAAAAAAGCCGGGCGGTGGTGGCGCATGCCTTTAATCCCAGCACTCGGGAGGCAGAGCCAGGCGGATCTCTGTGAGTTCGAGGCCAGCCTGGGCTACCAAGTGAGTTCCAGGAAAGGCGCAAAGCTACACAGAGAAACCCTGTCTCGAAAAAAAAAAAAGAAAACCAGCCGGGCAGTGGTGGCGCACGCCTTTAATCCCAGCAGAGTGAGTACCAGGAGAGGCGCAAAGCTACACGGAGAAACCCTGTCTCGAAAAACAAAAAAAAAAAAAAAAGAAAGAAAGAAAACCAACCACTAGATAAAAAGACAGGATTTGCCATAGAGTTATCTCTAGTACATCATTAAACAAGCCATCAAAAGGGGTCCTCAAAAGTTTCACTAAGGTCTAGAGAGACATCTCAGTGATTAAAAGCACTTGCTGCTCTTGCAGAGGTCCTGGGTTGAGTTCCTAAGCACTCACAAGGTGGAATCCAGTGCCCTCTATTGGCCTCTAAAGGCACCACACATACACACAGTGAATTATCTATCTATATGTTATATATACATAGCAAGCAAATGGGGGGGGAGGAGGGGAGGAGGGAGAGGGAGGGAGAAAGAGAGGGGGGAGGGAGAGGGAGAAAGAGGCAGGGAGGAAAAGGGAAAGGAGGAGGGAGAGAAGGGGAGGAGGGAGAGGGAAGGGGGAGTTATCCTGAAGCTAGAGGAAAATAGCTTTCTTTAATAACAGCTGAGTGGGTAAAGTTACCTACAGCCAAGCCTGATGACCTGAGTTCCATCCCTGTGACCCAAAGATGAAAGGAGAGAGCCAACTGCTGAAAGCTGTCCTCTGATCTCCACAAGCAGCTGTGGCCTCACGCCCATACACACACAATGATCTTTGCTTTTGTTTGTTTGTTTTTGAGACAGAGTTTCTCTGTGTAGCCCTGGCTGTCCTGCAACTTACTTTGTAAATCAGGCCTGCCTCGGCCTTCCCAGTGCTGGGGTTAAATGCGTGTGCCACCACACTCAGCCTTACAAATGGATTTTTTAAAAGCAGCACTATGAAAACCATACAGTAAATTAAAGCAAGTTTTATACTTATAAATTGACTTGATTTAAAGTTGAAATCATTACTCACTGTCTCAACAGCTGTCTGCCTTGTTTCCACGTTAGCTGGCTATTCTGAGGTGGTGTAGGAGCCTCTGAGTCTTTGGTTTCCTCTGGAAATTAAGGAGGGGAAGTTTTACATACATTATTTCAACTTATTATAGAGTTCAGTTTTTTCAGAAATAAATTTACACATGAAAATATTTTACATAAGACAGGAAAAAAGTTAAAAGATTTACTACAGGTCATTCCTTTAATGTTTGTTCAATAACTCAAAACTCTACCTGATTTAAATATCAAATGACCTCAAATGTGCTTTAAGATTAAAAAATTAAAAATGCCTGGGCTTCAAAATAAAATAGAATTTTGCTGTGTCAAATACTTTAAGATTAAAAAGGTATATTATATATGCTACTCAAAATCAACAATTATATACTGGATATATATATATATATGTATGTATGTGTGTATATGTATGTTTGTCAGTCGGTATATATATAGACATGCTTCATTTTGAATTTATATCAGTAGACATTATGTCTCCATCGCAGACTTTACTTTTTAGAAAGTAACTAAACCAAGGGTCCAGTGGGGCTAGTTAACCAGGCTGTTGAAGAGTCTCTAACACAGATCACTGTGATGGGTAGCGGTGGTGGGTAGAGCCTTTTCTTAGGCCCTAGGCAGTAGTTTGCAGCCATCCAGGCAACCACTTATTCTTGGGACGTGCCAAGCATTAGTCTGCAGCTACTTCCTGGGCCTTAGCTTCCAGGATGCCCAGCAGATTCTCAACGTCTCCAAGCTGAATCCTAAACAGGTCCAGAAGAAGTATAAAGACCTATTTATGGTGAATGGCAAATCCATAGGTAGCTCATTCTACCTAGTCAAAGTTTTCTGTTTAAAGAGCCTAGATGAGGAACTCAGAATCCAAGTCCCAGAGACAGACTTCTCTGGCAGACATCCAAAAGTGAATACTTATCTCCTCACTCCACTGAGCCCTTACAATCTATAGCTTAGTAAAAAATATCTTTTATACACACAAAAACAGAAAGTGGGTTTATTACTACTTTGGGGAATTTTGTTTGCTTACTGAGATAGAGCCTTACTATGCTATATAGGCCAGGCTGGCATCAAATTGATCCTATTTAGGCCTCCTAAATGCTGGGATTAAAAGGTATGTGTCACGATACTCAACTCAGAAAACAGTATATACAACAGGTAAAGAGCCATTATTTTATTTAAAGTGTTTACATTTACAAAAGAGAGGGGAAAAAAGAAAGAAAGAAACCACAGGTTTAAGTAAAGTGGCATTCTTTACTTGTACAAAACCCTAAATCCACTACCACTAAATCCCTACCACTGAATTAAACATGTTTAGTAAATAGTTATCATTTCAGTTGAATTAAGCTTTAAAAAACTATCCCTACAGTAAAACTATTATCACCACACAGATTCTCATTATCCAAATAAATGTACTATGAAGAGAAGTGCTTGAAAAAATCCCCCTCCCCATCCCGTATTGCGATTCAGACTAATTCTCAATTATTAAGCTCCCAGACCACTCAGAGTCACTTGGTACCTACTGGCAATAATTATAGTATCTCTTGTAGCCACTACTTCTCTAGCCGTAACAACTCATCATTATGTTCTCATTCTTCCTTCAAACAAGTAAGTCTCTAATTTCTAGAAGTAATTACTTAATAATGATAGTATCTACTTTTATTTTTCTCAATAACAACTGGAGACAAAAACATTTTTAAAAATATGACTGCCAATCACCAAAAGTTAACAACTTTTAGTATTTGAATTTCTCATTCTGTATTTTCTACTTGAAAATATATACATAACTAATAGGAGCCAATGTATCTATTTTATTATACTCCAAGAAAGACACATTAGCATCACTTTAAAATAATTACATCAAGTTGGGGGTATACTATGGTGATAAAACACTTAGCATATAATGCAGAAGCCTAGGTTTGATCTTTACCATCATCACCACTACCAAAAAAATTACATAGTATTTTACGCAACATATATACCTATTTAACCAGCCCCCTCATGTTGAAATGAGTTTTCATTCTTTTTTTAAAAAAATATTTATTTATTTATTATGTATACAGTGTTCTGTCTGCACATATCTTTGCAGGCCAGAAGAGGGCACCAGATCTCATTACAGATGGTTGTGAGCCACCATGTGGTTGCTGGGAATTGAACTCAGGACCTCTGGAAGAACAAGCAGTGCTCTTAACCGCTGAGCCATCTCTCCAGCCCGAGTTTTCATTCTTTCACTATGACAATTATAAACTCTGAAGTACATTATAAGCACACAACTTAATGGATTTCTGCGCAAACAATCAGTGCCTAGCTCAACAAACACTAGCATCCTAGAAATTGTCCCTCCAACCACTTACTAGCTAATTCTAAGACAGTATTAACACTATCTCAACGTTAAAACCTTAATTTGTGAATAGCAGAAATGATTTATACCAATTTTCAATTTTACGAACTTGACCCCTCACATTGGTAAGTTTAGCTGTAGTTAACTTACTCATTGCTAAACAGCATTTACCTGCTAATGTATCATATTTATCCATGTTAATGCTGATGGACATTCTAGATGCTTCTAGATTTTCACTATAATTACACTAAGGGCATTCTCATATAAGCCGTAGGGACCCCATACCTGCATTTTAAGTGGTGAACTACCAAGTTCCTGACCCTCTGACCTCTACCCTTCACTGGTGAGATCCTAGGCAAACACTACCATTCCCATTCTTATTCTCACTCTCTAATAAAGGAAAATATGATAGTGTTTTCTAGAATGAGAATGAGCCTTTAGAACCACTCAAGAACATGAATGCCATCTTGATCTCAATTCACAACAACTTGAAGATAAAATAAAAGGTTCTGCTGTTAAAAGTCAAAGCAGGGATGACCCAAAAATAATCAATTCGGGTGGTATTTATGGTCTGCTTCTGTCAAGTGGGTAGTACTTACTATTGACCCAAACTCCAACCGGTATTTTTAAAAATTTACTAATACCTACAAAGTTTTATTTTCTTATTACACACATTGACTTTAAGAGCAGAAGTAAACTACAAGGAAAAAATTTTCATATTAAAATAAAAAAAAAAATTTGGCTGCCTTAGAAGCAAGCTACTCCAATTTGACTACACTGTCAAAAATGTCTACATAAAATTAGACATGCTTGTCCCTGTCTGTAATTCCAGCATTCTGAAGGTGGATACAGAAGGATCAGGTGTTCAGGTCATCCACTGATATGTATAGAGTTGAAGGAAAGCCTGGAATGCACAAACCCTGCCTTAAAATAAGGGGGGAAAATTGGGGTAACCAAGTTCCAGATACTCAAGAAATAAAAAAATTGCTAATATGATTCCCACAGTCTGCTTATGTCCAAACATTCTTCATTCTTTTAGATTCTATACAGTTAGATGAACTCCTAAAACTAAATTTAGCTCTTTCCTATATCCAATCCGCTCTAGGCTACATATTTATTAACTATTACTCTCATATTTACTACTTTACAAAGAAGAAGGAAAATTGGAGATAATTTTCCTACTCTAAATTTTTAAACTGGCTAACCATAAATTCCAAATTTAGCCAAATTTCTACTATCTTAGGACTATAATGAACTATTTAGAACTTCTCCAGATAAAAGGATATTTTAAGTATTAAAAATTAAGCTTGAGTTGATGCTTACTGCCAAATCAAACAACTTGAGCCAGATTCACCCAAAACACACGAGAGAAGTTCAGAAGTAATCCCCCAAAGTGGTCCTCTGACACCCACACACACACACACACACAAAATAAAGACATAAATGTAAAAACACACTGGGGAGGGTTGGCGCTCATTATGTAGCCCTAACTGTCCTGGAGCTCACTCTGCAGACCAGGATGGTACTAAATTCAGATCTGCCTGCCTTTGCCTCTACAGTGCTAGGGTTCATAGCATGTACCACCATGCCTAACCAGATATAAACACATGTATATACATGCAGATATACACATATGTATGTGTGAATATACATTAATTAAGCTCACATGAGGGATAAAAATTGCTTACAGGTAGAAAAAAAGTTACTTTAGCATGTTTTGATTTTAATTCCTAGCAAAAATGTACTCACAATTTTATATAGGTTTCACTTTGGAGAGAATAGGATAAGTAATCTCAGGATTGAGAAGCAAAATTTTATTTGTTTAGTACTTTCACCAGGGGCTGGAGAGATTCCATAGCAATCTTGCAGAGGGTCCAAGTTCAATTCTCAGGACCCACACTGGGTAACTCATAACTGCCTTTAATATCACTTCCAGGGAATTTGATGCCCTCTTCTGTACTCTGTGGATACCAGCACTTATGTGCACATACAAGAATGCTCATACACACACACATAACACACACACACACACACACACACACACACACACACACACACAAATACATATTTAAAAATTCTTTCATCAGGGGGCTGGAGAGATGGCTCAGAGGTTAAGAGCACTGACTGCTCTTCCAGAGGTCCTGAGTTCAATTCCCAGCAACCACATGGTGGCTCACAACCATCTGTAATGAGGTCTGGTGCCCTCTTCTGGCCTGCAGTCATATATGCTGTATACACAATAAATAAATAAATAAATAAATAAATAAATAAATAAATAAATAAATAAATAAATAAATCTTTCATCAAATTTCACACTTTTTAATAATCATTCATCTATTCATCTAATGCTATAAAATTAAAATTAGGATAAAGAGTATGTCTGTTACATAAAAATGAGATTTAAAAAAAAAAAAAGAGTAACATTTACCTGATTCAAAGGTTGGCATTTTCAAATCACCTTGGTTCAGTTCTGTGCCATATTTTAATTTGTGATACTTTGCCCTGAAAATTTAACAATTGATAAAAGAATAATTATTTTTCTACAACTGAGTACTAATGCATTACTCTAATAACAAAGCAATGTGTCCCCTTTTTTTCCAGTTTTTTTGCTAAAAACACTGAAAATGTACTATTAAAGAAGAAAAATTATCCAAGTAACAAATATACATATGTGAAAAGATAAATTTCTCCTGATCTTTAGAGATAGAAAACATCCAAAATATTTAGCAAGCTCTATTACTTCTACTTCTGATTCTTTTCCCATACACAAAGTAAAAGGTGAAAACGCTTTCACTAAAGCTGTAAACACTGATGTAAATGAGGATGACACTGCTCTGTTCTAGTCACTAAGGAATGAACTCGACATACCTTTCTTGTTTTAATGCATACTCTAACATCTTTATTCTTCTCACTAAATCCTTCTTCAAATTCTCTTGACCTTTCCTTTCTCCTTGTAAAAATGCGATCCGTGCCTAAAAACATTAAGATACATTCATTTCATTTTTCCTTAACCAGCCACAGTGAATCAAATAGGAAAAATAAATGCAACTGCAACATTTTTTTATGCAGGACCTCAAGACTTAAAATGTATAGAAATGACCAACTAGACTTTCTATTAGATAACATAATCCTCTTTGAAAATAAAGATAACCACAAATGGACCATTTTCTTATAATTCTTTAGGGCCTCTAATAATATTAATGTTAAATCTTTACATAACCTGGAAGAAATTTTATGGATAAAAATTAGCATAGTTTAAAAAAAAATCTGCTAGGTGTGGTGGAACAAGCCTTTAATCCCAGAACTTTGGAAGCAGAGGCAGGCAGATCTCTTTGAGTTCAAGGCTAACCTTGTCTACATAGTGAGTTCCAAGACAGCCAGAGCCATATAGTGAGACTGTGTCTCAAAAAAACTAAAAAGAATCATTACTATGTTTGTACAAGTGTTTTGCCTGCGTGTATGTCTGTGTACTATAGGCATACAGTGCCTATGGAGTGGGAATCAGATTCCTGGGGCTGGAGACGGTGATGAGTTATCACGTAGGTGTTGGTTAAGTGGCAGCACTCATGGCTGGTTGCTGCCTGCAGCAGCCATGCCAACAGAAGAGAGTGCTGGATGTATCGGTGAAGGTGACGTGAGCCATGGATCCCTTTCTAGAGCTTTATTGGGAGAGGAAAGGAGTGGGAGGGGGAGGGGGAGAGGGGGGGAGAAGGAGAAGGGGAGGGAGAGAGAGAGAGACCGACCAAGACCACTCGGAGGGGGGAGAGTATGGAAGGACAGAGTGCACAAGAGAGGGCACGCCCGCTTTTTAGGCTGGGACGCCGTCTTTGTCGCAGGCTAGTGATGTAATTAAGGACATAATCCTTACAGTAGGTACTGAGGGGTTGAACCCTGGCCCTCTGAAGAGCAGCTGGTGCTCTTAATCACTCAGCCATTGCTCCAACCCCACATGGCTTTCTTTCTTTAAATGAAGGTCCTCATGCTTGCAAGACAAGCACCTCCCCAGGCCTTATAATGTTTTCTTTTTTTTTTTTTTGGTTTTTTCAAGACAGGGTTTCTCTGTGTAGCTTTGCGCCTTTTTCCTGGAGCTCACTTGGTAGCCCAGGCTGGCCTCGAACTCACAAAGATCCGCCTGCCTCTGCCTCCCAAGTGCTGGGATTAAAGGCGTGCGCCACCACGCCCGGCTAATGTTTTCTTAATTGCTTCATGTCCTCCTATGTTGATGACTTTATGAGCTGGTAGTACCAAGTATTTATTAGTTTTATTCCCACTTGAAAGTGTAAAGGTTACATTTGACCAAATAAATAACAGATTTAGCACTTAGTAAAGTATAAAGGACTTCCAGTTACTTAGAGGTCACAATTTTACCATTACTTCTGCAAACAAACACTTAAACGTAACCTCAAAAAACAAATTTACAAATCAGAGGTGGTAACTCATGCCTGAAATCCCAGAACTAAGAAGGCAGAAGCAAAATTAAAAGCTACAGTGAAACTGTCTGAGAAAACAAAAACCAAAACATTAGGATGGCATCAAAACCCAAAGGTACCTATTAATGTACGAGATTTCCATACACAATCCAGCAATTTAATAATGGCATTGAAAGAGAAAACAGACTATCAAGCCCATCAAATGTATGTCTGTATATGGGTATAAATAAAAGGATGACTCAGTGGTTAAGAGTGCTTGCTGCTTCTGCAGATGACCAGAGTTTGGTCTTGGCACCCATCCATGGTGTTGGTAGTGGTGTAGAAGAGATAAAAAGCTCACAACAGCCTTCAACTCCAGCTCCAGGGAACCCTACACCCTCCTCTGACTACTGTAGGCAGGTACATACACATACATACATACATACATACATACATACATACAGAGAGAGAGAGAGAGAGAGAGAGAGAGAGAGAGAGAGAGAGAGAGAGAATAAACCTTTACAAAAATAAAACAAAATTTACAAAGGACTTTAGCTGCCAGAATAGCCCTGACACTGGTTGGGTTTTTGTCACCTTGACAAAGCTAGAAGGGCTCTGTGAAGTGGAACCTCAACTGAGTCAAGGCCTCCATCGGACTGACTATAGGCAAGTCTGCAGGGCATTTTCTTCATAATGGTAATGTGAGAGGACCCAGCCCACTGGGAGTGGTGCCTCCCCTGGGCAGGTGGTCCTGCGGTGTCCAAGAAAGCAAACTGAGGAAGACAGACGGGGGAGTAAGCCATTAATAAGCATTCCTCCGTGGCTTCTGCTTCAGGTTCCTGCCCTGACTTAACTCACTGATGAATTGTGACCCTGACAGTTGTTAGATAAATAAGCCCTTTCCTCAAGTTGCTTTTTATCCTGGTGTTTCACCACAGAACAGAAACCCTAAGACACAGAAGCTGGCACTAGCAGTGGGGTACTGCTGTGACAGACCTGACCATGTTCTGCGGAGGGTTGTCCAGAGGCTTTGGGCTAGAAAATTGAGTGTTCACAGCTTACTAAGCTATTGTAGGAACTTAGAAAACAGCGGTGAAAGCAGCACAGAGTGGAGGTGAGGCAAGGCTTGTCAAGTTTCAGAGGCAAGCTCCGAGTCCCTTAAAGGTTCTGTCAGGACCATTGAATAGTTTGCATTAAGAATATGGGTTCAGCCGGGCATGATGGCACTAATCTTTAATCCCAGCACTTGGGAGGCAGGAGGATTGGCCTACACAGTGAGTTCTGAACAGCCAGGGCTATGTAGAGAAACCATCTCAAAAAGAAATACAAAAATCTTGCCAGGTGGTGGTGGCACACTCCTTTAATCCCAGCACTCAGGAGGCAGAGGCAGGTGGATCTCTGAGCCTAGTCTACAGAGTGAGTTCCAGGACAGCCAGGACCAAATGGAGAAACTCTGCCTAAAAAAAAAAAAAAAACTGGAATCTGGGTTCTGATCTGCTGAAGCTAAAAACCAGCTATATATAAAGCAAGCAGCAACACTGAGTTGGAATCGTCTGGGAAGTGTTTCCTCGGGTCAGCATACTCTGAGTGCAGAGAGGGCCAAAGCTGTATGTCCCTCACGCTGGCAGCTGAACTTGGTGTTGTGGGAATGGTTTTAAAAGTATGGTCATGAAGTACAACTGAGGCTTGGCACTATGAGGGGCCAGGAAAAGCTACTGGTAATGATACAGCCTCAGCTGTAGAAGCAGCCCCAGGACTGAGGGGGTCATGGGGGAAAGCTGAGGTTCTGATACCATGTAGCCAGGTCAAAGTCCCTGAAGAGAGGTCAGGAGAGGGGCAGCAGAGATCCCAGCATTTGGGACATCAGCACTATGGGATAATCACCAAAGACAGTGGTGGGGTGGAGCTAGCCTGAACCTCGAATACAAGCTGTGTGCTGTACAGGGTAAAGCACAGGAAGTAGAGCTACCCAACCCCTTGTAGCCCAGAAGATCGATCCTGAGTGCCCAGTGTCCGACACTGAGTATACACTGTTGGACTTGGTTGTGCTTTGACTGTGCTCTGGTTCTTCTCTCTTAGCGTAAGGAAGTATAAAATGTATTTTTTATTCTACAGGAACAGAGTTGAGAGACTTTGGGTTTTAAAGACAGATGTAAAGATATAATAACAATCTATAGAAATTAAAACATGTACCCAAATAAAAGAAAAAGCAACCCTAAAAATTAGAAGACACTAATCAATACAGGGGCAGGAAAATGTTCCAGTGAAGCTAAACAGAAAGCCCACAAACTAATAACGAAGACCATATACTTTATAAAAGATGGTAGCACAAAACACTAGGGATGGAAATGATCGCTTTAAAAGTGCTTAACAGAGGCAAGAGAGGCGGCTCAGCAGTTAAGAGCATTTGCAGTTCTTACAGAGGACC
This sequence comes from Peromyscus leucopus, assembly GCF_004664715.2. NCBI lineage: Eukaryota > Metazoa > Chordata > Mammalia > Rodentia > Cricetidae > Peromyscus > Peromyscus leucopus. The sequence goes on from NC_051075.1 coordinate 20,684,007, forward strand.
TGGGTTCAATTCTCAGCACCCACATGGCAGCTAACTCTAGCTCCAGACAATCTGGCCTCCATAGCCACCTGTACTCACACAGGGCATACACACATGTAAACAGACACATACATGCACATAAATAAAAATAATGTAATGTTTTAAGACAAAGATATAAAACAGGAAAATGACTCAGCTGATAAAGGCACTAGCTGCCAAGTAATTTTGATCCCTGGCACTCATATGGCAGGAGAGAGTTGACTCCAATAAGTTGTCCTCTGATCTCCATATGCACACACAAATATATGTGCAGGCACACACACCAAATAAATACAATGTAGGAAATAGCCTAAGCAAAAGCTGGACTGGGGTTGGTCACCCACCCGTAATTCTAGTATAGAGGGAAGCAGAGACAGTAGGTCCCCTGAACAAACTAGCTCCAGGTACAATTCAAAGACCCGCCTCAATGAATCAAGTGGAGAGCCTCTGAGAAAAACTCCCAACTTCAACCTCAGGCCTCTATATGCAAGAGCATGCATGTGGCTTGGGCACTCACACATTAACACTCACACAGTATTTTTTCAAGGATAAGATATTTAGGAATTAACCAAGGATGTGAAAACCTTGCACTTTCACTGGTGAAATGAATTAGGATACAAACACACCCGTGTCCATGCACCAAGACTTTCATAGTCAACAATGTCAATACCACCCACGGTGCTCTACAATTATGTCTTATGTACCTCATGCCCATGCAATCTGCAACTTTTTCTGTTCATTTCTTTGGAGGTACTGTCTCACTACATATCCCTGCCTTGTCTAGAACTCTCTATCTAGACCTGGCTACCCTCAAACTCAGGGTGCTTGGGTTTTTAAAGGTGTACACCATCCGGCCCAGTCTTGTATAGTTCCTAATTCTTACAGGCAGGAGATTTTTGAGTTCAGCTGGCCCGAACCACATGTTGAATTCCAGGCTTCCTAAAGTACCAAGACCTATCTCAACCAGCTAAAAGTGGGGGAAGGGCGTCCTACAATGGAATGGTGTGGTTGCTCCAGTGAAGGTAGGCTTCCCATTCCTTCTACCTGGAGTGCTGAGGTTTGACTCCAAGGCCTCTCATTTGCTAGGTAAGTACTCCACTGAGCTACATCCAACAGGAAAACATTTTTTGAGCACCAGGAAAATTCATTTTTTTTTGAGGGGGGGGACGCTTCACGAATTTGCGTGTCATCCTTGCGCAGGGGCCATGCTAATCTTCTCTGTATCGTTCCAATTTTAGTATATGTGCTGCTGAAGCGAGCGCTTTTTTTTTTAAATTGATGAAGTCAACTAATGCCCCCCCCCCCCCCCGGAGCTGAGGACTGAACCCAGGGCCTTGTGCTTGCTAGGCAAGCGCTCTAAAATCCCCAACCCCCAACTGATGCTTTTAACAACTCTCATCTAAAAAGTATCAAGGTAAGACAGATAGAGTAGTGCATGCCTGTTAATTCCAGAACTAAGTTCGAGACCAGCCTGATTCACAGAGTTCCTGGACAGCCAGGGCTACACAGAGATACTCTGTCTCAAACAAGCAAACAAACAGAAAAGTAGAAAGGGAAGTAGTTAACCTGCAATTCATTATTAAATACATATTACTAAGGCAAAAACTTACTTTCATCTACCCAATTTTAGCTAATAACTCAGCATAACCCAACCTTGTTGCTGATTTTCAATATCTGGAACCGTGTTTTATGTATCTCTTAGATTTATTCAACATTAAACATCTGATTATCATACAATTATTTAGTGTTTGCTGATGTTTGACAACAACCACTAGAGGTCACCAGCATAGAACTTTCAATATTGCCGGGCGGTGGTGGCGCAAGCCTTTAATCCCAGCACTCGGGAGTCAGAGGCAGGCAGATATCTGTGAGTTCGAGGCCAGCCTGGGCTACAGAGCGAGATCCAGGACAGGTTCCAAAGGTACACAGAAAAACCCTATCTCGAAAAACCAGGAAAAAAACAAAAACATATTGATTCAAGCAGCATCAGTCTAAACTTGATTCACAATTACTTGTCTCCCTTTCCAAGTGCCCTTTACTAAAACAAGGTTCAGTTGTAAATAATTTCAGGATAGTCAAGTGACACGGTGACACAGAAAGGGAATACTCTCCCCCTCTCCCATACACACAGTATATGTCCAATCTCATGTGATACCGAGGATGGAACTCCCTTGAGGTTCCATTCACGCACACTAAGCAAGCCAATTATATCCTCGAATGAACATTTTTCTTGTTGAACAATGTTGCAAACTGCTGTTTTCTATTTTGTAAATACAGGAATAATCTTACACATGCAATTCATTTTTTTTTAATATTTTAAGTTTATGGATTTATTTTTAGGTATATGACTGCTTTGCTCACAGAGATCAGAAGAGGACCTGGATCCTCTTGAACCTGAGTCCTCTGAAAGAGCAGCCAGTATTCTTAACCATGGAGCTGTCTGTCTCTCCAGCCCCACAATTTGTGATACAATCTTAGCCTAGAAGTATTTGTTTTATTTTTGATATTCTACTTTAAAATAAGGCAAAGTTGTTTTATATAGTTAAAGGGAAATTCATTTGATCCAAATAAGTATGTTTGTAATTTCAGAGACTTTACTACTTACTCAATACTAATTCAGAACACTAATGATCAAAATTAAGAACATATTTAAAATATCTGAGAACCTGAACATGAGTAAGACTAAAGAACTGTAAATTTTAGGAGTCAGGTATTTCTAATCAGTATTTATTCATGTAACCAATTTAAAAATATCCAGGGGGGTTAAAAAAATGAACAGTCTCTATACTTAAGAAAGTGGGCCATGGTGTACCCTGTCACCACACCATGAAGAATGAGACATGAGGGTTGCCAGTTTGAGGGCTACACTACATAGTTGCAAGCTAGCCAGAGCTACAAACCCTGCACAAGTGTCTCTCACTTGATACACAACCAATCACACTGCAGGTATTTCAAGATACCCTAGCCTTTAAGTCTCTAAAATTCCATGACCTCTTCCCACAAGAATGGCCTAAAAAAGGTTAAGTTTACTCCTTCACATAAAAAAAAAGTATAAGAATTTAAAATTTACCAATTAATAAAATCACTGCCTTAATTGCTTTTCTACTGCTGTGATAAGACACCAAGACCAAGGCAGCTTACAGAACCAAATGTTTAATTTGGGCGTATGGTTTCAGAGGTGAGAGTCCATGGCGGAGTAAAGGAATGGCAGCAGAACACCTGAGATTACATTTGGATCCCCAAGGAGGGAGAGCACTGGCAGTCTTGAAAACCTCAAAGTCCGACAACACTGACCACCAAGGCCACATCTCTTAATCCTTCCCAAACAGTTTTACCAACTGAGTGAGGAACGAGTCTTCAAATATGAGTTTATGGGGGGGAGGGGGGTTTTCTATTCAAACCACCACAATCACAAATTAGTTCTTTTTGTGAGGGGTAGATTTTAAACACCTCAGGAAGAAAATAGCCAGATCACTAACCACTAATTAAAACCACTTCAAAATATAAACTTTCATGGAATGCACTGTTCTCATAACTTGGACAGCTGAACTTGTACTACTCCTTCAAGACTAACAGAAACCTAATAATCTGAACAGCCATTTAGAAAAATCCTACACGACTTATCTTTTATCCAACTCTTTTTTTAATTGCACTTATTTATTTCCTATATATGTGAGAGAGTGCACAAGCAGTACAAGGCAGCTGTGGTAGTCAGAGGACACCTGAGGGAGTTGGTTCACTCCTACCATGCAGATCCTGGAGATCAAATTCAGGTCATCAGGTCTCTTAGCAAGTGACTTGACTCCATCTCAATAGCCCTTTCCAACTACCCCACACTCCTTAAAAATTAGTATTTATTTTATGTTCTATCTGTCTTTGTTTTCTGTTTGGGGCAGCAAACCCAGGAACTTAAACTACTTCAGCAGCCCTCATCTTTTCGCTCTGCTTTTTCTTTGAAGGTGCTATGCTATCTCTTTATTGTCTCAGTCCACACCTGGCCCAGTAGTGCCCCCATCAGCAGCCTCTAGTCCAGTGGAGATCTTGGTGGTGGTCTCTGGACAGTCAGTGTGAGGGAGGGAGGGATAAGCAGAGGCCACAGATGCTTCTGGGCTGTTTGAGTAACAGCACTGGTCCCCTCGCTGACAGGTACCATCCTTGAATTGTTTGCAAGGAAATATCCTGAGGCAGCTGCCCCCTGGGCTGGCTCCTTCCACTTATTCTGTAGCAGCCCCCACCTCTCCTACAGACCTTTTACTTGCAGCTTTGCCCCAAGACTGGGCACGGGGCCAGGTACCCCAGTTGGCTTCTGGACTGGCCTGGACGTGCTTGAGTCCTTGCTGGCGGAGCTGGGTTTGAAGTATTCCCAGATGTTGAAGTTGGCCTTCAGCCTGGGCTTCATAGCGAGAATTCAGAATGCTGGGCTGCTTTCTGACAGTGCTCCCGTTTCAGTGGACAGTCTTCCCAGCATGATGTCCCAGAAAGCTGGGGGAGTTAGTGGGGGGGGGGGAGAGACAGGACACACATCTGTCTTCACTGTATTTTTAAAGGCATGGGAGAGAGACCCCGAAGCCAGGGTGAAGGAAAGCTGACTTAAGCTGCAGAAAGCAGTGTGTGTGTGTGTTGCAGTGGATGGTGCTGCTCGGTTGGTCCAGTGTGTAGTAGAGAGGAACAATGGGAAGCCTCAGTACCAACACTCAAAACACCTTGGATTCACTTAGAGGTGTGGATGCAGTCAGGATTAGTGGTCACTGTACACAATGTCCCGCTCAGGTCACTTGAGGACAATAGGCTGCAGTAAACTTGACCTTGCCATCAGGGTCTCCCAAGGCACTGCAGGCACAAGGCTCCACAACCCACACACTGGAACACAGGGCCTGCTTGCTGAGGACTTAACCTCTGCCTGGCCTGTGAAGATGAGCACAAAAAAACAGACACAGAAGTCAGCACTGAAGCTGAGCAGTGGCACCATGTAGCGCTGGTAGCAGTTGGCATGTAGATGCACGCTATGCAAAACAATTCTCAGGGCCATTTTATCGCAGGCCCAGCTCTTGGGGGCCAGGACTCCACGCTTGCTGTAGCACTGTTCTCTGCTGTTCCCAGCCAATACTACCATGTCTGTGCAGGTGACACACACCAGTCCTCCATCATTCATAGCCTGCACTGCTGCATCCAGGAAGTGGACGGTCTGCCATAGGGGTCCAGATAAATGACATCAAAACACTCAGAGGCCTTTTGGTGTTGGCACATCAGCATCCAGGCATCTGCTTGGTTGGGCTATACAAGATGTGCCACACCACTGAGCTGCACATTTCAGTGTGTAAGCACTACAGCCCAGGCAGAAGAATCATTGGCAACCAGACTGGAGGCCAGGAACTCAGGGCAAATCAGATGGAGTATAGACCAGAAGCTGTCAGGTCTTCCAGCACTTGTAGACCCTCCTCACAGATCTCACCAACTGCAGCTGCCAGCCAACTACAGTTGTCAGAGTAGGTCTCCAAGGATCAGGGTTTCATTCTCTTTCTGTTCGACCTTTTCCTCTTGTTCAGACAAGTCCTCAGCACTTTTTGCAAGACCTTTTCTCCTGACACCTTGATCTGGATTCCCTTGACCTGATGAATCAAGCAAGTTCAACGATCACTGCACATCTCTCTGCTCACAGGATCCATCAAGTCACTGTGCATGTTTCCCACATTAGGGTCTGGGAATGGCCATGTTGGCAGAGAGGGTGGGCCTGTCCAGTCACATGACCTTCTGCTCTCACTTTGCTTTTCAAAGAGTTTCTGACTAATGTCCAATATTCAGGATGACCTTGGAGATATTCCTGCTTCAACTTCCAGAGACTTAAAATTGTAGGCACATGCCACACAATGATGGCGCACTGTAATCCTAGCACTTGGTAGGTAGAGGCAGACAGATCTCTGTGAGTTCAAGGTCAGCCTGGTCTACAAAGCAAGTGTCAGAACAGCCAGAGCTACACAGAGAAATCCTGTCTCAAGAGAAAAAAAAAAAAGACCAAAAACCCAAACAAACAAACAATCTCTCCAGTCCCTTCTTAAAAACACAACGACCGGGGCTGGAGAGATGGCTCAGTGGTTAAGAGCACTGACTGCTCTTCCAGAGGACCCGGGTTCAATTCCCAGCACCCACATGACAGCTCACAACTGTCTGAAACTCCAGTTCCTGGAGATCTGACACTGTTATACCAATGCACATAAAATAAAGTTAATAAATTATTTAAAAAAAAAAAAATACGACCACGTGATACAACAATCGTACCTCTTGGCTTAATCCAGAAACGAAAACATGTCTCAGTCAGACACTATGGTAACACAGGTCTGTGATCCTAGCACTTGAAAACAGATCAAAAGTTCAAGGTCATCCTCAGCTACAAAGTCAATTCAAGGCCAGCCTGGGCTACATGAGAATCTGTCACACACATGTGTGAAGTAGGGAGGGAGGGAGGAAGGGAGAGAGAACACAGTAATAAAAGGAAATTTTGGCAAATGACACAACACATGGTTGAACCTTGAGGACAGTATAAGTACAAGGGGGTCACAAGAAAAATACGGTGCCGTATACTTACATGATGCATCTAGAGTGGTCAGATTTATGCAGACACAGCACACTAGAAAACTAATTCAGAAACAGAAAGTAGAATGAGGGATGGCAGGAGCTGGGGAGAAAGAGGAAAGACTCCAGGGCTAGTTGTGTAACAGGATGAGATACTTATACCACCAAGCTGTGTATTTAGAATGATGGTGAATTTTGATAGGTTATGGGAGCATATGCATGTAATCCCATTCCTAGAGATGCAAGGGAATCATGAGTTCAAGACCAAACTTGGCTTCAGGGACAGACCCTTGTGGTGGTAATCTAATTGTACTGAAATGTGATTTTGATTGTATGTTAATAAATAAAGTTGCCCGGGGGTCAGAGCTATTAGAGCCATAGACAGAGTGTGGCGGTGGTGGCACACGCCTTTAATCCCATAGATCTCTGTGTGTTCAGGGATACAGCCAGCATTGGAGACATATGCCTTTAAGACCTAGGGGGCTGTACATTCAGACAGTGACGAGGCAGTCACATGTTTGGGTTTACAACCAATGAGAAGGCAGAACAAAGTACTATAAAAAGATGGGTTTACAACCAATGAGAAGGCAGAACAAAATACTATAAAAAGACGGACAGACAGGATATAGCTCTCTTTCAGGAAGCTGGGACACCGCAGGAGGAAGGGTGAGATTTTATCTCTGAACTCTGACCTCTCGCCTTTCTCTTTTACATTGTTTCTGTATTTCTTATTTAATAAGATTGTTGGTTACAGCTATAGACCCTGTCTCAGAAAGCAAAAATCAAACAGTAACAATGATTCTTCTAAGGTTGGAATGTTTGGACTTCTGATTAACTCATGACAAAACATGTCATTTTCCTGCCTTTTATTATAAAACAATTATTCCACATTAGAAATCAATTTAACTTTACTTAAATTTTATTTTTAAACTACCTATTATTAGTATCCTTAATTAGTATCCTCAACAATCAAAGGACTATTACTTGACATGAACATTAAATTCAAATGCAAACTGATGCAAGCAACAGTAATGATACAGATGGTCTGCAGTTCTGCACTAGACATATAATATTGATTTAATTCTCATATATACTCAGACTTCTTACTTATACTGATTCAGCCAGCAAATGGTGAAGAGTTTCCATTACCTGATCACTCAGTCATTAGGAGATGTTTCCAAAGTTAAAAGTGAAATTCTCTTCCTGAAAAGTTAAAAATAAATCATCCAAAATGTTATCCCTCCAGAAACTACTTGTTGGTACTAAAGTATCTGTATACTGTTTAACATTGTTCCTAGGAACAAGATGATTCCAAAAGCCATTTTAAAAAATTACTCAGTTTTAGAAGAACTCCAATACTCTTTTCTTAGGAATTATAGAAAATCAAGTGAAGAAATAAGATACTGATCTCAGGTACACTAGACATCTAGACATACATATTCGAATCCTACTTATCACTAACTAGCTCTTATAAATGACCATTAGTCTTTCTTAGCTTCTTCACTTGTTAAATGTGAAGGCTGAACTGGATGTCTTTTTAAGATACATTGACAACAGGGCTAAAAGGCTTAGTGAGTACCACCAACCGACCACCTGAGTTTTGTCCTGGAACCCCTATGGTGGAAGGAGAGAACCAACTCCCAGGCTGTCTTTTGTCTGTCTGTCTGTCTCTGTCTCTCTCTCTCTCATACACACACATACATACATACACACACATCCCCCCTCACCAGAGCACGTGCATGACCACATACGTACACAAATAAATACATATAAAAATTTAATGATACGCTAACTAAATTCATTTTCTACAATTATGATTTTAGGATTGTATTGTGACATTTCCAATGTTGAAATGGTTAATTCATTTATACACATTAAAATCAAAATAGCCTTTTCAAAAATGCCTTAGTAATACCACCCACCCATCTTGAGGGTATACAACTTGAAAGCAAGGTAGAGACAGCTCAGCAAGTAGAGATACCTGTGAGCAGGCCTGATCCCCAGGTCCCAACAGCGGGAGAGTTGTCTTTACACACACACACACACACACACACACACACACACACACACACCCGTATGCACATGTAAAAATGTGTAACACTCTATGCCTGTGTGAGTATCAATCTTTTTTTCTTTGCTGTTTTGAGACAGGGTTTCTCTGTGTGGCCCTGGCTGTTGTCCTGGAACTCTCAGACCCACCTGTCTCCGCCTCCCAAGTGCTGGGATTAAAGGAGGGCACCAACACGCCCTGCCATCAAATACTCTTTAAAAAACAAAAACACACAACTTGAGAGAACTCTATTCTACAGCTTTTTCTTGAGAAGTATTAATTCATTATAGAAGAAAATCAGGTATAATCATACATGCCTGTAATCCCAGGTTAAAGCAGAAAGATCAAAAGTTCAACGCCAACCTAAGATGGTTACACAGAGACTGTCTCCAAAAAAAAAAAAAAAAAGTTTTGTTGTTGTTTTTAAAGGCCATGCCTGGTGATAGAGACCCATTACCACCCACTGAAGAGGCTGCCACAGGAGAATCAGAGGTTAGGCCTGTCTGGGCTACAGAGTGAGTCCAAGGTCAGCCTGGGCACTTTAGTGACACCCTATCTCAGAATAAGAAGAGGACTGCAGCACTCGGGAGGCAGAGGCAGGCGATCTCTGTGAGATCGAGACCAGCCTGGGCTACCAAGTGAGTTCCAGGAAAGGCGCAAAGCTACACAGAGAAACCCTGTTTTTTTTTTTTTTGGGGGGGGGGAGAGGACTGAAATCAATCTCAATGGTGGAGCGCCTCCCAGCACGCAGGAGATCCTAGTTCAGTCCCAGCCAGCACCAAAGAGGAGGGAGGTCAAAGGCAAGGAGGGGAAGGAGAGGGGGCAGGGGAGCTCGTCACTGGCTTTTGTTTTTGTTCTCCTTAAATGAAAGGGCATCTAGCAGTCACAGTGATGTGGTGACCTATCCCTTCTGGAAGGAAGGGTTCACTACTGCCCAGCTGCTGGGAGTGGTACCGGAAAGCAAACAGCTCTCAGCTGTCAGTTCTCTTCCTTCAGGAGCTCAATTGAGCTGCCTCCCCAAGTCACCTTCACCTAATGATTATTCCAAACAGGGACATAAGGGCCTAACCCTCTGCCCCAAAGTAGGACATTTCTAAATCTCTGCCGACTGCAAAGCTCCTAAAGAGGGCCAACTGAACCTTCTGTCCACACTGTACTGCAGCCCCAAAGCCCCCGCACGCCAAGCTGTATCTCGTTAGCTAAGGTACCAGAAGATGCCCAATTTCCAACCACTGGTGAGAACGGCTTAAGAAAGCAGACTTGAAGCCGGGCGGTGGTGGCGCACGCCTTTAATCCCAGCACTCGGAGCAGAGCAGCGGATCTCTGTGAGTTCGAGCCAGCTGGCTACAAGTGAGCTCAGAAAGCGCAAAGCTACGCAGAGAAACCCTGTCTCGAAAAAACCAAAAAAGAAAGCAGACTTGAAAACGAAGTGAGGTCACCAACAACCTGGCTTCCCAGCTGCCAATCACCATCAACGGTGTTGAACAGAACAGAGGCCTTAGCAAAAGCAGAAATATAACCAATAAAAACTCCCCATGTGGTAACCCAGGTAGCTTCCCAGTGGAAGACAAGGCAAAAGCTGACAAGTCCTTTCTGTAAAGGGCTACATGGGAAAGTCTTTCATTTAGGCTTTGTACCATTTTGGTCTTCTTACTGGTTTTGCTTTATATCTCTTTAAATAAAAGAGGAAGAGCTGGGGAGATGGCTCAGCATTTGCTTCCAAGTTCTGTTCACAGTACCCACCTCTGGTGGCTCAATAACTCCAGCTCCCCAAGGCGACCCCCCCAACACACACAGAGACTCTTAAAATAAATTTTTAAAAGTGAGTTACTAAAAATCCAGGCAGGTTCTAGAAGGAGTTTAGATTAAAAGCCATATTTTGCCAACAGAGCTCTTCTCTAGAAAATGAAATATATGAAAAGCATTTTTGAAGTATGAGGAAAACAGTAATTGCAGAGAACCATGAAAAATTAATTTTTGTAAAAAGACAATTAAAACATTGAAAAAAATATAACAAGAAGTGAAAGTAAATGGCCAGAAAGTTCTTCAGTTGCTCCAGACATTTCTCTCCTATAGCAAGAAGCCACAAAAGACAACCAGGATCAGAATAGTCACAAGAGTAGTAGATCAAAATTAAATCAAAATTTAATCTTGACTACAATCAAAATTAAATTCTCAACTTAGGTGGATCTGTTATGCCAAGGTTAGGACTCACATGGGAAAGGGGAAGTAACTGGAACCTGGAAAAATGGGTTGAGTGTGTGGGATGATTAACACGAAACTCTTCTATCCCCAGTATGTCTTCTTTTTCCGACATATTGTATTTTGACATCTCAAAACTTTTCTGGTTAGGGAGAATGCCCCCGTCAGAACTAGCCAATTCTTACAGACCTCAAAGACTCAGTGGAGAGCCTGCCTTTATACACAAACTAGACAGTCCTCATTTTGGGCCTGTAATGCCCAGAGAGGCAACCAGGCCTTAATCACCTTAGAGCCAGCAGTGAGTCAACCCATTCCGTATTTTAGAACCTCCCAAAATGACTCAAATCAGTCCTAACATACACCTGTCTTGCCCTTCTATGAAAAACCATAACAAAGGTTATGACCTAAACCTTTGCCCTCCCTTTCTATCCTGTACCTCTTAACTGCCCTGGAGAACCCTGAAAAGTACTGTTGTACCTTCTGTATGTAGGACCTGAAAATAAAATAAACTTTTTCTTGAGCCTCTCCTACATCTCCTGTGGCCTCATGAATGACCATTCCACCCAAAAAATACCAAATACCTATATTCTTTTGAGCCCTCTAAGATGAAGAAGAAACTCTTACATCACTTATTCAGGGCTGGTGTTACTACAGATCGTAGTTTCACAGTAACATAGAAGGAATGTCAGTAGAAGTTGAAGTTAAGAAAACTGAAATTCAGTGTTCCATACAAGCAGTAAGAACACTAGCCAAAGAATAAAAGTGAACTACTCCTGTACTAGGGAAATTAACCAATCCAGGAATGTTTAAGTAATATATGTAGCTGGATGTTGGTAAATACAGCAACCTAGTGACACTCCACAGACGCTATGGGAACCAAAACCCACAATGACAGTGAAAATCAGAAGCCAGTAGATGGGGTAGAAGAGGCCTGGAACCCCTCCCAAGTACCTCTGCCAGAACCAGCAGGGCACACTCAGGAGGGATGTGGAAGGAAGGAGGATGGTGAGTGAGTCAGCCTCAAGTCTACCCAGTACAACTTGGCCTCAAAAGTCTAAAGTTTTGTCACTCTCTGCCATGCCAGGTGCACTCCTAAAAACTCTACCAGCGTCCTTACATGACCTGATGCTGAACTTGTCCAATGCAAACAAGTTTTTTGTTTGTTTGCTTGCTTGTTTTGCCTCAAAAACCAGACAATTGTTGGACATCTTAGCTACAAGCTTAACTGCAATGAGATAGGTGTAGAGATTTGAAATACTGCAACATAGTCTGGGATTCTTTAAGACTATGCCACATAACTAGTACTTGGTGAAGAAAGATCTGAGAAAACCCCAAACTCTCAACAGCTCAATCTCAGGATCCACACAAACAGGAAAAGAGAGAGTTCCAGGGCAGCCTACAACCTATGAGGCACTGTCTTCAGAAAAGAAAAAAGGAAGAGGAAAAGTGATAGAAAGAAACCCAATAAATAAACTGACTCAAGAGCAGATACAAGCAGACAGAAGAATCAGACAATTTGAAATTTTGTACTCTGAGGCTCAAACAAATGAAGAAAAATTAACCCACAGAAACCTGTGGAACACAACTAAATAAGTCAATAAGTGAGAATAAAGAAGAGAGATGGCAGAAAAATGATTTGAAAAGTCAGAAACTCTACTAAATGTGAGGAAAAACAATTGTTCAATGAATTACAATAAAATAAACTCAGAAATTAACAATATGACACATCATAATCAAACTGTCAAAAGTCTGTGAAAAAGAGAAAAATCATGAAAACATCCAAAGAAAAGTGACTCATCACAGCTGAATTCCAACTGGAAACTAAGAAGGAAGGAAGTGTGAGGAATTCAAAGAGCTGAAAGAAGGACTGCCTGCTTGCCCAGCAGCGTAGACTCAAGCCCTGACTGACTATGAGAATAAAGACTGCCTAGGGCTGGAGAGACTGCTAAGTAAAGGCGACCACATTTCTCCTCCCAGAACCCACATCAATATATGAGAAAACTGATCCCATAAATTTGCCCTCTGACCTATACACACAAGTTATGCCAACACACACACACATACACCATACATACAGACACAGTAATAAAGAAAAATAATTTGGGCCAGGCGGTGGTGGTGCACACCTTTAATCCCAGCACTTGGGAGGCAGAGGCAGGAGGATTTCTGTGAGTTAAAGGCCTGCCTGGTCTACAGTACGAGTAGCCAGGACAGCCACGGCTACACAGAGAGAAATCCCATCTTGAAAAACGTGTGTGTGTGTGTGTGTGTGTGTGTGTGTGTGTGTGTGTGTGTGTTTATATCTATTTTATTTATATATATATTATATATATTTGACTGGGCAGGGTGGCATACACCTTTAATACCAGCAGTTAGGAGATAGAGGCAGGTGAATGAATCTTTGTGAATTTGAGGCTACCCTAGTCTACATAGAGTTCCAGGACAGATAGAGCTGTTACACAGAGAAACTCTGTCTCAGAAAAGCCAAAAACAGGAAACAAAGTTTAAGACTCCTGCTGGTCCGTATGAAGGCTGGGTGAGTGCACTGGTACATCCCTGCACTCTGAATACTTGGGAGAAGGAAAGGGAAGACTGTGAATCTGGGCCCAACCAAGTTACTAGTTAAATTCAACGTCAGTCTGAACAATTTAGTGAGACCTCCATTTCAAAATAGAAAGTGAAAAGAGTTGAGCTGGTTTTCTTCCTGACTTAAAAAGCAAGTTCATTAAACAATAATTAGAAATCTGCATTCAACATACGTAAATTGTTGGAGAACAGCACAACGAACAAAGAAGGAAATAAAGCTTTATAGGAACATTTTATACTCAATTTTAATTAAACCAGTACTAACTGAAGTAGATTGCTGTAAATCAAAGTATTAATGTAATCTCCAGGACAACCACCAAGAAAGAAACTTACACATGCATGCCAACATGGTGACTCACACCTGCAACTCAGCACTTGGGAAGCCTGAAGCATTAGGACTGGCCATGAGCTCAAGACTATCCCAGGCTACACATTAAATTACAAGGTAGCTTGGCTACATAGGGACTTCCAGGCTTGTCTGAGCTACAGTAGAACTCTGGTTCAACAAGAAAGAGAAGATGGGCTGGGCAGTGGTGGTGCTTGCCTTTAATCCCAGCACTTAGGAGGCAGAGGCAGCTGAATCTCTGGAGGCCAGCCTGGGCTACAGCAAAGAGTTCCAGAACAGCCCGGGCTACACAGAGAAACCCTGTCTCAAAACCCAGCCCATCCACCCCCCAAGAAAACGAAGGAAAGAAAAAAGAAAGAAAGGAGATGAGTGACGATCAAAGCAAGCATCTCTTCACTGTGTTTGTTTTGCTGGGCCGTCTTCAGTGAGGAAGGAGAAGGAACGGGGCTGCCAACAGCCTCATCGCCCAAAGGGCTGCTTTCTTCTTTTCACCTTTGCTTTGTTTTTTTGAGATAGGGTCTCAAACTCACTGTGTAGCTAAGTCTCCTGTCTCCATCTCTCTAGTGTTAAATTATAGGCCTGTGTGGCATCACACCCAGTTATGAAGTAGTGAAGACTGAGTCCAGGGCTTTGCAAATGATAGACAAGCGCATTACTAACTCAGCTATATCCCAGCTTCAAAATTACCAAGAATTTTAATTTGTATTTTCCTGAATGGACGTTTTCTTGCAAAGGGTGGGGCAATACTAGCTACTGAATCTAAGCCCTCCTAAATGCTAGGCTCGAGCTCTGCCACTGAGTTACAGGCCCAGCTCTTTTCCCATGTACTTTTTTTTTTCTTCTGGTTTTTCGAGACCAAATTTCTCTGTGTAACCCTGGCTGTCCTGTACCTTGCTCTGTAGACCAGTCTGTCCTCAAACTCAGATCCACCTGCCTCTGCCCCCTCCCCTCACCATACTGGAATTAAAGGTGTGCGCCACCACACCCAGCTGTACTTAAAACACAAACTTGATTTACAGCACACAAAATGGAACATTTTCAGTTGAGCTAAGCACCACCTGTACTCACTAAACGCCTCCAAAGAGTTACTCGTTTTGAAGGGGAAAAGATCTTGTGTTAAACCGAAACAGATTCATTCAACTGTGACTGAGATTTCTCTAACACTCCACTTCTCAGAGAGAAAAGGAGACATACATGATTTAAACCAGGAACACTGGGTGTCATCCTACACCACCTACACCACCACCACCACCGATACATTATCTCCACCCTGTGGACTTCCCCTAGTAAACAACACCAAAATTACTGTTTAATGAAATGCTCTCGGTAACTCTACTCATTTAACAATTATTTAGCAAACGCCTATAATGTGCTATGTCCTTCCTCTCACAGCGGATATACAAGTGAAATAAATCATCTGATCCTTTCAAAGAACTTATAACCAATCTACTAGAGGAAAAAGACAACAAACTTACAATTACAAATTTTATGAAATGCCCGAAAGGAATTAACAAAGGGGGTTAAACAAGCCAAGCAGTGGTGGTGCCTGCCTTTAACCCCAGCACTCAGAGGGGGCAGAGACAGGTGGATCTCTGAGTTCAAGGACAGACTGGTCTACAGATCGAGGCACAGGACAGCCAGGGCTACAGAGAAACCCTATCTCAAAAAACAAAAAGCCTACAAAAGGGGTAAACTAAAGACACACAAACACAGAGGTGTTACAGAGTCTGGTTCCTATGGTGATATTTTATTTGACTGAAATGTGATTTTATTTGTATGTTAATAAATAAAGTTGCCTGGGGGTCAGAGCTAATAGCAAGCCATAGCAGAAGTCTGGCAGTGGTAGCACACGCCCTTAATCCGATCACATGGCAGTCAGAGGCTGTGTGTTTAAGGACATAGCCAGTTTGGAGACACACTCCTTTAATCTCAATACCAACCATAGAGACCTGGAGGTCTGTATAGACAGGTAGTGACGAGGAGGTCATGTGGTTGGGTTTACAACCAATGAGAAAGCAGAACAGAAAGTCAATAAAAAGACAGACACACAGGAAGTAGGCCTCTGTCTCAAGGGAAGGACAGCAGCAGGTGGTAAGAAGGCGGTCTTGGTCTCAGCTTTTAGCTACTGCTTTGACCTCTGGGTCTTTGTTCAGAATTACATCTACAGGTCCCTACCTGTAGTGGTTTGAATGAGAATGGCCCCTTAAACTCCTATTTGCATGCTTAGTCCCCAGCTGGTGAAGAGTTCGGAAGGATCAGGTGTGGCCTTGTTGGAGGGAATATGGTCTTGTTGGAGGAGTGAGGTCTGGAGGTCTCAAAAGTCCACACCAGTCCTTTTGAAAAATTCTCTTTCAGATTTCAAGACTTACAAAGATCTTTTTTTTTTTTTAATTTTGCACACCTGTGTGCCTGCATGAGTTTATGTGTACCACAATATGCAGTGCCTACAGAGACCAGAAGACAGCCCGGGACCCCCTGAACCAGAGTTACAGGTAGTTGTGAGCCACCAGATTATGGATGCTAGGAATCAAAACATAGTTGCCCTACAAAAGCAATAAGCACTCTTAACAGGTGAGCCATCTCTACAGCCCCCCAATTTAGAATTTAATGGAACCAAAACATGGTTATTAGCTTTCAAAGATAAAGCACCTATGCCCTCTATTTAAAATCGAATTTAAATGCAATCCATAATAAAATAATGTAATATACAAATTTTTCAAATCTATAAAAATTAAATAAACTCAGAGTAGGCTAGTTGGACTTGCTTGCCATGATAATATGCACTCCATTTTTATCTATTTATCTGTCGTCTATTACACTGTAACTCAAACCTAGGTCTCATACATACTAGGTAAGTGCTCTATCTACCCTTAAGCTACACCTCTAGGCCTAAATTTTAAGTTTTTCACAACTTCTAATAATCATAAAAGAGCAATAGAGTGGAGTTTATTATGAAATACCAAAGCCCGTTACTCACACTTTCAAGAAGAACAAAGCTAAACACAATTTGTGAAATTATAAACTCAACTAACTGTCTAGCAATAGCGGACTAGTTAAACACCACAGCTGTTAGCAAATGTGAAGAAACACTCTATACTCCATCAGTAGGTTAGGAAAAGCATCTTCACGGAGGTAATAACCAGGATAAAAAGCATGACACAGCCTTGCCACCTGTTTACAACAAAGAAAGACTATACTCATGTTTACTTGTCATCAACCACACAGAGAAATGTCAGAGAGACACACATTTACTAAAAGCAGCAGCTGCCAGGTGGGGATCAGGGTACAAGATCAGGCTGACAAGGCGGGTAGAAAGGCAGGAGAAACCTTGGGGACAGACATGAGAAGAGAAAGTAGCCCTTCGCCCTAAAATCCAGCAGAAGCTGACTTCAACAACAGAGGAGAATTCTAGTACAATTAACAGCTGAGACCTTTCTCCCTTTCTAGACATAAACCTGAAATGTTTTGGAATTTCAGCAAAAATTTACAGGGAAATGACAAGTACTTCAAGCCCTTGAGTAACTAACTCTAGGAACTTCTGGTTTTACCTTACCAGATAATTCCATCCAAGGCACTTCTAGAGCTGCCTCAGTATATCTCATCTACCAAAAGAGGAAAAAAAGGTGGGCTGGGGGTGTGGAGGTGGGAAGTGTGGGTGTCATATAACCTTTTGAGATGTAACTTGAGAGCCAACAAAATGGAATGTATGTCTAATGTTAAGACTATTATTTACAGGCTGGAGAGATGGTTCAGCAGTTAAGAACACTCACTGGCTGATCTTCCAGAGGTCCTGAGTTCAATTCCCAGCAACCACATGGTGGCTCACAACCATCTAGAATGAAATTTGGCTCCCTCTTCTGGCCTGCAGGCATATATGCAGACAGAACACCATATATATAATAAATAAAATCTTTTTAAAAAATCAAAAGTTAAGACTATTAATTACTAAATCTCCCTTGAAGAGCCTGCACCTAGGCTTGGAAGTCTTATTCCGCCCCCTACCCCCTCCCTTTAGAAACACTGAAACCGGGGCTGGAGAGATGGCTCAGAGGTTAAGAGCACTGGCTGTTCTTCCAGAGGTCCTGAGTTCAATTCCCAGCAACCACATGGTGGCTTACAACCATCTGTAATGAGATCTGGTGCCCTCTTCTGGCCTGCAAGCATACATGTAGGCAGAACACTATACATAATAAATAAATAAATGTTTAAAAAAAAAAAAAGAAACACTGAAACCACTTGGGTGTGTCTTACTTTCTTTTGAGCACCTTTCTCTTAATGCTCACATTTAAGCCTCTATTACAATATCTAATAAAATCTCCAATCCTTCTTCACTATACAAGCTAATCTTAAAATTGTTTTCAAAGTGAAGGCCATGTACCTAGGTTTGGCCTGAGTCAAAGGACCTAAAGTCTAGAAGAATCCAAGCTGCTTAGGGAGCTTAGGTTTGGCCTGAGTCAAAGGACCTAAAGTCTAGAAGAATCCAAGCTGCTTAGGGAGCTTAGGTTTGGCCTGAGTCAAAGGACCTAAAGTCTAGAAGAATCCAAGCTGCTTAGGGAGCAGCAGCATGAAGTTCTGTCTCTGTCCCCTCACCATGAAGAGTATTGCTGTTTAAATGTTGCTCTAGCTTTCAATTTGCTCAACAGCCAAGAATGATCTTGAACTTTTGTTCCTCCTGCTTCCACCTCCCAAATGCCAGGAATAAACCATCCATGTATCTCATCAGGCTTTACAGAGTTTAAAACGTCTTCACCAAGAATATTTAGAAAAACATTCTTACAAAGACCCTTGAAAGATGGCCCAGAGTGTTACTACCCACCTGCTCTCTTATCTTTTAAACTTTATCACACTAAACCTAACCATCAATCATTTGTTTTCAATTCTTTGCCCCCTAGGTGGTTCCGATGAATATAAAGTATTTACTTTGGAATAGTACTATGCTGGACTGGAGAGATGGTTTAGCGGTTAAGAGCACTGGCTGTTCTTCCAGAGGTCCTGAGTTCAATTTCCAGCAACCACATAGTGGCTCACAACCATCTGTAATGTCTGTAATGAGATCTGGTGCCCTCTTCTGGCCTGCAGACATCCATGCAGACAGAACGTTGTACACATAATAAATAAATAAATAAATAAACAAACAAACAAACAAACAAATCTTTTTTTAAAAAAAAGGAAGGAAGAAATAGTACTATGTTGATCAAGGTCAACTCAACAGCTCCTGGCATTACTGTCTACTAACTAATATGGAGCACATAATTTAACCTTCTATGTTTCTGTCTCTCTAAAACAGAGATGACCATTTACCTGTCACACAGGATTGGTGCATAAATTAGAGTGATTTTAACATAGAAAGCACTCATTAACAAGTACATGTAATGTTTTAGCCAAAGAATTAAATACAATATATTTCACTTAAACCCAGCAAAAAGTTCTATCACAACTGTGGTGATGTGAATGAGGACAGCCCCCACAGGCTCATAGATTTGAATATTTGGTTCCTGGCTGAGGGACTCTATAGGGAGGACTAGGAGGTGGGGCCTTGTTGGAGGAGGTGTGTCTCTGGGAGTGCCAGGCCCAGTCTTGCTGCCTCTCTCAGCCTCCTATCTGCAGATCCTCCTATCTGCAGATCAGGATGTAAGCTCTCAAGCACTGCTCAAAAACATGCCTGCCTGCCTGTCGTCATGCTCCAGGCCACGATGGAAATGGACTATCCCAATGAAACTCTAAGACAGCCCCAATTAAAAGCATGTAAGATGCCTTGGTCCTGGTGTCTCTTCACAGCAACAGGACAGAATCTACGACAACATTCAAAACCATTACATCTCCATTAACAAGTTGCCTCATGTATCAGACAGAAAGTTTAAAATAACCACAAAAAAGTGTATTAAAATAACTTTTAAAAAGTGTACTAACTGCCAGGCGGTGGTGATGCACACCTTTAATCCCAGCACTCAGGAGGTAGAGGCAGGCAGATCTAGGTGAGTTCAAGGCTAGCCTGGTCTGTAGAGTGAGCTCTGTAGACCAAATTCCAGGACAGCCAGGGCGACACAGAGAAACCCTGTCTTGAAAAATCAAAAACAAACAAACAAAAAAAGTATACTAAATTTGTGCAGGGCAAGTCACTGGAATTCCAGAGAAAGAATATACTGGGTTAAATTTTAAAATGCCATTAGAAGAAAGGAAGTTCAGAGACTGCAGACATGGACCATAAAAAAAACCATTAAAAAGCCTTTAATTGCATGCCAATTTGTAAAGCAATTATCAAACAAGGATTTTCAAAACACATATTTAAGACTGATGATAATCAGCAGATAATTGAGCTTGCCACCAAGCCTATCAACTTGAGTTGGATCTCCAGGCCCTACTTGGTGGAAGCAGAGAACCAACACCTAAAAGTTCTTCTCTGACCTAGACACATAAACCAAAGAAAACACACACACACACACACACACACACACACACACACACACACACACACGAAAACACACACACACACAATAAAACACAAAAATGTATATTCTATCTGAGACTACTAATCATAACAGCCAGGAATGGAATCTGAGATTATATCTCCTAAGTGACTTCTTAGGGAGATTACATCTGGGAGACACTAAAAGTCTCATTCTTACAATTAGGGATTTTACAAACATCTTTAAATCATATAATCGTCGTCTTTGATAGCAGCATTACCAAAAAGAGATTAATATTGTATGTTATATGAATGAACCTTGAACACCTATTATATTATTCCATGTATAAGAAATGCCCAAAATAAACCAAGGCATTCGCCTTTAATCCCAGTACTTGAGAGCCAAAGGCACATAGATCTCTCAGTTTGAGGCCAGCCTGAGCTATATAGGGAGTTCCAGGATTGCCTGTCTCAAAGAAAAGAAATACCCAAAATCAAAACAGGCAAATCACCCAGAAAGCTTATTAGTGGTTACCAAAGAAAGGATCAAATTGGAACTGCAGGGATCCTCACAGAATGATGAAAATTTTCAGAAACCACACTGACTACTGCAGACCACGAACATACAACCCACATACAACCCACAGGACATACAATTTAAAAGAATAAATTTTATGTTGTATGGATTTTTATCTCAGTTTCCTAAGACTTTTTTAAAAAATAAGGATGGTCAGCCAGGTGGTGGTGGCCTATGCCTTTAATCCCAGCCCTCAGGTGGGGGGGAGGGGGGAGGGTACAGAGGCAGGCATCTCTGTGAGTTCAAGGACCTGGTCTACGAAGCAAGTTCCAGGACAGCTGGACAGTTACATAGAGAATGGTCTGGGGGAGGGGGGCAAATAAATAATTTTAACAAGTCTTTCTCTGTTCCCCCAGTCAGCTCCCAAATAATGACACAGAGACTTAGTATTAATTATGAAAGTGTGAGGCTAGATCACCTTAGCTAGCAGCTTTGAAGAATTTTGAGAAAACTGCAACAGAGGCATTCTAAGAGGCTGGATCACCTGAGCTACTTATCTTTATTGGTGTCTGGTCTTTTTTTTTTCTGAAAACACAAACTTTTAAAGGCAACATATATATCTGCATTAACACAAGTATGGAATGTGTAGTGTGTACAAGTCAGTTAAAGATGATTTTTTTCGTTTTATGTTTGATCAGGTAAAAGGTATCTGTTAACTTTCTTTGTTTGGACTGTATAATCAAACCTCTATCCATGCCATATGAAAGGATGGCATGTAATAATAAGTCATGAGGACTCTCCAGCCCCAAGATTTATCATGTCTCATCCAGTCTCAGAGTTGTTCCCATAGTAGAGGGATCAGCATATAGGTCACCTGTCCTGTAGCCTCTGTTGGTTTCTTTCCTTATCCAAGATTTTTCAGGTCTCCCCCAATCAAACTTGATCTTCATTAATTTTAAAGAGAACCAGAACTTTTTGTTTCCTGTGAAAACAAAGGCATAGCCCTTCCCCCAATGCAACACATTTCCCAACTTCCATTTTGAAGCCAAGACATCTCCAAAGTATATAGGCTGGTTTAATTCAGCAGTCCCTTCCATAATCCAATGTTTACTCATCAGCATTCAAAAACTTCAAAGTCAACAAAATACCATACAGGTTCCAGATGCCCTGTGTATTTCCCATTATTAAGTGGCTTTATCTATTACTTTACTCTAGGGGGCTGGAGAGATAGCTAGGGGTTAAGTGCACTGCCTGCTCTTCCAGAGGTCCTGAGTTCAATTCCCAGCAATCACATGGTGGCTCACAACCACCTATGAGATCTCGTGCCCTCTTCTGGCATACATGCAGGCAGAACACTGTATACATAATCAATAAATAAATCTTGGGTTTTTTTTTTTTTTTGGTTTTTTGGTTTTTTGGTTTTTCAAGACAGGGTTTCTCTGAGTAGCTTTAAGCCTTTCCTGGAAATCACTCTGTAGACCAGGCTGGCCTCGAAATCGCAGAGATCCACCTGACTCTGCCTCCCGAGTGCTGGGATTAAAGGTTTGTGCCACCACCACCCAGCAATAAATAAATCTTAAAAGAAAAAAAAAAACTTTTTTTCTATGTTTATACCCATTTTCTTTTCTTTCTTCAGCATCTAAGCACATTTTGAAGCATATTTTATCTGTTCAGAGGTTTTCTCCATCTGGATCTGACTTTCTGTATCCACACACTTGCAGTGTTCTCTGATTCATGACCCAAACCTCAAATTGCTAAGCGGTGGCCTGGCCACAGCTAGGCCCTCCTGCATGGCTCTGCTTAGGTGGCCTGACAATGGCTGGCTGGCTCCACCTGCTTCAGGTCCATGAGAGTGAAGGCCTCATGCCTGCAGAGCCCTGCTGGCCCGGTGAGGTCTACCAGCCTCAGCTCTGGTAGGCATTTTTACCTAGTCTCCCATCACCAAGTAGTAGCATGCCTGCAACTCTTAAACCCCATTTTCAAGTGCTCAGTAGCAAGGCCTCTTAAAAGAGCTGTACACCGTGCCTACACAGGTCCTATGTTGAACGCTCTAAGTAGCAAGCTTTCTTGTCAGGCTATCTTTGGACCACCAGGCTGCAAATAACTACACAGAGACTTATTATTAATTATGAAAGCTTGGCCTACAGCTTAGGCTTGTTCCTCACTAGTTCTCATACCTTAAATTAACCCATTTCTATTCATCTACATTTTATTATGTGGCTTTTTACATTGACATTTCGTTCATTCTATATGTCAACACCCTCCATACCTCGTTGGTGTCTCCCCTGCACCTCAATTATCTCCTCCTTCCTCACTCTGCCTGGAAGTCCCACCTATACCTCCTGCCTAGCTAATGGCCGTTCAGCTCTTTATTAAACCAATCACAGCAATATATTTTCACACAGTGTACAAACATCTCACAACAAATAATAATGTTGCTTCTTATAAATGACCATTCATTTCTAAGCCCTAACATCAACTAGCTGCTAATGCCACAAAAACAAAGCTAATGACTGACCATGTGCCTTCTGGTCAAAGACCTTACCACCATCTGGAAAACTGGCTTGCCTTCCACACATCCCTCCCTCCAAGGACAGGAGAAAATAAAGTAACTCTGATCAAGCCCCTAGAGCCAACAAGTCAAGTTTTAAGGAAAGCAAGTAGAGCAATACAACAGGCTAAAACTACAATACAAGGACAGTGCTCAACGAAACAATGATCTGCCTCCTTCCCACTGTGTGTGTGTGTTCGCATGCATGCATGCATCCGTGAGTATATATGTATGTGTATATGTATTCAAACACACACACACACACACACACACACACACACACACACACACACGAAGGTTAGAGAACAGCTTACAGCAGCCTGTTCTCACCATTACTACAAGAGTCCAGAGAGTAAACGGAGATCATCAGGCATGGCAGCAAGTACTTTTACTAACTGAACCATCTCGCTGTCTAATTTCTTGAACAGAAATGCCCAAGAGATAGAGATGGCCTCGGCCACAAGGTAGATACTGATTCAAAAGAACACCAAAGTTAACTAAGTTGGACATCTAAACAATATATTTGATAAAATCAAGGAGTTAATAATCTATCAACAATATGACATAGTAGTCACACTGCAGCTGTGTTTAACAGCCCTTATCTCCTAAAATATATATTGCTTTGTTTTGTTTTGTTTGAGACAGGCCCTCCCTTTTGCCCAAGTTAGCCTAGAACTCACTGGCTAATTAGACTGGTCTCAAATTAACAATGATCCCCTCTTGTTCCAGCCTCCCAAATGTTAGGGTTACAGATATGGACCAACACATAGGCTTTGTAATAAATAAAAAGTCATGGGTGAAATTACATGTTTCTAAGATCTGCATCAAAATAATATGAGATAGTCACGCAGTGGTGGCACATGACTTTAATCCTAGCACTCCTATTTCTCTAAATTAAGGGCCAGCGTGGTCTACAGAGGGAGTTCCAGAACAGCCAGGGCTACACAGAGAAACTCTGTCTCCAAATAGGTAGGTAAGTAGGTAGGTAGGTAGGTAGGTAGGTAGATAAAAATGAGATGAGGGCAAATTGATAGAAACAGTTAAAACAAGACTGATCAAGTAAAAGGATAAACACACACACACACACACACACACACACACACACACACGCGCGCACACACACACACACGCGCACACACACACACATGCACACGCACACAAACACAGCTCAGTTGGCAGAGGGCTTACACAGCATGCACAATGCCCTGGGTTCCATCCCCAGAACCACATATTAACCAGGTCTAGTGTTACACTCCTAAAAGCCCAATATTCTCAGGAGTTCATGGTTATCCTTCTCTACACAGAGACAGGCCAGTGTGGGATACAAGAGAGCCTGTCTCAGGGGAGAAAGAGACTGATCATAGGAGCTATTCGTTAAGATGAGTAATAGTTTGTGGGGGAATCACAAGACTATTTTTTAAACATATATTTGAAACACTCCATAATAAAATACTAAAGCAAGGTTATAACAATTTAATTATGTTTATAATATAAAGAATAAACTTAAAAGACAGGCACCAGATAGAAGAAAATTTAAATTAGAATAGGGAATTCAGGTAAGAGGAGTCCTATGAACAAAGACTGGAGTGGCAGTATAATCAAATGCACAAAATAAATCAGCATTATTTCCTTAGGTTAGTGGTCAGACTTGACAGGTTATCCAGGCAAATTTCCTTACCCTCCTCTTTTTTCAGCTAAAAGAGACCCCATATCACTGTAAATGCATGAATACTATATAAGCCACTCAAATTAAAAATCAGTGAGACTTTATTCTAGGATAAGCTTGTTTTACATGGCCATTTCAATCATTTTAATCTAGTTCTCCTTATTCAACAGTCTTTTTATCTACTAATGCTGCTTCTTCCAAGTGCAATGCTCTTAGTACTATTCAGTATTTCTTAAACTTGAGGTCTAAACTTCATATCTACATGGTGGGGTGGGCTTTGCAAGAATTAAATGAAGGGCTAGGGATATAACTCAGGTAGAATTCTTACCTAACATGCATGAAGCCTTGGGCTGGCCTCACAGTACCATATAAACCAGTTTAACAGCTGTTAATTCCAGCACTGGGGAAGTAGAGGATAAATTCAAGGTCATCCTTAGCAACCTAAAGAATCTGAGGCCAACCTAGGATACATGAGACCATACCTCAAAAAAATGGGGGAGGGGGGAAATGAGTAACAGTATACTGAAAAACTTAATATTCAGAGTTTGTGGGAGATCACAACACTACTTTTAAGCATATATTTGAAATATTAATCCAGCACACAGAATTGCATTAACGGAAAACTCATACAAGTTTCAATATCATTTATTTTCTCAGTCTCCTTTAATTTGCCACCTGAAGCATTTTATTCTCTCCAAAACAAGCTCCCTAAAAGTGAAGTCTTTGTTTCACACATAATTATATGCCCAGCAAGTAACCCGAAGCAGCACATATTTACTGAAAACTAACTATGAAAAAATCAATGAGACTCAAATCTGAATACACCCCGGAAAGGACTCATTGACTAAATACTAGTAATAACATTAATGGAACAAGTCTGGTGCAGTTTGCAGAAAGAATAGGGATACAAAATCAGCTGAACAGATGAAGAGTTGAATTTGAGATCGAAAAGTTAAACAGGAAATTTACAAATAAGCCTGGGACGTCTGGAAGCTAAAAGCATGTCCTCGGGTTAAATCCCAGTTGTTTTCTGCTGTCTCCAGTTATGGATTTGAGCATATTACTTAAACTCTGGGCCCCAATACTTCAGTGTGAGAAATTTAAAAAAAGAAGCCAGTTCCACCAACCTCACTAGGAAGTTTTCAGAAGTAAATGGGTAAATATGGTAGTTTAAAAATTGGATGATAGCCCTGGAGATGGCTCAGAGGATAAGGGCATCTATCTGCTACCATGCCTGCTGACCGAAGTTCAATTCCTGGACTCACATGGTCCTCTGACCTCCAAAAATATGCTGTACCATGCACATGCCCACATACACACAGGCACACACAACAGAAAAAAATGTAATAAAAAAATGTGATTTTTGGTAAAATAATAGAGTGGCATACAGGTTCATTTAGAACCTCAGATTACAACTAGAAACAAATAAAAGGAAATATTATAAAAAGCAGGCAGGGCTTGGTGGTGCCCTATACTATTCCTTTTACTAGAGAAGGAAAGGCAAGAAGACTGCCATCAGTTGAGGCCACCCTTGGAGCATATACCAACCAGGGATACAGAGCAAGACCATGTCTCAAAAACAACGGAAGTGATGAAGCAGGTAAAAGGAAAACAAAGAGTGACAGACAGGAAGGCAGAGTCTCAAACAGGCTGTCTCACTAGAGAGCCCTGGCTGGCCTGGAACTCAAGGGAAGTCCACCTGCCTTTGCCTTCCCAGTACTAGGATCAAAGGGGTGTACCAACAAGACCAGTCCTAAAGGAAAAGACTTCAGGGAAGAAATAATTAACAGTAGAAACTGTAGCTTAAGCCCAATACAGTGTATAAAGCCACAGGATTTGGAAATCTGAAGGTCAATCATGAACAAAAAAAAAAAAGTCTGTGTTGTTCTACAATGTTCGTAAGGGGCAAGACTACAGACTGAGGCTAATGAGGCTAACAGGTAAATGGAAAGGAAATAGCTTGCCGCCAGGCCTGACAACAGACAGAGGAAAGTGAAAACTGACTCCCATGAGTAGTCTTCTGACCTCTGTGTGTTGTAGGCGATCACAGACCATAGACACACTAAATAGCATGGCCAAGGTTCAGGCTTCAGTCTCCAGCACAGCCAAAAAATGTGTTCACATGTTAGTCCCAGCTACACAGGGAATCACTTAAAACCCAGGTGTTAAGGTCCAGCCTGGGCAACATTACAAGATACTGTTTCAAAAAAAACGATGTGTAGATGATTAGTGTACTCAGAACTACATTTAAAAATGACAGAAGTTGTCTTGTTTTTAAGAAAGTAACAGAAATAATTTTAAATTTGAATCTTAAATACAACACATACATTCAACACATAAAACTTTAAGTATGTACTTCACAGTCTTAATTAAAGACTAATAGCTAGCCGGGCGGTGGTGGCGCACACCTTTAATCCCAGCACTCAGGAGGCAGAGGCAGGCGGATCTCTGTGAGTTCGAGGCCAGCCTGGTCTACAAAGCCAGTTTCAGGAAAGGTACAAAGCTTCACAGAGAAACCCTGTCTCGAAAAATAAATAAATGAATGAAAGAAAGACAGACTAATAGCATTCAAGGCCAGTGTGAGCCATCTACCAAGTTCCAGGCAGCTCTTGCTGCATGGCCCTATCCCACCCCGCAAATGACCAACAGCACAGTACATTCAATACTCCAGAAACAAATCTGAAATGCTATTAACTAATTAACCCAATAAAACAATTTAAAGATATACACAGCACACACAAAAGCATATAAACAATTCAGTCATGAACATTTTATTCCAAAAGTATCCCTATAAAATAATGAAAATATTTAGTGGTACATGTCTTTAATCCCAGGCACTCTGGAGGCAGAGGCAGGTGGATCTCTTGTGAGTTTGTCAGCCTGGTCTACAAAAGGAGCTCCAGGACAGCCAGGGCTGTTACACAGGAAACCCTGTCTCAGAAAAAAAAGAGAGAGAGAGAGACAGAGAGAGAGAGAGGGAGGGAGGGAGGGAGGGAGGGAGGGAGGAAGGAAGGAAGGAAAGAAAAAGAATGTATAGGAAAAAATAGAAGCAGAGAACATCATATATACCATGTAACATTCTTTAAAACAAGTAAACAGGCTAGAGAAATGGCACTTCTTCCAGGGGGACCTGAGTTCAAGTCCCAGCGCCGACAACAGCCAGGATCATAACACCTGCAACTCCAGCTCCAGGGGAATCCATTACCTCTGGCCTCTGGGGGTACCTGCACTTGTGTGCACACTCACACTCTCGAATGCATACATACATATTCTCACACACACACACACACACACACACACACACACACAATATTTTAAAGAGAAAAAAAAAAGCAAGTAAACAAAGACTATCAGAGCTACCATATAAGAGATTATCTGAAAGAAGAAGTCCAGCAACAAAATCCTTCCAGTCCTCCTCTGCTGCTGTAAAGGACAGGACAATGAAAAGGAGAAGGGAGTAAAGGCTGACAACACAGATTTCAATAATGTAAAACTTGTTCATTTGGACACAAGAAGCTTTCTTACCTATTTACATTAACCATGCCTGAGTGACAAATTCAATTGCTAATTTGAAAACCAATAAAAATGAACAGTACAAGGATCAAACATAAGGAACTGGTGTTTCATCAAAGTAAGCAAAAGCCTCAATGTATTTTTTTAATGAATACTTTAACCTCAGTCTACCCACATGGAATATTAAGTTGGCATCACATTGTACTGGAAAGTTGTATGCCCACAAAACTCCAAATCCAAGCATATCAAAGTAGACTCTACAAATTTAAAAGAAACCACAGGCAATTTGACTTAAGCTTTTGAAAGTTACAATCTCTAAAACACAAAGTATTCTTTTTTTTTTTTAAAGATTTATTTGTTTATTATGTATACAATGTTCTGTCTGAATGTATGCATGCAGGCCAGAAGAGGGCACCAGATCTCATTATAGATGGTTGTGAGCCACCACGTGGTTGCTGGGACTTGAACTCAGGACCTCTGGAAGAGCAGCAGGTGCTCTTAACCGCTGAGCCATCTCTCCAGCCCCACAAAAGTATTCTTAAGCACAATTTTAAAACTACCGAATCAACTAAAGGTGTCATATAAAATACGTAAGATTTTTAAGTTTAACTTAACCCACTTTGTGGAGTAAAATAAAAGTTTACTGGCTTGCTGGGTGAGGTGCTGCAAACCTTTACCCCAGCATTTAAGTGGCAGAAGCAGATGGATCTCTAAGAGAGAGAAAAGGGCCTGTTACACATAGTGGGTTTCAGGCTGCCCAAGACTACAGAGACTCTGTCTCAAAACAATCACAACAGCAGGCAGTGGTGGCACAGGCCTTTGATCCCAGCACTCTGGAGGCAGAGGCAGGCAAATATCTGAGTTCAAAGCCAGTCTAGTACCAGGCTAGCATAGGATATAAGACCCTGTGTCAAAAAAAAAAGGAAAAAAAAAAAAAAAAACAAGTAAACAAAAACAATCAGGGTCTGGAGAGATGGCTCATGGTTAAGAGCAACTGCTGCTCATGAAGAAGACCAGGTTCAATACCCCACCACCCATAACCATCCGTAACTACTGGGATCCAATGCTGTCTTCTGACCCTTGCACACATGTAGTGCACAAGCATGCATACATACATACATACATACATACATTCAGGCACACATATACAAATAAAAAATAAACACACACACACAGAGCTGGGTATGGTGGTACACACCTTTAATCCCATCTCTTGGGAGACAAGCAGGCCTGGTCTACAGAGCTGAGTTCTAGGACAGCCAAGGGATACACAGAGAAACCCTGTCTCAAACAAAACAAAAACTTACAACAAGTATTTACTGGTCCAATCACTGGTTTTGCAATGCTTTTGTCAGCGAAACAATATTATTTTTAATGTGTCTTTTACTTGTTTGTTTGTTTGAGATAGACTCTATGTAGCTCTGGTTGTCCTGTAACTCTCTATGTAAGCCACAGTGGCCTGAACTCACCGAGATCCACCTGCTTTCCCTCCTGAGTGCTGGAACTAGAGACGTGTGCCACCATACACCAAACTGAAGATTCATGTTTATTTGAGAACACCTTTTCTACATAATCTTCCATTTCAACATTACTTCTTCCTAAATTCACCAAAGGTGTGTTGTATGTGTGTGTATAATGATGAACAATATTCCTTACATCCAAAATTCCTAAAAACAGGTGCAACGTTTAGATGCATACATTTTTTTTTCTTCTAAGTTCAAGTTATACCCTGGAAAGGAATTTAAAACTAAATGCAACTATTCTACAACTCAAATAATCCTTTCAAGAGATGCAGCAATTCTGAAACTTTAAGGCTTGAACCCGACACTACCATCTTCCAAGAGTTAGGATAACTCAAGTCTATCAGAGGTTCACATTACGTGGACGCTCAGCTTTGTTTGCGCTTGGTACCAAAACAAAAAGTACGTTTTACTTCAAATTAAGACCAATTCTTCCCGCAGACATTTCATGCATACAGTACAGATAGACCGGTTTCTGCTTTGTATGAGAAAAACAAGGATGTAGAAGGCAAAGTCTAGACAAGCCGACGCAAAAAGAGAAAATTGCAATGAAAAGTGTTGATGAATCATTAAGCGCTAGAGGAAATGCGAGTCCAGTCCGGCGGCAGCCCAGGCATGGAAAAGTTGAGGGTGGGAAGGCAAACTTCGCCGGCGGCTCGCAAGCCATTGTAGGAGATCCTAGCCCGAAGCGGCGTGGCTGTCAAGGGGCAACCGCGCACCGCGGCGCGGGGGAGGGGGCAGGACGCCACCTCGGCAGGGGGTGCCGGGGTCAGGAGGCGAGCCACTCACCCCAGGCCCTCTCCGGGGGTTCCCAACCTCCAAAGGACAGACAAGCGCCGCCAACTCGGTGCCCAGCGGACCCACGCCAGCCTCTCGCCCGGAGGCGCTGCGCCCAAGCCCGGAGGCCCGGCGAGCGCCAGCGGAGGAGCCCCGCAGACGCCATGCTAAAAGCCAAAATGGCTGCCCCGAGGATGCCCGCAGCGCGCCGCCTGTGAGGAGGGAGCCGGCCGCTGCGGGAGCGGGGGAGGGGGCGCCGGGGACGCAGTCGCCGCTCGCCACGCCGGAGCCTCCCCCAGGTAGGTCCCCGCCGCCCCTCGGGGCGCCGGCCCGCGCGGCCGCCCCACCCCCGGGCCCGCGCCCCGGCGGCCCGCAGCCCGCACTCGACCCCCCGGGCGAGGTACCTGCAGTTCGGCCCGCTCCACCTCCCAGTGCGCCCGCTCCATCTCGAACCGAGCCCACTCGTGCTGGATGTAGTGCAGGATCCCCGGGATAGTGTACTGTTGCGGCCGGGACAGCTCGGGGCCCGCGGGGCCCCCGCCGCTTCGGCAGCCGCCGGACCCCCGCCGCCCGGCGCTCCGTTCGCGCCCGGCGGAAGGCTCAGGTTCCCCCCGGGTCCCTGCTGCGGCCGGGGAGGGGCCGCCATCCCCGGGCCGCCGCCGCCGCCGCCGCCGCCGCCGCCTCCGGCCAGCTCGTCCATTGTGTGTGGGGCCCCGGCCGGGGCGCAGAGCGAGAGACCCGACAGCGGCGGGCCGGGCCGGGCCGGTGGCCCCGCGCCGACGGCAGGGCGGGGGCCGCCCGGGAGAGGGCCGGGGAGGGGGGTCGCTGCCGTGTGCTTGCCGCGGATCAGAGCAGGGAGCTGCCGGCCGCCGCCATTACAGTCCCTCCTCCATCTGCCCGTCTCACTCACTCACTTTGGGGAAAGGGGGGCCGCGGCGGGAGGGAGGGAGGGAGGGAGAGGGAGGGACGGGCGGACGGACGGGGGAGGACGGACGTAGGGCCGCCGCTCGCGCGCACGGCACGCTGGGTAGCGAACGCCTCGGCGGCCGCACGCTGGATAACCAAATAGAGTCCGGCCTCACCCTACGCAGGCGCACTGGGGATGCGCCGCTCTCAGGGGGCGGGGACACGGGGGGCGGGGAAAAGCCTGGGTCCCGCCCCCCACCCAGGCGCCCGCCCCCCTGCTTTCCCGGGTGGGAATCCCGGGCTGGAGCTGTGACTTTGGGGAGCGCGTGGGCCCCGGGCTTCCTGGTGGCTGACTTTCACGCAGACATTCTCAGGAGCCGTGTGGGCTGAGCTCATTTCCCGCCCCCCCCCCCCCCGGCCTCGCCTTTGGAGCTGGTTTCGAGCCTGACTTCGTACTGCCCTGGAATGCCTGACGTTGCTCTAGAATTCTTGGCGTGTTTTGCTCCATTCCGAAGGGCCCCGCCTCTTCCTCTGCCTGTCACTCACTCGCTTTGGTTTCATAGCGCCAGTCCGTCTCCAGGATCTAGGGGACGTTTCACCTTTGGCAAATGGCCCAGATTCTTCCGACTTTCTCACTGGTTCCTGGGCCAAAGCCGCGACCTGCTTCTTTGGTCCCACTAATGTGCTCCTGGTTACCTGTTGTCACTTGTCTTCGGTCTTTATTATTCTGAGATAGGTTGTGTTTGGGGGAGTTTAAAGGGATTGCTTCATTCTTTACTGGAACAAGAGGTAGTGGAGTGATATCTTGATTCCTGAGAATGGTGGGTGGACTGGAAAAGATAACTTTCAAAGACACCCGAAGTTGGACTCTGATGTTTAGAAGTGAATGAACTCCGATTGCCATTAGTGGCAGAAATATTGATTGAAACAGAATAAAAATATTGTGAATACAACTTAAAATTAACTCAGTCAACAGCAACAATATCTTCATCGTGAAATGGTTTTAGAGTGAAATAATACACACATAAAAGGTCGGTTTTTTTTAACCGATGTAATATTTTTCTGTGCTTGGTTTCACAGAAATTATCCTCATAAATTTACAAGTTTTTTAAGTTAATAGAGCTAATAATCTGGCTCCTGGGCATGACAGCCCATGTCTTTAATCCCAGCAGACAGCCTGAGCTCTGAGTTTGAGGCCAGCCTGGTCTACAGATCGAGTTCCAAACAGCCTGGACTATAGGACTACACAGAGAAACCCTATCTCGAAAAGCGGCGGGGGCGGGGGGGGGGGGGGGGGGGGCTAATAACGGTTTAGTTGCACAATAAGACAAAAGGAATATTTAACAGCATAATGAAAAGAGGTATAGTATTTACAGCTATACAGGAAATTGAATATAAAATTGGTTGCATTTTAAACTTATTTTCTCTATGAAAGCCTATAAAATTTTTCACTATGGAGCCCCTCAGGCTGTAATTTCAGAGACAAAGTAGTATGCTTTATTTTGTCATGTCTGCTGGATCGTTATAATTAGTGAAGAACTGATTGGGTCTGTTACACTTATTCTTACTGCCATATTTATGTATGAAATGAGGTCTTAGATAACAATACTGTTTCTTCATGTGATTAGAGTACTGTTTCTTCACTTACTAACAACCAGCATACAGCTAGTTCATTCAGTCCAGTTCCTTGAGGAAAGACACACAAAAAAGCTCAGAAATATCTTACACACATCCTCAGGACCCTTTCACATACACAGTGCAAAGCTCTTTCAATGGCCTGGATCCCGCTTTCATGAGGATTATATCAAAAGAGCAAGATACCTAACACTTCAGCACAAGGTAAGGCTGCACACCCAGCCCCCTGCAAAAAGAGAAACTGTGGGGTTTGGGGATTTAGCTCAGTGGTAGAGCACTTGCCTAGCAAGCACAAGGCCCTGGGTTCGGTCCTCAGCCGGGGGGGTGTGAGGGGCTGTGTTGCTCAAGAAAGAAAGAAAACTGTGTTGCTCTTTTATTCTTTTATTGTCTGTCTTACTGGATGACACTATCCAAACCTAAAGCTATAAAGATACTATACTCTAGTACCTTCATTTAACCCAGACATCCAGTCCTTTCTCAGAAACTTCTTTCCTGTCTCCTCCACATCACTCTGCTTGCTGCCTGACCAGTCGTCGTCTTCTTCTTCTTCTTCTTCTTCTTCTTCTTCTTCTTCTTCTTCTTCTTCTTCTTCTTCTTCACCTTTTTAGAGCTTTATTGGGAGAGAGAGGGAGAGAGAGAGAGAGAGAGCAGTCTTCTTCTTAGGCAGATTCATTGTCACCTCTGCCTAAATATTTTAGTCATCTCCAAATTTAGAACAGAGCCCAAAGTAAGCTTCATGGTGGCACTCGTCTGTCATCCCAGCATTTGGAAGGTGGAGGCAGAAGGATCAGGAATTTAAGATCATCATAGTGAGTTCCAGGCCCACTTGGGATACATGGACCCACACTTCAGGTTGTACATACCCCCTCTCTGCCCTTAATAGAGTTTCCAGTCCTGTTGTAAGCAAATTACTTAATAGCAACCATCCTGACTTCATACCTTTGCATAAGTATGTTCCAAAAGATCTTTTAAAACTTTGCTTCCAAGCTTACAAATCCCAGTTGATTATACATACATTAACCACAGTTTTCTAAATGTCAGTAACAACAGTTTGTGACTTTGGAGTGACTTAGTGCAGGCTTGTAGGCTGCTCAAGGGCAGCGCCCAGGGCCCTGCCCTTACCCCTCCACCTATACACACTGCTGAGACAGGGATTGGTCCTCAGTAGTGTTTGATGAGCAACTTAAATTTACACCTAAGATGAATATTTTCATATTCATATCACTTCAGTCTTTAATTTTTTTGTTTTGGGTTTTTTGAAACCAGGCCTCGTATAGCCCACAGGCTGGCCTTGAACTTGAGATACGTTGCTGAGGATAACTGAACTCCTGGTTCTCCTGTGTTTCAAGTGGTGGGATTAATATCATGTGTGCACTACCACAACCAATCCTTTTTTATTTGAGGATAGCAGAGAGGTGATGTATATGAGAAGTATACAAGTCTTGGTGCTTGTATGGAATATCCGAGGACAACCTCTGGTGTTTGTTTTTGCTTTCTATCTTATTTGAGATATCTTATCTTAATTTGAATTACGTGCATTATGGGGAGAGGTGTGCGCATGTGAGCACAGGTGCTGTTGGGTCCCCCCGGAGCTAGACTTCGATGTGGTTGTGAGCTGTCTAACATGGATGCTGAGAACCAAACTCTAGTCCTCTCAGGAGCAAGTATGCAAACCACTGAGGCGCCTCTCCTTTGCTACTTTGTTTAAAAAACTAGCTGGCCATGCAGTTTCCGGATAGTCTCCTGCCTCTGTCTTCCAACTTGCGGTGGGAACACTGGGATTACAGACATTTGCTACTCCTTCCGGCTTTATGGGGGCAGTGGGGATCTGAACTCAGTGCCACACGCCTGTCCCACCAGTGCTCTACCACTGACCCATCTCCTCAGCTACCCCCTCCCTCTGTCTGTCGTCTGTCTGTGTGTAGTGTCTTGCTGTAAAGCCCTAGTCTAGAACTCAAAATCCTTCTGCCTCAGTTTTTCAAGTACTGAGAGTACAGTCTTCCTTCACAACCAGTCTGGGTAAATGACTTGAACTGCCCAAGTATTAACAATACAAATGTTGGGATGCGGTTTGACGCCGTTACCACTGGGCTTCTTGGCCACTCACTACTCCTGAGAACACTGAAATGAGTTTCTAGACCTTCAGATAATGAGTTCTCCCGGGTTACAGTCCCACAATTCAACTTACCTAACTGGAATTCCCTCTCTGACCTATGGCTGAGTCATTTCCTCTATTTGTTCTGTCCTTTCACCAATTCTGTTCATCCCTGCTCCCTGCCCAGATTCTCCTGGTTTCAGAATGAGCATGAGTAGGCTGAGGGTGAAATCAGGTTTCACTCTGTAGCCCAGGCTGGCCTTGATCCTTGTGATTCTCCTGTTCTGGCCACCAAGTGCTGAGATTGCAAACGGACACTAGCTTGCTCAGTTTATGATGATCTTCAACAAAGCCTAGTTCAGCCAGGTGTGGCAGAGGCAGAAGAATCGCTGTGAGTCTGAACCCTTAGCTACATGATGACTTCCAGGTTAACCTAAAGCACACGGTGAGACCTTGTTTAAAAATAAAACAAAAAACCAAAAAGAGCCGGGCGGTGGTGGCGCACGCCTTTAATCCCAGCACTCGGGAGGCAGAGCCAGGCGGATCTCTGTGAGTTCGAGGCCAGCCTGGGCTACCAAGTGAGTTCCAGGAAAGGCGCAAAGCTACGCAGAGAAACCCTGTCTCGAAAAACCAAAAAAAAAAAAAACCAAAAAGAATGCCTGTATGTTTAATCAGCTTAGTTTTTAGGGTACTGTAGCAGGCTCTCTCAGACGACCAGCCCCCAAATCATGACATGAGACTTACTATTAGTTATGAACACTCAGCCTTAGCTTAGGCTTGTCCCACTAGCTTTTATAACTTAGATTAACCTATTTCTCTTCATCTATGTTTTGTATGTCCTACTCTGTGTCTGGCCGGCCCCAGGCGTCTCCCTCTCTTTCTCCCTCCATCTCTCCTCCTACTTCTCAAGCCTAGATTCCTCCTCCGACTTATTCTCTGCCCACCAGCCCTTCCTGTCCCTCTCTGCCTAGCTATTGGCTTTTCCGCTTCTTATGAGACCAATCAGGTGCCTTAGGCAGACAAGGTGAAACAACAACACATCTTTACATAATTAAACAAAAGCAGCGTAAACAAATGTAACACATCTTTACATAGTTACAGTAATATTCCACAACAGGGTACTTTTTATTCTCTTTCCTACAGCTAACATTTGAACTCATATATTTTGGTTTTGCCAAGCTGGACTTGTCATATTTAATTTACATGTATTATGCAAGCCAAAGTATATCAGGGAATTCCAGCTTTTAAACAAGTTGGGAATAGATAATATTCAAATACCGTCTTTTTTGTTTGTTTGTTTTGTTTCGTTTTGTTTCATTTTGTTTCATTTTGTTTTTCGAGACAGGGTTTCTCTGCGTAGCTTTGCGCCTTTCCTGGAACTCACTTGGTAGTCCAGGCTGGCCTCGAACTCACAGAGATCCGCCTGCCTCTGCCTCCCGAGTGCTGGGATTAAAGGCGTGCGCCACGACCGCCCGGCTCAAATACCTTCTTATCAGTCATTCCATAGGAGACATATGAGGAGTTTTTCCTCTCCTTTTGGAACTAAGTAGTCCTGTGATTGTCTAAGCACTTGGTGTCTGAGCACCTGTCATCTTCCCGCTGAAGAAGTCCAGCAGGTTCATAGATCCTGTTTTAGTCATTGTTTCCTCCCCATAAAGGATATGACCAGCATTCTTATTTTCATGACTGGGAGGACAAGCCACAACACAGTCCTTGGGGACTTTAGCAAGCTCCATTGTATAATAGGAAGTGGTCCCCACCCTTTCATATCAGTGAGTGTGTGTGCATTTGGAAACAAAGAAATAAAGTCTCCCTTCACTATTTGCCTGCTCTCTATGACTGGGCTCAGTATTAGTCTCTGGTTCCTGAATCCTTAGCATGTTTGAAATTATAGTTAGGTAGTTTCAGGGGATACAGTTACTCTGGGAAATAGCAAGGTGTTTATGTTTATTTTATTATTTTTTTAAATTAATGCCAAATGTTGTTTATTGAAGGAGGGAAGAGGTCTTAAATACAGGCTTACAGCACAATGGGAGAACCCCAGAGGGCAGAAGTTTGCTACTGATGCCCATTATGCAGGATACACAGATAAGGAACTTCCCTTAAGCATTCAGGAGGGTGGAACCTGGCATGGAATTAACATAGGGAGGAAATCAAGGTTAAGGTCAGCAAGCAAGGCAACAGTTATCTAAAACGAGGGGCCAGGACCCTACAGGGTGTTTACGTTTATAAAGAGGGCAAACATATCATAGCCTACCAAAGGTTTGATAAGAACTGACGTGAGCAGGGTATGATGGTACACGCCTTTAATCCCAGCACTGGAGAGGTAGAGGTAGGCAGATCTTTGAGTTTTTTTAGGCCAGCCTGGTCTACAAAGTGAGTTCTAGGACAGCCAGGGCTACACAGAGAAACCCTGTCTGGGGGTGGGGGGGACCTGACGAGTTTGAGTTCAAACCAAAGGAGCAGACCACACATGGTGCAGATACAACAGAAAAGGAGGAGGCAGCTCTAGCCCGCACCGAGGCCTCGCCTGCCAAATGAGGTCAGATATTGACTTATCGTTACAGAAGATGCTTGAGGCTATGAAAACTACAATATATATGGAGGGTACTTGAATCCTGAAAATAAAATATTGTGTGTAAAAGGAAAAGGATCTTTACAGATTATAGAAAATGGGCACCAAACCTTTAAGAAACCCCGGGTACTATATAAGATTTTAGTCCAGATTCCTTCTTCAGTTGTCTCCTGGGTAATATGAGTCAGAAAAAAGTAGGCTGTGCTAATATTGTGTAATAGCTAACTTACAGAGATGTCAAAATTGAAGAGGGGGGGGAGGGAGAGAGAGGAGAGAGAGAGAGAGAGAGAGAGAGAGAGAGAGAGAGAGATTGATTTTGCCTGGAACCCTCTTCTGTACATTGGCTAAGAATGTGCAACCGGGTCTCTAAACATGAGAGCAGAATGATTGGAAAATATGACCAATGGGAAACTGGCCAGGCTTTCCAAGGTGCTAACTTGACAAGCTTAAGAATGTGGCTTGTCTCCCAGTGGAGCATTAGGGGGTGTTCCAAAGGATGGTGCCAGGCAAAGGAGACCTGCGCTGAGCAGTCTGGGCAGGACACTGTTCTTCTTTGAAGACTGACTAGTCCTGTTTGGTTTGGTCTTTTCCTGTTCTTCTTTTTTTCTTTCCTCTTTTCTGGTATTGACGATCAAATCCAGAACCTCACATAGACAATGCACACCACTGAGCCATACCTTCAGCCCCTTAAAAATATTTTTAAATTGCTAAAAATTTCACAAAAGTATATTGTTTATGATAGCACATTTTAATAAACTTGAATTGTGTCTTTCTATTAATAGCCAACCTTAAGTATGCCAGTTATCCCACGGAAAAAGATGGAACTTCTTTTTTCTTTTCCAGTACTAGAAATTGACCCCAGAGCTGTTTACATGCTAGGCTAGCACCGTTCCTCCTCACAGCCCTTTTCTTTTACATTCATTCATTCGTGTGTTGGGGGAGTACACACACGCGCGCGCGCACACACACACAAACATACACCAGGGCACACACGTGGAGGTCAGAGAACAGCTTACAGGAGTCAGTTCTTCTGTCATATGGGTATCGGGGTCAAACACAGGTCATCAAACTCCTCCATCGACCCCACTGGGACAGCGTGCTGGCCCTACTTTTTATTTTGACACAGTGTCTGGCTAAGGTGCCCAGGCTGGCTTCAGACTCTGTGTGGCCAGGACAGGGCTTGAATTGGTGATTCTCTTGCTTCAGCCTCCCCAGTAGCTGGGATTGCAAAATTCCTTAGAGACATTTAAAACAATTCTTATTGAACTCTGTTTCTCTTAGTTGAGGGTAGCAATAAGAATATTTTGTTTTTGCAATACTGAAGATTGAATTCATGTTTCTGAGCAAGGTAGACAAGCATTGTGCCATTGAACTAGACCCTCAGCCATTTCCCGACGAGACTTAACCTCCCGGCCTGGGGGAGGGTTGCTTTCCCATCTGTCTGTGGGTCTGAGCACTGTCACAGCACACATTCACTCAGGACTTAAATCGCTCAGGGCTTCCTCCTCTCTCTGCAGTAGCAGCTTTAGCTTTGGTGTCCTAAATAGTCTCATTACATAATTACAGAGTCACTTCTTGAACTTTTCTTCTTTACTTTTTTTTTTTTTTTTTTTTTTTCCGAGACAGAGTTTCTCTGTAGTTTTGAAGCCTGTCCTGGAACTCACGCTGTAGACCAGGCTGGCCTCGAACTCACAGAGATCCACCTGGCTCTGCCTCCCAAGTGCTAGGATTAAAGGCATGTGCCACCACTGCTGGGTTCTTCTTGGATATTTTTAGGTTTTTTTTTTTTTTTTTTTTTTAATGTGGCTAGAAAGAACCTATCTTTTTTTTTTTTTTTTTTTTTTGTGGAGCTGAGGATCGAACCCAGGGCCTTGCGCATGCTAGGCAAGCACTCTGCCACTGAGCTAAATCCCCAACCCCGAGAGACCCTATCTTTTTTTTTTTTTTTTCAGTTTGCAAGTATTTTATTGAATTTTTTTTTTAATGCCGAATGCTGTTTATTGAAGGAGGGAAGAGGTCTTAAATACAGGCTTACAGCACAATGGGAGAACCCCAGAGGGCAGAAGTTCTCTACCAATGTTTTACAATCTTGCATCTAAGCTGTTAATGCCCATTATGCAGGATACACAGACAAGGAACTTCCCTTAAGCATTCAAGAGGGTGGAACCCGGTAGGGAATTAGCATAGGGAGGATATCAAGGTCAAGGTCAGCAAGCAAGGCAACAGTTACCCAAAACGGGGGCCAGGGACCTACAGGTCCCCCTTTTACTAAAAAATGAGCTTCTGACTTAGGTTGCATGGGACGTCAGCAGGTCACTTTACCCATCATGGAGATGCCTGCCCAGGCCACACAGGTGCTCTGTCTTAGGTTGGTGAGTGCCCCCCCAGGTATTACCCGTCTCTGAATACTCATTATCATACAGGCTCAATCGTGTGTGAGCTGCAGAGTTAACTGCTGCCGAAGATCTCAAAGTGGCGCTGGGCTTGCAATCTGTGCTTGACACAGAAAAGACCAACAGAAGTCCTAACCCACCCATAGCCAGTAGGCTAAAGGCAACTGAGCCATTCCCTTCCTTAACAAGCCTTACTGCAAACTGGAGTCCTTATAAGATGGTATCCCAAAAGCAAATGGAACTTGAGTTTATAAATTTATAATTTTCAAAGCCAATCGAAATGTATATAACTACTGAATTAAATTTATCATGCCCAATAGAATGAAAGATTAACTAACTGTGGTAGCTACTTTTGCTGCCAGGGTCTCCACTGTGCTAGCTGTAGTAAGCAATTATGAAATGGTAATCCCAGAAACAATAGCAGCAGTGGCCGCCACTGCTATAACAGCAAAAACAGCAGCAGC
Organism: Peromyscus leucopus; assembly: GCF_004664715.2. Classification (NCBI taxonomy): domain Eukaryota; kingdom Metazoa; phylum Chordata; class Mammalia; order Rodentia; family Cricetidae; genus Peromyscus; species Peromyscus leucopus. The sequence goes on from NC_051075.1 coordinate 20,724,797, forward strand.
AATGTCAAATTCTCTTCTGGAGCATGTTGACATCCACTGGCATGGATACAACTCCATGAACACGAACTGCCAAGGCCCATTTTTCTTGATCCCAGCACAACTTAAGCTGGCAGCTCTGCAAAAGAACAACTAAGAACCATAAAGAAAAAACAGGCAGCTCACAAGGAGCAGAACTAATGGTCTTTTAATGGCTTCATTCAGGCTCATAAATTTTAAGGTATCTTCAAAGGGGAGGGGCTAAATGAATTTCAGGAGGCCAATAAATGTTGCACAGGGCTACTGAAAAGTAGGTACTACACCAGCTTGAAGAGGATTGTGAAAATAAAAAGGCTTAGCTGGCATGCTACTGTTAACAAATGAAGGTCAGTGACCTTCAGGGTTATCCTTAATCTCCAAGGTGTCTGGGTGACACTTTCTCAAACATACTTGAAAAAGCAGTTACCATACATTGCCTTCTAGAGAATCCAGTCTCATGGCTACAGTTCTAGGCTTACGTTAATGTTTGACAAGTTGGCCATATTGGGCTCTCAATCCCCATTGGCATCAGAAGGGGAGAGTTTTTCATTAAGGCCCAATAGGGAGAGACCCTATCTTAAAAAACCAAAATAAGTAAGTAAATAAATAATTTTTAAAAAATGGCTCGGCGTGGTGGATGGCACACTCCTTTAACCCCAGCACTGGGAAGGCTGAGGCAGGTGGATCTTTGTTGAGTTTAAGGCCAGACTAATTACATAGTGATCTTTTTCCTTTTATTATTTTTATGGTTCCGGGGACAGAACATAGAGTCTTGCACTTATTGGGTAAGTGTGCAACAGCTGAGCTACATTCCCATTTCCAGTAGTTTTATATTAGTGAATGGAGTGTGAAAAATGTGCGTCTGTGATCTGATTATGGCCGTCACTAAATGGCTAAGTCATTTCTTCTTTTGTCAAGGAGGGAGAGATGGTAAGGAACAAGGGTCTCATGTAGCTCAGCCTCGCCTCTAACTTGCCATTTAGCAGAGACTGGCCTAGAATTCCTGACCCTCTTGCTTCTGTCTCCTGAGTGCTGAGAATATGGATATGTGCAATCATTCTAGCCAAATGATTACTCTTTAGACCTAGATCATTGATTCTCAACCTGTGGGTCATGACCCCTTGGGGTCGCTTACCAGGTATCCTGTATATCAGATATTTGCATCACAATTCATAACAGTAGCAAAATTTATGAAGAGTAGAAACAAAATAATTTTATGATGGGGGTCACCGCAACATGAGGAACTGTTTATTAAAGGGTCACAACATCAGGAAGGTTGAGAATCACGGCCTTAGACAAAGCCAGAGGTAAACGAGTCCTGGAGGAAATACAGTGACTGAAGCCAGACCGATAGAAACTGGACCCTTCCTCTGTCATATAACTTTAGCAAACATATTTCCATATTTGTAAAAGAGAGATAAGGAGTCTGGAGCTCACAGGGCAGTTAGAAGGACTGGCAGACGGTGGGTCAAGTGTTTAAAACAGCGCCTGGTACCTGTAAGCCCTGCACAAGCATGGCCCGTTTCGTTTCCTGAGTTAGCTGTCTGTTTATGCTGTGATGTATTTGTGTCCATGTGTATTTCATATTTTGTGTTGTAGTGTGTTTTAGTTACATTTCCTGTTACTGAAATTCTTTTGGCCCACGATTGGAGGATCCATCGTGGCAGGAAAGGCCCTGGTGGCAGAAGCTTAAGGCTGCTGGTCACACTGCACCTGTAATCTGGAAGCACAGAGCAATGGATGCTGCTGCCGCCGCTGCCGCCTTCCCCTGTGTAGTCTGCCCAGGCCCCCAACCCAGGGACTGGTACTGCCCAGTTAACCTAATAAGGATCATCTGCCGTACACCTCTTTCTCTGATAATTCTAGAGCCTATCAAGTAGACAATATTAACCACCAGGTAAATCAATACTGTGTTGCTCAAACAGTTACAGCTTTGGCCATTGAGAGATCTTCCAGATTGTCTGATCAGTCTGCCTGTAACTTCTTGTAATAGCTCTATTTCACATACTGTAAACGTGAATGGCTTTTCCTGCGCTCACATAATTGTGCAACTATTAGCACAAATTCCTGCCTTTGAGAAATCACCTTCTAACTCCCTCTGGTGGTTTGAATGAGAATGGCTCCCATAGGCTCATAGATTTGAATGCCTGCGGTTCACTTAGTGGAACTATTTGAGAAGGATTAGGAGGTGTGGTCTTGTTGGGGGTAGTGTTTCAAAAGCCCACCCCAGGCCCAGTATCTTTCTCTCTGCTTTCCTGCCTGCCTGCCTGCCTGCCTGCAGATCAGGATGTAAAATAAACTCTTAGCCCTATGCCTGCCAGCTTCCTGCCATGATGATCATGGACTAACCTCTGAAACTAGGAAAGCACCCAGTTAAATGCTTTTATAAGAGTTGCCTTCGTCACAGGGTCTCATCACAGCAATACTACACTAACTAAAACACTCCCTAACACCTGAAAAGCCCAAGTCTTCCAACTCTTTAGATGTGCCCGCTCTGGATGTTTCATGTGAGTAGAGTTTGATAATATGCCATCCTTTGTTACTAACTTCCTTCACCTAGTGTTTTCAAGATTTATCTGTCTGCTCTATTTTTAATCTATATTTAGATATCTCTTTCACATAACTGTAATCCATGTGAATATAGAATGTGATATTCTGTTTTTATATTTTCATTATTTTATACAGTTCCTATTCTTGTCTATAGCCTGTATGTATCTATTTGGTTTTTTTTTTTTTCTGTTTTCATTTTATTTATTCATTTTGAAATAGGATCTCATTCCATAGCCCTAGCTTGCCTATAATTCATTATATAACCCAAGCTGATCTGGGATTCACAATAATCCTCCTGCCTCTGTCTCCCCAGTGCTAGGATTAAAAGAATGACCCACCATACCTGTGTTGACTATTGAATTTAAATGGTCAAAGGCATCAAGGTTGTGTTCACTTAACAAGAAGCCTTCTCCCTCATCTCACTCTTACAGAATAGACATTTCAGGTGCATTGTTAATTATGTCTTAGATAAGTTCTTAAGACTGGAACAGCTGAGTTCAAAGGCAGAGAATCACTGTCATATTTTTGTTGTTTTTACAATCTATCAGGTCACACTTAGAAAAGTATAACAAGTTAAAAGACTAATGAAGTTTTGAAAGTACAGACCTGTACCTGTTTCTTTCCATCTTATCAGTCTTTTCTCATTTAATCCACATGAAGGGAGGAACTTAACGTCAGCATAGGTGGATGCCATGGTGCAGCAGTAGGCACAGGGCTGAGGCAGGGGGATCTTGAGTTCAGGGCCATCATCAGCTAAATAGCGAGGCCTTAAAATAAGTCAGCATGCTAACTCTGTTACAAGAATTTCACCATTTGTTTCATTCGGTCTTTGCCTCCACTCGGTAAGATAGCTGTTTTTCCATTTGAGAATGCAAGTACCAGAGGCTCCCCAGGTTATAGCCTGATGTCATGTTACTCTAGCTGGAGTTAGGAGGAGGAGTGAGAGCCCAGATACCGGAACGAAAGAAGAGGACCAAACCCCAGGACCTCCTGAGCTACCTGGTAAATGAGAAGGTGAATCCCAGCACATGTACACTCATTCTCCCTTCCCTTTCTTATTTGTTTTGTTGAGACAAGGTCTCACAGACTGACCTGAAATTGCTGTGTAGCCCAGGCTGGCCCCTTGGACTTCAGCTGTCCACATGTGAGGTCACACTCTGAACCACTGTGCCCGGCCCAGTGTCTGCTGGTGCTGCCCACTGCCCACGGCGCCCGGCCCAGTGTCTGCTGGTGCTGCCCACTGTCCACCGTGCCCAGCCCAGTGTCTGCTGGTGCTGCCCACTGTCCACTGTCCACCATGCCCGGCACAGTGTCTGCTGGTGCTGCCCACTGCCCACGGCGCCCGGCCCAGTGTCTGCTGGTGCTGCCCACTGCCCACTGTCCACCGTGCCCGGCCCAGTGTCTGCTGGTGCTGCCCACTGCCCACTGCCCACTGTCCACCGTGCCCGGCCCAGTGTCTGCTGGTGCTGCCCACTGTCCACCATGCCTGGCACAGTGTCTCCCTCCCTCTTCTTCCCGCCCCCCCCCAATTTTTTTCCTTCCTCTTTTCTCCTTTGTTATTTTTCGTATGAAACAGGGTCTGGCTGTATAGCTTGTGGACCAGACTGAGACAGACTGAACCACGCAACCAGACTGCAGACCAGACTGTAGACCAGACTGCAGACCAGACTGCAGACCAGACTGCAGACCAGACTGCAGACCAGACTTGCAGAACTCAGAGATCCCACCCCGCCAGACTGTAGGCCATGTGCCACCAACTCAATATACTTGGCTCGCTCACTTCTTCTCTTCTTCTGCAGACAAGGTCTCGTCTAGATCAGGCTAGTCTAGAACTCATGTCAGTCCTCCTGCCTCAGCCTCCCGAGTCCTGAGATTCTAGGATTGAGATACCATACCATACCATTCAACTACATTTTTTTTTTCCAAAACAAAATGCCATTTGAAAAATCAGAGTGCAGGCCAATGAGCTGGATAAAGATTCAGTGGGCAGAGGCACTTGCCACCAAGACTGACAATTTTAGTTGGATCTCAGACCCCACATGTTAGAACTGAACCAACTTCTGGTTGCCCTCTAACTTACCCATGGCATGTGTGGACGTGCCCACAGCAATCAAAGTATAATACACACAGTGCGAGGAAATATTGTTTGGTGATCCTCTGTTTCATATATACATATGACTTTATACTAGATCACATGTAAGAAATCTCTCAAAGTCATCATGATAAAAACATTTTAGCTTAAATCCCAGCACTCAGGAGGCAGCGGCAGAGAACTCTGAGTTTGAGGCCAGCCTGGTCTACAGAGTGAGTTCCAGGACAGCCAGGGCTACACAGAGAAATTCTGTCTCGAAAAACCAAAAAAATAAAAATAAAAAGTAAAAAGGGATGTAGCTCAGTGGTAGAGCACTTGCTTAGCACGTGCATGGTCCTGAGTTCATTCCTCAGTACTGCCATGAAGTAAGAAGACAGCCAGGCTCCATGCCTGTAATTCAGCTATTTGAGAGGTAAAGGCAGGAAGACCGGGGTCATCCTCAGATATATAGAGTTCCAGCCCTGTCTGAGGTACCATGTTGCAAACAAAATGTCTAAATCCCAGCTCTGCTGACAGAACTCATAACCACATACTGATTGCCTAGGTCGCAGACAGTGTGTCCCATGTCTTATGGGTAACTGGGATGATTGGGGAGAGGCAGTATGATGTCCTGCATGCATTAGTCAACACTTCAGGCCTTGCTACACGCCATCTGCCCAGCACACTAACATGTACGTCACAGAGGCCAACTCCTTGAATTCTCCCAACAGCCTGGGCTGGAAGCACAGCTGGTAGTCCCAGGAGACTTAACCAAATAGATGAACTATCTCGCTGCGACCACACAGTTGGCCGGCAGTAACCGTGGAGCCACACAGCCCAGCCCTCGCTCGTGTGCTCAGCTGTCACTCTGTACTTACTTGTGTACTAAACTAGGATCCGTTTTCTAGGTGGAGAAAAAAATGTTTGACAGAGTCTCGTGAATCCCTCAGTGGCTTTGAACTTGCTTTGTAGCTGATCCTCCTGTCTCCACCTCCCCAGTGCTAGGACCATAGGCTTGTGCCTGCGTGCCTGTTTTATGTGGTCATAAAACATACATACCAGGGCTTCAGGCATGTTATACAAGCTCTTTACCAAACGGGCTATATCTTAAACCCAGAATTTCCCTATTTCAAATATTACTTATGTATTCATTTACTTACTTATTCTGTATGCGTGTGCATGCGTTCTACATGTGGGGTGCTTACGTGGGTGGAAGATCAGAGGACAAACTATGGGGTTTGTTCTGTCCTTCCGCTGTGTGTGACCTAGGGAGCAAACTCGGATTGTCAAGCTTGGCTGCAGACCCCTTTACCCAGGGAACCATCTAGATAGAAAGCCTGGAACTTGCTTTTTAAATGGTGGTGGTAGAGTCTTCAAACAACTTTTAGGCAGCATAGGAAGAAATACTTTGGTCAAGGGATTTGTGTTTGTGTATTACAAGAGGGACTGTTTGAGGTACAGAAAAAGCCAGAAAGGATGTTGGCCATCATCAGAAGTCACTCGCATTCCCAGAAACTGCCGCCTCTTCTTCATCATCAATGACTTGTTCAGTTTTTCCAGATGGTTCCATGGCACTAGAAAAGAGAGCACTGGGAGGAGGGTGTAAGCTGGAGGTAGAGCGTTGCCTGCCACACACAAGACCCTGGGTTTGATCCCTAGTACTGCAAATAAGAATTGTAAGCCGGGTGTGGTGGCGCACGCCTCTAATCCCAGCACTCGGAAGGCAGAGGCAGGTGGATCTCTGAGTTCAAGGCCAGCCTGGTCTACAGAGTGAGTTCCAGAACAACCAAGACAGCACAGAGAAACCCCGTCCTGAAAAAACAAAACAAAACAAAAAGGGAAAATATTAATAAGAATAATAAAATATTCCCCAATCATTCCCAAAGCTATTGAATGTTCTGAAAGTTGTCTTCTCACTTCCACATGCACCCACTTTCATCCATACACTAACAATAATGGATGGATGATGGATGGATAGATAGATGAACAGTGGATAGATTGATGGATGGATGGGATGGAGATAGATAGATACTAAGAAGGAAAGCAATTCAGGAGGATACCTATTGTCATCTTCTGGCCTTCAGATGTGCACACACGGCCCACACAAACTCCTTTCCATTTTCTCTTCCTCTTGAGATCCTCTGTGTTAGGACACCCTGACACCTTGGGTGGTGTTTTCCCTGGTGAAGTTTCATTCTCTGTTCTTCCTGTTTATACAGGCTTTTGTGTGTGTGACCTCCTACTTCATCGTCATGTCAGGACATCCTCCACAGTCCTGTGTATTGTTGAGCACAGTTCAAGAACACAGGAACTTCATCCCTGTTACCCACCATGCCCATCATTTGTCTAAGCATGTACTCTTCTTGATTGTCTTCCTTCAGTCTCTTTCGTACTTGATCTCCTGATGACTAAGCAGGGGCAGGTGCCTGCTGCATGCAGGTTCACTTCTCAGACATGTTCTTGTCTCGAGTCTCCACTGAGTGTCTTGTTTATCCTGGCATTGTACATTCTGAAGCAGTGACAGTCGAGCACTTTGTTTCCCTGAGCACGCGCTCTTACGGAGTCCGGGGACTGTAGATGAGCATGCAGGTGCTGGAGACTGTTCTTTGGAAAACCTGTATCCTGAGAAGTATCGATCAAATGTCCTTGTCTGCCATCCTTACTCTTCAGGTCAGTAAGAGAAAATGCTGGCCTTGGAAGGTGGAAAGCAATATGATCCGTTGATGTAACATCTCAGCAGGATCATTTTCCATCTCATTCTACCACTTAATGCAACCAGGACATTTAAAGGCAAAATTTTAACCATGGGTATCCCGTTAAAATAGTTTTTTTTTCTTTTGCCTAGCCATTGAAATACAAGTATATGTGTATAATTTATTTAATTTTTATTTTGTTTGTGTGTGTACATGTATGCACATACATATGCCATGTCTTTTTTTTTTTTTTAAGGCACGGTTTCTCTGTGTAGCCCTGGCTGTCCTGAAACTCACTCTGTAACCCAGGCTGGTCTAGGAACTCTGAGGTCTGCCTCCTGAGTGCTGGGATTAAAGGTGTGCGCCACTACTCCTGCCAAATAAAGAAATATTTAAAAAATAATAAAGAGCCAGGCAGTGGTGGCACACACCTTTAATTCCAGCACTCGGGAGGCAGAGGCAGGTGGATCTCTGTGAGCTCGAGGCCAGCCTGGTCTCCAAAGCGAATTCCAGGAAAGGTGCAAAGCTATACAGAGAAACCTTGTCTCGAAGAAAAAAAAAAGAAAAAAAAACAAAGAATACTTTTACTGAGAAATAACCAGACTTAGAAAGACTAATATTGCAATTTTTCCTCATGTGCAGAATCTTGGTGTGTGTGTGTGTGTGTGTGTGTGTGTGTGTGTGTGTGTGTGTGTGTGCACCCATGTGTGACACAGAGGTAGAGAGAGGATTGAGAAGGGAGGAAGCGGTTTAAGGGAGTGAGGAGAAGGGGGCGATGGAGGGTGGTAGAGAATGCATGTCCCGGAAGCGGAAGCGGAAGCAGAAGGGAAGGCTGGTTGGAGGAAGGAACAGGAGGACTGGCATGGTGGAGGAGGGCCAGTAGCAGACAAGAGCCGCTCGCCTCCATATACCTGTGTGAAAACAAGAGACTCCTCAGCCGAGGTCTTTTCCTGTGAACTGGCCAATTCCCGTTCAAGGAAGCCCTTTCCCTGTCTTAATTAACTATTTTTACTACTTTAAAAACAAATCACAATTAATCCAATTTGTTTGTATGTTGTCATTGTTGTTTGAGGTAGGGTTTCATTTAGCCCAGACGGACCTTGAACTCCTGAGTCTACTACCTCAGCCTCTGAAGTGCTGGGATTACAGGCATGTGCTGTAATTACACATTAAAAACAAAAGTAAAGATGCCTTATTATATGAATAAAAAATAAAAATAACTTTACTGAAAGGATGATCATTTCTCGTTACTGTTACTGTTTTGACCAAAGGTCTCATGTGTCCCAGGCTGGCCTTGAACTCACATCAGTGAGAATGAAGTCGAGCTCCTGATCCTCCTGCCCCCACCTCCCAAGTGTTGAGATCACAGGCATGCCCTGCCACACCCTGGCTACTGGCAATTATTTGTAAGGAGAATAAAAGTAACCTATGACTAACCACCACAGAACGAACGTGTGGCAGCTCCACACACAGCAGGGAGTTTCTCTCCCTGGAAAAGGGAGTGAATGACCACGGGCCTCCCACACGGCCCAGCTGTCCTGTCCCCGGGTGAGCTGGTCTAGATGGCACGCTGCTCTGTCCAGCGAGTGAACCGTGAAAGCCCGGGCTTTACTACACGGCGCCTCGCCTTTTGGAGCACAGGACATGAGGTTGTCGTGAGGGAGGCACCTGTCTGCCAGGGCTTAGGAAGTAGAAGGTGCACAGGGAGAAGATACGGCGCAGCTTAGTGCGTGGGCTGAGGCGGGCGCTTAGGTGCAGACTTAGCGTGTGCAGGCCCCGGGTTCAATCCCTAGCACTGTGGGGAGCAGCAACTAAAATCTGAGCAACTGCCATCCAGTCAGGTTATTTGTAGCTCCAACAAGGAGATGGTGATAGCAGCCACTCACAGAGTAAACATTTGTAGGAGGCCAGACCCTTGGCCTTTGCCAGTCACCTCACCTCACTTTCTTAAGCCGGAAGCAGCTGTCCCCCGGGGTTCAGGTCAGCAAACTGGAGGAACACCACAGGCGTGTGGGAAAGCCCAACTTGGTAGCTTTGTCATCCAAAAATTCAAGTCTTTAGGTAGCACATGCTCTTAATCTCAGTTGGACAAAATCCCAGCAAAACGTTCGTACTCGTGTCTTGCTTGACTTAACTACTTTGCCCAGTCTACAGCAAAGCAGACTCTCTGTGACTGTGTGTCTCAGCAGACTCTGTGACTGTGTGTCTCAGCAGACTCTGTGACTGTGTGTCTCAGCAGACTCTCTGTGACTGTGTGTCTCAGCAGACTCTCTGTGACTGTGTGCCTCAGCAGACTCTGTGACTGTGTGTCTCAGCAGACTCTGTGACTGTGTGTCTCAGCAGACTCTGTGACTGTGTGCCTCAGCAGACTCTCTGTGACTGTGTGCCTCAGCAGACTCTCTGTGACTGTGTGTCTCAGCAGACTCTGTGACTGTGTGTCTCAGCAGACTCTCTGTGACTGTGTGTCTCAGCAGACTCTCTGTGACTGTGTGTCTCAGCAGACTCTCTGTGACTGTGTGTCTCAGCAGACTCTCTGTGACTGTGTGTCTCAGCAGACTCTCTGTGACTGTGTGTCTCAGCAGACTCTCTCTCTGTGACTGTGTGCCTCAGCAGACTCTCTGTGACTGTGTGCCTCAGCCAACTCTCTCTCTGTGACTGTGTGTCTCAGCAGACTCTCTGTGACTGTGTGTCTCAGCAGACTCTCTCTCTGTGACTGTGTGCCTCAGCAGACTCTCTCTGTGACTGTGTGTCTCAGCAGACTCTCTGTGACTGTGTGTCTCAGCAGACTCTCTGTGACTGTGTGTCTCAGCAGACTCTCTGTGACTGTGTGTCTCAGCAGACTCTCTCTCTGTGACTGTGTGCCTCAGCCGACTCTCTCTCTGTGACTGTGTGTCTCAGCAGACTCTCTGTGACTGTGTGTCTCAGCAGACTCTCTGTGACTGTGTGTCTCAGCAGACTCTCTGTGACTGTGTGTCTCAGCAGACTCTCTCTCTGTGACTGTGTGCCTCAGCCGACTCTCTCTCTGTGACTGTGTGTCTCAGCAGACTCTGTGACTGTGTGTCTCAGCAGACTCTCTGTGACTGTGTGCCTCAGAAGACTCTGTGACTGTGTGTCTCAGCAGACTCTCTGTGACTGTGTGCCTCAGAAGACTCTGTGACTGTGTGCCTCAGCCTCAGTAACTTGGCTGGGGTTCTGGTTAGTCTCAGAACCACTCCTTTGCCAAAGGTAGAATTCTCCTGTGCAATCTGCCTGTTTCAGTAGGGCTTAGTTTATTGTAGAGGCACTTTTTTTTGTAATTAAAGTGTGTGTGTGTGTGTGTGTGTGTGTGTGTGAGAGAGAGAGAGAGAGAGAGAGAGAGAGAGAGAGAGAGTTTTGCTTGCCTGTATGTCAATGTGTCATGTGTGTCCGTGATGCCTCAGAGGCCAGAAGAGGGCACCAGATCTGGAGCTGGAGTTACAGATGGATGTAAGCTGCCGGGTGTGTGCTGGCAACCAAACCAGGTCCTCTGCAAGTTCCCTTAGAGACTGAGCCTGTTCAGTTGGGGAGGGAGTATCCCACTGTAGACCAATAGCCAGAAAGCCTCTGCCCTGGAGCCAGGTCCTGAGAACCTGGGCAGAGGAGGCAGGGGCCCCAAACAGGTCCAGGCTGTGAGACTTCCCAGGCCTGGGCCACAGCACTTGATTCAGAAAGCCCACAGTTTGCCGGGTGGCGGCGGCGGCGGCAGCGGCGGCGCACGCCTTTAATCCCAGCACTCGGGAGGCAGAAGCAGGCGGATCTCTGTGAGTTCGAGGCCAACCTGGGCTACAGAGCTAGTCCAGGACAGACTCCAAAGCTACAGAGAAAACCTGTCTGGGGGGGGGGGGATATGTACCACCACCGACCAGCTTGTTTTGTTTTTTTAAAGATTTATTTATTTATTATGTACACAGTGTTCTGCCTACATGTGTGCCTGCACTCCAGAAGAGGGTGCCAGATCTCATTCCAGATGGTTGTGAGCCACCATGTGGTTGCTGGGAATTGAACTCAGGACCTCTGGAAGAACAGCCAGTGCTCTTAATCTCTAATCCATTTCTCCAGCCAGCAAAAGAGGATTTCAACCTAACTCCAGCTGAAAGAGAACTTGTGGAAGAGGAAGCAGGGCAAAGTTGGTTTGAAGTTAGAGGGATTGGGTTTGGAGGGGGTGTGAATGATGTAACAGAGGCTTTTAGGAACAAGGCAACAATCTGGTTTCTCTAGCCATCCTCAGGACACACACACCCCACCCACCCCCACCCACCCCCACCCCGCCTCAGCAGCAGCTTGAAAAACTGCAGGTCATTGATAACTGATCAAAGGATGGAACATGAATGTCTCTCTGGTTCTGGGTGGTAACACAACATTCTGAACTGCCCAAAAGGTCATGAGATGCCTATCTAGCCAGGGCTTTCCAGTAAATAACAAAGGTGTATGTAGTGGGTAGCTGCTCTGGCTTTGACCTTGAAGCACTGCCCCTAAAGAGGAAGCAAGTAACTGTTCTACCTGCCTATGACCTTGAAGTACATTCCCCCTAGGGTATGGCCTCTTAGGACCCTTAAGAACCGAGATGCACGTATGTGGTGTTCTCTCCCTCATGGTTTTTGGATGCTGAGATGGACCAGGCAGAAAAACAGTATGGACCATGGCTTGGCTTTCCAGGATCCTATGATAAATCTCCTGTGCTGTAGAGAGTTTTTAATCCCCTAATAAATTCCTTGCCATTTAAAAAAAAAGAAAAAAAAGAAAAAAAAGACTGAGCCTGAGGTGGGGCATGCCTTTAATCCCAGCACTTGGGAGGCAGAGCCAAGCAGATCTCTGTGAATTCAAGGACAGCCTGGTCTACAGATCGAGATCCAGGACAGGCACCAAAACTACACGGAGAAACCCTGTTTCGGAAAAAGTAAATAAATAAATAAATAAATAATTTTTAAAAACTGAGCCTGAGCCTGAGACAGTTGTTGCAAAGAGTCGAAAAGGTCATAAAGCTTAAATTCCCCTGTCACAGGTCAAATGGACTCCCGATAAACAAAAGTTCCAAATATAAGGTTTTCTATTAAACTTTTAACTTTTGTCCTTAGTCTACATTTGTCTCAGCAGATTTAACAGACATCACCCAGGGAGCACCTATGGACTGCAAACTGCTGAGCTCTGGACTTGCTGAAAGCTGATGTGAATCAGTCCAGCTGATGTGATTGCTCCCTGTTCCTTCACTAGGAACAGCTAACCAGATGCTCCTGATAAATGCCCCATTGCCCAGCCTTTGACTAGCCTTTAAACCTTCCTGGGCCCTGACAACCAACACCCCAATTTTAGCTGGAAGCAGCTACAGAAGAGAATACATCATCCCTGTCCCCTTAACAGACTGGAAGTGCTAAGTCAAAGGCAAATTCCCTTTGGGGGAAACCTGCTGCGTACATGTCAATCATTCTGAGACAGTCCAGCAAAAGTAAAACCTTGACCATGCAGAATGAAATTCATTACAGTGCCCCATCTGGATGATGGGCCCACAACATTGGGTTGACCCCATGCATTCATAATATGATCCTAAATGCAGGAAAGGGGTACTATAAGATGGTCTAGCTCTTCCCTCAACATAAAATAGATATTAAACACAAAAAAACAGGGGATCCAGGAACAGTCTCGATGATATGAGGGTCTTTTTAACTGGTCTCCTTAGCTAACCACCCTACTCTCAGCACTAGCCAGACCACTTCTAATCCTTATCCTCTTACTGACCTTAAGACCTTGCTTGATTAACAGTCTGATGGCCTCTGTTTGGGAAAGAGTCAACATAGCCCAACTCATGGTCCTCTGGTCTCAATATCATCCCTAGAACTCCCAGACCCACAGGACCCATGATTGTGTCCTCTCTACTTACTTGTAGAGGGGGTAATGAAGAGGCCTAACTTAACATCAGTGCAGCCATGACAGGCTGCAGACTAACAACACTGGGACTAGGCCTCACCTTTACAATAACCAGGAAAAGCCACAAACCCTGCAGGGGACCAATCAGAATTGAGACAAACAAGTACTAAATACTCCAAGACATAAAGGATAGCTTACATCACTTATGTATAGGTTGCCAATTTTCTTGCAGCAACACCAGTACCAATCCCTCTTTGGAAAGATTTTTGTTAACTCACTCACCCCTGCCTAATCAGGAGTTCAACTTCCATCTGAACTGGAATTCCCTTACCCCTCATCCTTGACTCCTTAAAATCCCTGCCATAACTGAACTCAGCACTCTCCCTGATCCAGTTGCTGTGTCATAATGGACGGGAAGCCCAAGCTTGAGCTTTCAACAAATGTTCTTTACTTTTGCATACGAACTCGACTCCTGGTGGTCTCTGGGGGACTCATGACACAGTCATCACATGCCACCTCTCCAGCCCCTGTTGTAGAATCTTAATTCCACCCTTTAAAAAAATGTATTGCAGGGGCTGGAAAGATGTCTCCATGGTTAAGGGCACTGACTGCTCTCCCAAAGGACCTGAGTTCAAATCCCAGCACCCACATGGCAGCTAACAACTGTCTGTAACTCAAAGATCTGACCTGCAGGCAAAACACCAATGCACATAAAATAAAAGTAAATAACTTTAAAAAAAAAACATTGAAAAAAATATATTGCATTTATTTAGTTAGGTGTGCATGTGAGCACACAATCATGGCACAGTGCACATGTGGAAGTCAAGAACAGCGTGCCAGAGACCATTCTCTTTCCAGCCTGTTGGTCCCAAGGATCTAACTAGGTCATCTTTAGCCACCTTTACATGCTGAGTCATCTTACAGGCACTTAATTCCACTCTTGAACAGACATGGATACCTCACAAACAGATACCTTTTGCATTCAGAAACAAACTCATTTGTTGCCCTCCTCACCGTGGAATCTTCTATAAATCTTTTATGACCCTTACCAAACATCTATTATGGCTAGTTCTATGTCAGCTTGACATGAGGTAGAGTCTTTGTTTGTTTGAGACTCAGAATCTCTACCTAGCCCCGCTTTTCTTGGAACTCACTATGTAGATCAGGCTGGCCTTGAACTCACAGAGATCCACCTGCCTCTATCTCCCAAGTTCTGGGATTAAAGGTGTGTGCCACCATGCTCAGCCCAAGCTAGAGCATGCCCATTAGCAACACTCCTCCATCGTCTCTGCTTCTGTTCCTGCCCTCCATCTCCCAGTGATGGAGTGTGACCTGGAAGTTGTAAGTTTTCTCCTCGGGTTGCTTTAGTCATGGTGTTTGGGCAAACAACTGTTGCTAAGGTAGTGCTCAGGGACCACGAGGTGATGTTCCTGCCTGCTTTGTCCTTCCGTGTCCGTCTCTTTGGCAGTAGAATCAGAAACTTAGCTTTGTCATTACAGCTGCTAAAGTGACAGCTGATATTTGTCTGCAAATGGTAAGTAAGTATCAAAATTGATTTTTACAAATAAGTCAGATTAATCTATATACCATGTTTGTTTTATACCATTTCTTTTTGTTTGGTTGGTTTTTGTTTTGTTTTGTTTTCCAAGACAGAGTTTCTCTGTGTAGCTCTGGCTATCCTGGAACTCACTCTGTAGACCAGGCTGGCCTCGAACTCACAGAGATCTGCCTGCCTCTGCCTCCCGAGTGCTGGAATTAAAGGCGTGCGCCACCACCCAACATTGTACACCATTTCTTTCATTTATTGTAGATACAAATAGGATGGATTTTCTTGGTTTTGTTTTTGTGGGGTTTTTTTGTTTTTTGTTTTTTGTTTTGGTTTTTTGAGACAGGGTTTCTCTGTGTAGCTTTGCGCCTTTCCTGGAACTCACTTTGGAGACCTCACTTTCCTCGAACTCACAGAGATCCGCCCGGCTTGTTTTTGTGTTTTACATAGAGTTTCACTATATAGCCAGGCTGGCCTCAGCTCACCATCCTCCTGCCTCAGCTACACATCTGGCTATAATATAGTGTGATGTACCAAGTAGTAATAAAGTGACTGGGAAGATAAACATCCTTAGGAGCAGATCATATAGCACACACCTGCAATCCCAGCACTCAGGAAGCTGAGGCAGAAGGATGTCAATTCAAAGCCAGCCTGAGCCATGTGGTGAGACCTTGTTCCAGGGAAAAATATCTTGGAAATCTGTTCGTTTGTAGACAGGTCTGTGCTCTGCTCTGTGGTGCAAGCTGTCCTTGAGCTATTTCTTGTCTTGTCCCTCATCCTTCCATACACAGGGACACATGACTACATCACCATTCCTGACTCAAGTTTGGTTTTTTGCTTCCTCCCCCCCAGGGTGGGGTTGAAATAGGGTTTCATAGCTGCCCCCCAGGCTGTCCTCCAATTCAGTCTGCCCAGCCTCCCAAATGCTAGGGGTACAGGCATGAACTAGTTTTGTTTTGTTTTGTTTGTTTGTTTTCTTTTCAAGGCAGGGTGCTCAGAGTTGTTTGTGGTAACTGATGGAAGTTGTGTATGGTTTGTTCGTTAGTTCGTTCGTTCGTTCGTTTGTTTGTTTGTTTTTTGTTTTTAGAGACAGGGTTTCTCTGTGTAGCTTTTTGGTTCCTGTTCTGGATCTCAATCAGGCTGGCCTTGAACTCACAGAGATCCGCCTGGCTCTGCATCCCGAGTGCTGGAATTAAAGGTGGGCGCCACCACCGCTCAGCTAAGTTGATTTATTTTTAAGAGATCTTACAAATGGCCTTGTCCTACTCAGGGTTCTCAGCCTGGACCACTGGGTAGGTATCAGGAAAGTCTTAGGCTGCACTGAAGCTGTAGAACATTAATATATGTACCTCTTTGGGTTTTTGTTTGTTTGTTTGTTTTTTAAGATTTATTTATTTATTATGTATACATGTATCCCTGCAGGTGAGAAGAGGGCACCAGATCTCATTGCAGATGGTTGTGAGCCACCATGTGGTTGCTGGGAATTGAACTCAGGACCTCTGGAAGAACAGCCAGTGCTCTTAACCTCTGAGCCATCTCTCCAGCCCATATGTACCTCTTTGTACATTTTTTCTGGAAACAGTTTATTAACTGTCTTTGTACTCTTAGAGAGATCTATAGTCTAGTACAGCTACATTTTTTAAGATTTATTTATTTTATGTATATTAATGCTTTGTCGACCTTATGCCAGAAGAGGGCATCAGATCCCATTACAGATGGTTGTGAGCCACCATGTGGTTGCTGGGAATTGAACTCAGGACCTCTGGAAGAGCAACCAGTGCTCTTAACCACTGAGCCAGCTCTCCAGCCCCTAGTCATTCTTTTTTTTTTTAAGCTATTTTATTATTTTTAGTTATGTGTATATATGTATCTGCTTGCGGGTATGTGTACATGAGTATAGATACCTGTAGAGGCCACAAGAGGGTGGCAGATCCCCTGGAGCTGGAGTTACAGATGGCTGTGGGCTGTCTAATGTAGGGGTGGAGGACTGACCTCTGACGAGCAGCCAGTGCTCCCAACTACTGAGCCACCTCCCAGTCCCTGCAGCCACTCTTGTGCCCCCCGCTGCAGCCAGAGCCTTCGCCACCTGATTCCCTGCCAGAGCCTCCTCTAGGTCATCCTCTCTGGGATGTCCTTTCTGATTCTCTGGGATGGACCCTCTGGACCCTTGGAAGTGCCCCTGTCTCAGTTACAATTTGCCCCTTTGCTTCTCAGTCTAGCACCTTTGTTTGCTGATAGTAAAACCAGAAAATCAAAAATGAAGTTGTGAATGGTTCCTTTGTTTGTTTGTTTTGTTTTTAGAGACAGGGTTTCTCTGTGTAGCTTTTTGGTTCCTGTCCTGGATCTCGCTCTGTAGCCCAGGCTGGCCTCGAACTCACCGAGATCCGCCTGGCTCTGCCTCCCGAGGGCTGGGATTAGAGGCCGCCACGCCCAGCTGCTGTGTCTGGTTCTTACGTATTTAAACCTCATTGAGTTCTTAGGAGTGAATACTGATTGTGTCCAATATTTCTTTACTCTGGCTCTTCTGTGGAACAGACGTAAGGTGAGTATTTGAGAAACATAATCTTGCCTTCTGTTGTTCCTTTTTCCTCCAGGCTGTAGCTGCACACAGCCCTTGCCGTAACTTTTAATTCTCTTTGGAAAGAAACTGGCCAGCGGGGAAAATGATCAAGTTTTTCCTTATGGTGAACAAGCAAGGCCAGACCCGGCTCTCTAAGTACTATGAGCACGTAGAGATCCATAAGCGGACTCTTCTGGAAACGGAGGTCATCAAGAGCTGTCTGTCTCGATCCAGCGAACAGGCAAGTGTCTGCCGCTTTTTGTCCTCCCTGTAGGCTACTCTTAAGGGCCATGATCGTCTCTGCGCTGTATCCCTTCGAGGGCTATCAGGGAAAACAGGACTGAAGAGAAAGGTAGATGACAGGAAGCGTGACTCCTGCCATCCCTGTGAGACGATAACAGAGGCAAGCCAGGAAAGTCCTGGGTTTTTCCTTAGGATAGCTGTCTTAGTCTATCACAGAAGTGGCTGCTAAATTTACTCCTGCTTGTAGACATAATCTTCTTTTTTTGTTCTCATGAATTCAGCCCTTGGAACTCTGGGCAGCGTCTGAGACTGGCTGGTGGCTTTCTGTAAGCCAAACCAGGAAGGTCAGATGACTGGCATGGCAGCGAGACTCAGGACTCAGGTGGTGCCAGAGGATAATAATAATACGATTTCCGTTCGGATAGTCATTCTCTTCTGCTGGCCGTCTTTTGTAAATATACAACCGACGTAATACCAGAACCAGCGATTTAAAAACAAGCTTGGTTTGAACTCACATTTTTTAATTATGTAGATAAGGAAAATGGAAGTTAACAGTTCATACAAAATAACAAATCTATTCCTCCTGCCAGAACCTGGAGGCTAAATACATTCATTAGCATAATAAGGAATGGTTTTGTGGTGTGGTTTCTACTCTTTCAACCCGGGGCTTCAAGTGCTCCTGCTGCCCGTTCCAAAGAACTGAGTGCAGAGAGCTAATTCTAGGACAGCCAAGGCTACACAAAGAAAAACAAAACCAAACAAAAAAACTGAGTCCATTTTTGCAAAGAACTTCGAGAATTTATTTACTACAACTCCATTAGAAAGCATCGGACAACGGTTCCAAAGTCAGAATCACCCATTTCTTCTCAGTTCTCCATCTTACCCTTTGAGAGGCTGCCAGTGGGGAGCATCAGCTGTCATAAAATACTAAGTTGCATCAACACTCACAAGTTGCATGTTACAAGTGTGTTTCCCTTGGCTTCAAAATCAGTTTTCTAGTTGCAATCTCTCCTGGTTTCTCTTTGAGTTATTCCTTTGGCCTGCTGTGGGCACACGCTGCTCGATGGCGTCAGATGGAAATAGGAACTAGGAACTGTGTTTCTCACCACATGTGGGAAATACATGAGAGACACACGCCTGTTGGAGTCTCCCCACAGTCCACAAGCCTGCGGTAATTTAAACAGCATTTCTACCAGAAATTCACCCTTTGGAATAAAGATATTGGTGGATTTTGAGGGTACTCTACAATTATTTTTATTTTAAAAAGAAACCACTGAAGCCAGGCAATGGTGGCACACACCTTTAATCCCAGCACTTGGGAGGCAGAAGCAGGTGAATCTGTGTGAGTTCGAGGCCAGCCTGGTCTGCAGAGTGAGTTCCAGGACAGCCAGAGTGGTTATACAGAGAAACTCTGTCTCAAAACAACCAAAAAAAAAAAAAAAAAAAAAAGGAAAAAAAAGAAAAGAAAACACTGGACTTTTTGGCATCTGATGCCAGTGTATCATAATATCAGCTTAGTTTAATTCTGTCCAAAGATGTACTTGGTTTTTGTTTTGTTAAATCAGAAATGCTTGAGACTGAAAACTCTTCCTCAGCCATTCATGGTGGCCTATACCTGTAACCCCAGCCCTTTGGGAGGATTGTGAGATAAAAGCCAGCTTGAGCTACAGAACATGCACAAGGCTAGCATGGGCTATAACATGTGCCAAAACAAAACCAAGTAACTACGGTCTGCTCATGGCTAAGAGCAACTGCCGCTCATGCATAAGACCAGGGTTCGAGTCCCAGCACCCATATAGTGGCTCCTAACTATCCATAGCTCCAGTCCCAGGGATCCAATGCTGTCTTCTGGCTTCTTAGGACTCTTGCACACATGTGGTGCACATACATACATACATTCAGGAATACACATAGTAGAAGCCAATACCTATTTTAAAAAACACAGAAGATCTTCAGTTCTTTCAGATAGGTGTGCTTCCTTGAAAGTTCCAATGACAACCGTCTCACTGGCCCTCCAGTGAGCTGGAAGCCACAGCGTGGCCCTTACTGCCTCTCGCTGTCCTAGTTACTAGTTAGTTGATTGTTTTGGGGACAAGGTCTTGCTTTACACCCCCAGCTAACTTTGAACTTGACATGTGCCTGCCTCCGCCTCCCCACTGCTGGCTCTCTGGCCCGCGCCACCTGACTTGGCTGTCTATTTTATTTTGTATTATGTATTTATATTTGCTCTTTTCAGTTAAGGCAGGTCTACATTCTGGAGCCTGGGCTGTCCATGAATTTGAGATACCCCTGTTTCAACCTTGGATTAAAACATGATCCACCGTGCTTGGCTCTATCCTAATTTTATATTAAACCCTGAAATTCCTCCTTGTTATGTAGACTGCCAAGAACCTTCCCCATGGAGGGGTTTCCATAGTCAAAACTGGCGGCTTCATTCCCAGGTACACTGGGTGCCAAAGAGCAATATATCTTGCAGCAAAAAGCCACTAAGTTCTTGCTTGATCACATGTGGCCAAGCACACCTTGACACTGAAGCCTTCCATCTGCCTGGGGACTTCCCATAACCTTTGTACAGAGGCTGAAGGAGACGGATGAGAAAGGAGTTGTTTTATCTACAGGTCTGTGATAGTAAGCTAGTTATTAATTCATAAGAAATAGTATTTACAATGGAAAATCTTGTCTAGCATCTGCTGTGCAAAGGCCACCGTTTACATAATTTATAAAATAATCTACATTGGTTCTTTCCATGAATAGGAAAAAGAAGTTACATATAGGTAGATGATGGATGGGTGATAGGAGATCAGATCGCTTAGCTGGTTCCTCCATGACTATTCAACAGTACAGAACTGAGCAGATCTAATTGCTTCCCAAGAATTCATGGAAAGGTGGAAGGAAGATGTTCCTGCATCTTTACATTAAAGCGCTTTCAAATGCTAATTACTCATTAGCTTTGCTGGCTGAGCACCACAGGGAGCCAAGAAATGAAAGAAGAAAAAAAAAAAAGCACAAGGGGAAACCATGTGATCACTTGGGTCTTCTTCCAAGACTGCTTCTTCTCCTCCTAAAGATGCTCCTGAGTAACCACTGAATGCTGTCAGAAGCCAACAAAGGCCGTTTGGCATTTCAATGTCTAAATTTCTGGGGATGTGTTGGCAGATACTCAAACTGTCACCTAGGAATGTTGCATGCTGTGTGGAGAAACCTCCGTCAACCAGACATTCATGTATGTCTACTTGTGTTTCATCTAGTGCTCGTTCATTGAATATAAGGATTTCAAACTCATCTATCGGCAGTATGCAGCTCTCTTTATTGTGGTCGGAGTTAATGACACTGAGGTAAGATCACCCCTGGACCATGTGAGACTTCCATTCTCCTCAAGTTCAAGTTTCCTTCCTGCTTGCTCCCCAAGGACTAGTAAGCCTCTTCCAGAGTATCTGGGCTTCACTGAGGCTGGAGAGCTGGATGGAAGAGAAACACTATAGATGCTTCTTGGACTAGACGATCAGCTTACAATTAGAGAGGCATAAAACTACAAAATGCTTTCCTTTTTAGGGGTGGGGTTTTTTGTTGTTTATTTTTGTTTTTGTTTTCTTTCGGTTTTTTGTTTGAGTTTTTATTTTGTTGCTATTCTCTATCTATATCTATCTATCTATCTATCTATCTATCTATCTATCTATCTATCTATCTATCTATCTAAAGTCCGTCTCACTGTGAGCCTTGGATAACCTGAAACTTTAGGAAGCGCTAACTGCCTCAAACTCAGATCTGGCTGGCTCTGCCTCCCAAGTGATGGGATCGAAGGCGTTCGCCACCACACCCAGCTGTTTTGTTCCATTTGATTTATTTGGACCACAGCATACATGTGGAGGTCAGAGGGCGGCGGCCTGCAGGAATTGACTCTCTCCTTTCTTCACGTGGGTCCTGGAGAGCAAAGTCGGGTCCCCAGGCTTGGTGACAGGTGCCTCTCCCCCCTGAGCCCTCTTGCTGGCCCTTTGATTGTGTGTGATTTCGTTCCGCTCCGTGCTCTGTTCTGTTCTGTTGTGGCAGCCTCTGCCGTGCTCCCCACACCAGTGTCATCCCTGTAGGCTCCAGCAGGCTTCCCAGCTCAGCCTCCAAACTGCCGGCCGATGCAAGGACCACCGAGCCTAGCCACCATTCCCTCTTTATCATAGGCCATACTGTTGTCCTCCTCCTGCCCTGTTACACGTGGGCGCCTTGCGCAATCACAGGTGCCTGTCAGTCATAACATCAAACTGGGACCAGGACTTGTCATCTAAGTGTGAAAACCAGGGGTGTGCATCCCCAGAACCCACATACAACCCGGGCAGGCACAGTGGCCACCTGTAATGTTAGCGCTCAAGAGACAGAGATGGTATCCTGGAGGCAAGCTGATCCTACCTCAGTAAATAAGTGGAAAGTAATAGATGAAGACATCAGAAGTCAACTCGGGGCCTCCACATACACACACAGGTGTGCCCATACACATAACAAACGTGTACACGCATGTGGAAAAAAGACATGGCTGACGCATCAGAAGTCACAGCAAAACATAAGCGTGGTTGTGCTGTGCTTCGCTCTCAGGTGAGGCTTGCCTTGTGAAGGAGTGAGGCCAGCACCCTTGGCCATGGAGACCCCAGATGAGGGCTGCAGAGTTAAAAGCCTTTGAAGTCTCAGTGGGCTGGGAGATTGCTTCAGACACTCAGTTAAGGAGTGGAGCTTGGGCTGGAGAGATGGCTCAGCCGTTAAAGGCTAGGCTCACAACCAAAAATATAGGAGTGGAGCTCACACCTCTAATCTGTGCTCTGACATTTCAGTTTGGCCAGATTCATCCTGGACTATACACGTCTTAGTGGTTAAGGTTTCTTGTATCTCATTCATTAATAAGCATCTTTTCCAGGCAGGTGGCGCACGCCTTTAATCCCAGCACTGGG
Organism: Peromyscus leucopus; assembly: GCF_004664715.2. NCBI lineage: Eukaryota > Metazoa > Chordata > Mammalia > Rodentia > Cricetidae > Peromyscus > Peromyscus leucopus. The sequence goes on from NC_051075.1 coordinate 20,747,286, forward strand.
AAGGCAGAGTCAGGCCAATCTCTGTGAGTTTAAGGCCAGCCTGGTCTACAGAGCAAGATCCAGGACAGGCACCAAAACTACACAGAGAAATCCTGTCTCGAAAAACAAACAAAAAGCCGGGTGGTGGTGGTGGTGCACACATTTAATCCCAGCACTCGGGAGGCAGAGGCAGGCCGATCTCTGTGAGTTCGAGGCCAGCCTGGGCTACCAAGTGAGTTCCAGGAAAGGTGCAAAGCTACACAGACAAACCCCGTCTCAAAAAACCAAAAAAAAAAGAAAGAAAGAAAAACAAACAAAATAAGCATCTTCACTTTTGTTTCTCTTTTTTTTTCCTTTCCTATTTTGAGACAGTGTCTCATGTAGACCCGGCTGCTGGGGTTACAGGCATCATGCTCCACCACACCCAGTCCCATGCTGCTGGGGTCTAAGCGCAGGGCTTCACGCATGTGAGGCAGCGTCCCAGGCAGGGGCTGTACCAACTGAGCTCCATCCTTCGCCTCAGTAAAATCTTCACATGAGCAGCTACAGGCCCTTTGCATACCAGTGACTGGGCTGCCGCTTCGCTCACACATCTGTTCTGAATCTATACTGAACCATGTGCTCTAACCTGGGAACCCACTGGGCTTGTTTGTTTGTTTGTTTGTTTGTTTGACTGAGGATATGATGAAAGTAATTACACCCTTCTTTTATTTCAGAATGAAATGGCTATTTATGAATTCATACACAATTTTGTGGAAGTTTTAGACGAGTACTTCAGCCGAGTGGTAAGTCTAATGACTAGAAAACGGCTTTCACCCAGTTTTCCAGAAATTGAGTCACGCGGATGTGTGTCAGGATTGTGTGTTAGTGTAATGAACATGTAAAAGCTAAGGTCAGTGGTGCCGGTTTGCTGTCCCTCTTGCTCATCATAGGTATTACAAACCGTATGTGCATTAGCTCTTTCTTCATGAAGACTATTTTAGTCGGCTTCAGTTGCTGTGGCAAACACCAAGCAACTGGGGAGCTTACAGCTCTCGGGTCACAGTGCATGCATGGCTGAGGGAAACCAGGACAGGAACTCGGGGCAGAATCCTAGAGGCAGGAACAGAATATGAGGCCATGGAGGAATGCTGCTGACTGGCTTGCTCCCCTTGGCTTGCTTTTTTTTTTTAAATGTATATATTTTTTATTTTATAATTAACTTGATTTCACATATCAGCCATGGATTCCCCCGTCCTCCTCCTTCCACCCCCTAGGGTTCCCCCCAATCCACCCCCCATTCCCACCTTCTCAAAGGCAAGGTCTCCCCTGGGGAGTCAGCCAGAGCCTGGTAGATTCAGTTGAGGCAGGTCCAGTCCCCTCCTCCCTGCACCAAGGCTGAGCAAAGTGTCCCAGCTCCAAAAAGCCAGTTCATGCCACCAAGGACAGGATCTCAGTTCCACTGCCTGGGGGCCCCCTAAACAGTTCAAGCTAGTCAACTGTCTCACTTATTCAGAGGGCCTGGTCCAGTTCCATGGGGGCTCCTCAGCTATTGGTTCACAGTTCATGTGTTTCCACTAGTTTGGCTATTTGTCCCTGTGCTTTTTCCAATCATGGTCTCAATATCTCTCGCTCGATATTCCTTGAAGATTAGCCAAACTGAAGAGTGCATTATAAACTTATTTTTACAACAAATCTTTTTTTTTTTTATTTTTTTTTTTTAAGACTTATTTATTTATTTATTATGTATACAGCATGTATGACTGCAGGCCAGAAGAGGGCACCAGATCTCATTACAGATGGCTGTGAGCCACCATGTGGTTGCTGGGAATTGAACTCAGGACCTCTGGAAGAGCAGTCAGTGCTCTTAACCTCTGAGCCGTCTCTCCAGCCCAACAAATCTTCTAAATTCTCTCCATATCACCATAAAAACAATTATCCAGTAGTCTTTAAGTTACTGTGTGACCTTGGTTCCTCTCATCTCTTCATCTGCTTGGTTGCACTGGACTACTTCTGTCCTCTTTGTGGTCCCTTGGACGTATGTCCTCCTTGAGCCTTTAAGATTGTTATTTCCTCTGTCTTGCAGAGTCTGCTGTGATTCCTCCATCGCTTGCCTACTCCTCTTCAGCTCTGTACTCATATACTGCTTTTTCCGGTGAGGGTTCCCTGCTTTCTCTCATTGGAAATTAAAGTTTCTTATCCAGCCGGGCGGTGGTGGCGCACGCCTTTAACAGCATCGGAGCAAGCAGGCGGATCTCTGTGATTCGAGCAGCTGGGTACAAGTGACTCAGGAAAGGCGCAAAGCTACGCAGAGAAACCCTGTCTCAAAAAACAAAAACAAAAAAAAAAAAAAAAAAAAAATTCTTATCCAATTTACACAGTCCAAACATCTTTACAGCAGTTCTAGCTTCGTTTCTATCTGTGTGGTTAAACATTGACCAAAAGCAACTTGGTAAAGAAAGTGTTTATTTTGTCTGCCATGAAGTCAGGGCAGGGACCCAAGGCAGGTCCTCAGAGGCAGGAACTGAAACGGAGGCCGTGGAAGAATGGAAGAATGCTGCTTACTGGCTCGTTCTTCACGGCTCACGAAGTTTGCTTCTTTATAAAGACCAGGACTGATTTCTCAGGTGTTCCACCACCCAGAGTGGGTTGGGCCTTCACCCCATCAATAATTAATTAATCAAGAAAAGGTCCCACAGACTTGTCCAGAAGACAGTCCGATAGAGGCAATTCTCATTGTGGATTCCTCTTCTCAGCTCACTCTAGTTTGTGTCCAGATTCCCAGCACACCTGCGTTACTTTTCTTCAAATCTCCTGTCACCATCTGAAATGCTTTTGTATTTGTTTGTTGGCAATTTCCAGACACAGGCTTCCGTGACACACAAACCGCGCTGACACATCTCCTCATATCTTTCTCTCTTTCGCATCAGAAAGGCCTTTGAACTTAAGAGCTAGACCGTCACTCCAGATCCTCTGGTCAGCCCCCTCCTCAGTGACTGCCAAGCCTCAGTAGCTCCTGCAGCTGACTTTTGCGATTCTGTCTTCAGACCTTGGAAAGTTAGTTCTGGGATGATTTTCTCATCTTCGTTTACCACTTTGGATGGATCTTCGCTCTTGCCATACCGCCTTACCGCTGTCGACTCCTCAGAGCGGCTTGCTTTCTTATAGTTCCCAGAACCACAAGGATGGTGTGCACATGTACACACACACACACACACACACACACACACACGCACACACGCACGCACGCACGCACGCACGCACGCACGCACGCACGCACGCACGCGCGCGCGCGCTTGCGCCTCTGGGCAGGGCACTTCGAATCAATCATCAATCAAGAAAGTTTACCAAAGGCTTGCTGATAATGGACGCATTTTCTCACTTAAAGTCCTCTTCCTCTTTCTAGCTTGTGTCAGGTTGACGGAAGCCTAAGCAGCACAACCCACTCTCAAAAGACTCGTCCCTCCATGTGTGTTGCTGGCCGTCAGGACATTTTCCCTCCAACTTGTTGTTTTTATATCCCCTCTGCTTCCCTTCCTAAGAGAACAGAACCCTTTTTTTCCTTTAAGAATCATTTCCGGCCGGGCAGTGGTGGTGCACACCTTTAATCCCAGCTCTCGGGAGGCAGAGGGAGACCTGTTGCACTGTGTGGTGGAGGCTGGAAGACCAGGAGTCAAGGCTATCAGCTCCATATCAAGTTCAAGGCCAGCTTGGGTGACATGAGACCCCATCTCAGCAAACAAAAAGAAAATTCTTCTAATTAAATAGAATGCAAGAGTTTATTTCTGGACTCTGATTTCTGTGCCATTGAGCATAGCATTGCTAGTACCGTACTACCTGATTCCCGTGACTCTATAGTAAGTCTTTGAAACAAGAATCAGTGAAGACGGTTATGTTATGACCAGCACCAATGACAGTGCCGCCTGTATCCCAGGTGACCTGGAGCTTCAGATGTGGTCTTCTCTGGCCTCTGCCGCCCTAGTCCTGGGATTATAGATGAGCGCTGCCACACACGGTTCGTGCAGCACTGAGGGTTGAACCTAGGGCTTTGTGCATGCTGAGGAGACACTCTACCAGCCGGCCTACATCTTTCCAAATACATTTCATTCTGCCTTTATATAAAAATATTAGGCAGGAACTGTTGCACGCTGCAGCTTCCCGAGGCGGAAAGGGGACGCTGCTCTGTAATTAGCAATACTGGGTGTGCTGCTACTAACAAGGCAAAACTCGGGTTGAGAAGCCGTGTGTTCTGAGATACAGTGGATCTGTAACTACCCAACTTGTGAGCGGCAGAGAGAGGCAAGAGGATTGGGAGTTCAAGGTCTTTCTCGATTCCATGGAGGGTTAGAAGCCAACTTAGATGACACACGGCCTTGTCTCAAAAAGAGCAAGGAAATTACGTCTTTAATTTCTGTGACCTGAGGTGAATTTTAGCAGCTCCTCATGGGGAACCAGCAAGTTCTCATTGACTCTGTGCAGTGGGCCCCGGAGTCTGGCACCTTGACCAGCAGTCTGAACTTCGAATTTTCTAGAAATCCAAACTCTGGATCCCGCCCCATGCCACAGGATCAGCATCTCTGCCTGTGTCCCGTCAGCCTGTGTTAGCAAACCTTCCAGTGATGCTGATGCATGCTGAAGTGTGGGGGCTGTTACCTGAATGCCTGGATGGGTGCCTTCCAGGGTGAGAGTGGAGAAGAGGTCACATGATTTCCAGAGACTGGACATTCAGGGACAGAGGACAGGAGACTGGTCTTAAATCTATGTCTGTGTCGATTGTATAGATGGAGTGGCATAGGTAGGCAGTGTCTATAACCCTTCCATAGTACTAAAAACTCTGTCAGCCTGCCAACCACTACTGTGGGCAGCTCTGAACATGCGCAGTGTGCTCAGCGTGACCAAGAAATCGAAACATTATTGAATTGTAAGGAGCTTCAATGTAAATCCCACATTTGGCTGGTGCTGGCCACACACCAGCGCAGCCTTGGCACCTGCTCCTCAAGGAGCCCACTCTTGTGTTAGAAGAGACAGATTGCAAGACAGAGTCTGTGGTGCCCCAGGAAGCCACTTTCGGGTGCCACTCCCCAGGAGGCATATACTTTCCAAAATGTCTTAAAGCAGGAAGAATAAAAGGAGGCCCACCCAGACACTGGTGCAAGATTTTCAAGTTATTGTTATATCCAGTTACTGAAAATATACAGCAGATGCCAAATTATAGCTGTAATTTTAGGGAGAGAGCCGGTGACTGCATAAACCACAAAAGTCAAGGTTCAAATTTAACTTAGGCCAGGTGACAGCTCAGGGCTTGTGCTGGACCAGGATGACCCCATTCAGGATCCAACCAGAGCAGGAAGGTGGCGAGAGGGAGGCCGTGGGGAAGAAAAGACCCGACGCTCACCCAGGGGGCCCTGTCAGCTAAGATTTATTTTTAGCTTTGTAAGTTAGAAGCATTTTTTTCTGAGCTATTTTTATCCTAGAGAGTTTCACCATCTTAAATTCACAAATGTATTTCATGCTGTTGCACTGAGAAAAGTGTCTCGGCATCATATTTCCAAAACCAAAAGCCAAACTAGTTAGTTTCCGGGGGTTCCCAGTGAGAAAGGCAGCTGGGCTTCCTGCCTCACCCTGTCATGTATGACCTCATTTCCACTTCCTGTTCCTTCTGCATAACCATTTTATTGACAAAAATAAGTACAGGTAAGCAGGAAAACCAGGGTGGGTCTGTGGCACCCTCCATGTGCTAAGACACATATGCACACCCCAGAGCGGAGCCTGACGTGGGCTTTGTGGGTGACCTGAGACAAGAAAAGTAACAGAGCCCCTCGCTGTAAACAACGACCTCTGTGTGGATGCATGTCAGAAGTGGGCAGGCATGCAGGTCAGATGTTTCCACACCTTCCTTCACTTCAATGTTCCTGTGCACCTGAAAGTGCTCTTCGAATAGGATGTTTTCAAGATGGGTGGAAGGTCGTCAGTTGGCCCATCAGCTAGGGACATCTGCCCTTTAGACTTGACTTAACGCACCACCTGTAACTTTGGAACTGGACAACTCTCTATACATCTGCCCCTAGCATATCACTGACCGTGCTGGGAGATGGGTTCCAGGCCCCACCACACCCTTGGGGGTACCAAATCCCTACACGTTTAAGCCCTATGTACAGTGGTTGGTATTAACATGTAGCCTACATACACACTCCCATAAACTCTAACTCATCTAAGTTATTGGTAGCACCTAGCACAGAGTAAATGCTATATGAGTAGTTATACCTAAGAAATCATGGCAGCGTAAAAAGTGTGTATGTTCAGTACAAGCAGTTTGTTCAAGTGTTTCACAGAGTGCTTGGCTGAATTAATGGATATGGAGTCCATGAATACAAAGGACTAACTACATACCACTTTTAAACTATTATTATTATTATTATTATTTTGTTTTGTTTTTCAAGGCAAGGTTTCTCTGTTTAACAGCTCTGGCTGTCCTGGAACTCATTTTGTAGACCAGGCTGGCCACAAACTCACAGAGATTCATCTACCTCTGCCTCCCCAGTGCTGGGATCAAAGGTGTGCTCCACCACTGCCTGACAATATTATTAAATTTTTGTAGGGCATTAAAAATGCAAGGTATGCACTGCACCTCCAAGAAACATCCCCAAGCTTGAATAGCATTAATTAGTCATCTACATCATCATTTGTTGATGGTTATAATCTACTTAACTAACCTCCCCCCTTGGTAGATTCTTGGGTCATTATTTGCTATTGATAACTCTGACTATCCTGTTACTCTCCTGTCTTCTTAAGAGAAACTTCTAGAAGTCAGTGGATACAAAGAGAAGGCGTATGACTGAGGCTTCTGATATATGTATCAGATTACCCACCGTCTACAAAGACTGAGTTAGTTTATGATTCCCCACACTTACCTTTTCCTTGTTTTTGTTTCATTTGGTGTTTCGAGACAGGATCTTACTCTGTTAGCCTGGGCAGGCCTGAGTTTGTGGCAACCCTCCTGCCTCAGCTTGCCAAGCTTGTGGGCATGAGCCACCCAGCCCAGCCCCCGCTCTGCTTTCTGACCTCGAACATCCCTCCAACCTGCAGCTTTCTCTTCCCTTCCCTTTTCAGCTCGGTTTCCAGCGCAGGGCTCCCACTCTGGGCTCCAGCAGGTACAGATGGAGATATATATCATGGCTCCACACATGCTGCTTCCAGGCTTGGAGGCAGAGCAGTCCCTGTCTGCTCAGGTGACAGTGCTCTCTGGGGGCCACCTTCTCATGTGCATTTTTGTTTTCTTTTTCAGAGTGAACTAGATGTATCCTTTTTCAGAACATTTTTCCATGGTATGTGGCAAAGCCCGCTCACTCTAGGTGTAGTCAGGTAAGTGCCATCACACAGGAAGGTGATTTGGCAGAATCCAGGACGCCACTCAGCTGTGACCCTGCCGAGGCAGCCCCACAGCAGGTCATTCCCGGGCACCCCTCCAACCCTCCCCTTTCAGAGACAATGCTTTGTACGATCCCTTTTTCCTTTCTCCAAACGAAGTCATGAGGTGGCAGGTATTCAAAAATAGCTATTACATGGGGCTGGAGAGCTGGCTCAGTGGCTAGGAGCACTGACTGCTCTTCCAGAGGACCCAGGTTCAATTCCCAGCACCCACATGCAGCTCACAACTGTCTGTAACTCCAAGATCTAACACCCTCACACCGCCATACACGTAGGCAAAACATCAATGCACATAAAAGAAAAATAAATTATATGTTTAAAAACATAACTATTATATATTGGTTTAGCTTACCCATATCAGATAGGTTTGTTCAAAACCTGTGTCCCACAGGAAAAGTGCTTTTCTCGAGTCTGAATTTCAGGGTAAATCCCCAGAATCCCCTCATGAATGGAACGTGGCATTCTGGGGGAAGGCCTGGAGAGTTAAAGTCATTACCTGGCTTATGTGTATTTCTTTTTATAGCAGAAAAAGTTCTTTTTTTTCTCTCTCTCTCTCTTAAATCAAAACTGTCTCTGGGACTGGGGATGCAGCTCATGGCAGCGCACCTGCTTAGCACGTGCTTGGCCCATGACTCAGTCCCAGCACCTAACCACAAAACACGCTTGCCCAGGAACCCAGATGTGGGCAGGCACTCACCAGGCTTCTTACAAGTCTCTACAAGTATAATATGCTGACTTCTTCTTCTTTTTTTTTTTTTTTTTAAAAGATTTTATTTTTTTTTTGTTACAGTATGTGATGCAGAAAAAGACCAATTTTGTTGTTTGCTGGAATTGAATAGCTTGGAAGTCAGTCTCTTCGCTGAGATCTTAGTTTTTTTTTTTCTTTTTTTTTTTTGTTTTGTTTTTCAAGACAGGGTTTCTCTGTGTACTTTTGGAGCCTATCCTGGATCTCACTCTGTAGCCCAGGCTGGCCTTGAACTCACAGAGATCCACCTGGCTTTGCCTCCCGAGTGCTGGGATTAAAGGCGTGCTGCCAGGCTAATATGTTGACTTCTAAGATTATTTTTCTCCAAAAACCTGCCCGCCTTTGGGCTAGAGAAATGGCTCTGTGGTTTGGAGTACTTATTGCTCCTGAGAGAACCTGAGTTTGGGTCTGAGCCCCCACGCCAGGCGGCTCCCAGCTGCCTGTCATGGCAGTTCCAAGGGTCCCAATGCCCTCTTCTGGACTCCTCAGCCACCAAGCACATGCAGTGCACACAAATGCACATGAACAGGCTAGGACACGGTGGTGGCGCACGTCTTTAATCCCAGCACTCAGGAGGCAGAGACAGTCAGAACTCTGTGAGTTCAAGGCCAGCTTGGTCTACAGAGCGAGTTCCAGACCAGGCAGTGCTACATGGTGAGGCACTGAAAAACAAAAATATAAAAAAAAAATAAACCACTAATGCACATACACCCAAAGTAAAATAAAAAATAAATATTTTATTAAAAAAATCTGCCTATCACTTGAAACTGATAAAGACATCCTTTGAAAACATATTAGGCTTGGGCTGGAGAGATGGCTCAGAGGTTAAGAACACTGACTCTTCAAGTCCTGAGTTCAATTACAACCACATGTGCTCACAACCACCATTTATAATGAAATCTAGTGCCCTCTTCTGGCCTGCAGGCATACATGCAGGCAGAACACTGTGTACATAATAAATAAATAAATCTTTAAAAAAAAAAAAAAGAAAACATATTAGGCTTAACTCTAAAATAATTACGATTGTTTGTTTATGTATAATATTAGCAGGTAACAGATCTATGAGTTACAACATGTTTGTGTGTGTGTGTGTTTATGTGCAGCATGTACTGCTGGGATACCACTGCTCAGAATCGGTATGTGTTTGCGTGGGCACACTCTTCTGGAGCTATAGACATTTACTCCTGTGGGAACAACTGGTCATAGTCACATCTGAGGAAAGGTGGTCGCCCTCTAGTGGCAAGTGACCTAAATCTATGATCCTAAGAGATCTAAGACCAGACAGTGTGTGTGACTTTTTTTTTTTTTTTAAGATTTATGCATTTATTATGTATACAGTATGTATAGTCAGAAGAGGGCACCAGATCTCATTGCAGAGTGGTTGTGAGCCACCATGTGGTTGCTGGGAATTGAACTCAGGACCAGTCAGGTGCTCTTAACCTCTGAGCCATCTCTGCAGCCTGACATTTTTTTTAATATTTATTTTATGTGTGGAGGTGTTCTACATCATGTTTGCCTGTGCCTGGTGCCCTTAGAGGCCAGAAGAAGGGGTCAGGTCCCCTGTTCTAGAGTTGCAGGTGGTTGTGATCGCCAGGTGGGTGCTGGGAATCGAACCCAGATGTACAGGAAGAGCAGCAGTGCTCTTAACCACAGAGCCATCTCTCCAGCCCCGTGACATTCTATCTTAATTAAGCCATTTAAAGCAATTCAAAATAAATCTGTTTTTAATTGGGCAGGGGAGTTAATAAAAAAGCTTTTAAAAATATTTTAAAAGTCATGAGAATGGCAAGAGCTAGCAGATGCCGCTGGAGTTAAGAAACTCAAGATCCACCTCTGGCCTTGCCACTAACTGCGGGTTGTATTGAGCAGACACATTTAATTCGGAGGAATAATTAGGCTAGAGGAGCTTTCACGCCCTCTCAGCCTAGACGGGATCTTGCCATGGTTCCAGGTGACAGAACTGAGTGACCTGACACCTAGTGTAGGGCTTCGTCCACGTCCGGCTGTCCAAGGGTGGCCGTAAAGCGGCAGGGTGTGTATTGGAGTCGCACTGGTTGTGTTGGAGTGGCTCACGCTAACTAGCGTTTAGTGGAAAGATGGGCAGGCGTCTTCTCTCTGTAGACTCTTGGAATGATCGGCTTTCTAGTTGCAACTTATTTTCCATACCAAGACCCACAATTTGTGGTTTTTCTCCTCCTTTGCCTTTGTGTTGTTGCTGTGTGTGTTTGTTTGTTTGTTGAGACAGGGTCTTTCTATGTAGCCCTGGCTGATCTCGAACCTGCTATGACCTGGAACTCACAGAGATGCACCTGCCTCTGCCTCCAAGTGCTGGGATTAAAGGTGTGCGCCGCACCTGGCCCACCTGCTTTCATTTCACCTTTCTTTCCTACGCTGTCTGTTTCAGTCCAGTGGAACTTCTCTTAAAATGTTACTATCACTGGAACCATCCGAAAAACAGCGAATTCAAAACTCACAACGCACTCACCTCACACATGGCTCTCTTCAGCCATCTGCCCCAGAGGCCCTGTACAGAGACTCCTGTAGCAGGGAATCGGCAGTCCATGGAGGCTGCACCCTAGTTCCTGCCTTCCGTGGGGAGGGCGACATTGTCCAGCCCGCTCTTCAGTGCCGCAGAGGCTGCCAGAGCAGCGACTGCTTCCGGGCATGCGCCCTAGAGCCGCCAGGTTGAGACAGGCGCTTGTCACACTTGCCACCTGCTCCTCCCAACACTCACAGCCCACAGTCTTTGGAGTGCTGAGTGTAAGAAAACCTTCCTGGGCTGGGCGGTGGGGGCGCACGCCTTTAATCCCAGCACTCTGGAGGCAGAGGCAGGTGGATCTCTGTGAGTTCAAGGCCAGCCGGGTCTATAGAGAGAGTTCCTGGACAGCCAGGGCTGTTACACAGAGAAACCCTGTCTTGAGGTCAGAGCCTTGGGAAGTTCTCAAGAAGCCCCTTGCAAGGCCAACTCGGATCGCTTACATTTCTCTCCAGTACACACTGCTCCACTACCTCCAGCTGAGACTTCCAGAACAAGACAGAGGGGATTTAAACAGAAACGACCCACGCAGGAGAAATCAGTTCAGGACCTCTGGCTTGTTGAAACCCTCCATTCCAGTATGTGGAACCCCTTAGTGCGGTGGTGCCTGGTGGGCAACCTGCCCACTCGAGACTGAGCACCTCAGTGACCTAAGTCACCCCCATGGGGAATAAGCTTATTCCTCCCCCTCCCCCCATCCCCACAACCAGGCTCTTCTTCACTCACCCCCTCCCAGGCCTGGGAGCAGGGCTAGGCAGACAGATGGGAGGGTAACCATGCTGCCTGTATATGGACACAGAAAGAAAGCCCGTAGCTGCCTGGCATCCTTACAGTGTCCTTTTATGCTTCCTGCCACACAAATATGAGGTAGCCCAGAACCCCGAAGGTTTGATTTAGAGGACACTTAATCCTGCTCTCGGAAAGATGAAGCTTGGGCTACACAGAGATGGGTGAATGAATGGATGGATGGACAGACAGACAGTTTTTTTTTTTTTTGGGGGGGGGCGGTTCGAGTGGTTTTGGTTTTTTAAGACAGGATTTGTCCGTGTAGCCCTGGCTGACCTGGAACTCAATCTGTAGACCAGCCTGGCCTCAAACTCAAAGCCCTGCCTCCCTCTGCCTCACTATGATGATGGATATTTCTGTTTTTATACAACTGATGAAATAGGCCATGATCTCTGAGACTTTATTTATTTATTTTTCTATTTATTCATTTTCAAAACAGGGTTTTTCTGTGTAGCCCTGGCTGCCCTGGAACTTGCTCTGTAGACCAGGCTGGCCTTGAACTCAGAGATTTGCCTCCTCTGCCTCCCAAGCGCTGGGATTAAAGGCGTGGACCGGCCGACGGTTCTTTAGAACATGCTTTTACTTTATAAGCCCATAAGGCCCCAAAGCCACTGACCCTGACACTCCAGACTGCTGTGGTTTGCAAAGCCTCCTCTTTATCGCCCTCCCTATTATCCCAGAGCTTGGGTCATAAGGAATGACCTCAGCGTTGCATGCAGTCTCTGAGTCTGCCACCCTCTAGCAGAGCACATCCCTAGACAATGACAGCTTGCGGGCCACCCTGATCAGTGCCTGGCACTGCTGAGATTCGTGGACATGCTGTCGTACTTGAGACCCAGAACCCAGCTCTAGTGAGTTCCTTCGCTAACATCCTAAGAGCCTGTGTCCATCACAGGTCCGGAACCCAGCGGAGAGTTGCTCCCACAGGTGCTCATCTCAGCCTGGTGAGATGAGAAACGGCAAAGCCATTTGTTCAAACAAGGACTGTGGAGATAGCGGCCGGGCGAGCAGGCATGGTGCAGGGTCTTCATCCCAGTGCGGACTCAGCTTCCCAATGAGCCAAAGCCTTCTGTGTGTGCCCCGTGGATCTCCTCCAGCCGATACTGAGAGGCTCAGACAGGATCGTTCTCAAGGGGTCTGCATCCGCCTGAGAAGGGATGTGAATGGCAGATCCAAGAGTCTGCTTCCTGCCTCTTCCGACTCCCATAGTCTTCTTACTTTTGTATCTCTTTTGTTTTTGTGGTTAGTTAGTTACAGGATTAGTTAGTTAGTTAGTTAGCGGGGACAGGCTCTGCAGCCTAGGCTGGCCTGGAAATTGCTATGTCCCCCAGGCTGGCCTCCACTTGTGGCAGTCTTCCTCAGCCTCCCAAGTCCTGGGGTCACGGGGTGAGTCCCCACATCCAACTCTGAAGTGTGTTCTCTGCCTTGGCCTACTCACTTCGTCCCTTGTGTCTTGGTTAATTTACTCAACAATCCTAAGAGCAAGTTATGAGAGGCAGCCGGAGTCGGGGCTCACTCGTCCTCGTGTGGTTCACTGGGGGACCTCAGCCTAGCATTCCTAAGACTCTGGGTTCAATGCCAGCAAAGTGAGAAGGAAGTCCAGACAGACCCAGACGTTCAGACTTGGAAATGTTTTTAGATCTATTTTATGTGTATGGATGTTTTGTCTGTCTGTGTGCCTCATGCGTGACTCCTGCCCAAGGAGTTCGGAAGAGGGTGTCGGATCTCCGGAACTGGACTTACAGAGGGTTGTGAGCTGCCATGTGGGTGTTCATAACTGCTGAGCCATCTCTCCGGCTCTCCAGAGTTGGCCATGTTCGTGTCTAGGCGGGGCTCTGCCTTGTGGCTATTCTGAAAGTTCTGTTTGACTCTGGTTTACTCTGTTCTCTCACTTATTAAAGGACTATTAACCCACCACATTGATATAAAAAGACCACGTAGGGCTGGGTATGGTGTCTCACACCTATATTCCAGCACTGGGAAGGTGGAGGTAGGGGGGTCAGGAGTTCAGGGCCATCCATCTTCAACCACCATAACAAGGGCAAGGCCAGTCAGACTACCTAAGATCCTGTCTCAAGGAAAACAAAATAACATCATGTGAGAAACACGTTTTAGGAGGTGGAGATGAAATTTCTTGTGTAGGACACATCAGATGTTCCATCCGGTCTGCCTGCCATAGAAATCCCACAAGGTTGGGTTTCTAGGTTGAGAAACCTGGGCTTTGGTAAATGTGTTCCTTGGGAAGTTGTTTGTGGTTTTCGGGGTCAGTCATGTTCAACCTAGCCTGCAGGAAGTTCTTTCCCTAATCACTTGAATTAATGGACCCACAGTCCAGTCTCTTCTTGCTTCCTCCTGTTCCAAATGTCAGAGCCAAAGTATTTGCCTGTTTATTGCCTTGAGGCTTGGCGTATATGATACTTTTTTGGTCCCTGGCCTATGGCCCAAATGCCACTAACCTTGGCTCTACCAGTGTGTACAAGTTGCTCATAAACCAAATCAAGACATGAACAGCTGGATTCTTATTTTAAAGGAGTCATGTGATGGGGGAGCATCAGCTTTCAGGCCTTTGCTTTGCATTGGGATCTGGCCTATGGTTTGCTCTTGTAGAACCGGGTGACGATTAGGGTTTGAGCCAGATACACAGATAGGCACTCACGTGGCCACAGCACAGAGTGACCTCACTGCCTAACTCGTGTTTCCGGGAGGTTGGGAAAGTCAGGCTTGCCAAAGGACCTTGTCCTTGGATTGTGGGGGTGTGAGTAATAAATAATGACTTGGATTTCAAAACAGGCAGGCAGCTGCTCAAGGGGCACCTGGACAATGTCGTTTATTTGCTGAAGATGGGACAGTTTGACCAGTGAACCAATTAAACAGATAAAGTTAGGGCTCCTATCTCACAGAAGGTCAAAGGCAGAGAAGTTGCTAAGGCCTCCGCTGCCCTCAGTACCTACCCAGAGGGCTCCAGGGTCCTTTCTCTCGGCCCCCTGTGCTGCTCAATCCCTTTTTATTTTTGAGACGGGCTGTTATGTATCCCAGGCAGACCTGTAACTTGCCATGTAGCCAAAAAGAACCTTGAGCTTCTGATCCTCCTGTCCTTACCCTCCCCCAAGAGCTGAGCTCACCGGTATGCATTCCTACACCTTGTTTATGGGGTGCTGGGGATCAAACACAGGACCTCACACCTGCTAGGCCAGCACTGCCCGCTGAGCCGTATCCCCAACCCCTCAGCTCTGTCTTTCTGTTTGCCAGGCTGCTTCTCACTGTCTCAGCCTGTAAACTCTGGCTGCCGGTTCAGATGAGCAGGGTTGAGTCTAACGTTCATCCCAGTCCTACTTTGGTCTGGGACAAAGCAATCATCTATATAATTGGAAGACATTATTAATAGGTATATCAGAGCAGAGCTTTTTTTTTTTTTTTCTGGGTCACTTCAGGACAGTTCCCATCGGCTCCTGAAAAAGTGTATTCTGCTAGCAGGCTATTTGCACAGAACTTAATGAGATGTTAACAGAGTATAATGGAAACTGAATCTCATTCACAGGTTGTCCCATTCTCTGTAGACAGACTTCACTGAGCAAATACAATGGAGACTTTGGACATCAGGAACTGAACAAAACCAGGTTATAATTTGTTTTGTAAAGATTCATAATCACAAACTCACTGGTGTCGATGAAGTTTGTCTATTTGAAACAGCAGTTTCTCCCTTCCAACAGCTCTTTAAAACCAGAACCTCGGGTTTCAGATGGAAAATTAAAGAGCATTTGAGGATTGTAGCCACCCTGCCCACAGTTAGACACCCAGATGAATGCATTCTCAGGGAGTATGGCTCTTTCTGGTTTCTCACTGCCCAGTGCCCTCTTCTTCCCAAACAGAGACTAGTTTTCCAGTAAGTGCTCCACCACGTTAAGCCTTCATCATCCAAGTGTTGGGACTCTCCATTTGAGAAACTCACAACTTGCGTCCTTGGGGAGTTTAGTTAGCATGCCTCCCCTCCTCTATGCCTTTCTTCTCTGGACTATTTTTCTTCTGCCAGGCAGGGAAGACGGTTGATGACACGGGCCGAGAAGGGTGCCTGTGGGTAGGTACAGCCCTGGGGCTGAGGTGCAGGCCCAGGAGGGTGCCTGTGGGTAGGTACAGCCCTGGGGGCTGAGGTGCAGGCCCAGGAGGGTGCCTGTGGGTAGGTACAGCCCTGGGGCTGAGGTGCAGGCCCAGGAGGGTGCCTGTGGGTAGGTACAGCCCTGGGGGTGAGGGATGGTGTTGACTTGGAGCCCCAGGCTCCTCAAGAGAAGCCTGGAGAACAGAGCAGTCAGTGCAGCCCAGATCTGGCTTTTACCAGTCCTGTGACCTCAGCCAAAGACTTTAGACACTTGCTTCTGTGTAAATGGGGATTGTAGAGAAGACCGAGATATCATAGTAACACCTTGGTCATGATGCCTTGAGCATAGTGAGCATTCAGCATACATTGTGTTATTACTGAGGTCAAATTGTTTTCTTGCTGAAACGTTACTTGCTGTGTTCTCTGGCATGGAATAGGTTCTAGCCCGCTTTGGTAACAAAATGGGCTGTTCTGGATTGGGGTGTTGCTCAGGACTGGAGTGCTGCCTGACGCGCACGGCCCTGAGTTGCATACACACACATACACACACACATACACACACACACATACATACATATACACACATACATACACACATACATACACACACATACATACACACATACATACATACACACATACATACATACATACATACACACATACACACATACATACACACATACATACACACACATGCATACATACACACATACATACACACATACATACACACACATACATACACACATACATACATACACACACATACATACATACACACATACATATACACATACATACATACACACACATACATACACACATACATACACACACATACATACACACACATACATACACACATACATACACACATACATACACACATACATACACATACATACACACATACATACATACACATACATACACACATACATACATACACATACATACATACACACATACATACACACATACATACACACATACATACACACACATACATACATACACACACATACATACATACACACACATACATACATACACATACACACACACACACAGATAATTTAAGGAGCTGTTTCATTTCGATATCTCCTTATTGAACTTCCTTAGCCAAGGTGGATCTAGGTGTGTACGTGTTTATGAAGGTAACCTTTACTAAGGATCTAAAAAAACAAACCAAAATTCATATTTAGGCTTATTTACCAGGAAAATACCAGGCTAAGCCATGTTACTATTTCTACTGGTAAATTCTCAAGCTAATCTCCTTAACGGAACCTAGATAATGTTTAATTTGGATAAAGTCCACATCATTTTGGATGAGATGCTGTTAAACGGCTGCATTGTGGAGACGAACAGATCCAGAATCCTTGCCCCGCTCCTGATTCTGGACAAGATGGCAGAAAGCTGATGAAGACGGCCACACAAGGTCTGCATGGGTGGCCACCACGGAAGACACCGCAACCACGACGACCTTCTGGAAACTTCTAGCTGTTTCCATCATCGCACAAAGACATTTTTTTCTAACAGAGAGCCAAGATTTCATCTGGTCACCGTAAGCCTGCTTTTCCTTCTTCGGGAACAGCAGGTTGCAGTGGGAAGTTGTGTAGTGTGGTGGTTGTCCATCAGCCAATAAACTTCAAAGTGACTTGACTATGCTGTTTGAGTCAAGTTTTTCTGCTCCCCGTCTCCTTCCTCAAAGCCTCAAGCACTTTCACACTGTGCTACATAGCCCTAGGCACCCCTTCCCCTCCCCCTTTCCGTCTGTGTGTGTGTGTGTGTGTGTGTGTGTGTGTGTGTGTGTGTGTACACGTACACGTTTGTGCAGACCAGAGGCCAGCCTTGGTCTTCCTCAGTTGCTTCTCCTGTATTTCAAATATAGTTCCAATTTAGTCTTGGAGAACTTCATGTGTGTATACAATGTATTTGATCATACCCACCTCACACTCACCCTCTACTGAGACACAGGCTCTTTCACTGACGCTGGGAGCTCACTGACTGGGCTAGACTGGCTGGCCAGCATGTGCTGTTCCACCGGACTCTTTTTTGGAGACAGGGTTTTTCTGTGTAGCTTTGGAGCCTGTCCTGGATCTCACTCACAGAGATCCACCTGCCTCTGCCTTCCAAGTACTTCAATTAAAGATATGCGCACCACCACTGCCTGGCTTCCACCTGACTGTTTACTTGAGTTCTGGAGACCTGAACTCAGGTTCTCATGCTTGTACAAGCACTTTACCTAAGCCTTCTCTCCAGCCCTGTTTATTATTTTATATTATCCAGGGTTATGCATGGTGCCTCCAGCTTGGAATGTAGACAGGGATGACCTTGTGAGTTCTAAGCCTACCTGAGCTGTGTAGCAAAATTTGTATCAAAACAAAACCAAAAGGCAACAGAAGTTCATTCCAAAGCACACCTAGGAAAGTCAGTTTTGTTTGCCAGTTTCTGGAAGTTTTTGATATTCAGTAAGGACATTTAGCAATTATGATACCATCATGTAATTAACTTTATGATGCTCCTATGAAATAAGTTAAGCATTACAAGAGCTCGACAGCTATTATGGTGCCACATTTTATTATTGCTTTTGTTTGTTTAGACAAACAAAATTCTTACATAGCTGAGGATGACCTTGAGCTCCAAATCGTCTCACCTCCACCTCCCAAGACCTGGGGTCACACACCACATGTCTGGTTACGGCATGCTTTAAAGTGCCAGGCTTCCTACTAAGCTCACTAACACAAATGACTTCAGTTCCAAGAAGTAAAAGCAGAGACAGTCTCGTCAGGTTGGTGTGAAATAAGCCCTTTCCTTTTTCTTAGTCTTCAAAAATTCTGCTTTTAAAATTAGCACACAAGGTACTTGTTAAAAAGTACGGATCACTTCACGAACTTTTGTGTGTCCTTGCACAGGGCCCGTGCTGATCTCTCTACCATTCCAGTTTTAGTGTGGGCGCTGAAGAGGGCACAACTCATGTCTGACTCCACCTTCAATGTCTTAGAAGCCAACCAAGTCACTACAGAGAAACACCCCACAAAGAAAAGCCTTTTGACTGCCTTTGCCGTTCAGACAACAGAACCTCGAGCTGTTTATCAGGAGCGTTCTGTGCACACCGCTGTGGAGGGTGATGTGCAGCGGAGGAAGAACTGTGTGGGCCCTGGGCTGTGGGAATCCTCCATGAAGCACGGTGCTGTTCGCATGTAAGGATGGGGAGAGGCGGTAGAATTCCTAAAATTCTACATAGAGATTTTAACGTTTGAATCCAGGAAGACCAGAACCCTAGTCATACGAGCCTTCAAAAGCCAAACGGTAGTTGTCTGCACTCATCTGGACAGGCACGGGGAAGGCTCCTGGCCCGTGGAGACAACACACAATGTGTTATGAAGTCGTCAGGATCTGGGGAAAGCCCCACCTAGATCAAAGACCTCCGAGGTCTTGCGGAGCCTCGGTGGCGGCGGCAGCGGCAGCAGGGAACCACTGGCCTAGTTGGTAGGCACTTAATCAGTAGCACATGGAGGAAACTGGTGCACCCGCAGCAGCTAGGGAGTGAGCAAAATTAACTTTTGGGTCACGCTAAAATAGTCCATGAATTATATCTTGGCACAGATTTTAGGACCTTTAGAGAATATTGAAGTTTAAAAATATTAAGTAGATACCATAGGAAATACACTGACGAGCTTTACTGTATTTGGAGACCCCGGAATGTCTGCCAGCACCTGAGTCAAAGTGAGCTGTGCTGTGGCTGTGGGTGTCCTGTAGGTGTGCTGTGGCTGTGTGCTGTGGCTGTGGGGGTGCTGTGTAGCCGCCCCCCTTCAGCTGAGTGCCTGCAGCGACTTTTGACTCTCCTGGCAGAGCCGATCTGCTCAGAACATCAGAACACTGTAGCAGTAGTGCAAAGACAACCCCACATGGTCCATAACTGAAAGAACGTGACTGTTCCAACGAAACTATGGACATGTCAGGGCTGGGGGTGTTGGCAGGAGGCTTGCCCAGCATACATGAGGCACAGGTTTGAGCCCTTAGCACTCCATAAAGCAGGCGTGGTGACGCATGCCTGTAATCCCGACACTGGGGAGCCAGAAGTTCAACGTCATTCTTGACTCTATTAATAGAGTTTGAGACCAGCCTAAGTCAGCGATCTTGAAAAAAGGTATTAATAAATACTTTTACTTCCTTTTCAACCATCTAAAAACCTGGGGCCAGGGAGTAAAGGCACTTGTCCCCAAGCCTGGTGACCTGAATGTCATTCCTAAGACCTACATGGTAGGAAAAAAACAGCTCCCTTTTTTCTTTTAGACAGGATTTTACCAGCTGCCCTGGATGAAACTCAGAGATCCACCTGCCTCTGCAATTAACGGTTTAACGGTGTGGGTCACCACACCCAGCTGGAGGAAACCACCACTTACAAATTGTACCTCTGTACATGTGCCGTGGTACATACACTATTCTCCCCCATTCCCATGTGTGTGCCGTGGTACATGCACTATCTACACCCCCCTCCCCAAATCCTATATGTGTGCCATGGTACATGCACCAAACCCCCATTCCCACATGTGTGCCATGGTACATGCACCAAACCCCCATTCCCACATGTGTGCCGTGCATTATCCACCCCTCCCAAATCAGTGTTTAAAAACAAGACCAACCATTTTAAGATCACACTTACCTCGTGGTTAGTAAGAACAGTGAGTCAGCAGACCATGATCTGCTACTCCACCACCAATGGCCTTTACAAAAGCTCACCACTTACAAGTTATTTTTCTCTTGCTTAAAAATTTAAATAATGGCAATACTGTACACATAAGTGGTTTCAAGTCTAGAGTTTTAGTTGTGTAGCCATGACTTCACTGAGAAGTTAAAACAAAAAACGAACAACAAAAATCTTGACTTTTCTGATTGAAACATAGGTAATATACAGAAATGTCGCAATGATTTTTTTTAATTATTCATTTGTATTTTATGTGCATTGCTGTTTTGTCTGCATGTATGTGTCTGTCAGGGTGTTGGGTCCCCTGGAACAGGAGTTACAGACAGTTGTGAGCAGCCATGTGGGTGCTGGGAATTGAACCCGGGTCCTCCAGAAGAGCCTCCAGTGCTCTCAACAACCCCTGAGCCATCTCCCAGCCCTGTGTCTTAACCTTAACAAGTGCCTTTACTCACTGGCCCCAGGTTTTTAGATGGTTGAAAATGAAGTAAAAGTATTTATTAATACCTTTTTTCAAGATCGCTGACTTAGGCTGGTCTCAAACTCAATAGAGTCAAGGTTCACAAGTCAACGGTGAAGCTGATGAAGTAAACGCAAAGGCTGGCCCTGGCTACACACTCACAACGCTGATTCCACATACAAGGCTTCAACCAAGAACAGACTCACAATTTGGAAAATCGCTAACACTGAACACTTACAGGTGTTTTCTTACACAGAATTTGCCCAGTGTTGGGTACAGTAACAGAGATGATTTCAAGCCTCCAGAAGGGTATGGGCAGGACATATGCAGATACTTTGGCATTTGTGTAAGAGATAATCCTGCAACCGATCCTCTGAGGATTCTGACAGGACTGAAAACACTGACTGTGGCTATCTCTTACGGTAGGTAATGTACCTAGTGCTGAGCAACTTCAAATATGTTCCCAGTGCCTTTTAAAAGCCATCACGGGGAGCTGGAGAGATGGCCCAGTGGTTAAGAGCACTGGCTGCTCTTCTAGAGGACACAGGTTAATTCCCAGCACCCATACTGTGGCTCACAACCATCTGTAACACCATTCCTGGGGGAATCTGATGCCCTCTTCTGGCCTGCACGGGTACTGCACACATGGTGCACAGTCATATTTGCAGGCAAAACACACACACACACAGACACACACAGACACACACACACACACAGACACACACACACTTAAATAAAAAAATTAAGGTTGTTATTATTGTTGTTAAAGCCACTGTGGTAACAAAAGAACTCTGGAAATTAGAAATACACCCGCTGGGTGGTGGTGGTCATGCCTTTAATCCCAGCACTTGGAGGCAGAGGCAGGTGGATCTCTGTGAGTTGGAGGCCAGCCTGGTCTCCAGAGCTAGTCCAGGACAGGCTTCAAAGCTACAGAGAAACACCCTCCCCATCAAAAAAAGGGGGACTGGAGAGATGGCTCAGAGGTTAAGAGCACTGACTGCTCTTCCTGAGGTCCTGAGTTCAATTCCCAGCAACCACATGGTGGCTCACAACCATCTGTAATGAGATCTGGCATCCTCTTCTGTATACATAATAAATAAATAAATCTTTAAAAAAAAAAAAGGAGAGAGAGAGATGCACTTCAGCATCTTTAGAAAAAAAAAAAGATACAAATGCTAACTAGGGGATCTGCTTTTTAGACAGTTAACCCTAGCAAGGCACGGTAGCTCACACCTGCAGTCCCAGCTTTCAAGGGGCAGAAGCAGAAGGAACACCAGCCTGAGCTACACCGAGAGCTCTAGGTCAGCCTTGGAGGAAAACCTGTCTCAAAATAAATTGAAAAACGAATGTTTATTTCTAGCCGAGAATTACTCTGTAACTAAACATGGAAGGCGGGCCACACATACATGAATACCTATTTTTATAATTCTCCAGTTTCACCAAGTGCATTTCCTATAGAAAAGTCCATTTCTTCTTATAGTGATTTCATGAAACTGCATAACTGAAAATGAAAAGTAGGCAGATCCCCATCTCTCCCTATTCCCTCAGATCCAATCCCCCAGTCTCATCCCCAGTTCTGTAGCAGAACACCTGTGGCAGCCTTCCTTGCCACCCCCCTCCCTCACCTCCTGTGGATGCCACAGATCTTCCCTTTTTAACCTCCTCCACCCTCATTGCTTTCTCCCTGCCTCCAACCCCAGCAGGCACCCCTGCTGACCCAAGGGCCAAGCCTGCCTGGGAGCCAGGTAGGCTGACTGCAGGTCTTCCTCTCTGCTCAAGTTCCAGCCCCTGTGCCCACCTTCTCATGCCCAGCTCTGCGGCAGAAAGCCCGCTGCGGTCCCCCTTTCTTCTCTGACTCCATCCCCAACAGATCACAGAGGACTTCTCTGACCCCATCCCCAACAGATCACAGAGTCTTCTCTGACCCCATCCCCAACAGATCCCCCCATCCCCACACGAGTCTTCTCTGACCCCATCCCCAACAGATCACAGAGTCTTCTCTGACCCCATCCCCAACAGATCACAGAGTCTTCTCTGACCCCATCCCCAACAGATCACAGAGTCTTCTCTGACCCTATCCCCAACAGATCACAGAGTCTTCTCTGACCCTATCCCCAACAGATCACAGAGTCTTCTCTGACCCTATCCCCAACAGATCACAGAGGTCTTCTCTGACCATCCCATCAGATCTTCTCTAACCCCATCCCCAACAGATCACAGAGGACTTCTCTGACTCCATCCCCAACAGATCACGGAGTCTTCTCTGACCTCCCTTCCCCCACCTCACCCAACTGTCTCAGCCTCCAAGCCCAGCAGGCACACCTTGGGAACACAGCAGGGGTGCAAGCCAGGGAAACAGGGCCACAGGGAATTCTCTGCAGGGCAGCACCCAGCCATCAAATCTCCTCCTGTCCAGACAGAAAGCAGAAACCAAACACCCAACAGAGACAAAAGCAGATGTCAGCATGCAGACATATAACCATCCCAATCCCAGATCCTAGATGCCAGCAGAAAAACACAGTAACCGCCAGGCCAATGTCTTCACTAGAGCCCAGCAACCCCACCACAGCAGGCCTTGAAGAGTCCAACACAGCTAAAGCTCAAGAAAAAGACCTTAAACAGCCTGTATGAAGATGGTAGAGGCCTTCAAGAGGAAATGAATAAATCCCTTAAAGAAATCCGGGGAAGCCGGGCGGTGGTGGCGCACGCCTTTAATCCCAGCACTGGGAGGCAGAGCCAGGTGGATCTCTGTGAGTTCGAGGCCAGCCTGGGCTACAGAGTGAGTTCCAGGAAAAGGCGCAAAGCTACACAGAGAAACCCTGTCTCGAAAAACCAAAAAAAAAAGAAATCCGGGAAAACATGAACAGTGTGAGGAAATGAATAAAACTGTTCACGACCTGAAGATGGAAGCAGAAGAAAACTCAGACTGAGGGAATTCTGGAATTGAAAAATCTGGGAATTCGTACAGAAACTACAGAGGCGCTT
The DNA here is from genome assembly GCF_004664715.2 of Peromyscus leucopus. Lineage (NCBI taxonomy): Eukaryota > Metazoa > Chordata > Mammalia > Rodentia > Cricetidae > Peromyscus > Peromyscus leucopus. Next base: position 20,770,988 of record NC_051075.1, read on the forward strand.
CTCCAACAGAATACAAGACATTGAAGAAAGGGTCTCAGGTGTTGAAGATGGGATAGAAATAACGGATACATCAGTCAATGAAAATGTTAATTCTAAAAAACTCCTGATGCAAAGCATCCAAGAAATGTGGGACCCTGTGAAAAGACCAAACCTAAGAATAGGAATAGAGGAACCCAGCTCAAAGGCCCAGATAACAGGCGGTGGTGGCGCACGCCTTCAATCCCAGCACTTGGGAGGCAGGGGCAGGTGGATCTCTGCGAGTTCCAGGCCAGGCTGGGCTACAGACTGAGTTCCAGGACAGCCAGCGCTGTTACACGGAGAAAGCTTGTCTCAAAAAAACAAAACAAACAAAATCATAGAAAAAAAAATTTCTAATCTAAAGAAGGAGATGGCTATAAAGGTACAAGAAACACACAGAACACCAAGAGATTAGAACAGAAATCAAAGTCCCCTCATCACATAAAAACACTAACGTACAGAACAAAGGAAGAATATGAAAGTCTGCAAGGAGAAAAGACCAAGTAACATACAAAGGCAGACCTATTAGAATACACCCGACTTTCTCAATGGAGACTCTAAAAGCCAGAAGGGCCTGGACAGATGTGCTGCAGACACTAAGAGACCACAGATGCCAGCCCAGACTACTATACCCAGCAAAACTCTCAGTCACCATAGATGGAGAAAATAAGATTTCCCATGATAAAGCCAAATTTAAGCACATTTATCTACAAACCTCACCCTACAGATGGTGCTAGAAGGAAAACTTCAACCTAAGGAGGTCAACTACAACCATGAAAACACAGGGAATAAATAATCTCAGAGTAGCAAAACCAAAGGAAGGAAACAAACACACACACACACACACACACACACACACACACTCTCTCTCTCTCTCTCTCTCTCTCTCTACCACTACCAAAATAAAAAGAATCAACAATCTTTGATTATTGATATCCCTCAATATCAATAATCTCAATTGGCTAATAAAAAGACACAGACTAGGGGCTGGAGAGATGGCTCTGGTTAAGAGCACTGGCTGCTGCTCTGCCAGGGACCCAGGTTCAATTCCCAGCACCTACATGGCAGATGACAACTGTCTGTAACTCCAGTTCCAGGGCTTCTGACACTATCAAGCATGCAGGCAAAACACCAATGAACACAAAATTTAAATAAAAAAAAAAAAAAAGGCACTGACTAACAGAATGAATACAAAACAGGATCCAATTCTTCTGCTGCATCCAAGAAACACACCTCAACATCAAGGATAGACATTAGCTCAGGGTAAAGACTGGAAAAGATATTCCAAGCAAATGGACCTAAGAAATAAGCTGGCATAGCCACTTTAATATCTAACAAAATAGACTTCACACCAACACTAATCAGAAGAGACAGGGAAGGACACTACACACTCCTCAAAGGAAAGCTCCACCAAGATGGTCTTTAAATTCTTAACACCTGTGCCCTAAACAAGGGCACCCAAGTTCGTAAAAGATACATTATTACAGCTTAAATCACATATTGACCCTTACACACTGACAGTGAGAAACTTCAGTACCCCACTCTCACCAATAGACAGGTCATCCAGGTAAAAACTAAACAGAGAAAGGATGGAGCTAACAGACAAATGGACCTAACAAATATTTACAGAACATTTCACCCAAACACAAAAGAATATACCTTTTTCTCTGTACCTCATGGAGCTTTCTCCAAAATTGATTATATTCTCTGACAAAAAACAAGTCTCAACAGATACAAGAAAACAGATTGTATCATATCAGACCACCACAGATTAAAACTGAAGAGCAAAAACAACAGAAAGCTTACAAACTCATGGAAACTGATCAATGAAAATGGTTGAGGACAAAAATAAGAAAGACATGAAAGGCTTTCTAGAATTGAATGAAAATGAATACGCAACACACCCAAACATATAGAACACAAAGAAAGAGGTTCTAAGAGGCAAGTTCTTAGAACTAAGTGCCTACATGAAAAACAACAACAACAACAACAAAAGCCTAAACTGAAGAGCCCTCCTACTATCAACAACACACCTGAAAGATTTCAAACAAAAAGAAATTACACCCAAAAGGAGTAGACGTCAAGAAATAATGAAACTAGGAGCTGACATCAATAAAATAGAAACAAAGAGAATACAAAGAATCAATGAAACACAGGATTGGTTCTTTGAGAAGATCAGTAAAATTGACAAACCCTTATCCAAACTAACTAAAAGGAAGAGAGATCCAAATGAACAATATCAGAATGAAAAGGGGGACACAAAAACAGACAGCAAGGCCAGGTGGTTGGTGGTAGTGCACAATGCCTTTAATCCCAGCACTCAGGAGGCAGAGCCAGGTGGATCTCTATGGGTTCAAGGCCAGCCTGGTCTATAGAGTGAGATACAGGACAGGCATCAAAACTACACAGAAGAACCCTGTCTCGAAAAACTAAAGACAAAACAAAACAAAAAAAAAAGCAGACACTGAGAAAATCCAGAGAATATTTTAAAGACATATTTTAAAGATCTGTACACCACCAAACTACAAAATCTAAAAGACGTGGTTAATTTTCTCAATAGGTACCACTTACCAAAGTTAAATGAAGATCAGATGAATTTAAGCAGACCTACAACCCCTAGTGAACTAGAATCAATCATTTTAAGTCTTCTAACCAAAACAGGCTCAGGGCCAAAACAGTTTTAGCATAGAATTCTACCAGACTTTCAAGAAGAGTTAATGCCAATACTCCTTCAGTTATTCCACAAAATAGAAATATAAGGAATGTTGCCTAATAGATTTTAAGAGGCCACAGTTACCCTGATACTCAAACCGCATAGATTCAACAAAGAGAATTACAGACTAATTTCCCTTATGAACATACATGCAAAAATACTCAAAAAGATCATTCACCATGATGAAGTATTCATCCCAGATATGCAGGGACCATCAATATACAAAAATCAATAAATGTAATCCACCATATAAACAAACTGAAAGAAAAAACAACAACACATGATCATCTCATCAGATGCAGCAAAGGCCTTTGACAAAATCCTACACCTCTTCACAATAAAAGTCCTGGAGAGATCAGGGATAAAGGGACATCTTACTTAATAAAGGCAATTTACAGCAAGTCCATAGCCAACATCAACTTAAATGGAGAGAAATTCAAAGCAATTCCACTAAAATCAGGAACAAGACAAAACTGTCCACTCTCTCCATACCTATTCAATATAGAACTTGAAGTCTTAGCTAGAGCAGTAAGACAACTGAAGGAGATGAAGGGGATACAGATCGGAAAGGAAGACATCAAAGTATTTTTATTTGCAGATGATATGATAGTATACACAAGTGACCCCAAAAACTCCATGCAGGAAATCCTATGGCTGATAAACACACTTTTAGCAAAGTAGTTGGATAAAAAATTAACTCACAAAAATCAGCAGCCTCCTATATACAAACAACCAAAAGTCTGAGAAAGAAATCAGGAAAACAATACCTTCACATTAGCCTCAAATAATATAAAATATCAGGCTGGAGCGATGGCTCAGAGGTTAAGAGCACTGACTGCTCTTCCAGAGGTCCTGAGTTCAATTCCCAGCAACTACATGGTGGCTCACAACCATCTGTAATGAGATCTGGTGCCCTCTTCTGGCCTGCAGTCATACATGCTGTATACATAATAAATAAATAAATCTTTAAAAAATATATATATATAATATCTTGGTGTAACTCTAACCAAGCAAGTGAAAGAACTGTATGATAAAAACTTAGACTCTGAAGAAAGAAATTGAAGATAGAAAGATCTCCCATGCTCATGGATCAGTGAGATTAACATAGTAAAAATGGCCATCCTACCAAAAGCAATCTGCAGATTCAATGCAATTCCCATCAAAATTCTTCAAAGATCTGGAAAGGCCAATTCTCAACTCCATATGGAAACACAAAAAAAAAAAAAAAAAAAAAAAAAAAAAAAATGCAGGGCAGCTAAACAATCCTGAACAATAAAAGAACTGCTGGAGGTATCACCATTCCAAATTTCAAGTTGCACTACAAAGGTATAGTAATACAAACTGAATGGTATTGGTAAAAAAAAACAGACTCATTAATCAATGCAAACGAATTTTAAGACCCAAACATAAATCTACACACCTATGGACACCTGGTTTTTTATAAAGAACCCAGAAATACACACTAGAAAAGAGACAGCATCTTCAACAAATGGTGCTGGTCAAACTGGATATCTGCATGTTGAAGAATGCAAATAGATTCGTATTTATTACCCTGCACAAAACTCAAGTCCAAGTGGATCAAAAACCTTAGTATAAAACCAGACACAATGAACCTGACACAATGAACCTGATAGAAGAAAAAATGGGGAATAACCTTAAACTCACTGTCACAGTAGAAGACTTCTTGAACAGAACACCGGTTAGCACAGGCACTAAGATCAACAATTAATAAATGGGACCTCATGAAACAGAAAAGCTTTTGTAAGGCAAAGGACACATCATTCAGACAAAGTGGCAGCCTATGGAATGGGGAAAGATTTTTACCAACTCCACATCCAATAGAGGACTAATATCCAAACTGTAAAGAAATCAAGAAACTAGATATTAAAATACCAAATACCCCAAAATTTTAAAAATGAAGTACAGATCTAAACATTTCTCAAAAGAGGAAACTCAAATGGCTGATAAACAGCTCATGCTAGTGAGGATATGGAGCAAGGGGAACACTCCTCCACTACTGCTGGGAATGCAAACTTGTAAAGCCACTGTGGAAATCAATATGGCAGTTCCTTAGAAAGACGGGAATCAACCTCCCTCAAGACCCAGCAATACCACCACTCCTGGGCATATACCCAAAGGATGCTTCATCCTACCACAAGGACACATGCTCAACTATGCTCATGGCAACTTTATTCATAATAGCCAGAAACTGGAAACAACCTAGATGACCCTCAAAAGAAGAATGAATATAGAAGATGTGGTACAAATATTTATATTACTCAGTTCTTAAAAAAAGACAAGATGAAATTTGCAGGGAAATGGACAGAGCTAGAGATCTCCCTGGGAAGGGGAAATAGATTTTACTGGTGGACTGGACTTGCAAAGCTCACATGAACTCACAGAGACTAAAGCAGCAAGCACAGGGCCTACACCTGTCCACACTAGGTAGATCCTCTGCATACATAATTCAGCTTTCAGCTTAAGTCTTCTTATGGTACCTGAGGACATGGATTACTGGGTCTGGCTCCTGTGCCTTCTCCTAAAGCTCTTCCCTCCTGTTGGTTTGTCTATCTTTTTTTTTTAAAGTTTTTCGAGACAGGGTTTCTCTGTGTTACGTCTCTGGCTGTCCTACAACTCGCTTTGTAGACCAGGCCAGTCTCAAATTCAGAGATCTGCCTCCCAAGTGCTGAGATTAAAGGCATGCACCACCACTGCCTTTAATCATTTGTTTTAAATGTTATTTTTTTATTTTTATTTTTAAAGTAATATACGGCCGGGTGGTATATGAGTTTGAGGTCAGGCCAGCCTGGTTTGCAGAGTGAGTTCCAAGACAAAGTAATTTACACTATTGCGAAGAGTTTAAAAAAAGAGCTGTCTGGTTGAGCTCTCAGGTCTGTTGACTGCAGTAAAAGGTGACATGACACAGTTTTCTACGCTGCAAACATTTTAATGATTATTGTTGAGCATACATATCAGAAATTTACGTCAAACTGCAACAAGTTAAATAAATGTTTATAATATACAAAGAAAAGACAACCAAGCATAAAAGTTGCTGTGAGTGTGCCTTGCACCTAGACCAGTGTTTCCCTCCCTTAATATATCTTTATTTTTGATCTGCACAAACACACTTTAGAATTTCATCTTTATAGAATGGTATTTAGGAACAAAAAATAAACTCCCACCTCAAAGAAATAAAAAGGCTGTGCATGATTATGTGCTGAACCAATAGAGAACACTAGAATACTCTGGTAGTGCAGGCATCATTAAAAAGGAAAAGAAAAAGCCTGAGATGCTCATTAACACTCTATGTTTGAAGGGAGGAAGGAAGCAGTATGTTTGACCAAGGAGCTAAGGAGCCAGCAAAACGGGGATCAGTGATGGCAACTGTAGTGTACGGAGTATGAAACGATGACAACTTGATACAAACACAGTTAGAGTTTCCAGTGAGCACTGAAGAGCTGAGAGGCGGCTGCTCTGTGGAACAGTTAGGTAGAACCACCTTTTCCAGTCACGTGAGCCCTTGTAAAGCAGCAGCACAGTCCCTCCCTGTGCTGAGTCCCTGCTGGCTGGGTAGCTAAGGGATTTCTTTGTCATTAGCAGCTAAGGAACTTACTCCACATGTTCTCAAAGCCTTAGAGGTGGGACACGAGGCAAGGTGTCATTAGTGTGAGGGTCACACACTTCTCCGCAAACCAAGCAAGAGGCTTCACTCGACTTGTCTCTGCGGTCTCCTTTCTGCATTCCAACCTCAGTTGAGATGAAAGCCTTTCTCCATTGTAGCAGCCAGCAAGCGCTCTCTCATGATCTCCTCAGAGGAATACTCAGGCAACTTAAGATAATGGACACAAGTGTTGACCGATGGATAGCTGGCGTCAGTAGCATCAACCTAGAGCAAGACAGGGAACAGACAGCGTGAGTGCCTCTTTCCCACTGCCTCCAGATTAAGCTACTGTAATCAAGTTCCATTTGTCTCCTCCACTAGCTGGTTGGTACCTTTCGGACAACTGTCAGCCTGGGGTGCAGGTTAGCCAGTCCGCCCGGGGGGAGAGTTGAACAGCCAGTGGTGAACTGCAGGAATGCTTTCCTTTCATCGGAGGACATGCCACACAAAACCCTCACAAACCTGAGGAATCCAGGACTGAAAGGACAAAAACAGAGCTGTGTTGATCTGGCCATAGAGTGACATGAAAACATGACATACTCCTACTACTTTGTTAAGTCAACAATACCCCCCCCAGCAATATACACACGCTAAAGATCAAGACTGTCTAAGAACCGCTGAGTTAGGTAATAATGGGCTGACATGGCACTTTTAAAACATCAAAGGCAGTCATTCTCTCACACCAGAGTACGAACTGAAACAATGAGGTACGAGATTAAACACACAACAAGCTCAAAAATCACAGTTGAAGATACATTTGCATAATTACCAGATAAGGCTACATTTATCAGAGTGTATATGATCTATGTTCATCAGTAAAATAATCAAGTCTTGTGACATATTTTACTGAAGTAAAACAAAACACTACCTATCAACGAAGATGCCACAAAGCAGATGGGTTGTATAATCACCCTGCTAAAAGAAGCCAGACCAGAGAGTCTACACAGAAGACCACATGATTTCACTTGGGACTTCAACCTGGGTGCTTCTCTGTTACTCAGTAAAACCTTCACATCCATGCAATGTAGCCTAAGGGTTTACAATTTCTCCAACTGAAAAAACAATGAATTCGTGAGCCAAGGAGCCTAAGCATGAGTCATCCTGGCACCCCACGACTTGACTCCAGACTAGGAATGGAATTTTCTAAATTATAGCTCTTGGAAAATCTGTCAGTTGATTGTTAGACACGAAAAAGTTTGTTTCTTGGAAATCATCAACACATACCTGTCACGTGTATAGCCCAGCTTAGGTTCCGTGTAATTGATAATGTCCTCTGCTGCCCAGGATGGTGACTGATTGCCACAGAGAATCATCTGGACCTCCTCATGGCTGAAGGAACTTAATTTCTCCATTGGAAAAACTTTATTAAATCCATCTACATTACATACACACCAGAAACATAAAAAACAAAACATACAACTCAGTTCCTAAGACATGATTACCAAATGCTCAATTGAAAACCCAAATCTTCGTACCATAACATGGGCCATGGGCAATCCCCACACCCTCACACCCCCACACTAATGTGAGCACAAAGAATATTGCTCACTATAGTCAATAGCCAAATTCTCAGTTCTTGTAACTATCCAGGCTGACCTTGACAGCTGTCACAAAAGCAGCCAAGGTTGTGTTCATGTTTTCAAATGATTTACAGTATAATTCACCCTCATCATGGAATACAGCATGTGTACTAATTTATGTCCACTTACAAATGAAGACCTGAGGGTGAGGGCCAGAAGTCTCGGTTCCTCTAGAGGAGTTAGCAGAAGATATATATACTACAGCTTAGTGTTCAACCTGTCCTGACTATGCTGCAAGACCTAACTATCTAGAGGACCAGAACCTACAGGCAAATTCAATGATACTCAGCAGCAGTGGTGTTAACGTCAAAGGAAAAGGAACTGCGTTGTCCTTTCAAATTACCTCGAAAGGCTTCCATCTGTTTCTGAATACCCGTATGCATACAGAAGTCAAACATCAAATCCACATACTCTTCTGCATTGTCCATTGTGATCATCTGCAAAGGAAGGTTTGCCAGGATTAGCTGACTTCACTTTATGGAGCCAGTTACCCAGGGTAACGGGCTTTGCTAAGACCATCTTTCAGAGTCTAACGACTAGACAAGAGCAGATCTTTACCTCATCTTCACCACTGGGCTTGAGGTCCACAGCTGTGAAGCCGTATATTCTTGAAGAAGGGCAGAACTGGAAATTTAAACTGAAAGTTCAAAAGGACGAGATTACTATTCAGCAACTGTCAGGGTTTGTAACTGCTGTGACTATTACTTTAATAGGTAGGCAAAGATGTGTTACACGTTTTATGCTACATTTGTTAAATTATGTAAAGATGTGCTGCTGTTTTACCTTGCCTGCCTAAGGCACCTGATTGGTCTCATAAAAAGCTGAATGGTCAATACCTAGGCAGTAGAGGGACAGGCAGGGCTGGCAGGCACAGATAAGCAGGAGGAGATAGGAGAGATAACAAGGAGAATGAGTTAGAAAGAGAGGGAGACACCCAGGCGAGCTAGCCAGGCAGCCTGTCAGCCAGCCAGCCTGTCAGCCAGCCAGACACGGAGTAGGACATACAGAATGAAAGAAGGTAAAAAGCCCTAGGGCAAAATGTAGATGAAGAGAAACAGGTTAAAATAAGTAATATGAGCTAGTGGAATGGGCCTAAGCTAAAGCCAAGCATTCATAACTAATAAGTCTCTATGTCATGGTTTGGGAGCTGGCTGGGAGCCCAAAATCAAGTCTGCTACATATAACAGTACTGCAAAAATCACAAATGCCCCCATGCTCCACCAACAAAACCTACACACCATCTTACAGTGAAATCAGGCATACCCAAGTTTCAGTATTTATTTACTTGAAACGCTGAGGATCAAACCCAGGGCCTTGATAAGAGACTAAGTCTTTAAGGGCAAAACCTTGTGCACGAAAACTATTAGACCAATGTGCAAACCTTTCTGGCTTTGCAAAGACTACATAGAAACATAGCCTGTCATGACTCATGTGCTCCAAAAGGAAAAAAATTATCAAACTCAAGATTTCTACAGTGAATTATTATAGTAGCATGTTTATAAGTCATTTTTCTCAGGGAAGAAAATATTGTTTCATTTGTTATTTATAATGTATACAAAGTGTATACACACACACACACACATATAATATTTAGAGGGAAAAAAACCTTTAACATATAGTTATCTCATTTTTTTTTTTTTTTTTTTTTTGGTTTTTCAAGACAGGGTTTCTGTGTAGCTTTGTGCCTTTCCTGGAACTCACTTTGTAGACCAGGCTGGCCTTGAACTCACAGAGATTCACCTGCCTCTGCTTCCCGAATTGTGGGATTAAAGGCATGGCCACCACCGCCGGGCTAATTTTTTTTTTTCTTTTGACAACATCTCACTGTACAGCCCTGGTGACTAGCCTAGAACTCACTATGAAGACCACACTAATTAATGCTGAGCTCAAGTGCTCAGAGTAAAGGCATGTACCACCACATGGCAGTTATCTAGCCCTAGTGACAGAGAAACATTCTTAGACGTGTGTCATTGGGCAATGTTCTTGTTGTGCAAACATAAACTACACTTAAACAAATCTAAGTGTACATTCTACTACACACCCAGGCTCTATGACACACACAGCACATTACTGCTGGCCTCAAATCTGCACAGCATGTCACTTTACTGAATAGTGTAGGCAAGTGTATCACAATGGTAAATATCCATGACTAAAAATAGGTAGATATAGGAAAGATACAATGAGGAAATCAAGCGACAGAACATTAAGTCCACTTTAACTGTATATGTGGGTCCCACCTATGACTAAAACACGCATGCAGCGTTATAAGTGTATAACCAATTATCAAACACTAGTTCTCACAATTATTAGCAAACATTTAAAAGGAAATATGAAAGCCACGCACCAATCTCAAAACACAGGCAAATGTACTTGAAGGTATGACACTTCTGTGTACAGGAAATGTATCAAGACTACAGTACCAGAGTTATTTGACAACAGTCAATAAAGGCTATATGCCAATCATTTCTGACCTTTGCCCAGTAGGCTATCAGATAATCCTCCAAAAATATAATGATTAATGTTTTGTCTTTTTCAAAGCCATATCTTATGTATCCCAGGCTAGCATTGAACTTCCTATGTAGGCAAAGATAACCTTACATTCTTGATTCTCCTTTCTCCACCTTCCCAGCACTAGAATTATAGGCACCTGCCCCAATGCCAGGTTCTATGCAGTGTTGGAGATCCAACCCAGGGCCGTATGCACACTAGGCAAGCACCTTACCAACCAAGCCATACACCTGATACAGTGTTATCTTCTATAATCATAACTTAAGAGGTTCAAACAGATAATCAGTATCTTCTAGCATCCATCCATGTGCTCCAGACTTTACTCATAAGCTACAGATCCACAGGGACAGAGAAACAGAAACCTTTAACTTCTCATTTGTTAGGTCCAAGAATGAATACATAAATCTTACCCTAAATCCTCTATGCTAAGTGGAGGTCCAGAACCTGATGGATTCTTGAGCACTAATTCCTGTAACTTGGTATTCTTCTCATCTTCAGAAAGACCTTTATTGCCTAAAATCTGACGCCTCTTGATAGCAAGTTCTTTAATTTCTTTTAAAAATCTGGCCCTGTGAGGATTTACTAGTTCAAAATCTTCCCAAGTCAAAATTCCATTAAACCAGGCTGGAGGTTTGGGCTTGGGGGGATCAAGGATAAATTCCGATTTTGAATCTTCTTCAAAGCTTCCCACTGAGAGAGTGTCATGACCTTCTTCTGTCGACGCTTCAGACTGACTTTCAGTACAGTGCAAGTCTCTGTCACCTCGTGACTCATAGATCAGTTTGCTCATATTGCTTTTGATGTCACCCATGCACATAAGTTTAAAGAAAGGCTTAGAAATAGGTAAGTCTACCAGTCTATTGTCTTGAATACATTTGGCCAAGAAAATTCCAAGGAAATGAAAGAGTTTTGTGATCCTTTCAAGCTCATCACTGTCTTGTGGAAATGGCGCTGTGAACAGTCCACATGACCGCTGTACATAGTACCCAGGAGGCTTCAATCCACCTCCAAGATCAACCTATTGTTCAGAAAGGAAACACAATATATGAATAAACATATAAAAACAAGTTACCAAACCTTCCATTACCATCTAAAAAAGTCATAAATATGAAACATTTTTTTTTAAATTTAGTCATCTACAGATGTATGAACATTAATTAACTTTGGCAATCAAATTTAATCCCTTCGAAATATTTTAATGGCACTAAGGTTATTCAATAATAAAGTAGAGGCTAGCCTGGGCAAAACAGTGAGACCTTATCTCCAAAACCCAAACCCTAGGGCTGTCAAGCTGGCTAATTGGTTTAGAGTACTGGCCACCAATGACCTGAGTTCAGTATCTATGACCCCTATCGTGGAAGCAGAGAACGGATTCTTCCCACAAGTTGGTTTCCACACACAACATGGCATGTGCACATAGCACTGCATGCGTACACTTGTCCACACGGATGCAACACAAGATTTGAAAGTGAGCAAGATGACTCCGTTGGTAAAAGCATTCACCATAAGCCTGCTGGCCTGAGTTCAATCTCTGGAACCCACATGCAGTAGGAAAGAACCAACTTCTGAAAGTTGTCCTCTGACCTCCACATGTCACCTCCCCCCTCCCCCCACCATCTCCCTCTCTCCATGAAAAGAGTTTTTGGTTTTGTTTTAATTTAAAAAGGGCTGGCAATGTGGCTCTGTGGTAAATTGGTTTCCTGGCATCCATAAAGCACTGGGTTTAAGCCTCAGTATTGGGGTAGGGATGAGGTCTTAAATAAAAACAAATAACAATCTTTAAAAATACAGCCAGGGGACTAGAGAGCTGGCTCAGAGCGTTAAGAGCACTGGCTGCTCTTGCAGAGAACCTAAGTTCGGTTCCCAGCAACCACACGGGGTCACCAGCACCTATTATCTCTAGTTCCAGGTAATCTAACGTCCACATCTGCTCTCCCCCAGCATTAGGATGCATGTGGGGCACATACATACATACAGAAAATACTCATATTCATAAAATAAGTAAACACATTTTAAAAATATTTTAAAAACCAAGTACAGCCAGAAAACCTGGCACAATCTACTTTTAACATTTGTGTGAAAGCAGTCATAACTCAAAACAGAAGGTAAGAAATCTCGCCAGGCGGTGGTGGTGCACACCTTTAATCCCAGCACCCGGGAGGCAGAGCCAGGCAGAACTCTGTGAGTTTGAGGCCAGCCTGGGCTACAGAGTGAGTTCCAGGACAGGCTCCAAAACTACAAGAGAAACCCTGCCTCAGAAAAAACAAACAAACAAACAAATCTCACATGACGAGATTCATCATCTGGAAAGTTGTCGTCACAGAGCCAAGTCCCCAAGTCAGTCCTCTGGAATTCAGCTGCCACAAGCGCGTAAAACTCTAAAGTGGGTCCCAAGCCAGTCCTTCTTCTCCTAGAAACTCAACCTAAAACAACAACAGAAGAATGGTACAGAAAGGGTCACTTTGTACAACGTTTTGTTTGGTTTTGTTGGTGTTTTACCTAGAGACGGGGTTTCTCCGTGGAGCAGCTCTGCTCTGTAGACCAGGCCAGCCTCGAACTCATTATGCCTGGCGCATCCTGTTTGTTCAATGAATCAGTTCCACCCAATCTGATTCAGTAGCATCTCCCTTCTCAGAACAGCAACAGTATGGTACACAACACAGACACAAGACTTTGGGGTCCTAAAGTTTTCAGTTTCCGTTACTGGACCATCAGGCACTGTGCTGAGTACTGTGTACATAGTAGCTGTCATAACAGTTTTGGAGAGTCTATCTTACAACCCCGCAGAATAAATAAATCTTCCCATCAGAGGAAACCAAATCTCAGATAAGCATTTGCTTGAAGAAAGGATGGTATACAGGTTTTTTTCACCTGGGTTTTTATGACCAAAAGCCTAAATCCCGAGTTGGGAGTTTTAGCAGTCACCTTGGAGGCTTCTGCATACTCGGTCTGATCTAAAAAATGACACTTAAACAGCACATCAGGAAATACAGAAGTCAAGACATCGTTAGGTAGAAAAAAAATGCAATGAGCCAGGCAGTTGTGGCGCACGCCTTTAATCCCAGCACTCAGGAGGCAGAGGCAGGCGGATCTGTGAGTTCGAGGCCAGCCTGGGCTACAGAACTAGTTCCAGCACAACCAGGGCTCCACAAAGAAACTGTGTCTCAAAGAAACAAAAAACAAAACACAAAAAAGAGGAGGAGGAGGAAGAAAAAGAAAAAGAATGTGATGGAACAACAGGATAAAAGCAAAGAGAATTTGTACATAAAGTAAAGATAAAAAACCATGACATCTAGAGGTTTATCACATCTGTTGTGACCAGTTTGTGATGTGAAAGATCAAAGTAGCTTATTCACATCTGTCATAGGTCATTGTGTAAATGAGCCAAACTGAAATGACCAGGACAGCATCTCAGCAGTAAGTACATACCACCCCAATGCAAGGGAAGTAAAACTAAAGAACCATCTGTTCCAAAAACACAGATTATCCACACGCAGCTTCACAGGAAGGTATGCTGTGGCTAGCCAAAGGATTCCTTTGTGTGTACTCTTCAGTCTGACTTGGTGAAAAAAGGGTCACAACCTAGACGTTGATGATCAAGACAAGAGAGAGCATTCTGAGATGCTCTGCTGGGAAATGCTTCTGCACAGAGAAAAGGAACTCTTTCTGTTTTTCTGCCAGGGTTTTACACCGTGGAGGGTACGGATCACCCAGTGCCCTTCCTTTACAGAGATTACCTCTAGAACTGACTTCCGGTCTGCGTGGATCTGCATGACATTCTCAGCCCACTCCATCAGTGATTCACCACGTGGCACTTTCACTCTTTCGTGCTTGAGCCGACCAACTCTAAACTCCCCAGGGTCATCTCGCCTTACACTGCTTGTGGTCCTTGTTCGCTCCACCGTGGCTTCTCGTCGGTTCTGCAGCCACACTATTGCTCTGAAACACAACACCAGAGTCCTCAGAGCACTTGAATGGAATGCTAAACCAGCCCAGAAGGCACAGACTGAAGGGACTGTTTTTCTATTATTATTATTATTATTATTATTATTATTATTATTATTATTATTATTATGTTTTTTCGAGACCGGGTTTCTTCGTGTAGCCTTGGAGCCTTTCCTGGATCTCACTCTGTAGACCAGGCTGGACTCAAACTCAAGAGATTCACCTGGCTTTGCCTCCCGAGTGCTGGGATTAAAGGTGTGCACCACTGCAACCCAGCTTTCAATTATTTTATAATGTTGTTTTGAGACAGGATTTTCCTATATCCATCACCCAATTCCCAGGATTATAGATGCACAATGTTGTGCTCGGTTAGAATCTTAAAAAAGTGTTTAGTCAGGTAATTTTTTTTTTTTTTTTGAGTCAGTGTCTAACTGTGCATCCCAGGATGGCATGGAACTCACTATGTAGCTCAGGCTGGCCTTTTACCTAAACAATCCTCTTTCTTTAGTCTCCATAGTGCTGGAATTATAGCTGAAAGCCAATATGCCTAACTAGTTAATTTTCAAATAGCAATTTATTAAGTAAAAATTCATAAAATTCATTTTATCATCATCTGCCTTAAACAAATGGAGAAAGAACTAGCTATATATTTTCCTTCTTTATTTTATCAAATAATATTAAAGGTCTGTGATACAAGCATTATATAATACATAAAAACAGTGTCAAGAGAAACCAAAAAGTGGTTATGCCATCTTTATTACTATGAAAGGCACGGACAGCTACCATCAAAATGGTTAAGACATTAAAAAAAAAGTGGTGTGTGTGTGTGTGTGTGTGTGTGTGTGTGTGTGTGTGTTTTCAAGTGTACATGTGGAGATTACAGGGCAACTCTCCGAAGTCAGTTCTCTGGTTCTATCACATGGGTTCCAGGAACTGAACTCAGGTCCTCGAGCTTGGTGGCAAGCATCTTTACCCAGTAAGACAAAACATTTAACACCTGTAATACACACTGTTTCAAGTACTTCAACCACAACAGGCAACAAAAGAGCTAAAAAGCCCCGCCTGGTAAAACTGTGGTCTAGAGGAGGAGACAGAACAAAACTGAACACGCTCTCTATGAGACAGAAAGAGAAGAGTCGTCAGGTAGAAGATAATTTAAACATTAACGATGTCTGCAAAGGAAGGGGCTGCTGCTCGATGACCGAGACCTCGGCCCGCATTCATGGAGCCCTGGGTTAGAATCTAGCACTAAATAAAATGCTATTTACCAGCATTCAGGTTGATGTTGCTGAGAATTTTTAAGTCACCAAAGAACCCCGAGTGTTAGGAAATAGAAATTGATGCAATCCATGCTGTACCAACAAAACATATTATGCATTAAACTGGAAACAGACAATCCTTCACAAAAATTAAAGACAATTTGAACAGTGTTCTATCCTATTCCGAACTTCTATAATGAGAAACATCTTGATTCGAAAAACATCAAAAGGCTCACTTCCTACCTGGATGCACCAAATGCTGTACAGGTGAAATACAGCTGTCTAGTTTCAAATGGTATTAGGAAAGGACACTTGCTGGTTAGTTGTTCACACCAGTCTGGCAGAGCCCCACTCGCCAATGCCAAAGGTTCCTGCAAATTAACAAACAACGCCTTAGTGCTAAGAGCATTAATAATGAACACAATTAATAACGAACACAAAAGACTATGTGAACTATTACTGAAGAAGGAATGAAGAGATCATCAGAGGCAGAAAAGAGAGGAAGGCATACTAAGAAAGGCCAGCCATGCAATTACCTCAATCTGCTGCAAAATTTTTGTGGTTATTTTTTTACTAGTAAATTCATCAGGTGGAAAAGTAAACTGAGGCTGCTCATCACCATCTGTAAAGTTAATTAACATAATTAATAAAAATGAAAAATGACTTGTTTTCAAACTGATCTAGAAATAAACAGGATTTCTTACGGACCTTCTTGGGCTATTCTGGAATAAGGATCACTGGCGACTATATACAGAATGCGCAGGAGCTGCAGGACATCCTCCACTCCACAGGAGTTCTGGCCATTGCCTGCTTTAGCCTGAGGTTGCTCTTTTGTCAGATTAAGAATATCACTACTTTGAAGAGTAGAAATTGCCCCCTGGCTTAACCCAGATTTTGTTCCATGTTCACAAAAATCCTGAACAGACAATTAACAAAATTAGCAACCAATCACTTTCTCAAGAAAAACATTCATTATTCTTAGTATTAATATGACTGCTGAAATTTTTCCCTTTTTTTGAAATAAACATTTATCATACAAGACAAAAATTCATTCAAAACCACACTGCCAAAGAAAATGAAACCAACACAAGCTGGTCTGCTCCGATCCCCAGCCACAAATGGCATTTGGACTTTAACACTGACAGATTGATTAACCATGCTCATTCAAACTCTTGAAACAGTTCTTTCTGCTGTCTTTCTTTTCTGTTTTGGTGCCGGGGATCTGCCCCAGGGTCTGGTACACACTGCACAAGCATTCTCTATCACAGAACTGTGCCCTAGCCCCTCAGTTTTCAAGCTAAACCAAGCTCAAGCCATTCCCACTCAAACCAGTATCTGAATGCAATAGATACCTTATATGCGGCTATAAGCTGAGAACAATTCCTGTTTTTCCTAATACTTTTATTAGTGCCAGTTAGTTTCCAGTGGCGCAGGAAAGCGGCGTCTGCATTCTTCTGCAGGTAGGTTATCAAGTCATTCTTTGGTAATTCATCAGTGCCAAGGTACTGTTCCACATGCTCTATAGACCAGCAACCCTACAACAGGAAAAACCAAACAGTGGCCTTTCCCAGTGATGAGGTCTATGGTGTTTCACATGCATTACATGACGGGGCTGTAAGATCATGCACCTAGTCTAACTCCAATAATTCAGTTAGTTTCCTTCCTGCTCAACTATGATACAATCATAGTTTCTTCTCTTTGTGTTGGTTTGAATAAGATGGCCCCCATGGGCTCATATATGTGAAAGCTTAAAGCTTCAGAAAGATTAGGAGGTGTGGCCTTGTTGGAGGAAGTGTGTCACTTAGGGGTAGGCTTTGAAATTTCAAAAGCTTACACCAGGTCCATTTTCTCTGTCTCTCTTTCCTCTCACCCTCTCAGCTCAAGAAGTTTCAGAGGGTAAGAATATTAGTAAGTGGCCTGGAAATTATTCTTGCGATATTTTGGCTAAGAATGTGGCTGCCTTTTGCCCTTGTCCTAGAAATCTGCCTGAGGCAGAATTAAAGAGTTTTGGATTAATGGCATTGGCATTTATTTATGACAACCTAATTTAGAGTATGCCATGTGGTTTTTAGTGGTCACTCTTAGCAGATCTATAATGAAAAGAAAAAAGCTGGACACTGAGAACAAAATGTACAGTTTGAGGAGAAAAGGAGCACCAGGAAGTGTAATGGAGCTAAGTCCTGTGCTCAAGGAAATACAAAATTTAAAGAAAAGCCTGATGCTAAATGGAATACAGAGAATGGTGATCTCAGGGCAAGATCCCACCCAGCGACTTTTCAACTTGTAAAAAGGATTTAAAGAAAAGCTTAGGTAGTGAAGGACACAATCCACGACAGAAAGCTGATGCAAATGTCACTGGACAAGGTTCCAACAGGGCAGGTTCCAGTCCCATCAAGGAGCAGAACTTGGCAACTCTGGATACATGGTTCTGGATTTAGAATCAGATTGGTAATGTATATTCTGTGCCATTGTATGTTAGAAGTATGTGATATGCATTTTGATTCACAAGGGGTTACAGTTAAGAGATTGCCATGAGTCTCAGAAACTTTGAACTTTGGAATTTAAACACTGTTGAGACTTTGACAGATTATAGGAACTTCTGAAGTTGGATTGAATGCAGTTTTGCACTATATGGCTAGAAATCTGGGGGGTGTGGTTAGGGAACCAAATGTCTTCACAGGCTCACAGATTTGAATGCTTAGTTGTCAGGGAGTAGCACTCTTTGACAGGAATAGAAGGATTAGGAGGTACGACCTTATTAGAGGAAGTGTGTAACTGGAGGTGGGCTTTGAGGTTTCAAAAGCCACCAAGCCAGGCCCAGTCTCTCTCCCCCTGCTGCCTCTCAGCTACTTCTCCAGCACCACTCCAGCCTGCTGCCATGCTCCCGATGAGGATAATAGACTAAGCCTCTGGAACTGTAAGCCAGCTCCCAATCAAATGCTTTCCTTGATAAGAGTTACTGTGGTCATGGTGTCTCTTCACAGCAATAGAACACTAACTAAGATAATCTTTTACTTTTTTTCACTAAGTAACTAAGACCCATTTTCTAAAAATAACTTACCATTTTCCCATTTTCTTTTTCTTTATCAGAATCCTTCATTTCTCTATACATGATTCTAAACATAAAGACATTATTCAATTAATTCATAAATCAAGTGATTTATACTCACTTCCAATAAAGATCTAATTTTTACAAATATACTTTAATGAGGTCATTCATTAGACATATATGTCATTAAACACTGAACTCAAAGAGAGGCCAGCAAATACTCTACCACTGAGGTCTATCTCCAACCCTTACTCTTTGCAACAACTCTGACTATGTATCCCAGGCTGGCCTCAAAATTGATTCTGCTGACCGCACTCTTCCTCCCATGTCCTGGGATTATAGCCACATGACACCTTGTCTGGCTCAGACAGAAATTTTAAGACAAAATACTCCAAAGAAAGCACACATCAACAGGGTGTGGTGGTACATGTCCAGTACTTAAGAGTAGGAGAGCAGGGGCAGGTAAATCATAAATTCAAAGTCATCCTTTGCTACATAGCAAGTTTGAGGCCAATCTTTGCTACATGAGAGACTCCATCTTTAAAAAACAAAACAAAGGCCAGGGCCAGGCAGTAGGGACTAAACAGAGAAACCCTGTCTCAAAAAACAGAAATTTAAAAAAAAAAAAAAACACCCCACAATGACAAAGAATACATACACCAAATCTAGTTTTCAATTTACTTGTTGAAATTGCTCACATGTGTACATGTGGATACACACATGCCACAGAATGCTGTGGGATCCAGAGGACTGAGAGTCAGTTCTCTCCCTCCACCAAGTAGATTCTAGGACTAGAGCTCAGGCCACCGGGCTTGGCATTAAGCAGTCTTTAGCCAATTGTGCCATCTCAACAGCCCAAATCCACCAAGTTTTTAAAGATATGAACACTCTATATACTAAATGTTTTGACTTCTTTTACAGTTACATAAATAAAGTGGAGTTAAATTTTTTTTTCTATGAGCAGACAGAAAGGCTATGATGATGAGAAATGCTTATCTTCTTTCTCTTCTTCTTTTCTTTTTCTTTTTCAAGACAGGGTTTCTCTATATAGCTCTGGTTGTCCTGGAACTCAGACAACCACCTGTCTCTGCCTCCCTAGCACTGGGATTAAAGTCGTATACCAACATCAGTAAGAAATGCTTATTTTCTAAGACAGTGAAATCAATTTTGAGTGTCTGAGAAGGTGATAAAACCAGTGTACCTTCTATCTCACGTTACTTCTATCAGATATCATCTAGGATTATGAACTATTAAGAACATCATAAACCCAATTAACATAGGTGAAATTACATGTTAACAATTTGTTTGTTATAAAATACTAATTAAATACTAAGCACTTACTAGGTCCTAGAAACAATAGCTGAAAACACTTCACATGTGTTAATCCATTAATTCCTCACAATTCTGCTTCATTTTATAGATTTTGAAATTGAGAAACAAAAACGTTCAATCTTTGGGGGTATAGCTCAGGTACAGATTTGATTGCAAGCACATTAAATCAGTCATGTCATTGACAATTATTTGTGGAATGAATAGAGAGAAAGCCTAACACATATCCACAAAAAGAACAAATAAGGTATATTTAGTACTTCTATCATATGCAATTATAAAAATTCAAGTAACACTGTTTTCAACCCTGAGTCTAGATTAGACGGTCTCCAAAGATCGTTCTAGTTCTTAAGTTTAGCCATCCTACACCTGCAGTCAGAAACAGCCTTATTGGTTCCTGCAAAGCAACAAAACCAGAAACAAATCTTTTCTGTTCCTGTAATGTAAAATACAGAGACTCAACACTTCTTGGCCTAGATAATAACGATGTCTGCTTCAATAGCAAGTTAAAATCTCTTACGTGTAAGTGGGCTCCCAAATACGCCTCAGTTTATCTGACTTCACATTGCCATTACAAGACAGCTGAAGCAGTTTCTGTACATAATAAAAGATGGTCGATCGGAAATTGCTAAGTGGCAGTTCAACTTCCCGAGTTGTTCCAAGCCCAGTCACTTTCAGTGTGAGAGCCAGTCGAGGAGATGGAGTGCATTCCACTTCTTCCAAGAGCTCCGAGTGAGGTGTTCCTAAAGATATGAAAGATGGGAAAAGATCTTCACCAACCCCACATCTGACAGAGGATTGATCTCCACAGTATATAAAGAACTCAAGAAACTAGACATCAAAATACTGAACAATCCAATTAAAAAATGGGCTAAAGAGCTAAACAGAGAATTCACAAAACAAGAATCACAAATGGCTGAAAGACATTTAAAGAAATGCTCAACATCCTTAATCATCAGAGAAATGCAAATCAAAACGACTCTGAGATACCACCTTACACCTCTCAGAATGGCTACGATCAAAAACACTAATGTCAGTCAATGTTGGAGAGGATGTGGAGCAAAGGGAACACTTTTCCACTGTTGGTGGGAATGTAAACTTGTACAGCCACTATGGAAATCAGTGTGGCGGTTTCTCAGAAAATTAGGAATCAAACTACCTCAAGACCCAGGCATACCACTCTTGGGCATATACCCAAGGAATGCTCAATCATACCACAAAGATACATGCTCAACTATGTTCATAGCAGCCCTATTCATAATAGTCAGAACCTGGAAACAACCTAGATGCCCGTCAGCTGAAGGTATGTGCCAACATACCCATCTGAATACCTTTAATAAAATCCCAACTCTGCTTAAGACAGAACGAAGTTGGATTGCTCCTCTGAAATATCCATTTTTGATTGTTTGGGTTTTATGCTATGTGTCATGTGCATTGTACATTTGTACACTTGTGCACACACATGCGTGTGGAGGCCAGAGGTCTACACCATGTCTTCCTTAGTTGTCTTCACTTTATGTTTTTACTTATGTTTGGCTGCCAGAACGACCCAGAAATCCCCGTCTCTGATCCCAGTAATGGGATCCCAGACACCAGCTGCCATACCCAGCTTCTTCCCCCATATGTATTTTTCCAAGTGTATGTGTGTTCATGTATCTGCAGAGGCCAGAAGAGAATGTCAGACCCCTGGAACTGGAGTTATAGGCAGTTGTCAGCTGCCTGCTGTGGATGCTGGGAACCAGACCTGGATCCTCGCAACAACAGCAGCTGCTTTGGAGCAGAACCGGTTTCTCCCCACCCCACCTCCCACTCTCGGCACGGGTGCTGAGGACCCCAACACAGTCCTCCCGTCTGCAGAGCGAGCACTTCACCAGCCGAGATGAGCCCCAGCCCTGAAACAGCTTTTTTGAAACTTCATTTTTTTTTTATATTTACTTATTTATTGGGGGAGGTGCCACAGAGCACCTGTGGATCTAGATCATGGAACAATTTATGATCTCTCTTCTTCTCCCATGTGGATTCCAGGGTTTGAAGCCAGCTTGTCGGGCTTGGCACCTTTATACACTGAACTCGATCTATCATTGGTCCCAACATTTATACAGCCCAGGGCTTAAAGGAAAATGTGTCATAACCTGCAAAGAGAAGCAGCACTCCACTGCTCAAACTTCGTGTAACCATTCATCGGTCATCAAGACTGGATCAACACTCAAACCACTGTACCTGGGGGAGGGATCTCGAGGTCTGTTGTCTGTTGGACGTTGGTCCGACCGGGTCTAGGATCAAAAGCAGGCACCAAGGCGGAGAACTGGCGCTTGAGCACGTAGTCATCGTCCCAGGTCCGCCGGCGTCCTCCTTTGGTTTCATACTCCTCTTCTTCCTGTGGCAGGAAAATTTCTCATACGGTCACACAGTCTCGGGAACAGATCTTATCCCTCAACTGACTTGCTGTCTACCAAATAAGGTAGCTACGTGTCAAGTCATTCTTTCATTTTAAACTACAGTTAGTTACTTAGGTGTGTATTTTTATGTCTGTGTGGAGGTCAGAGGACAACTTGAGGGAGCTGGTTCTCTCCTTCCAACATGTGAGTCCCAGAGATCAAACTTGGGTTTGTCAGGGTTGGTGGCAGGACGTCATCCACTGAGCTATCTCACTGGTCCTTAGTTCTCTCTGGAGACTGTACTTCTTTACTTGAACTGATTGCTAAAGCATAAAATAAGCTAATACAGACGAGTAAAGATACATATTTATCAAATGTATATTGTACTGGTGGTGACACAAAGCTATACCTGTGGTAATATGACAAAGAACTATATTCAATCTCTATTTCCTATCTTTGATACTACAATTTGGTGGCATAGCACTAACAATTGGGAAAAACCTAGGCAAAAGGCACAGGCAACCTTTTGTAGTACTTTTCCAATTTCCTATGAGTCTATTTTTTTTTTTCTTAATGTAAACTTCATTTCATACTAGATTACTCGCACAAAATGGGTAGGTAAGTCACTGGGAGGTGTTTTGAATTTCTGTAAGACAAACAGATGAAAGTCTTTACTGTGAAACTCTGAACACTTGACTGAAATAATTTTTCAATAGATAAATTGATATTATACAATTATGGTATTAGCTCTATGTATACATATTATGTATGACTATGATGTATGACTTCCAGGGTCACTTCTTCTGAAATCTGAATAATAACACTTAGAGGGCTGTTGCAAAGAAGTCAGTGATTCATGTGGTGCAATCAGAACTATGCCTACCCCTAAGTGATCAGTGTTTGCTAAGAGGGTTACCACTACAGGCTAAGGAGGTAACTCAACAGGCCAGAGTGATTACCACCCATACGTGATGGCCCAAATTCAAAGAGAAAACCAACTTCTGATCTATATGCATGCAGGAGCGGGGGAGGGGGGGCGCACGCGACACGGGGACGGGGGGGGGGGGGGGACGGGGGGGACGGGGACGGGGGGGGGGGCACAGACCTGATTCTACATTTAAAAAATTTAGAGCTCAGGAATCGAGGTTTCTTTTTCTTTTCTTTTGTTGTTATTTAAGACAGGGTTTCTTAAACCGGGTGGTGGTGGCGCACGCCTTTAATCCCAGCACTCGGGAGGCAGAGCCAGGCGGATCTCTGTGAGTTTGAGGCCAGCCTGAGCTACCAAGTGAGTTCCAGGAAAGGCGCAAAGCTACACAGAGAAACCCTGTCTCGAGAGAAAAAAAAAAAAAAAGACAGGGTTTCTTTGTGTAGCCATGGCTGTCCTGGAACTCACAGAGATCCCCTTGACTCTGCCTCCTGAGTGCTGGGATTAAAGGCGTGCGCCACCAACACCTGGATGAGATGTCTTAATAAGAGAAAAAAAAAAAAAGACTACTACAACTTCTTCCAGTATAACTGCGACTACTGTAAACTTACTGGTTTTTAGTATATGCTCATTTTTACTCAAAGGCCAAGATAAGCAGTCTCAAGTAAGACCCCCACAGTTGCATCACACCAGAGCCATCAGCGATTCTCTGAAACAGGGAACCTAAGCTCCAGGGGAAGGTGGTTTCTGCCGACAGCTCCCACCTTCTCCTTTTGGCATGCAATGACGGGCATTTGGTTGACGCTTTCCTGTGGGTGTAAAAACATGATAGGGAGAGTAAACATGGTATTAACTACCTGTTCCCCGATAGGTCGGCTGCCTGCTCCAGAAGGAACCTGTGGCAGCTGTGAGGTGACAGCGTGGTGTGTTACATCAGAGCGGGAGCCGGCTCGACGTTGCAGGGATGGACGTCTCAGAATCTGAAATTAAAAAACACCAAAGACATAGGTTTAATGATGTGATCAACACTCTTCATTCAGTCTAGCCCAAGAAAAGTGTTACTCAAAAATCATTCTCTTTAGGGCTGGAGAGATGGCTCAGTGGTTAAGAGTACTGGCTGCTCTTCCAGAGGACCCAGGTTCAATTCCCAGCACCCACATGGCAGCTCATAACTGTCTGTAACTCCAATTTCAGGGACTCCACCACCTTCACACAGACATACATAGAATGACTCCACAGTTGCCCTCCGCCTTATCACACATTCAAAGAAACTACTTATGTGAAAGTAATTAAGAAAGGAAGGATTCGAACCCCCTAAAATTGGTTTCAAGCCATTCCCATAAATTCTGTTATGTCTTTCTCAATGAGCTATTGGTATATTCATTACATATCTTTGTTAAAGTTAAATTATAGATTAATCTCTATATATCTTATATGGCTTATCCATTCCAATTAGGCTTACAAGATGCTACATCACCTATTATAGAAGAATTAATAAACTTCCATGACCATACTCTCATAATCATATTCTTAATTAGCTCTTTGGAGCTCTACATCATCACACTAATAGTGACCACTACACTAACTCACACACGCACAATAGATGAAGAAGAACTATCTGAGCAATCCTTCCCGCTGTTCCCTTAACTCCTATTGCCCTTCCCTCTCTTCAAATCCTATACATACCAATGTACATAAAATAAAATAAATTATTAAAAAAAGTATTCTCTTCATTGGCTGATGAGGTGTTTGGGTGTTTTATTTTGTCATGCATTTTATACTAGCCTTCTTCATAA
This sequence comes from Peromyscus leucopus, assembly GCF_004664715.2. Taxonomy (NCBI): domain Eukaryota; kingdom Metazoa; phylum Chordata; class Mammalia; order Rodentia; family Cricetidae; genus Peromyscus; species Peromyscus leucopus. Next base: position 20,796,149 of record NC_051075.1, read on the forward strand.
AGAACACACTTAAGTGTTTTTTCTTTTTTCACAATACTAGAGACTGAACCCAGAGCCTTGTGTCTGCAAAGTAAGTACTCCACCACTGAGTTACACCTCCAGTCCCTGGATTAGCAACTTTCCTTTGAGACAAAGTTTTATCATGTAGCCCAGTCTGGCCCAGAACTTCCTGTGAATCCCAGGCTGCTCTCAGTCTTCCTGCTCCAGCCCGAGTGAGGGGACTACGGCATGTCATCTCTTCTTTTTTAACACTCACTATATATTTTGTGTATGTATGTGTGAGCACACATGTACGTGGAGATCAGAGGACAACTTGTAGGACTCCAGTCTCTCCTTTCCCTATCTGAGTGCCAGGGATTACTGAACTCAGGTCATCAGGCTTAGTGGCAAGCGTCTTTTCCCACTGAGCAGTCTTGTGGGCTCCGGGCACATGCCATCTGAGTGAAGAGACATACTAAAAAGCACTTTTTAAAAAGTTCTTCATTCTAATAACTAAAATTTTTTTGTCATTTAATAATATTTTATCCCATCTATTTTATTTTTGAGATAATTTTTTGATTCAGCCAAGACTAGCCTCAACTCCCCAAGTGCTGAGGATGACTTTGAATTTCTGATCTTCCTGACTCTATTTCCCAAGTGCTGGGATATCAAGGGAGCACCACCATGCCTGCCTTTGAACACCCTACATCAGTGAAGGGAATGGGAGATTCTCTCTACCATAACCTCCTCGTATTCTTGGTCCTCCTGATTGTCATCTTCATTCTCATCATCTTCCTCATCAGGCTCAGGCAAATCCTCATCATCATCTAGCTCAGCTAACAGAGTACTGGCACGACAGCTATCAAGAAAATCTAGGAGGAAAAAAGTCAACAGCCTTATTGTCAGTACAGTGAACAGCACACAACAGCAGCAGCAGCAGGGTATCTTCACATCGGGGGTGTGCAAACCAGAGATACAATTCAAAAGGCCCAAGTGTAAATGCCAGTTAATGATGCCGCCTATATATCATAACAACACACATAAGATAATAATTAACAACTGAGACTAATCACAAGCATGGCAGAGAGAATGGATGAACGCAAAGTGTACGCCAGTCTATAAAAATCTATGAAATGGCAACCGTGTGGATGTTGTTTAAGACATAACAAAAATATAAACAACCCCACCTTCACTCTCTGAATACTACAGGACATATAATATGGTGAAAAGAGCCCCTGGAGTCATTATTCCACCCATGAATGGCTACTGAGCATACACTATGTGCAAAGAACTGTTATATCACATATACATCATTGTAAACAAACCTAGAATGTCTAAGTCTGTAAGAAACCTACAGAAGACAGAGGATTTAATAAATAAATGAACTAATATCTATAAATATGAGCTTTTATAAAAGGCCTTATGAAGACAAACAGAATTTAAGTCAATCAAAAAGAATTAAGCTTAGACCCAGCATGTTATTTAATGACAATGTCTACTTAAGAATAACATCTATTTGTAATGAAAAAGTATATAGTATCTTTCACATTGTCTATATGATTTAATGCATAAGCAAGTTCTGTAATCTTAAATCTCCTTTATCTTCTTCTTTAGGATATATCCTCCAATGAAGATTGGATCATGTAGAGTGATGGTTTATAGCTGTAATGCAAGCACTCAGTAGGTGGAAGCAGGAGAATCATGAGTTCAAAGCCAGCCTGAACTAGACAATAAGATTGTCTTTCAAAAAAAAACAAAAAACAAAAAAACAAGGACCAGCAAGAAGGCTCAGCGTGTCAAAAGTCCTTGTCACACAAGCCTGACAACCTGAATTCAATCCTCAGAACCCATAGAAGAGGGAAAAACTGGCTCCTGGAAGTTGTCCTCTGACCTCTACACACATGTGTCATATGCACATACAGAAAATAAGAAATAATACTTTTTAAAAGTATGTATCAAATTTACATCATCCAACATAAAGACACTAACAAGCTGTTCATTACTAAAAAACAAGCAGAATAATGAGATTAAACAAGGAAAGGTTTTTTTCTAGCTGTATAAAGTGAATACAAACTCTTAATACTAGAACTAAACCAAGGTGAAAATACATATTCCCAAAGAACATCAGATTATCGACAAGTATTTGGTAACCTGCATCTGCAGACCTTTAAGCCAAAAGTCTTTTAATCAAAATTTAGAAGAGTCATGATATTCTACTTATTAATTAAAAAGGTAAACTTTTTTTTTATCACTTCATATTGTGAAGTCAGTATGTGTCCTGTTATTACTGACAAGTCAAAGCATGTCTGGCAACAGCTTTAGCATCAGTGACATTTAAAAACATGGTGTGTCTTGCAATGAATGGCATCTTACGTTTAACGAAATATATTACCCTTAGCATGTGCGAAAGGCTTTCTTGCAATTTACAACAGCTCTCATGAACATAATATGGCTCTATAAAAAATAAACCCATTACACTTGTGGTTTGGGTTTTAAGACACATACTCTTAACTTCATATACTGACATTTTTCTGACAGTTTGACAATTCACTCAAGTCATTTTCCTGCATTCCTTTTGTTATTTGTATATAAGAACAATAAAAGGCTCTGAGTGCCTGGCACGGTGCTACACATCTATAACCTGAGCTCCTAGACTCTGGGTCAGGAAAGTCAAATATACAAGTCTAGCTTGAACTACACAGTGAAATTTTATCCTAAATGAAGAAAGAAACCAGAAAAGCTCTAAATTTCAAATATTTGAATATGCCACACATTCAAACTATGGCTCTCAAAGTAGAAAGGTTAGACTGCAATAATGTTTACATCTAATTAAAGCATTGTAAGACCAATGTTACTCACATCCCTCATGTAATCCTAAAAAGTCCATTAGTGTTAGGAGTAGAGAGAGTAACTTCATCATCTAGTACTTCTAAAGACAGTCGATAGTCCGAACATTTTACGTCCTTTCACACCGGCATATCCACAGCGGCCCTTTTTGTTGAGGGTGGGGGTGAGGGGTGGAGGTTGAGACGGGATTTTCTCTGTATAGCCCTGGCTATCCTCAAATTCAAAGACAACCACCTGCCTCTGCCTCCCGAGTGCTGGGATTGGACTCACAGCTTCTTAATCTTAAGACTACCATGATCAAGAGCTAAGGTGTGAGGAGCTGGAGAGGGGGCTTACCAGGCAAGAACAACTGCAAAGGACGTGAGTTTAGTCCTCAGCACTATGCTGGGCAGGGGCAACCACCTGTACCCTAGCTTCAGGGGATCTGACATCCTGTTCTAAACTCCATTGACACCCATATTCACATGTGCATACACACATACAAATAAAAATGAATCTTAAGGCTTAAAATTACTGTATTAACAAGTGAGTAGGAAGGGACAGAGCGCCATGAAAATAACTAACTCAATGAATGTATAAGACTTTGAAGTAATAATCATCAAATTTTGCACATTTAATGGATAAAACACAAAAATGAGAAATATGACTGTCATAAAACAATAAAACATTAAATTTTTGGCTTAGAATAGAAGAGACCATATTATAGGGGAAAAAGGAAACCCATTAAAAGATGTATACATAAAGTATTTAAAATGTATCATTATATAAGCTCTTATCTTTGAAATTATCAAAAATGATTTTTCTTTAAAAGAACAGAGGGCTGAAGATATAGCTCAAGGACAGAGCGCTAGCTAGCCTGTGAGTCCTGGGCCTGCTAGAGGGAAAACGGACAGAATGATCAAGGGTGTGTGGTAAAAGCATTTCACTTCATCTCAACAGGAAAACAACTTTTCTGGAAGTAATAACTTTTTAAGGAATTATCCTGAAAAAATTCACAGTAATACAATCCTAAATTGTTTACGGGGGGAATAAAGTTGTGACTTAACTATAAAAGTATATAATTTATCATGAGGATCCCATAGAGGAATTTTTGGCAGTAATCCCAAATGTTGTAAAAACACATCCAGCAATGCGATATATTTTCAAATGTACTGAGTTAAAGAACTAACTCAAAAGATATAATTCCCTTTTGTATGTATATATCGTGTGTATCAGACGTGTGTGTGTGTGTGTGTGTGTGTGTGTGTGTGTGTGTGTGTGTGTGTGTGTGACATGTACCTGATCAGGTTTGGAAAGTAGGGATTTTACGTTTTCTTTTACATTTTTAATAAGCCATAAGCCTGTCTAGTACCACGAAGGGCAGCAGAAGCCAGCAGAAGGTATCCATTTCACTGGAATTGCAGATGCCTGTGAGCTGCCCTGTGGGTGCTGGTAACTGAACCCAGGTCCTCGACAATAGCAACAAGTATTAACTGCTGAGCCATCTCTCCAGTCCCTTTTTAAAAACATTAAGAGAATTAAGTAGTTTTTGTCTCTGCCTACTATACAGAAGCCACGAAGATGAAATCTGAGAATTTTCTAAGAAAACTATAATGAATTTGAAAAAAATCAAATGTTAACCAAGTATCATGGCAAATAACCCAAATTCCAGTACTCAGGAGACAGAGGCCAGATTGCCCAAAATTAAAGGTTAGCAGGCTGTAACTTGCTCTACATAGCAAGTTCCAAGCTAACCAGGGATACATAGCCAAACCTCGTCTCAAACCAACAAAATTCAGCCATGCAATTCTTTCCAAAAGATCCTATAATTGTATATAAGAAGTATCACTTTATAAAAATCACTCTTCTGTCACACTTCTTGCCTTACTGACAGGTATTGAATATTTTGTTATAATGGTTATTAAACAATGGTTATTATTGACAAGAGGCAAAAGAAGATGATATATGAAAGTTCTTAGATGTGTGTGTACTTTGTTTATAATCAGTTTTTTTATCAAATAGTTTACAAATTTTTTTAAAGACTTTTACTTCTTTTTTTATTTTATTTTTTCTATTATCAGTTTGATACAGTACAAATTCTTATCCTAATAGTGAAAGGTTTCATTGAAGCTTGCCCAGTGATTGAGTAAAATTTTAAAAATCCATTTTATGCGTATGATTTTTTTTTTGCCTGCATGTATATCTGTGAACCATATGCACGCAGTATCCTTGGAAGTCAGAAGAGATGTTGGGTCCCTTGGAACTGGAGTTGTGGATGGTTGTGAGCCACTATGAGGAGGTTGGGAACTGAACCCAGGTCCTCTGCAAGAGCAACAAGTGCTCTGAACCCCTGAGCCGTCTCTCCAGCCCCTATAATCAGATAATTTTTAATACTCCTGCACATCACAGTTTCCCATTTTCTATGACGACAAACTTATATAAAAGGTTAAAGATATCTGAGGATGGGCATGGTGGCGCACACCTTTAATCCCAGCACTCAGAAGGCAGAGGCAGGTGGATTCCTTGAGTTCAAGGCCAGCCCAGTTACATAGCGAGTTCTAGACCAGCTAAAGCTACAAAATGAGACCTTACCTCAAACTCCATATCCCCAAGAATAAAACCCAAGAATGACATATATCTATATACAGTATGGATGACACATCAATATGTATAAACTTCATGCTGTGACTTACCATATAGAGAATATTCAGCTTCCTGACCTGTGTCGCTCTCACTAGAGGTGGACGTGAGGCTAGTGGTTAAAGTGTTACTTAAGGACTGACCCACTGACAGAACTGTTGTCGCCGTGGCCACATTGCTGCTGCTGGTGACACTGGATGTGGACATTGTCACCGTGGATGTAGTGCCAGGCGTGGTTAAATTAGGGAAACTCTGAGCACCCATAAGAGGAGAAGCTAAAAATAAAAATGAAGCAAATCAGTTAAATACGAACCTTAGAAAAAAAACAAGAAATAGTTTATTAAAGGCCAAGAAAAACATTATTAATGAAAACACTGAAAAGCAAGAACTTTGGGGACCCAACTGAAAACCAACTAAAAAACTACTGTTTTAAAAAATACTATTATGTTTAAAATATTTAAAGCCTGGCGTTTACAAAAAGGGAAACAAGCAATAGAAATAATTTTTACTGTAATTTCTATGGGAATTCCTTTGACCCATTAATAACTTCAATCAGAATTAAATGGCCGTCAGAGGCTAAAATGAATAGGAGCTAAGGAAAGCTATACTGGTTACAGCGACACTATTTAACATTAAATAGTCATCTACTTTGTCATGTCATTTTGTTTAACCATTTACTATAAATACACGTTGATCTGAATTCTTAAAACTTAGATTCCTCAGAGCTTGACTGCAGAGTCCCGAGGGGCTGCCTCTGCTGCGGTCTGTCTGTCTACACGGCTCCATCAGCTCAGGGCTGCAGCCGGAGCTCACTGGCCGGAGGCCCTGCGGGGTGGGGGCCTCCGAGCCGAAGGAAGCCCTAGGCCCCGTGTCCCGTCCCGTGTCCCCCCCCCAACACACACACACACACACACACACACACACACACACACACACACACACACAGACACGAGGAGGAGCTCACTCACTTGCCGTGCTCATCACAGTCCTGCCCAAAGTGTTAGTGTTGTTGTCGCTGCTGCTCCGGCTGAGGTTCATGTTGTTGGTGGCGTTAGTCCGCGCTATGTTCGCCACTCTCCTCACAAAGCTCTCCAAGCTGGAGGTTTCTCTCGAGGACAGGTTAGGCACGCTTGCACTGGAGCTCATAGGGGCCCCGGCGGCCAACAAGGAACTCACCGACAGTCTGTTGCTTGCTGCAGAGCTAAGGGGGCGCTGGGAAGCCGCTTCCTTGTTAGTTAAATCAGACACTGAGCTAACGTCAGGAGAGCTAACACTGACTATGCCCATGGATATGGCGCTAGACTCCCCAGGAGCTCGGACAGAACTATCAGGGCCTAACTTCCTGTCAGCATTTTCACTTCCCGTCTCCGCTGTTAGGGTGCTGGTGCTTGCACTGGAAGATGACCCTACTTCTGTTTGAGGGACGTTTTCAGCAGAAGAAAGAACAACAATGGGTTCATGGACATCAGCTCCTGAAACTATACTGTGTTCCATTACAATCTCTGATCTCCGTTCCGTTTTGGTCGAACCCAAGCTGATGTCGCTGCTACTGGCCACGCTACACACAGAGCTGCTGCTTCCTTTTCTACTTGAGGAGCCTGCAGCAGCAGGGGTCTTGTCTGGACAGTTGTTTTTCACCAAGCTGCTCCATGATTGCGTTGTGCCTGAAACAGTGGATGAAACAGGTTTGGGTGATGCCACTGTATCAGGGTCGTACCCTGGTGCAAGCTTGAGGTCAAATTTTCCTTCTGCGCCCATACGGTAAGAGTTTGAGCCACCAGCATCCCAGGTGACATCAATCCAGCCTGGAAAGGGACAGGAGTTTGTGAGACCCAGCAGAAAGCAGAGAGGAGCGCGACAGACAGTAGCTCCACAATATGGGATCGGCGATTCATCAGTGCTGTACTTCTTCATTACTAACCACCTAGGTCTGCCGACCAGAAGTAAGTTTGTGTCCTCAAATTAATTAAAATATGACTGGATACTATTATGAGTCTATCTGAAGAGCTATACTATTTAGTCATTACAAAATAATATTTAGGAAAAAGTATGCACTATACACAAGGTTTCTGGGATACCTCTAAATTCTTCCCTGTATTACAATTATCTCTGGACAGCCCAAGACTTGTGATAGTCTTTCATTTTGTTTTTTCTTTGTTTTTTTGAGACAGGGTTTCTCTGTGTAGGCCCTGACTGTCCTGAAACTCACTCTATAGATCAGGCTGGCCTCAAAGATGTGCACCACCACCACCTGGCCAAGTGGTAATATTTTAAAACACTGTAAAAGTGATATTTGCATCTGTTCTGTTCACAATGGGAGTAGAAATCTTTTTTAATGGTGCTGAGGGTGGAATCCAAGGCCTGGCACACGCAGGCATCTACCACTGAGCTACATCCCCAACCACAGGAACAATTTCTTTAAATGTGAAAGAAAAATACTGATTTCAATAAGCAAAAATTTTTGAACTGTTAAATATGACTAAGTGACCAAATGTTCTTTCAGGGAAGAAGCACTAAATCACCAATAATTTCTAAGGTTGAATAAACCCTAAAAAAGACAGGTAAGACATTCCCGGGTCACTTATAGAAATTTTAGGTTACTCGCTCAGATAAAATACTAAGCTGGCATTTCAGATGTTCTCAAAGGTTTGGTGGGTACCTCATTTTCTTATGGGTAAATTTACTAGATTTGAATAAGCACCAAAACATCTTAGAAACAATTTAAAAGCAAGATGAGCTCTTTTAGAATTAATAAACTAAAGCAAGTAAAAACTTAAATATTTTCAATCTATATTTACTTCTATTTGAAAAATGTTAGTTTCTTTGAAAAGGATAATATTCCAACCCCACCCCCCCCAAAAAAAAATTGCTTAGGAAGGAGGCTAATAGTGACCGCAGTCTTCCTTTACTAGGAGCCAACTACCCGGAGAAACACGCATTAAAATGTGCAAGTGCACCGGGCTGGAAGAGCTGAAGTAAGGTCCAGGATACCTGAGCGCCAACACACACCACACAACCGCCATACACTAAACTCATGTACCTGAGTGCCAACACACACCACACAACCGCCATACACTAAACTCATGTACCTGAGCGCCAACACACACCACACAACCACCATACACTAAACTCACATACCTGAGTGCCAACACACACCACACAACCACCATACACTAAACTCACGTACCTGAGTGCCAACATAAGCCACACAACCGCCATACACTAAACTCATGTACCTGAGCACCAACACACACCACACAACCACCATACACTAAACTCAGGTTATGATGAGGCTCAGAGGAGCACTGAGCCCCCTGAAGATTATCTGTTCATGAGTTATTTGAAAGGAAAACTGACCACCCCAAATCTATAAACATTATTCCAATTTGCATTTGTATGCTGAAATAACTATTGAAGAATCAACATTAAACTAACTCTTCTGCTACAGAGAAAAGCATAAGACAAGGAAAGATTCAAAATATTACCCCAATATTAAATAAAGTTGAGATTTGTATTGCACTGATACCAAAATATACTAAAATTTCCAAATTATGCCGGGCGGTGGTAGCGCACGCCTTTAATCCCAGCACTCGGGAAGCAGAGCCAGGCGGATCTCTGTGAGTTCGAGGCCAGCCTGGTCTACAGAGTGAGTTCCAGGAAAGGTGCAAAGCTACACAGAGAAACCCTGTCTCGAAAAACCAAAATTTCCAAATTATATATATTTTACATATAAATATAAAAATAATACTATATAATAATATATGTTTTACCCAGAAGGCAGGTAAACCAAACTCTCTCTGACCGTGTTTGAAGCCAAAACTGAATTGCAACATTTGAAGGATCAGAAACATGTGTCTTTCTTGAATTCTAAGTTCTGAAATAAAGATTCTAATTTCCTTAGGTGTTTGTTTTAGCTGACTCCATTCAGATAAAAATGAACTGCACCTCATTACATTAGCTACCATCCTCTTAGTAAGCCACACATTTCAATTTATAATAGAGAATATGCATTCATTAACAAGAATAAGACACCTAAGAAATGATGTTTTAAATATGCTCTTGTTATCTCAACTATTGCTGGTAGTCTACATTTTATCTCACTGCAAACCTGTGTATGTTTTTAGTTGTTTGCAATCAGGGTTCAATGCTATAAAAATGTGTTAAGAATTGTGTTAATTTTAAAGGAATGGAACCTTTAAAACAATAAAATTGACTAATTTAATAGTTATTTAAATTAAATGCTTCAAATCACATTAAAGTAAATACACTATAAAATCAAATGTTAACTATTCTCCTAAGACCTATCTTCTTTTAATTTTTATTTTTAAAGACAGTCTCGAATCTAGGAACACCACCAGGCCTGGATATGTGTGGGGCTAGGGATCAAACCCAGGGCTTCACGGACACTAGGCAAGCACTCTACCAACTGAGCTAAATTCCCAACTCCATAATTTTTTATTATAGCTCTTTAAATATTTAGAAACAAGAATATAATCATTTTACATTTCTTAATGCTCAGTACAATTGATGAGAACCTAGTTTAAGCAAACATCTGTTACTAAGTAAGCCTTTTAAATGTAAAGAAGAAATCTGCAGGATAGCCGCTTTGGGAGTTAACAGTAGTTTATCATTGGGTGAAGACCAGGCACCACTGTACTAATCTACCAGGAGATCAAGAAACGACTCCTCTGACCTACTGAACGCTAAGATCTTTTTCTTTTTGATTGGCTTTAATACAGTATGAAAAAGGTACTGCCTAAACCCTGAAACTACCAAGGAAAAACACTCAAAATTAAAATTGGGGTTTACTGGTACCTTGAGAACAATACACTGAGGAATAAGAGAAGAAATGTATCAAGAAGATATTTCATTTATACTATCTTGAAACTCACTCTACACTATTAGCAAACAGATTCTAGTCAAAATCTAAGACTTTATTTTTACTGATTTATTTCTACATAAATGAGTTATTAATTTTTAGAAAGAGTCTCAACCATGAAGGTCTTTGGACTGGAACTATTAGGCTGGCCTCCTGAGTACTGAGATTAAAGATGTATGCCACTGTGGCCAGCTTTGTTTGTTTTTTTTTCATTTTAATGTGAAATCGTTATTTTTATCAATTCTTTACAAAGGTCTGAGGTAGTCATACGATTTACAAGTTGTCCCGGGACAAAAGGAAAACCTTCACCATTCACGCCTGGCCTCAGCACCAGGCTGCTGACCACGCACGCACTCACCATTGTGCAGCTCCCCGGTGACCGTGCCTTCCCCCTGCGGGCTGCCGTCCTGATCTCGCCACTTCCAGTCAAGGCCTCTGATAACGCGGGCCCCGGGAACCATGTACTTCAGGACCTGTGAACGCACCAGGCGCCTCTGCCTTCTCAGATTTGCTTCCGCTTCTTTAGCTGCTTTTCCTAGGACAGCAGAACCAGGGAGACAGAAACCAAGTCACTTTTAATAAGCAGCTGTGGGACCTCAGAACAGCCTCATGTCCGCGCCTCACCTAGCTGGTCTTCACACACTCCATTGACAGTGCCGTAGAGCTCAAACCCAGAGAGGGAGAGGTAGTGTGTCTGTCCACTAGCGTTCTTCCCCATCTGTTTAATCCTCACATGCCGCCACCCCTGCTTTTCATCCTTTGCTGGGTCAAGTGGCCAAGTTGCAGTTGATCTGTAAATGCATTAGACAGAAAGAGTTTTAATACATGATTTTAAAAACAAACAAATCACATGAAAAATATATTGGAAGTGAGAAGGTTTTCTTACACAATAACAAACTTTAGGAAAAAAATATACCCTTAATCATCACTTAAAATTTGATTTAAAAAAAAAAAAAAGCCAGGCATGGTGGCACACGCCTTTAATCCCAGCACCCAGGACACAGAGGCAGGTGGATCATTGTAAGTTCAAAGCCAGCCTGATTTACAGAGTAAGTTCCAAGCCATCCAGGGCTACACAGAGAAAGCCTGTCTCAGAAAACAAAATTGATTACAAAAATGGCTAATAAATTAAATATGAAAATTTAAAAATACTTAATCTATAATGTCAAATTATTTGATTTGCAAAATGCAAAAGGATAGTATTTATAAGGAAAAGAAATACTCTAAAAAAATTCTTTGTAAATTCTTGCCATTTTAAATGCATTAAAATTTTTTCTTTTAGAGAATTTTTTTTAAGTGTTGATCTGAGACTTTTCTTTTTCTTTTTTTTTTTGGTTTTTTTTTTGACACAGGGTCTCTCAGCATAGCTTTGCGCCTTTCCTGGAACTCACTTGGTAGCCCAGGCTGGCCTCGAACTCACAGAGATCCACCTGCCTCTGCCTCCCAGTGCTGGGATTAAAGGCATGTGCCACCACCGCCCTATTTTTTTTTAATTTAACTTTATTTTATGTGCATTGGTGTGAGGGTGTCTGGTCCCCTGGAACTAGAGTTATAGACAGCTGACAGCTGCCATGTGGGTTCTGGGAACCAAAACCTAGGTTCTCTCAACAGCAACCAGTGTTCTTAACTGTTGAGCCATCTATCCAGCCCCTATTTATTTTGTGTGTGTGTGTGTGTGTGTGTGTGTGTGTGTATGCATGTACATGGGAGCGTGTGTGCAAGGACACTCATCTGTAGAGGTTAGAGGACAATTTTGGGGAGTTGGCTCTCTATGTCCACCATGTGATTCTGTGGCTTAGGCTCAGGTGATTAGGCTGGGCAACAAACGCCTTCACTCAAGAACCACCATGCTGCCTCCTACTCTGATCTTTTTGACATTTTCAATACAACCTGTATTTCAAACTGTCAATATCTAAACTATGTATCAAGCAATTTGTTTTTAGAAAAAAAAATTTTGTTTCAATATTTCGAACACTAGAGCTCCCCAAAATACAATTCTAAAATAAACAAGGCTCTTTATTGAGTCCCCCAATTTGCAAAGACTCCTCAACTAACCCTGGTTCATTGAGACTGCAGTCATCAACATGGGTATACAAAGAAGTCCAGTTCTGTCCATCTTTGGATACCTGGAAAACCCAATTTCTCAGTGCAGATCTTCCATAGCCACGAGCATGACGAAGGGTGTATGCTGATGGTATTACCCAGACACCCAGATCTATGGCAAACCAGGCATTCTTATCATCATTGCTATGACAATTTAAAGCTGAATTATCACGACTCAGTATGTCTTCCAAGCGACCATATGGCAGGTTTCTTCCTTCTGATGATGTTACTACTACAAGTCCATAAGCTGCAGGATTTACCCATTCATACGCAGTTCTACACAAAAATTAAAATTAAAAAAAGAAGACATCAACATTAAGGCAATCTGCATTAGTTCATATGAGGTCTTTTTTTTTTCCTGGAGCTGAGGACTGAACCCAGGACCTTGCGCTTGGTAGGCAAGCACTCTACCTCTGAGCTAAATCCCCAACCCTCATATGAGGTCTTATAAACTGAGAATGGTGATACACTCCTTAGGAGAATCAGGAAGTCAAGGTTGCCCTTGGCTACACAGCCAGCTCAAGGCCAACTTGGGATATAATCTTAAATTTAACATATAAGATAAATTCCTTAAGTAGAAGAATGTTCAGTGAGTATCTAATAATTTTACTCTACTACCTAAAAATTTTTCCAAGCTAAGAACTGTCACTTTAGTTTAAATGAAATAACTTACTTTGCATTTGTCCCAATCCAGTAAATGATTCCATTTTCATCAAAATCATGCTGGTGCCGAAATATAAAATTTTGGCCTTCTCTTAATTTTCGAACAAAAACAAATGAGGATCGGTCAAAATCATACCACTGCTTTGCTACCTAAATTAGAGTAAACACAGAAGACTGTCACCTTGAAAACTCTATTGAAAAGAACAGTAAGCCACCCTTTCCAACCTTTTCAAAGTCAACCGTGTTATAACATGATATTTTTAAAATAATCACCTAGCCAAAAGTTAAAATACACACCTAAAGGCCACACAAAAAAATCAAGTGTTCCAGTCCCAGAGCTGCACTACAGGTGACAGAGTCCGCAACGCTAGGGAACTGTACCCAGGGGCTCTTTCCATGTGCTAGACGAGCACGGTCCCTGAGCTCCACAGCACCAGAGTACTATCAGGTACTATGACATCATTATGGTGTACAAAAACATCTTCCATTCACACTGCTCTTCAAATACCTTTCAAGTTGTAGATATTCAAAGTAAGAAGCTGTCATAATTACTTCTCTATTAAAAATAAAAGTTAGGTGCAGTGACTCACATCTGTAATTGTATTTTTTTTTTTTTTAGTTTTTGAGACAGGGTTTCTCTGTAGCTGTGGAGCCTGTCCTGGAACTCACTCTTTAGACCAGGCCTGCATCTGCCTCCCCAGTGCTGGGATTAAAGGCATGTGCCACCACCGCCAGTTTTTTGTTGTTGTTGTTTTGTTTTTGTTTTATATCGTTTTTTAAATACAAAATTTTAACATGGGAAGGATGGTCCACTTCTGCAACCCCAGTATGTGGGAGGTGAAGCAGGAGGATCAAAAGGTTCAAAGTCAACTCAGCTTCATAATTAGCAAGTTCAAGGGCAGCCTGGGCTACATGAGACTGACTCAAACAAACAAACGAAAAACAACCGTAATAATAATGAATAAATATTTTCTCAGTTGAAGAGGAGATTGTGTCCTCCTTGAAGAGGCTATACCTTTACTGAATGGTATTAAGATTTTGTGAGCTACTTCAGTATCAGATGAACTTTAATAAACATCTTCATGTTCAAGGTAAGACTCATTGGTGAGACTGTTTTCTAAAACCAGAATTACTGGGCACAATTACACGACCCTAACTCTGGGCATGCATTTCCTCGACAGCCCCTCCCAGACAGAAGCTCACCATTTTCAGCAGGTACTGCTCCAGAGACTCAACTGTGGCTAAGGGCTCCATCTTCAGCATTCTGCCAGTCCGGTCTATCAGGGCAGTCTCGCCAGGTGCACGTTCCAGACGAAAGCGTAGTCTTCTCGTAAGTATCTGCACAGAAACAACGATCAACATCCGTCAGAAAATGCTGTTCCTGTTGGATTTGTAACGACGACAACTGCTTCAGGAACACGAACAAATGAGATTGTTATAAAGTACAGTCCAGGTGTGCTGGCACAGCTGCAGTTCCAGCAGCTGGAAAATGAGGCAGGAGAATTGTCACGAGTCTGAGGCCGGACTGGGTGACCCGTAAAAAAATGAAAAATAACCCAAGGAATTAGATCAATAAATGTTTTGACACGGCTTGTAAAGAGGTCCAATGACAGTGATTATCAAGGAGAAAAGTTAATTTACTAGAATTTCCAGACCTCAAATATACATAGGACATTCAGAGCCAGGTGTGGTGGCGCACGCCTTTAATCCCAGCACTCAGAGGCAGAGGCAGGCAGATCTCTGTGAGTATGAAGCCAGTCGGGTCTATATAATGAGTTCCAGGGCAGCCAGGACTACATAGTGAGACCCTGTCCCCAAAAAAACAAAACTAAATGAAATATATAGCTTATAATCATAAATTACAGTTAAATTTAAGTAGCTAATGAACTTATTCCTTTGCAGCCACAACATATATGATCTGAGGCTAATGAACATTTCATAAAGTACACATCTATTTACTTATTTATTATTTGTGTGTGTGTGAATGCACACTTGCACAAGTGGAAATCAAGAGGATAATCCATAGGAGTCCACCTCTCTCTCCACCACATGGGTTCTAGGAATCAAACACAGGTCATCAAGCTTGGCAGCAAGCACTCACTACCTGTAAAAGTTAGGTTTTTGTTTTATTTATTTTTTAATTTATTCTATGTGTCTTTTACATCATGTATGTTGACCTCATTCATTTCTCTGTCCCTTCACAGCTGCCCTGCCCCCCTGCCCACCCCCATTAAAACAAAAGCTAAGAGAGAAAAAGGAGAAAGAATTAAAAATTTTGTCACGGAAGCTGCAGTGTGACACAGTGATCTCATGCTGTAGACACCTTTGTCCAGAATCTTTACTTGCAAGTGTTCGTACCAAAGAGTCATTGATCTTGTTTGAGGCTCTGGTTTCTACTACACTACGGATACTGGGTCCTCAGTAGGACTCTTCCTGGTATCCTGTTGTTGCCCTGAGTTGTGGAGATCCCGCAGCTTTGGGTCTATGGGTCGGCTTCCTTCACATGATCCAGCAGGTCACAGATGGGGTGGATAGATGTTGGAGTGGGCCAAGTCATAACCCTGGGTCTGAGCCTGGGCAGCTGTGGGATTGGTCCTCCAGATGAGAAATGGGCCAGCTCTCCCACGTTCACAACTTCGGGGCTGCCTCACCCATACCTGTGCTAATAGGGTTGGCTCTCCCACTGTTATGAGCACTGGGCCAGCTCTCCACCTGCTCCAGGCATTGATGGGGGGGGGAAACACTGTTCTTTTTAAATGTTCTTATTACACTTACTTATTTAGCTGGGGGGTGGGGCATGTGGCAGTCAGAAAACAACCCGTGGGAATCAGTTCTCCTTTAACCATGTGGGTCCTGGGGGATGAACTCAGGTTTCCAGGCTTGGTGGCAGATGCCTTTACCTGCTGAGCCATCTCTCAAGCCCAAAAAGTTAGTTTTAAATGTCAGCTTGGGAGAACTTAGAATCAGCTGAGAGGAGAGCCTCCATTGAGATGTCTATAGTTTGGCCTATAGACACGCTCACAGGGGATTGTTTGATCTAAAAAGATCCAGCCTGGTTGGGGCAGCACCATCTCCGGAGTGAAGAAAGCTCTGGAGGAGCAATCAGGCAGCATTGGTGGGTTTTCCCCTCTGCTGTGACTGTGATGCTGTGGGACCAGCTATCCCAAGCGCCTGCTTCTGAGACTTCGTCACAATGGTGGACTGGACTCTGGATGGCAGTCAATTATTCTCTTCCTGCCCTGCATTGCTTTTCATCAGTTAATCAGGACATTTCATCAGAGCAACAGAAGAAACTAGGATAACAGTCTCCAATAAACTTAAAAATGCAAGGTAATTTTTCCTCTGATATATATTTGCAAGCAACCAATTTCAGTTAGCTTCATTTCTGCATAATCTTAAATCCTACAAGAGCACTGGTTATTTGTGCATTTGGCACATTTTTGCTCTTTCTCTGGGTTTTACACAAACTTCTGAAGGAAAAAAAGCACAGGACCCGGTAGAGTACTTGTCTTGGGTTCAACCTCAGCAGCACAGAAACCAGCACAGTGGCTCACACCTGTCATCCCAGTACTTATAGGCAGAGACAGGGGGTTCTCTGAGTTCAAGGCTAACCTGGTCTACAGAGCTAGTTCTAAGACAGCTAGGACTACACAGAAAAACCTTGTATTGAGAAAAGCAAAAAAAAACGAAACCCAGATGATTAATAAGAATAGCAAAGGCCTTTGAGATATGAGGAAGTTGAACATGATGACACATCTATAATCCAAGCACTGGAAGATAAGGACAGGAGGAACAAACACTCAGGGTCTCTACCCAGTCCTCACCCTAAATCAAAGAGATTTATTTTTGCAGTGGACAGAGGTTAATACCAAGAACCACAAGTGATCCAGTACAGAGAAAATGAGACTATAGAATGCTTGTCCCAAATAAGACATCTGTTATCACTCCAGCCGAGGCTCAGGGTACATGAGGAAGGGGCAAGAAGAACCAGTAAAAGACCCTTGTGGACAGGGCAGGCAGTTGCATCATGAACTGTCAACAATTGTGGTTGCTCCATAACACCTGCACAGGACCAATCCAGTCAATACTCCAGCATGGAGACACCTGCACAAGACCAATCCAGTCAATACTCCAGCATGGAGACACCTGCACAAGACCAATCCAGTCAATACTCCAGCATGGAGACACCTGCACAAGACCAATCCAGTCAATACTCCAGCATGGAGACACCTGCACAAGACCAATCCAGTCAATACTCCAGCATGGAGACACCTGCACAAGACCAATCCAGTCAATACTCCAGCATGGAGACACCTTGCACAAGACCAATCCAGTCAATACTCCAGCATGGAGACACCTGCACAAGACCAATCCAGTCAATACTCCAGCATGGAGACACCTGCACAAGACCAATCCAGTCAATACTCCAGCATGGAGACACCTGCACAGGACCAATCCAGTCAATACTCCAGCATGGAGACACCATGCACAAGACCAATCCAGTCAATACTCCAGCATGGAGACACCTGCACAAGACCAATCCAGTCAATACTCCAGCATGGAGACACCTGCACAAAACCAATCCAGTCAATACTCCAGCATGGAGACACCTGCACAGGACCAATCCAGTCAGTACTCCAGCATGGAGACACCTGCACAAGACCAATCCAGTCAGTACTCCAGCATGGAGACACCTGCACAGGACCAATCCAGTCAGTACTCCAGCATGAGGGAACGGGGAGCTCACAAGCCCCCACTCCTAGATGGGAAACTACCTGTCAACAACTACGCTGGGAGAGGTCAGTCTTTCCTTGGGGGTGGGGCTGCCGATATGCATGCTGCTGATGCTGCAGAGGACAGCTCTACACCCACATGCATGCAGGCAAACCTGACTACGCTCAGTGGTTTTATAGCTGTATCTATATATGACATGAAGTTGGGGAGATACAAGGAGGAGTTGTAAGGCTAGGTGAAGAGGAGGCATTTGGTCAAAATAAAATGAACCAATGTATAAAGGAAAAAAATAATAAAGTGCTTTTTAAAGAATTTAATTTGAGCAGAATGGTGGTGGTGGTGGCGGTGGTGGCACACGCCTTTAATCCCAGAACTCTGGAGGCAGAAGCAGGTGGATCTCTGAGTTCAAGGCCAAGCTGGTCTACAAAGTGAGTTCCAGAACAACCTGGGCTGTTATACAGAGAAACCCCATCTGGGGAGTGGGGGAGGGTGGGTGAGGAGGATATAAAAAACAAAATACAACATACTCAAACAGGCTAGAGAGACAGTTCAATGACTAAAAGCACTTGCTGCTCTTAAAGAAGACTCAGGTTCTGTTCCCAACACCCACAAGGCAGTTCACAACCATCTATAACTCTAGTTCCAGGGGATTCAATGCCCTCTTCTGGTCTCCTCTGGTACTGCATGCATGTAGTGCATTTACATGAAGGGAAAACATTCATACACATGAAGCCTTCTTTAAAAAAATCAAATGGTGCCAGATGGTGGTGGCGCACACCTTTAATCCCAGCACTCTGGAGGCAGAGCCAGGCAGATCTCTGTAAGTTCGAGGCCAGCCTGGTCTACAGAGCGAAATCCAGGACAGGCACCAAAACTACACAGAGAAACCTGTCTCGAAAATAAAACAAAAACAAAAAACAAAAAAAAAAAAAAAAGAAAGAAAAGAAAAACCAAAATCAAATGGCATTTAAACTAGGAACTTAAAGATTAAGCTGAAAATGTTCTTAATCCAATATAAAAGGAAGCATATTTTCAAAATAAAAAGTAAAGCATATCATTGTTCCTAAATGTACTTGGTTATAAAGGGCTATGTTTTTCAGTTACCTGGAGGTTATATGTGGATCCTGGTGTATCATACAAATGGAGAGGTAGTCGTTCAATTGATTCTAGCACAGCTATTAACTTTCGAATTAATGCAACTGCTGGTCTACTGTGAAGACAAAAGTAAGAGCTTTTATGTAATTGCATGCGAATATTCATGTAGAAGTCTCAATTATCAATTTCACATAACCCTATGCTTTCTTCAGGAGGCAAAGACGGGTGAATTAGACAACTCCCTTTCTTACAGTTATTTGCTTGTGTGAGCAATAAAGAGGTCAGACAAGGACTTGCAGTAGTCAGTTCTCCCCTTCCAGCATGTGAACCAGGGAGAAATCAGATCCACAGACCTCAGCAACTTCTGAGCAGCCGCAGACTCTCCTAACTCAGTTTTTTTGCTTCAGAATCCAAGATATGGGCTAGAGAAATGGCTGGGTAGCTAAGAGCATTGGTGTTCTTGCAGAGACCTGAGTATGGTTCCCAGCACCCACACCAGGGGGCTCACAACCACCTGTAACACCAGCTCCAGCGGTTCTGATGTCCTCCTCTGGCCGTCAAGGGTACCTGTGCTTATACATACCCACAGATAGAAAGACTAATAAAACTTTCAATTAAATGCACAGCATATGTATATCTTAATATTTGGATAGCTATAACATGTGTTACATTTAGTACAGTAATATTTTCTTTTTTGTTTTTTTATCTGGGGAAGTGTGGAGACAGGGTTTCTAGGAACTTGCTCTGTAGCCTCCTGGTAAGCCATGAGTGCTCAATCCTCCTGCCTCTGCCTCCTTAGTGCAAGGATTACACACATGTTGCACTACACCTGGCTGACATAGGAATATCTCAATCAATTGTCATCACTAAGATATAATCTACACTCAGTGGGCTGTCACTTGTTACAGAACCACCACACTCAAAAGGAGGAGAACTGGTGCAATGCTCCATCATCCACCCAACTCCAGCTGAAACGATGCGCACTAAAGGCCCATCTGCTTTTATTTATACACCCAGCAGACCTCACTCCATTGCATTTTGAAGAAAATGACAGTGTACCATTTCTTCCAGAGGTGTTATAACTGTATGCCCTTACAAAAGGATAATGGACCCCTGTCACAGTTAACTAACAATTACCACTTAATATCAAATATTTAGCCAATGCTCAATTTTTTTTTTTCTTTTAAGAAAGGATGGGCCGGGCAGTGGTGGCACACGCCTTTAATCCCAGCACTCTGGAGGCAGAGCCAGGTGGATCTCTGTGAGTTCGAGGCCAGCATGGTCTACAGAGCCCCAAAAACTATACAGAGAAACCCTGTCTCAAAAAATAAAAAACAAAAAAGAAAATCCTCAGTAACAGGATTACAGCTGTGTGATGTCCTACCACCACATCCAGCTTTTTATAATAATGAAACAGATGTTTACTATGTAGTCAAATAGGCATGTTTAAACTTTAAACTAAGTGATCCCCGAGGTCCTAACAAACATGGTTTACGTTCTTCTGCTACATTCAAATAACATTTCAACTTTTTTCATTTATATTTATCAAGCTACTTTCACTGAAAGTGTGCATAAACAAAGTTATTTAAAGGAAGTATACCAAGTATGCAAACACTACAACTATGAAAATAAAAGAAATCTGGGGTTTATTTTGGCCTTGGTGCTGGACACTGAACCCCAGCTTTGCACAGGATGCACATGCTTGCCCACACCCCAGCTTTGCACAGGATGCACATGCTTGCCCACACCCCAGCTTTGCACAGGATGCACATGCTTGCCCACACCCCAGCTTTGCACAGGATGCACATGCTTGCCCACAGCCCAGCTTTGCACAGGATGCACATGCTTGCTCACACTCCAGGCTCTGGGCTTTACCTTTCATCATCTTCACTTTCACTAAAGGCTGTTTTGAAGACATTTATTCTTTCTACCAGTTGACTACAATCTTGCTTCATATCCAAATCTATGCTCTAAAACAAAAAGTAAAACAAAAGCACATTTATAGATTTTACAGCAAATTTATCACAAGCTTATAAAGACATGAGCCTTTTAAATTATCAATACAATTCCAGTAAACTCATTGACTCATTCAGTCAGTAGGCAGTGACTGACGTTTTCTGTGTGCTCAGTAGGCAGTGACTGACATGCAAGTGTTTCTCTTCACTAATGTCATGGGGAGCCACCAATTATGCTGGTCTATTAGTGTTTCTCAAAAGCAGGCCCAGTGACCTCAGATTGTATGAGAACCAATCATTGCCATTTTCACTGTGCTACTTCAATGAGTTTGGGGGGAAAACCCATCAACGATGGTTTCACAGATCTTAATAAATGATATATTATCAATTACTACTATATATCAATTACTACTATATTTCAGTAAATGAAGATACAAATGGTAAAATTCCTGAACATGAGACCCACTGAAGTTAACGACTTTAAGAAAATTTGAACTTTATCACCAAATCAAAATAAAACATTTAAGCTGGGTGGTGACGTTGGCACAGGCACTGAGGAGGCAGAGGCAAACAGATCTCTGAGTTCGAGGCCAGCCTGGTCAATAGAGTAAGTTCTAGGACAGCCAGGGCTACACAGAGAAACTGTCTTTTTTTTTTTTCCAAGAGATTGGGGCTGGAGAGCAGGCTCAGCGGTTGAGAGAACTAACTGGCTGCTCTCCTGGTGGACCTACCATTCTACGCCCAGCACCCACGTGCAGGTCACATACACCTGTAACTACAGTTCCAGGGGACTCAATGCCCTTTTCTGGCCCGCATGGGCACTGCATGCATGTGGTGTTCATACACGCAGGCAAAACACATACACATATAAAGTAATAACTTAAAATTTTCAAGTTAAAAAAGAAATTAAGGGCTGGAGAGATGGCTCAGAGGTTAAGAGCACTGACTGTTCTTCCAGGGGTCCTGAGTTCAATTCCCAGCAACCACATGGTGGCTCACAACCATCTGTAATGAGATCTGGCACCCTCTTCTGTATAATTAATAAATAAATAAATAAATAAATAAATAAATAGAAATTAAAATGGCATGTAAAACTGAAATAAGCATGTTTTTCTTCACTGACATAAGAGAAAATATTTTTATGAAACAGATATTTATAGTAGACTAAGTGTAAGAGAAATACAATTGTTAGTAAAGGATTAAATGGTCACGTTTTGCTCTCTAACACTGTTTTACAAAGTAACTTCAAGCATATGATTTAAATACTTCAGTTACTCTATTTGAGGTGAGTGCTGAGGAAATCAAAGCATTGAATAATGTTAACTCTTAGGCTAAAGTTTTTTTTTTTTTTCAATTAAATCTTCACTAAAATAAAACTGGAGAACTTAAAAATCAAATAGATTAAAATATTTCATTCAATTAGCTTAACGTAATGCTGTCAATTTAAAGGCAGAGTAATTCAAAATATTAACATTTAACATCTACTTAATTTTAAAATATTTCTTAAATAACAATACTTAAAACCAATCTACCAAAAGCAGAACCACAAACACTCTTTGAAACTGTATTATGTCTTTGTTTCTAGTACTAAATGAACTTACATTGTTTAAAACAGTAAGAAGTGCTTGGACTAAACCACTACTACACATTTCATATGGTGAAATTGTGTTCTCATCCTTCAGAAGTACAATTAGGTTTTCTAAAGCTGTCTTCATTAAATCTCGCCAAGTGTTTTCACCTTCAATACACTGAAAGAAAAAAATAAGTAATAAAGACAATGTAAAAGCACAGTCTTTAAGAAAATAACATGTAGCCTGCAGTGGTGACGCACACCTTTAATCCCAGCACTGGGAGGCAGAGGCAGGTGGATCTCTGTGAGTTCGAGGCCAGCCTGGTCTACAGAGTGAGTTCCAGGAAAGGCTCCAAAGCTACACAGAGAAACCCTGTCTTGAAAAACAAAAACAAAAAAATAACATGTAACACCAATCACTATGAAAACCAATTAATATTACACTAGATTAAAGCTCATATTACCAAAGCAAATTATTCTTAGTAAGCTAGCAATATTTGTTTGTGAAAAGCCCACAATACTTTAGAGATTTAAAAAAATTTAATTATATGTGTGGTGGCCGTTAGGGTGCACACATGTGCTGGGTCCTCTAGAGGCCCATGGCATCAAATGCCCAGAGCTGAAGCTACAGGTGATTGTGAGCTACCCAACTTGTGTGCCAGGAACCAAACCTAGATCTTCTGCAAAAGCAGTATATACTCCTTTTTCTTCCGATTTTTTTCTTTCTTTCTTTCTTTTTTTTTAATTTAACTTTATTTTATGTATGAGGGTGTTGGATCCCCTGGAACTGGAGTTACAGTTATGAGCTGCCATGTGGGTGCTGGGAATTGAACCACGGTCCTCTGGAAGAGCAGTCAGTACTCTAAACCGCTGAGCCATCTCTCCAGCCCCTTCTTTCCTGTTTTTTGAGACAAGGTTTCTCTGTGCAACAGCCCTGGATGTCCTAGAACTCGCTCTGTAGACTAGGTTGGTCTCGAACTCACAGAGATCTGCCTGCCTCTGCTTCCCGAGTGCTGGGATTAAAGCCGTGCGCCACCACCTCCTGGCTACAATATATACTCTTAACCACTGAGCTATATCTCCAGCCCTAATATTAAGTCACTGAAATCCTGTTTAATCCTGCTATACCACAGCATTTCTGTTGAACCCTGATTACTGCAATACTGCAAAGCAGTCACAGAAAATGTGAAATTAATAAGCATGGCTATGAGCAATCAAACCATTTCATGACAGTGAAATTTTGTCTTCATATCATTTTCATGTAGCATAAAACCTGCCCTCTTTTTGAGCTTTTGTTTTGTTTTTTTTGCTAGGCACACACCTTCAATCCCAGCACTTGGGAGGCAGCGGCAGGTGGATCTCAGTGAGTTCGAGGCCAGTCTGGGCTACAAAATATGTTCCAGGACAGCCAGGGCTGTTACACAAACAAGCCCTGTCTCGAGAGGTCTGGAAAGATGGCTCAGTGGTTAAGAGCACCTATTGCTCTTAATCGGGGACCTGAGTTCACTTCCCAACATCTAAGTGGTAGCTCATAACCATCTATAACTCCACCTCCAGGGGATCCTATGACTATTTCATGTAGGTACTCATACACATAAAATGAAAATATATTTTAAAAATTTAAACATAAAAATTACTCTCACCTCATAAAACCATACTCAAGTAAGTGTAAGAATAAATTTGGTTTGTGGGCTCTAGTTCCCTGGCTCTTACTAGAACATAAAAGATACGGGGGTGTGGGGGTGTGTGGGGGTGTTTGAGAATAGGACATAACACAAACCAAAACTCTCTCAGGAGACACTGAGACCAAGCACACAAACCCACAAACCCCAGCACTTGGAATGCTGAGATAAGACAATTATGAGTTCAAGACCATCATGAGCCAAGCAGGTGCAGTTGATCTCAAAAGGAAAAAGAGAAGTCAGGCATGGTGGTGCAGGCCAGTCATCTCAGCACTTAGGAGCCTACAGCCAGAGGACCCCCTAAAGTTTGAAAACAGCCAGGTCAGCCAGGGCTACATAGAAAGGCCACGCCTCAAAAACGTAAAAAGCAGCTGGGCAGAGGCAAGCAGATCTCTGAGTTCAAGGCCAGCCTTGGTCTACAGAGTGAAATCCAGGACAGGCTCCAAAGCTACACAGAGAAACCCTGTCTCAAACAAACAAACAAATATAAAAAGCAGGGGCTAGAGAGACCTAGGTTCAGCTCCTAGCATACACATGGTGGCTCATAAGCATCTCTAACGCCTTATCAAGGGGTTCTCGTGCCTTCCTCTGGCCACTGTGTGCACCACATACTCGGTGCACAGACATATCCGTGTAGGCAAGACACTCAAACACACAAAACAAACAAACATAATAATCTAAAAACGAGAGCTTAACATACTTGTCTATTTGTATGAAGTTCCCAAGACGACTCTAACTGAGTTGCTATATTTCTGAGGGTTACCACTACTCCCCGAGGCATGCTTTCAACGGCTTTAAAGTGGTCATCATACAAATCTCTAGCCATAGTTCGTACCTGTCAAAAGAAGCAAAGACATTATAAATTCCACTACAGTGATCAACTTTACCAACTCTTCAGCTCATTATCTGTCTCTCCATCTAAGCTATCTCTCTCAGGCAC